>NC_133131.1:49750262-50950262 GCF_048418815.1 Hemitrygon akajei
TAACGAACCGGGTCAGGTCACAGATCTGTCAGTGGGTGAGCATCTGGGGGACAGTGATCACCGCTCCCTGACATTTAGCATTATCATGGAAAAGGTTAGAATCAGAGAGGACAGGAAAATTTTTAATTAGGGAAGGGCAAATTATGAGGCTATAAGGCTAGAACTTGCGGGTGTGAATTGGGATGATGTTTTTGCAGGGAAATGTACTATGGACATGTGGTCGATGTTTAAGGATCTCTTGCAGGATTTTAGGGATAAATTTGTCCCGGTGAGGAAGATAAAGAATGGTAGGGTGAAGGAACCATGGGTGACAAGTGAAGTGGAAAATCTAGTCAGGTGGAAGAAGGCAGCATACATGAGGTTTAGGAAGCAAGGATCAGATGGGTCTATTGAGGAACATAGGGTAGCAAGAAAGGAGCTTAAGAAGGGGCTGAGAAGAACAAGAAGGGGGCATGAGAAGGCCTTGGCGAGTAGGGTAAAGGAAAACCCCAAGGCATTCTTCAATTATGTGAAGAACAAAAGGATGACAGGAGGGAAGGTAGGACCGATTAGAGATAAAAGTGGGAAGATGTGCCTGGAGGCTGTGGAAGTGAGCGAGGTCCTCAATGAATACTTCTCTTCAGTATTCACCAATGAGAGGGAACTTGATGATGGTGAGGACAATATGAGTGAGGTTGATATTCTGGAGTATGTTGATATTAAGGGAGAGGAGGTGTTGGAGTTGTTAAAATACATTAGGACGGATAAGTCCCCAGGGCCTGATGGAATATTCCCCAGGCTGTTCCACGAGGCAAGGGAAGAGATTGCTGAACCTCTGGCTAGGATCTTTATGTCCTCATTGTCCACGGGAATGGTACCAGAGGATTGGAGAGAGGCGAATGTTGTCCCCTTGTTCAAAAAAGGTAGTAGGGATAGTCCAGGTAATTATAGACCAGTGACCCTTACGTCTGTGGTGGGAAAGCTGTTGGAAAAGATTCTTAGAGATAGAATCTATAGGCATTTAGAGAATCATGGTCTGATCAGGGACAGTCAGCATGGCTTTGTGAAGGGCAGATCGTGTCTAACAAGCCTAATAGAGTTCTTTGAGGAAGTAACCAGGCACATAGATAAGGGTAGTGCAGTGGATGTGATCTACATGGATTTTAGTAAGGCATTTGACAAGGTTCCACACGGTAGGCTTATTCAGAAAGTCAGAAGGCATGGGATCCAGGGAAGTTTGGCCAGGTGGATTCAGAGTTGGCTTGCCTGCAGAAGGCAGAGGGTCGTGGTGGAGGGAGTACATTCAGATTGGAGGGTTTTGACTAGTGGTGTCCCACAAGGATCTGTTCAGGGACCTCTACTTTTTGTGATTTTTATTAATGACCTGGATGTGGGGTTAGAAGGGTGGGTTGGCAATTTTGCAGATGACATAAAGGTTGGTGGTGTTGTAGATAGTGTAGAGGATTGTCAAAGATGGCAGAGAGACATTGATAGGATGCAGAAGTGGGCTGAGAAGTGGCAGATGGAGTTCAACCCGGAGAAGTGTGAGGTGGTACACTTTGGAAGGACAAACTCCAAGGCAGAGTATAAAGTAAATGGCAGGATTCTTGGTAGTGTGGAGGAGCAGAGGGATCTGGGGGTACATGACCACAGATCCCTGAAAGTTGCCTCACAGGTAGATAGAGTAGTTAAGAAAGCTTATGGGGTGTTAGCTTTCATAAGTCAAGGGATAGAGTTTAAGAGACGTGATGTAATGATGTAGCTCTATAAAACTCTAGTTAGGCCACATTTGGAGTATTGTGTCCAGTTCTGGTCGCCTCAGTATAGGAAGGATGTGGAAGCATTGGAAAGGGTACAAAGGAGATTTACCAGGATGCTGCCTGGTTTAGAGAGTATGGATTATGATCAGAGATTAAGGGAGCTAGGGCTTTACTCTTTGACAATAGACAATAGACAATAGGTGCAGAAGTAGACCATTCGGCCCTTTGAGCCTGCACCGCCATTTTGAGATCATGGCTGATCAATTACTATCAATACCCGGTTCCTGCCTTGTCCCCATATCCCTTGATTCCCCTATCCATAAGATACCTATCTAGCTCCTTCTTGAAAGCATCCAGAGAATTGGCCTCCACTACCTTCCGAGGCAGTGCATTCCAGACCCCCACAACTCTCTGGGAGAAGAAGTTTTTCCTTAACTCTGTCCTAAATGACCTACCCCTTATTCTCAAACCATGCCATCTGGTACGGACTCTCCCAGCATCTGGAACATATTTCCTGCCTCTATCTTGTCCAATCCCTTAATAATCTTATATGTTTCAATCAGATCCCCTCTCAATCTCCTTAATTCCAGCGTGTACAAGCCCAGCCTCTCTAACCTCTCTGCGTAAGACAGTCCAGACATCCCAGGGATTAACCTCGTGAATCTACGCTGCACTTCCTCTACAGCCAGGATGTCCTTCCTTAACCCTGGAGACCAAAACTGTACACAATACTCCAGGTGTGGTCTCACCAGGGCTCTGTACAAATGCAAGAGGATTTCCTTGCTCTTGTACTCAATTCCCTTTATAATAAAGGCCAACATTCCATTAGCCTTCTTCACTGCCTGCTGCACTTGCTCATTCACCTTCAGTGACTGATGAACAAGGACTCTGAGATCTCTTTGTATTACTCCCTTACCCAACTCTATACCGTTCAGATAATAATCTGCCTTCCTGTTCTTACTCCCAAAGTGGATAACCTCACACTTATTCACATTAAACGCCATCTGCCAAGTATCTGCCCACTCACCCAGCCTATCCAAGTCACCCTGAATTCTCCTAACATCCTCATCACATGTCACACTGCCACCCAGCTTAGTATCATCAGCAAATTTGCTGATGTTATTTTCTATGCCTTCATCCAAATCGTTAACGTAAATGGTAAACAGCTGTGGTCCCAATACCAAGCCCTGTGGCACCCCACTAGTCACCACCTGCCATTCCGAGAAACACCCATTCACCGCTACCCTTTGCTTTCTATCTGCTAACCAGTTTTCTATCCATGTCA
The DNA here is from genome assembly GCF_048418815.1 of Hemitrygon akajei. Taxonomy (NCBI): domain Eukaryota; kingdom Metazoa; phylum Chordata; class Chondrichthyes; order Myliobatiformes; family Dasyatidae; genus Hemitrygon; species Hemitrygon akajei. Next base: position 49,753,287 of record NC_133131.1, read on the forward strand.
ATGCCTTCCCCCCGATGCCCTGAGCTTTGATTTTACCCACCAATCTTCTAAATGAGACCTTATCAAATGCCTTCTGAAAATCGAGGTACACTACATCCACTGGATCTCCCCCGTCTAACTTCCTGGTTACATCCTCGAAAAACTCCAACAGATTAGTCAAGCATGATTTACCCTTGGAAAATCCATGCTGGCTCGGCCCAATCCTATCACTGCTATCTAGATATGCCACTATTTCATCCTTAATAATGGACTCTAGCATCTTTCCCACCACCAATGTCAGGCTGACAGGTCGATAGTTCTCTGTTTTCTCCCTCCCTCCTTTCTTAAAAAGTGAGATAACATTAGCCATTCTCCAATCCTCAGGAACTGATCCTGAATCTAAGGAACATTGGAAAATGATTACCAATGCATCCGCAATTTCCAGAGCCACCTCCTTTAGTACCCTAGGGTGCAGACCATCTGGACCCGGGGATTTGTCAGCCTTCAGTCCCATCAGTCTTCTCATCACCGTTTCCTTCCGAATGTCAATCTGTTTCATTTCCTCTGTTACCCTTTGTCCTTGGCCCATCCATACATCTGGGAGATTGCTTGTGTCTTCCTTAGTGAAAACAGATCTAAAGTACTCATTAAATTCTTCTGCCATTTCTCTGTTTCCCATAACAATTTCACCCAATTCATTCTTCAAGGGCCCAACATTGTTCTTAACTATCTTCTTTCTCTTCACATACCTAAAAAAGCTTTTGCTATCTTCCTTTATATTACTGGCTAGCTTGCATTCGTACCTCATTTTTTCTCCCCGTATTGTCTTTTTAGTTAAGTTCTGTTGTTCCTTAAAAACTTCCCAATCATCTGTCCTCCCACTCACCTTAGCTCTGTCGTATTTCCTTTTTTTTAATGCTATGCAATCTCTGACTTCCTTTGTCAACCACTGTGGCCCCTTTCCCCCCTTTGAATCCTTCCTTCTCCGAGGGATGAACTGATTTTGCACCTTGTGCATTATTCCCAAGAATACCTGCCATTGCTGTTCCACTGTCTTTTCTGCTAGGCTATCTGTCCAGTCAACTTTGGCCAGCTCCTCCCTCATGGCTCCATAGTTTCCCCTGTTCATCTGCAACACTGACACCTCCGAGCTGCCCTTATCCTTCTCAAATTGCAGATAAAAGCTTATCATATTGTGATCACTACCTCCTAATGGCTCCTTTACTGCGAGATTGCTTATCAAATCCTGTTCATTACAGAACACTAAATCCAGAATAGTCTTGTCCCTGGTCGGCTCTCGTACAAGCTGTTCCAAGAATGCATCCCGTAGGCACTCTACAAACTCCCTATCCTGTGGTCCAGCACCAACCTGATTCTCCCAGTTCACCTGCATGTTGAAATCCCCCATAACTACTGCGACATTACCTTTGCCACATGCCAATGTTAACTCCCTATTCAACTTGCACCCAATATCCATGCTACTGTTTGGTGGCCTGTAGACAACACCCATCTGGGTCCTTTTGCCCTTACTGTTCCTCAGTTCTATCCACACAGACTCTACTTCTCCTGACCCTATGTCTCCCCTTGCAAAGGACTGAATCTCGTTCCTCACCAACAGGGCCACCCCACCTCCTCTGCCCACATTTCTGTCCCTACGATAGCACATATACCCTTGTACATTCATTTCCCAGGTCTGATCTCCCTGCAGCCATGTCTCCGTTATCCCAACAACATCATAGTTACCTATTCGCACCTGGGCTTCAAGCTCATCTGCCTTATTCCTGACACTTCGTGCATTCAGATATAAAATTTTTAACCCATTTCTCCTCTCTCTGTTTGAATCTCTGCCTATTGTGCTTAACCCAGCTCCCCGAACTCCTATCGGGCTATACCATGTTAAGGGTATTCTGTAAAAACAAGATCTTGTACTTGAAGGCAGAAGCTCACCATCCATCTGCTGAGGGAGGGGATCATGAAGTGAGGCTCATTCGCAAAAGCACAGTTCATCTCTACACATTTAGATGTAACACTCAAACTAGATTTTTCAGTCTTGAATACAAAGGAGAGCATATAATTTAGAAACTCCACCAGGAATGGTCCCAAGCCCAGCTGTGAAAGGAAGAGTGTTGGGCAACCCGTAAAGACCCAGAGCCACAGAAACAGCAACAGAAGCTCCAAAGACTTCATCCCTGGGAGAGGAAGGATCTGCAAAGATGGGGTACACCAGGGGACAATTTGAAAGACTGGCCCAGGAGCCTGGTGAGCTGCTGTTGGTGACCTTTGCCTCAGTAGGGGTGATGGGCTTAAGAAGAAGATATAATTCAGAAAGAGACATTAGCACAGAAAGATCTGCCGAACAAATTAGCTGATTACATTCAGGGCATTACAAGAGAGACATGGACCACAGGAGCAAGGAAGCTATGGCTGGACTTTATAAAACACTGCATTGGGGTACTGTCTCCAGTTCTGGATGCTACACTTCAGGAAGAGAGCAAAGGCTTTGAGGGAGTGGAGAAGAGGTTGACAGATGATCCCAGGGATGAGGAGCTGCAGTTATCTGAAGAAGCTGAGGTTGCTCTATATGGAGCAGAGGAAGCAGCAATCTGCTGGGCTGAGTGGCATCTGCCGGGTGAAAGGAATTGCTGACATTGTGGATCAAAACCCTGCTTCAGGTGCCACATGCTAGCCAGATATAACTAGCAGGACAGCAACCTGGAATAGCAGGATAGCTAGAATGGATATGTGGATTGAGCAGTGGTGCAGGAGGGAGGGTTTCAGATTCTTGGGGCATCAGAACCGCTTCTAGGGGAGGTGGGGCCAGTACCATCCGGATGGTCTACAACTGGGCAGGGCCGGGATCAATGTCCTGGGGAGATTGTTTGCTAGGGCTGTTGTGGAGGTTTTAAACTAATATGGCAGGGGGATGGGAGCCCATACAGAAAAGAAGAGGGAAGTGATGCAGAGACCAAAGCCAGAGTTAGTGAAGAAAAAAGTAAGAGTAGAGTGCATAAAAGTAAAAAGCAAAAATCGCATAGGTCACTGGATTCTAAAAGGACGATGAGTATAAGCGCACTTTATCTAAATGCCCGTAGTATTAGAAACAAGGTTAGTGAACTTGTGGCACAGATCAGTACCAAGGCATATGATTTAGTGGCCATTACAGAAACCTGGTTGCAAGGTGGAGATGACTGGGAATTAAATATTCAAGGGTATCAGGTAATACGGAAAGATAGGCAGGAAGGCAGAGGAGGTGGAGTGGCACTCTTGATTAGGGATGAGATCAGGGCAATTGTGAGAGACGATATAAGATCTACAGGGCAGAATGTTGAGTCCATCTGGGTAGAGATTAAGAATAGCAAAGGGAAAAAAATCACTGGTGGGTGTTGTCTATAGTCCACCTAATAAAAATATTGCAGTGGCAGAGGCGATTAACCAAGAAATAACTGAGGCTTGTAAGAACGGAATGGCAATTGTCATGAGGGATTTTAACTTCCACATAGATTGAGTGAATCAGGTTGGTCAAGGAAGTCTTGAGGAGGACTTCATAGATTGCATCCGCGATGGCTTTCTCGAGCAGCATGTTAGTGAACCTACAAGGGAAAATATTATCTTCGATCTAGTCCTGTGCAATGAGACTGGTAAAATTAACATTCTTGTAGTCAGGGATCCTCTTGGAAAGAGTGATCATAGTATGATTGAATTTCGCATACAGATGGAGGATGAAATAGTTAGGGCTAAAACTAGTGTATTATGCTTGAACAAGGGAGACTACACATGATGAGGGAGGAGTTGGCTAATGTGGATTGGGAGCACAGGCTATTTGGTAGGACAGTTGAGGAACAGTAGAATACTTTCAAAGAGATTTTTCACAGTGCTCAACAAAAGTATATTCCAGTCAAAAGTAAGGACAGTAAGTGTGGGGAGAGCTAGACTTGGATAACTAAGGAAATAAAAGATAGTATCAAATTAAAAGCTCACGTGTACAAAGTTGCAGAGAGTAGTGGGAGACTGGAGAATTGGAAAAATTTGAAAAGCAACAAAGAACAACTAAACAAGAAATAAGGAAAGAGAAGATAGAGTGTGAAAGTAAATTAGCACAAAACATAAAAAAATAGCAAAAGTTTTTATAAATACAGGTGTCCCCTCCCTTTACAAAGGTAAAGTGTTCCTATGAAACCTTTCTTAAGCCAAAATGGGGTAAAGTGAAGAACCATTCATTTATATGGGAAAAGTTTTCTTAAAAGCAAAAATCCTCTTTGTAATGCAAAAACAGGTTACTAATGTAGGTCTTTTGTAAAAGCAAAGTGGCGTAAAGTGAAGATTCGTAAAGCGGGGGATACCTGTATATAAAGCGGAAGAAGGTGGCTAAAGTCAACGTAGGTCCCTTGGAAGACGAGAAGGAGAAATTGATATTGGGTGATAAGGAAATGGCTGAGGCATTGGACGACTATTTTGTGTCGGTCTTCACGGTGGAGGACACTTCTAATATGCCAAAGAATGATATTATGGATGAAATGGGAGGTGAGGACCTCAATAAAGTCACTGTTACTAAAGAGACAGTGATGAGCAAACTAGAGGGCCTGAAGGTAGACAAGTCCCCTGGTCCTGATGGGATGCATCCCATGGTGCTGAGGGAATTGGCAGAGGTTATAGTAGATGTATTGGTGATCATTTACCAAAATTCTCTAGACTCTGGGCAGGTCCCGGTGGATTGGAAGACAGCAAATGTCAAGCCACTTTTTAAAAAAGGATGCAGGCAAAAGAGATGGGCAACTGTAGGCCAGTTAGCTTAACATCTGTAGTCGGGAAAATGCTTGAAGCTGTCATTAAGAAAGAAATAGCGAAACATTTAGAAAGGAGTGGTTCCATTAGACAGACACAACATGGATTCAGAAAGGGCAGGTCCTGTTTGACAAACTTACTGGAGTTCTTTGAGGACATAATGAGTGCAGTGGATAGAGGAAAACAGGTGGATGTCGTATACTTGGATTTCCAGAAGGCATTCGATAAGGTGCCGCACAAGAGACTTATAAATAAGATACGGATGCATGGAGTCGGAAGAAGTGTATTGGCATGGATAGTGGATTGGTTAACCAATAGAAGGCAGAGAGTTGGTACAAATGGATGTTTCTCTGGTTGGCAGTCTGTGGTGAGTGGGGTGCCGCAGGGGTCGGTGCTGGGTCCGCAGCTGTTTACATTGATGACTTGGAAGAGGGGACTGACTGTAGCGAAGCAAAATTTGCTGATGACACTAAACTGAGTGGAAAAGCAAATTGTACAGAGGATGTGGAGAGTCTGCACAGGGATATAGATAGGTTAAGTGAGTGGGCCAAGGTCTGGCAGATGGAATACAACGTTGGTAAATGCGAGATCATCAACTTTGGAAGGAATAATAGAAGAGCAGATTATTATTTAAATGGTGAAAGATTGCTGCATGCTGTTGTGCAGAGGGACTTGGAGTGCTTGTGCATGAATCGCAAAAAGTTGGCTTGGGGGTACAACAGGTTATTAAGAGGACAAACGGAATGTTGGCCTTCATTGCTAGAGGGATTGAATTCAAGAGCAGGGAGGTCATGCTACAACTATACAGGGTACTGGTGAGGCCGCACCTGGAGTACTGTGTGCAGTTCTGGTCTCCATACTTGAGGAAGGATATACTGGCTTTGGAGGCAGTGCAGAGGAGGTTCACCAGGTTGATTCCAGGGATGAAGGGGTTAACCTATGAGGAGAGATTGAGTCGCCTGGGACTATACTCTCAGGAGTTCAGAAGAATGAGAGGGGATCTTATAGAAACATACAAAATTTTGAAAGTGATAGATAAGATCGAAGTAGGAAAGTTGTTTCCATTGGTAGGTGAGACTAGAACTAGGGGACATTGCCTCAAGATTCAGGGGGGAAGATTTAGGACGGAGATGAGGAGAAACTGTTTTTCCCAGAGAGTGGTGAATCTGTGGAATTCTCTGCCCAGGGAAGCAGTTGAGGCTTCTTCACCAAATATATTTAAGATGCAGTTAGATAGATTTTTACATCATAAGGGAATTAAGTGTTATGGGGAAAAGGCAGGAAGATGGAGCTGAGTTTACAGACAGATCAGCCACGATCTTATTGAATGGTGGGGCAGGCTCGATGGGCCGGATGACCTACTCCTGCTCCTATTTCTTATGTTCTTATGTTCAGGACAGAAAGTGGCGAGGGGAGGCAGCCAGCATAATGAACAGGGAGCTGGGGGGAGGGAGGGGGTAGTGGTGAGAGAGTAGTGATTGGTGGAGCAAGAGGCTAGGTGAAGGATAATGGGCAGACAGTCAGGTGGAGCTGGGAGACAGCTGCAGATGAGTGCTAGGTGGAAGAAGACAAAACTGGAACCAGGAATGGGGAAGGGAGGATGAATAACATCTGAAAGAGCTATTTAAAATCACGAGGGTTTGGACAGTGTGAACATTGGAGAAGGGATCTGGAAGCCAAGGAATTAGATTAAAGTAATTAGAAAGAACAAACAAGTGGAACATAAGGTAAAATTGCTGCACAGCGAGCGGCTGCGGAGTAGAACACACTGCGGCGGGGGGGGGGGGTAATAGGGACTGCTTCAACATTGGAGAGAAAGCTGATTAAATATCTGAAAGGAAAGAATGTGTCGAGCTCTGGCAGTAGGTGGGGAATTGGGATTAGGTGGCTTGCTCTTAATGCAGATTGCGTAGGCCAGTTGCCTGCATCCACACCGTTACTTGTTGGTCACACCAGCCATAGGGAGCTAAGATTAACATGCAAGGAAGCAAACTGAAGCTTCAAAGATATCTCCCATTTCTAATAATTGAGCTGCCTTGAAGCCGAGCACTGAAACACAAGTAGAAGGTTGGGCTGATTTGTTGGATGTGTTCTAATGTAATCGTGAGGAAGATCACTTAAATGGAGGAGGGAAATCTGGGTTTATCAAAGGAGCAGGTTGCTCAAGGCAATAATTTAAGGACAATGACCTTTCTCTCTGTGGTTTTTAGCTGATTAAATTGCCGTCTGTCTTGCATGTCAACATTGAGTTTAATACCACTGAAAGAATAATATGGGAAATGTTTTCAATGAAGATGCACTTTTCAAATTGTATTAAAACACAGACTCATTATGAGGACAATTGTGCTGAGAGTGTGGAAACATGCCATAGTATAGTACTCAGCCTCTATCAGCAGTGTATTAAAAAAGCACATTGCCAGCTTTTCCGATATAATTTTGCACATCCTTAAAGGGACTCTGACAATGGAAATTCAGGTTGAAATTGCAACCTCCCACCACAGGAAATGCTGAAACACTTTAATGGACCTGCATGCCAGCAGCTAAATGCATAGTTCTGTGTCTGAAATCATGGTTAAGGCCAGGAAAGAACTGCAATTTACAGATTTAACAATGGCACCTGTGAGTTAAACATTTAAATGTGGTAACTCATAGAAATGTCTTCCTAAAATGCCAGCTTTTCCCTATGCACTCAATCCATAAAGTCATATTAAAACTTGCGATATCTAATGAATTAGGTCTAACATTTTCCCCATAAAATCAAGTAGATTATGAGGTCCTGCTGGACATACTTATCAGAACGCATCAGAAAGAAATAGTAAAGACAAAAGAGGCAAGTGGAGGGTTAGAGTGGTTTTAGGGGCTTGGCAGACATTCAGCACGCACCTTGTCCCATTCTTCCATGACAGTGATTATTATTACTTACAGGAAGCCTGTATTTCCCACTTGTACCTGTAGTCTGCTGACCCCTCGGTGGTCTCTACCTCAGCCATTTCCTTCCAGAACATCCCTTATCCCATCAGGTCAATGCCAGTTCCCAGTAGAGCAATCCATCAGTCATATTCCCTTCTCCTGTTTCCCTCTGGCCTTACAGCTCATTCCCTCCTATATAGCCATCCGCTCCCTTTGAATTTTTGACACTTCCTGTGTGTTGCTACACGTATATCTACCAGCATGACTTTGGAATGTGGGAAAAACCCAGTGCACCCAAGGAAAGCCCATGCAGTCATGAAAACACACAGATACCACTGGAGGACAGGACACTGGACCTGTGAGGCAGAAGCAATGGCTGCTAGCCACCTGGTCATTCTGGTTTAAATAGGCATCTAATGACATTACTTTGTGCTTTGGTGTCACTCTAATGAAAAATGGCTCAGCCCAAAAGCATGTTTGCAGACTCCTGATGAAGAGTTTCGGCCCAAAACATCATCACTACCTTCTCCCATAGATGCTGTCTGGCCTGCTGAGTTCTGCCAGCATTTTGTGTTTTTATTTATTTCTAGCATCTGCAGATTCACTCATGTTGCCTTTGCATTGTGGTTTGTTTTAGCTGAGGGAAGAGAACAAGGGATAGATCAAGGCAGAGAGGTGCACACATCTAACGACAGAGAGTACATACAAACTCCACACTGACAGTAACAAAGGTCACGGTTGAGCCTGGGCCCTGGAGCTGTGAGACAGCAGACCATCGTTATCCTGCACAATTCAGATGAATGGATTTTTGTCAGGTATTGGGATTAGAAATTGGAGAGCCAGGCCTGGTAGGCGAGGTTAAACTATTGGTCACCTATCATTTAATTGGGTGTTGAATTGATTTGAAGGGTGCATAGGCTATCCCCAGTTTGTTGCACCCCCTTAATGGTGGCAGGATTTCACAAGGTTTTCTGCATGCCTAAGGCTGTAGGCTTAATGTCAAGTCTTCTGTTTCTCTGAGCTTCATCATCCTTCACAATGGAAGACAATCTCCCAAAGGTTTTTCCAGATCAAGGTCATGAACACTCACTGGCCTGTGTGGAAGAAATGATGCAGGATTTCATGGTGTGAGCTTGATAAATTTGGTTGATAAATACACCTCTTTATCCATCTTCTGGCATGGATGTTCAAGTGTTCAGTAAAATACTTTAACTTACGGTAAATGAAGGACAACTCACACAGCTTCACAATGTCACCATTGTGTTTACCCTCACTAATTACCTAGCAACTTGAAAGGGTTCCATCAGTTTTTGTTCTCATTCTCCTTCTCTCTGCAAGTTTACCATGGTACTCTCAGTACACAAAGACACGTTGGTCCATGTAACATCTTCAACTGAGCTGCAATTCAAATAACTTGGAGAGACTGTGAACAGCACGCATGTCAGCCGCTGAACTGTTCCTTGGGCCCTACAGAAGTGCTTTATCGTTCTAAACTGCCCAAGCCTGTTGCATATTTTAAAGAAGATTTAGTGAATCCAACCAATTAAACCTGTAAGTCAGAGCTCCATGATTCATTATGCATAGTAAATTCATCTGCTTGGCAACATTTGTACTGCAAGCATTTTCATTTTTCTCAGCACAGTTACTTATAAAACCAAGTCTGTGGAAGGATAGGAGTTCCAATTTGGACAGAGAAGGACGGTGGTTTCAAGTAGGAACTTTTTTAAATTAATTTTTTTATGCATTTCTACAGAACAGCCACAGACAAACAAAAAAACAACTACAAAATGAAAATGAATACTGTGCAAAATACACATATCAAATATGAAGTTCATAACAATAAGGAAACAGCACCCAAAGTAAGATCATATAGAGATAGTAACCTCCCCGTCCTCCCACAACAGACCTCCAGGCCAACCATTACAATATGTAAAAAAAAATTAATCGGAACATTTAATCCCACAGAGCTGTAGTATATAAGAAAAAATATTTTTAATGCCTACTACCAAAATTAAAATATAATTCCCATCAAAGAAACAATAAAACTTGAAAAAAAAAGCTGAGAGTAAGGAATTGGAAAAGAAAATAGACTTAATCTAAAAGGGAGTTATGAAAGTATTCGAGAAAAGGTCCCCACACCTTTTGAAACTTTATGTCCGAATTGATGAGCGAATAATGAATTTTTTCAAGGTCTAAACAGGACATAATATCATTAAGCCATTGAGCATGGGTGGGTGGGGGAACATCTCTCCACCTGAGAAGGACCAAGCGTCTAGCCAAAAGAGAAGCAAAAGGTAATATTTGACATTTAGTCAGATTCAGATGCATGTCTGCCTCACCCAAGGTGCCAAAAAGGGCAATCAGAGGATTAGGTTCTAAGTGGCACTTAAGAATATGAGATAGAGATGAAAAGACATCTCTCCAGAATTTCTCTAGACTAGGACAAATCCAGTACACATGAAGAAGAGGAGCCTTGCCCACTTTACACTTGTCACAAACAGGACTAATGTTTCAAATAATTGTTGGATTTCCCAATGTTCTTCTGCCAGCCTAGGGGAGGAAACTGAGAATATGGGGGAACTATGAGAGAAGGGAGAAGAAGTACAATGGAAAGATAAGAAAACAAGGACAAGAATTTAAGAACCAAGAGTTTGGTGCCAGTGTTAGTCAGAGAAAACTTGAATGAAAGGCGCACAAGACTTGATACAGTTTAGGATGAGCTTGTTTAGATGTAGGCTAAGATAGGGGTCCAGTTAACAAAATCAAGCAGAAAGCAAACAGAATTTCCGACTAACTTCTACTGAATATAGAATGGTGGAGCCCTGAGCAAATTCACCATCATTTTCTAAATTATCTAACGTCCTTGACATTTTGAGCTCCAGGGATTGAAGATTGTTTAATGGCACTTCCAGTACACAAGTGTAAAAGAGAATGAAATAATTGTTACTCCGATCTGATGCAGCATGTAAAAAGTCTCAAGATAAAAAACACGATAATAAAAACACAATAAATATAAATGCATAAGATAGCTTACATACATAGATTGATTGTACGTCCATAAAGTAGCACAATGCATAGGAGTGTCTGTACATAAGGTGACTCTGACAGGAAATGATAAAGTAGTAGTGGTTGGGGATGTGAAAGGGTGGGTTTGTGGCTGGAGGTGATTGGGGTAAGTAAATGTTTTTGAATCTGGTTGGCCTGACATGGATGACACATAGATGGGAGTGGGACAACAGTCTATGACTATGGAGTTGATGGCCCTTTTCTGGCACCTTTCTGTGTATATGTATGTCCTTGATGGCAGGGAGGCTGGTGCTAATGATGCGCTGGGCAGTTCTGACTACCCATTGTAGAGCCTTCCTGTTTGCCACAGTGCACTTTCTGTAACCAGGCAGTGATCAGCTTGTCAGGATGCCCTCTACTGTGCATCGGTAGAATGATGTGAGTATGGATGTGCAAAGTCCAGCTCTCTTCAGCCTCAGAAAGGGAACAGGCTGCTCTGAACCTAGTGGCATGGGCCTCCTGCCCGTTGAGGAGGAGGCCTGGCAGGGATGATGGTGCTGCCTTCTTGAGGCAGTACTTCCGGTAGTGATGAGCTCATGCTGCATCGGGTCGGGTCCACTGCTCTCTGCAGCTCCTGATGCTCCTGTGCATTCACACCGTCACACCAGAACATGAGGCAACCAGTCAGGACACACTGAACAGTACAACTGTAGAAGTTTTGGTGACAAACCAAACCTCTTTAAACTCCCAAGAAAGTAAAGATGCTGGCCTGTCTTCTTCTGATTTCACCAATGTGTCTGCTTCGCATTCCTTGTCAGATCAGTTCATTTCTTATGGTGCTTTATCATACCGGTGCTCTCACTGAGAGCAGAGCTAATGTTGGCCACTTCCTCCTTTAACTTTAACTTTGCCCCTGAAGTTTCTCCAACAGTCTCTTATTCGGAGGAACTCCTTCCTGGCCACTGTTTATTCCCACTGCAAGCTCTCATCTTTTCCAACCGTGTTTCTTGGTTCTGCTTGACAGCCATGCCCACGCTGCTACATGTGGCTGCAAGGGGATCCTGTACCTTTAAGATCCAAGCCAGCATCTGCAGGGGCACGGTACTGGATGCAGTGCCTTGGGGAACCACACTTCTCAGAATTTTTATGCACAATACAGGGTGGAAGCTATCTGAATGAGGTGGCTTTGACTGATCAGATGTTTTTGTAGGTGGAACTATTTACTTCTCACACAATAGTAATTACCCTGTTAAAGGTAGGTATGAACAAACAAGTCCACATTGGGAATGCAATCTTGCACTTTGTGGCCATTGCTGGCAGGGCTAACATTTATCAGCTAACATTCGTGGCCCTTGAAAAGATGATGATTAACCTTCAAAGTCCGCCTCTGCAGCGTCAATGGGCTCAAGGTGCTACTTAAAAACATAGAAACATAGAAAATAGGTGCAGGAGTAGGCCATTCGGTCCTTCGAGCCTGCACCGCCATTCAGTATGATCATGGATGATCATCCAACTCAGAACCCTGTACCTGCTTTCTCTCCATACATCCTGATCCCTTTAGCCACAAGGGCCATATATAACTTCCTCTTAAATATAGCCAATGAACCGGCCTCAACTGTTTCCTGTGGCAGAGAATTCCACAGATTCACCACTCTCTGTGTGAAGAAGTTTTTTCTCATCTCGGTCCTAAAAGGCTTCCCCTTTATCCTTAAACTGTGACCCCTCATTCTGGACTTCCCCAACATCGGAAACAATCTTCCTGCATCTAGCCTGTCCAATCCCTTTAGAATTTTATAAGTTTCAATTAGATCCACCCCTCAATCTTCTAAATTCCAGTGAGTATAAGCCTAGTCAATCCAATCTTTCTTCATATGAAACTCCTGCCATCCCAGGAATCAATCTGGTGAACCTTCTCTGTACTCCCTCTATGGCAAGAATGTCTTTCCTCAGATTAGGGGACCAAAACTGCACACAATATTCTAGGTGCGGTCTCACCAAGGCCTTGTACAACTGCAGTAGAACCTCCCTGCTCCTGTGCTCAAATCCTTTTGCTATGAATGCCAACATGCCATTTGCCTTTTTCACTGCCTGCTGTACCTGCATGCCCACCTTCAATGACTGGTGTACAATGACACCCAGGTCTCGTTTCACCTCCCCTTTTCCTAATCGGCCACCGTTCAGATCATAATCTGTTTTCCTGTTCTTGCAACCAAAGTGGATAACCTCACATTTATCCACATTAAATTGCATCTGCCATGAATTTGCCCACTCACCTAACCTATCCAAGTCACCCTGCATCCTCTTAGAATCCTCCTCACAGCTAACACCGCCACCCAGCTTCGTGTCATCCGCAAACTTGGAGATGCTGCATTTAATTCCCTCGTCTAAATCATTAATATATATTGTAAACAACTGGGGTCCCAGCACTGAGCCTTGCGGTACCCCACTAGTCACTGCCTGCCATTCTGAAAAGGTCCCGTTTACTCCCACTCTTTGCTTCCTGTCTGCCAACCAATTCTCTATCCACATCAGTACCATACCCCCAATACCGTGTGCTTTAAGTTTGTACACTAATCTCCTGTGTGGGACCTTGTCAAAAGCCTTTTGAAAATCTAAATATACCACATCCACTGGCTCTCCCCTATCCACTCTACTAGTTACATCTTCAAAAAATTCTATAAGATTCGTCAGACATGATTTTCCTTTCACAAATCCATGCTGACTTTGTCCGATGATTTCACTTCTTTCCAAATGTGCTGTTATCACATCTTTGATAACCGACTCTAGCATTTTCCCCACCACCGATGTCAGACTAACTGGTCTATAATCCCTCGGTTTCTCTCTCCCTCCTTTTTTAAAAAGTGGGGTTACATTAGCCACCCTTCAATCCTCAGGAACTAAACTAGAATCTAAGGAGTTTTGAAAAATTATCACTAATGCATCCACTATTTCTTGGGCTACTTCCTTAAGCACTCTAGGATGCAGACCATCTGGCCTTGGGGATTTATCTGTCTTTAATCCCTTCAATTCACCTAACACCACTTCCCTACTAACATGTATTTCCCTCAGTTCCTCCATCTCACTAGACCCTCGGTCCCTTCCTATTTCCGGAAGATTATTTATGTCCTCCTTAGTGAAGACAGAACCAAAGTAGGTATTCAATTGGTCTGCCATGTCTTTGTTCCCTATGATTAATTCGCCTGTTTCTGACTGTAAAGGACCTACATTTGTCTTGACCAATCTTTTTCTTTTCACGTATCTATAAAAGCTTTTACAGTCAGTTTTTATGTTCCCTGCCAGCTTTCTCTCATAATCTTTTTTCCCTTTCCTAATTAACCCCTTTGTCCTCCTCTGCTGGTCTCTGAATTTCTCCCAGTCCTCAGGTGTGCCGCTTTTTTTTGCTAATTTATATGTTTCTTCTTTGGACTTGATACTATCCCTAATTTCCCTTGTCAGCCACGGGTGCACTACCTTCCCTGGCTTATTTTTTTACCAAACTGGGATGAACAATTCTTGTAGTTCATCCAATAGATCTTTAAATGCTTGCCATTGCATATCCACCGTCAACCCTTTAAGTATCAGTTGCCAGTCTATCTTAGCTAATTCACGTCTCATACCTTCAAAGTTACCCTTCTTTAAGTTCAGAACCTTTGTTTCTGAATTAATTATGTCACTCTTCATCTTAATGAAGAATTCCACCATATTATGGTCACTCTTACCCAAGGGGCCTCGCACGACAAGATTGCTAACTAACCCTTCCTCATTGCTCAGTACCCAATCTAGGATGGCCTGCTCTCTAGATGGTTCCTCGACATGTTGGTTCAGAAAACCATCCCGCATACATTCCAAGAAATCCTCTTCCTCAGCACCCTTACCAATTTGGTTCACCCAATCGATATGTAGATTATAGTCACCCATTATAACTACTGTTCCTTTATTGCACACATTTCTAATTTCCTGTTTAATGCCATCCCCAACCTCACTACTACTGTTAGGTGGCCTGTACACAACTCCCACCAGCGTTTTCTGCCCCTTAATGTTATGCAGCTCTACCCATATCGATTCCACATCCTCCAGGCTAATGTCCTTCCCTTCTTTTGCATTAATCTCCTCTCTAACCAGCAATGCTACCCCACCTCCTTTTCTTTCCTGTCTATCCCTCCTGAATATTGAATATCCCTGGATGTTGAGCTCCCATCCTTGGTCACCCTGGAGCCATGTCTCTGTGATCCCAACTATATCATATTCATTAATAACTATCTGCACATTCAATTCATCCACCTTGTTACGAATGCTCCTCACATTGACACACAAAGCCTTCAGGCTTGTTTTTACAACACTCTTAGCCCTTATACTTGGTGCACAGTTTGTGGCATCATGGATCAGGAGGTGAGAACATTGGGTCACTTCCTGCACATCAATGTTCAGGGAGCCTCTCTCTTCGTTCTATATGAGCCTCTGTGCTGTGACCATGTAATGTTGCCAAGGTTATTTTGGGATGACTTTGATTTTGTTGGATTTATTTCAATCACGGATTAATTGTGATCTGCCTCCTTCTATTGAGCCGTTTGCTCAGAAACAGGAATATCTGGTTTATCAGTAACTTAATGTGCCATTGCCATTCCTGAGCAGTTGTGTCATCGCGCTATTTCAGTCTGTTATATTCAGATGGGCTAGACTGAAAGCTGGGATTGAAGAATGTTGGGCGGTTCAGACCTGGATGAGAGACTAAGTTCATATGTCACCATGCCGATGGAACATGTTTCAAGCACGGGTCACCTAATGGAGAGCATTATCATAAAAGCAACACAAGGCTCAGACTGAGTCTGGCTTTAAGAGAATATAATTACTCAGATGCCTTTGGCAATACGAAACTCTTTGTGGCAAGTAACTAAATATTCCAAACAATAGGGGGAAAGGACTCATTGTTACGAAGGTAGTTATGGAAACTGTATGACCGGGGAACTGATTTGTTTTTGGTGACTCATCAGCCAGTGTTGGAAATCAGAGTAGGTACTGTTCCCTCTTCCAGCTGGTCCAGTCAGTCCTGGTCCAGGTATGTGCCAGAAAACTAAAGGCACAAGAGTTAAAAGGGACATCAGGGGCAGTTTTTTCATGCAAAGGGTGGTACATATTTAGAATGAGCTACCAGAAATAGAAGTTGAGACAGGCATGTCTAAAAGCTACCTAGATAAGAACATGGACAGGAGAGTTTTGGAGGACTATGGCCAAGCATGGGCTGATGGGTGAGCTCAGTGGACACTGAAGGACCTGTTCCCACACTGGATAACATGGCTCTATAAGTGTTCTCTCTCTCATTACCAGGGTCTCTTTTCCCATCCATTTCCCGGTCTCCCTTCCTTCTTCTTCCCCCGCCAACATTTATCAGCAACTCTAACATTGTTTTGGAAGTGCAGAAGAGAATTTGGAACACAGAAAGAATATTAAGTTATATCTTTGAAGGTTATTAGGCAAACATTTTCCAGTGACCATTGAATCTGCAAAGCAAATGCATTTTGATCCATCATTTCAGCAAGTGCCGGTACCCTATTGGTAACCAGCAATGCACTTGTGATTTTTAATCACAATTAATGTTTTTAATTGCAGGCAGCCCGATGTTGCTTCTTCTGAGTGATTTTACCTGCAGTGTGCGTATCGAATTTTATTTTCCCTTTTTCTAACTCCCATGTGAAACTCAATAATACATCTGTGGTTGGCAGCATGCCCACATCAAAAGAAATGATTGCATTTTGCAGTTCTTAGTTCTGCTCACAGATTCACCTGAGAATTTTTCTGTTTACTTGTGGGAATGCAATCTGTCTGTGTCAATTACCAATCTCCAGATTCACAGACGAACACTGGCAGCCCCCTCGAGCAGCGTGGCTCATTAGATTAAGCCGCTGTGCAACCCCAGGCCAGTTATTTGAAGGTGTTTGCTTCTCTCCACAGAGCTGATACCCCACAGCATTCCGTTTCAATTCCTGCCATTGAGCCAGAGAAAGAAACGCATAGACCAGGGTTCCCATCCCTGATAGTTGAACCTGAGTCAGGATAGGTTCATCTCCCCACCGATGACCTTGTTGCCTACACACCTTCAGAGGAGAATAACTGAGGGCCGGTGGGCAACCTTACAGAAGTGTTTGCAATTATGTAAGGCATAGATAAAGTAAATAGTAACTGACTTACCCCGGGGGTAGGGGAGATAGGACATAGGTTAAGGGTGAGAGTGGAAAGTCTTGAAAGGGATCTGAGGGGTAACTTTTTCACGCAGAGGATGGTAAGTATGTGGAATGAGCTGCCAGAGGAAACAGTTGTGACTAGTATAATTGTATTATTTAAGAGGAACCTGGATAGGTATAGGGTCTCGGAGTGATATGGACTGAAATTGGGTGGATAACGTGGTCAGTATGGACTGAGGGCTGAAGGGCCTGTATCCTTGTTGTGTTGCTCAGCTGCGCTTTGACTCTATTTGGGCACTATATGCAGGGCTGTGACACAGCACAAAGGTGTCACAAAGTGAAGAAATGTGGCGAGAAGGGAGGAGACCAGAAACACTTGTCAATGTGAGTCAGTTCTCCGTCTCTCAGTATCGAGAGCTGTTCACATCATGTGCTTGAAAATGGGTGTAATTGCAAACGAGTTAAACCATTAAAAATACAGAGGGAGGGCCTTATACCTGAATGGAATGCAAAGAATTAGAAATATTTCCATGTTAACGTTAATATTAGAGGTGAATGTTTGTTCATTCATTCCATTTTAGATAGCTGGCTAATTCCAAAATACTGCCCCATCCAGCAGTTGGAGAATTCTAATCCCATGTGCACTGACTGAGAATACTTGTCTCCTAGTGGGCACCACCCCACAGTATCCTTTATTCGCGTCACCTGAACTCAGATTACAGCATGGGAATGAGGGTGAGTGTTTAGGGTGGGTGTGTGAGTGAGGAATAGGTGGGTGTGAGGGTGGGGAATGATTAGGTGTGTGGGTGGGAAATGTGTGAGTGTGAGGGTGGGAAAGGGTGGGTGTGAGGGTAGGAATGTGTGGGGTTAAGGGTGGGGAATGGGTGGGGGATAAGGGCAGGGAATGTGTGGGGGGTAAGGGTGGGGAATGTGTGGGGGGTTAAGGGTGGGGAATGGGTGGGGGATAAGGGCAGGAAATGGGTGGGGGATGAGGGTGGAGAATATCTCCCGATAGCCATGAAACCAAGAAAAAAGGCAGCACAATCATCAACCCCAAATCCCCCCTCCCCATTCAAAAAAAGGTACAAAAACAGAAAAGGCACATTGACCCCCAAATCCCTCCTCCGGCACAAAAAAACCAAAGAAACAGACAAGCACATTGACCTCACCAAATCCAACCCACCCCAACTCAAATAAAAACCAAGAAAGGTCAGGTGAAAAGAAACAGAATACAAAAAAAGCTATAAGATATTAAAAAAAAGTCTACAGCCTAAGTCCATACCCAAAAGGCAGAAAACCTGGGCAGCATTCTCCAGGCACAGCGACAGGCTCTCCCCTCTGCAGTGGCAGAGCAGTGCGAAGGTCAGAAGGGGTTAGGTTTTCGGGACTGAGGTTGTGGATAAGGATGGGGAGGGTGTGTAGTGGGGTGAGAATGTTGATCAGAGTGTGGATGGGGTCGGGGATGACTGTGAATAAGAGTGGAGGTGAGGGTGGATGGGGATGAGTGGTTTGGAGTAGAAGAATGGATGAAGCTCGGTGGGGAGGCTGTGGGAGTGTTTATCACCTACAGCTAGGGACATAGACACTATGAAGGCCCATGATATACTAACAGACTTCATTCCGCAGTTGAAGAGCAGATTTAGCAACTCATAGAGTGAACAAAGAGCCAGTGGAAGAAGCTGTAAGTACTGAGAGCCAGGAAGCCCATGTAACTCTGGGTGGAAGAATGGGAGGAAAGGGATGCATTGTTCCCAGTCTGGAGGGCAGGGTAGCTCTGACTGGAACACAATCAATAAAGAATACCAGAGGTTAGAGAGCAGATGCCACAAACATTAGAACAAACAATAGATTCAAACACTTTGTTATAATGTGCAAATAACGGTGCCGGCTGAAGGAGAGGGCGATCAGCCCAAAATTGGAAAAGGAATCAGATGTGTATCTGTGGCAAATAGTAGACGCCAGCAAGTATATTCATCCAAGGCAGAGCAGACAACAGTATGATGACCAGAAATACGCTGGAAAGAATTGTAGAACAGGGAGCCAAGAGCACTTGTAACGCCCTGGGAAAGGTTTCACTGCTAATGTAATGGTTTCTTTGTAGCAGCAGTGCTTGGGTTATGACTAGAGAAAACAAGGGCTTTGGAATGTGCAACATCCAATGAATGAGGGGAGTGCTTTTCTTTCTTGTGTGCCCGAGAGCAAGGGATTTGTGGTCTTTTGTTCAGCGGAAGATGGAGAGAGAAGATGCCAGAACAGAGAGGTCGTAGACTGCAGGACTGAGAGGATGTGGAATGGGATCGGGAGTTAACGCAGCCCAGGGGATATTTATGGAGAACGAATGGATGGGAAAACCATGAGCTCCAATGTGCACTGTTTCATTAAAATGGGCCCTTTTCTTTTTGTTTTCTTTACTAACCCTCTAGTCAAATTAAGAATTATAAAGCTCAATCATTTAATTGCATATGGGGCACTGTTTGTTATTTTGTGGTACTGATTTGCAACAGGGGAAAACATCACACAGCATCCACACAAATGAGATTTCACAAGTTTGGTGGGCTGGAGAGTGTGTGAGGGTTACAATTGTGGGGGCTAGTCTGGGATTGATTTTGTTGGATGCTGTGTGATAGCTCTGAGCTTTGAAGCAGTGGGTTGTGTGTTAAGTCTGTACTGGTATGGATGCTGCCAGGGTGGAGTGGTGGTGTTCATCCATGGGGGTTTCCGGTAACTGACGTGTACATGTTGAGTGGAGTAGATATTCGTATTCTGGATGAATTGTTAATTTGTCTGTTAAGTACTGTAAAGTTGTCAGCAAAGTTACGATTTGGGGGCAGAGGTTTGATAAAGTATCAGGCACAGACCCCGTTTCACTGCAGACTGACGTAATGACAGAAGAGCGGGCTGAATCACGTCAAGTTTCCCATAGCTGGGAGGTGGAGACTTCAAAGACAGGGTTCTATCATTTCTGAGGAGTGAGGGGAAGGAGTGGTCAGATTTGGGATGTCTACTTAGTCCCCATCCCCCAGGGAAGAGTTAGAATTCTGAGTTAGTATCCTCCCTTACCTCTCTGGTGAATCAATGGCAAAATGCCCGGGTCCAAAGTCCCAGCTATGGTAGGCTCCACCTGTTCTCTGGAATGACACCCACCCCTAAAGGGGAGGAGGAGTCTGAGACTTGGGCTGAGCAGAATTCTCAGTTGTTAGATGAGTGGCAGTGCTCTAATGACATAAAGCGACAGAGATTGGTTGAAAGTTCGAGTGGGCGGGCTGCTGATGAGGGGAGAAGTTCCAGTACCCCCTAGTTAAAGCTGTCGATTACATGGGAGCACTGGGACATGGATTCGGCGTGACAGGCAGCCCAATGGAGCCCATGGTGGGGTTTCAGAACATCCATCAGGAGAAGGGGGAGAAGCTTTCTACCTACACCTTTCAGTTAGGGAGGCAGCTAAATTGCTTGTGGCACAGAGGGGCCATTCAGGCAGCTGAAGTGGATCAGTTAAGAGTGGACCAGACAGCAAAGGGCGCCCAGTCCCAGGAGCTGATACATGGGGTCCCTGACTGTCTTGTAAGACCCGCCCTCTCCCTCTCCTACTGAGCTGATCAGAGAAGGACGAGAGGAGGACAATACATCGGAGGCACGGGAGGCCTCTGTCAGCAGGGTACAGTTTCCGTAGTGGTCCCCTGCGGTGATGTGACCACGGATAGCCTGACCAGGAGAGTGGTAGAGGAGACTGTGGCAGAGTTGAGAACTAAGATGTCCCGGTTGTTATCAGGGGGTGTGACCCCCTCCCATATGATGGAGCTGATGCGGGGGCAGTTCCTCTAAGGGGACGGACTATGCGGAGGGCTGCTAGCATCTGGGGTCCCACGAGAATGGGAGCGGCCATTATTGTCTGTTATAACTGTGGTGAAGAGGGACATTTCAGGCGGCAGTGTGAACGACGGGAAACCCCTCGGAGAGTGAGCCCCTGGGTACCTAAGTAGAGAGATTCGCTGGGAAAACTTGAAAGACACCCAGTGAGGGGATAGCCTGGTGTATCATGGGACACACATTCCCAGAAATATCAAGGAACACCTTAAGCAAAAACCTCTATTCCTGAAGGCTTAGTGGGGCCAAGCTCCAATGTATTGCTACAGATAGAGGGTATTTATGCTGCAGCCATACTTGACACAGGGTCGCAGGTCACTTTGCTGTACCATTCGATTTACAACCAGTATTTGACGCATTTACCATTGACGCCACTCAGTGCGCTGGAGATCTGGGGTCTCAGTGCAGGTGATTATCTGTGTGATGGTTATTTGTCAGTGAAGCTGGAGTTTTCAGAGGCCGATGTGGGAGTTACTGAGGCCCTTGATAAGTTAGTGCTAGTTTGTCCAGCCCCGAGGAGAAGGGCGGCATTTCAATTCCTGTGGGGACCCAACACTCCGACTGTGAGGAGGCTCATGGGAGCCTGCAAGGAGAAAGCTGGAGAGGGCTTCCTGAGAACGTGTCCGTTCACCCGGAGTTTCCAGCTGCTTTTGAGGAAGTGCGTGGCTGTATTGGGCCAGGTAACAAGTTTAGATGAAGGACCCTGTGGTTCACCCAGTCCAAGCCAATCGTGTTACAGCCCAGGGAAGTCGCGAGAGTAATAGGAAACCCCAAGTTTCCCGAAGTGCTTAAGGGTGAAGCCCTCTTAGTGGATGCTCCAGAAGACCACGAGGAGGAATCGGGATTTCCAGTTGGGGTACTGTTGAGCCCCGGACTGCAGAAACCCTTGATTGTACAGGTGAGCAGGATGGCAGTGATTGTCAGGAACACCACGAAAGGGAGGTCACCTTCAAGCGGAGGATGCCCCTGGTGCATCCGTTTCTGGTGACGGTAATGTCTACTGTCCCTGTGAGACAAGCCAGGGAGAAACTATTGGACAAATGGGGAAAGTTGGCCACTGTGTCATTCAACTTCGGCGACTCCCCAGTACCTGCGGCTTGGAAGGGGAGGTTGATAGAGAAGATGTTGAAACTGGAGGGTGTCTTTTCCACTGACAAATTTGATGTGGGTTGTTCCAAGAGCACTCGCCACACTATCCGGGTGACCGAGGACACCCTGTTTAGAGAGCAGTCGCAGCAACTGGCCCCTGCAGACGTGGAAGACGTTCAGCAGCATTTGTGTAAGTTGAAGGAAGCTGGGATCATCACTGAGTCCCGAAGCCCCTATGTGTCCCCAATAGTAGTGGCCAGCAAGAAGGATGGGAAGGTACAGATGAGTGTGGACTATAGGACTCTGAACAGGCGTACCATCCCTGACCAGTATACAGACCCGAGGGTCAAAGACCTGTCTGAGTGGTGCAAAGTGGTTCATTGTGCTGGACTTGAGGAGTGGATATCACCAGATCCCCGTGAGTGAGGCTGACAAAGAGAAGATGGCATTTATATGTCCACTGAGACTCTTCCAGTTCGAAAGGATGCCCCAGGGCATATCGGGAGCCCCTGCGACCTTGCAGTGTGTCATGGAGAAAACGGTGGTAATTTGCTTGAGGTTTGCTGTATCTGTCCAAGGTGGACCTATGAGGTCATCCAGATACATCTGTCAGCTACGTTGGGCACATAGTCTCATGGGATGGAGTAGCTACAGATCTGTCTAAGATAGAGGCTGTGACCACATGGCCAATGCCCCAGACTGTGAGCGCTTTGTGCTTATTCCTTGGGTTCTGTGTCTACTATCGGAGGTTCGTGAAGGGCTACATGAAAATGAGTCACCCTTTAAATCATCTTCTGTGCAGTTACCCTTCCTTGGGGAAGAGAGGGAGGAGGACAAAAGGAGAGGAGGGTAAAGAGTATCTTAGCCCTTCAGAGCCGTTTGGAGTGAGGTGGGATGTGAAATGTGAAGAGGCTTTCAGTCGCTGAAGGAGTTGCTGACCCAGGCGCCGGTGCTGGCTTTTGCGGACCCCCGATTGCCGTATGTACTGCATACAGATGCCAGCAGAGAGGCTTAGGGGGTGCCCTGTATCAGGATCAGGACACAGGGTTGAGACCTGTTGCGTTTGTCAGCCAGACTCTGTCGCCCTCGGAGAACAACTACCCCATGCACTTGGAATTTCTGGTGTTGAAATGGGATGTGGTGGATAAGTTGAGTGACTATCTCTATGGGGCCAAGTTTGAGGTGAGGACGGACAACAATCCCCGAACTTATATCCTGACCTCGGCGAAATCGGATGCCACAGGTGGTTGGCGGCATTGTCTGCCTATGACTTCGGCCTAAAGTACCCGCCAGGAAATAGGAGCATTGATGCTGATTGCCTTGTCCTGCCATGCTCACAAAGGGCTGGGCAGGGACAAAGGGTGGGAGAGCTTTCCTGCCCCGGGGGTGAAAGCCTTATGCCAGTTTGCCATCACGGTGAAGGCAGATGGAAAGCAAGGGCAGGATCGAGGGGTAGATCAATTGGGAGCTTCTGATGACCCCATTCCACAAGCTTACTGTAACCTGACTGCTCTGAAGATAATCCAGTTTCCGGAATTGAGTCCTGGGGGAGTGGCAGCTGCTCAGCGAGATGGCCCGGGCATCCGTACCGTTTGGTCAGCAGTCAAAAAGGGAGGCGTGGCCCAAGCGGAGAAGATGAAACACACTGCGGTGCCTCCATTACTGAGAGAATAGCCCAGACTGGAGTTGAGGAACCGGATCCTATACCGGGTCACGTCACCACCAGACCAACCCCGGCATTCCCAGCTGGTTCTGCCGGAGAAGTATCGGAGGATGGTGTTGAAGTCACTTCATGATGATTCTGGACATTTGGGAGTGGAAAAGACCTGTTTTACTGGCCCCGAATGAAGCTGGAGGTCGAAGAAAACCGCAGGTCGTGCATTTGATGTATACGGAGGAAGACACTGCCTACGAGGACCGCTCAGTTGTCCCACTCGCAGAGTGCGGGGCCCCACGACCTGGCGTGTATGGATTTCCTGTCAATAGAACCTGATGCCAGCAACATGGCGAATGTCTTAGTCATCACAGCTCACTACACCAGATACGCACAGGCTTTCCCTACCAAGGATCAAAGGGTGTCCACCGTGGCCAAAGTGTTATGGGAGAAGTATTTCATTTATTATGGCCTCCCCGGGTGGATACATAGTGATCAGGGACAGGACTTTGAGAACAGGCTCATACATGAGTTACTGAGCATGCTTGGAGTCAAGAAGTCGAGGACTACTCCCTATCATCCGCAGGGGGATCCCCAGCCTGAGAGGTTTAATCGAACCTTGCTAGACATGCTCAGGGCCCTGGAGATCAGCAAGAAGAGCAGGTGGAGTCGACATATTAGACATCTGGTTCACAGTTACAACAGTACCCGAAATGAAGCCTCCAGGTACTCGCCATATTATCTGATGTTTGGGCGTGAGGCAAAGTTGCCCATTGACCTTTGTTTTGGGACTGACGAGGGTGACTTACCACCGAAGACTTATCTGAAGTAAGTGTCTGATATGAGAAGGGAGCTGAAAAAGGCTTATGAATTAGCTGGGGTCACGGCTGCCAAGCAGAATCAAGGAAATAAGAGGTGGCATGATCAAAAGGTTAGGTTCTCCCAACTCATGCCAGGAGACCGAGTCCTCATAAGGAATTTGGGGCTACCTGGGAAGCATAAGTTGGCTGACCTCTGGGCGGCTACGCCCTCTGTAGTGGAGAGTCAGATACCAAATGTACTAGTTTTCTGGGTGAAACCAGAGGATGAGAATGGGCCTCCATCACAATCACCTTCTGCCTCTGGGACAAGGGGTGCAGGCTGACCTAGAGCCCGACCTGGAGTCTACACTTAGTAGAGGCCTCTGACCTACCTAAGAGTTACACACTGTGGAACAGAGAGCGAAAGACACCATCGAACAGAGAGCCGAAAGACACCATCGAACAGAGAGCGAAAGACACCATCGAACAGAGAGCCGAAAGACACCATCGAACAGAGAGCGAAAGACACCATCGAACAGAGAGCCGAAAGACACCATCGAACAGAGAGCGAAAGACACCATCGAACAGAGAGCGAAAGACACCGTCGAACAGAGAGCCAAAGGCACTGTCGAACAGAGAGCCAAAGGCACTGTCGAACTGAGAGCCAAAGGCACTGTCGAACAGAGAGCCAAAGACACTGTCGAACTGAAAGCCAAAGGCACTGTCGAACAGAGAGCCAAAGGCACTGTCGAACAGAGAGCCAAAGGCACTGTCGAACAGAGAGCCGAAAGACACTGTCGAACAGAGAGCCGAAAGACACTGTCGAACAGAGAGCCGAAAGACACTGTCGAACAGAGAGCCAAAGACACTGTCGAACAGAGAGCCAAAGGCACTGTCGAACTGAGAGCCAAAGGCACCATCGAACAGAGAGCCAAAGGCACCGTCGAACAGAGAGCCAAAGGCACCGTCGAACTGAGAGCCAAAGGCACTGTCGAACTGAGAGCCAAAGGCACTGTCGAACTGAGAGCCAAAGACACCATCGAACTGAGAGCCAAAGGCACCGTCGAACAGAGAGCCAAAGGCACCGTCGAACAGAGAGCCAAAGGCACCATCGAACAGAGAGCCAAAGGCACCATCGAACTGAGAGCCAAAGGCACCATCGAACAGAGAGCCAAAGGCACCATCGAACTGAGAGCCAAAGGCACCGTCGAACAGAGAGCCAAAGGCACCATCGAACAGAGAGCCAAAGGCACCATCGAACTGAGAGCCAAAGGCACCGTCGAACAGAGAGCCAAAGGCACCATCGAACAGAGAGCCAAAGGCACCATCGAACTGAGAGCCAAAGGCACCATCGAACAGAGAGCCAAAGGCACTGTCGAACTGAGAGCCAAAGGCACTGTCGAACTGAGAGCCAAAGGCACCGTCGAACTGAGAGCCAAAGGCACTGTCGAACTGAGAGCCAAAGGCACTGTCGAACTGAGAGCCAAAGACACCATCGAACTGAGAGCCAAAGGCACCGTCGAACAGAGAGCCAAAGGCACCATCGAACAGAGAGCCAAAGGCACCATCGAACTGAGAACCAAAGGCACCATCGAACAGAGAGCCAAAGGCACCGTCGAACTGAGAGCCAAAGGCACTGTCGAACTGAGAGCCAAAGGCACTGTCGAACTGAGAGCCAAAGGCACCATCGAACAGAGAGCCAAAGGCACTGTCGAACTGAGAGCCAAAGGCACTGTCGAACAGAGTGCGAAAGGCACCATCAAACTGAGAGCCGAAGGCACCATCGAACAGAGAGCGAAAGGCACTGTCGAACTGAGAGCCGAAGGCACTGTCGAACAGAGAGCCAAAGGCACTGTCGAACTGAGAGCGAAAGGCACTGTCGAACTGAGAGCCAAAGGCACTGTCGAACTGAGAGCCAAAGACACCATCGAACAGAGAGCCAAAGGCACCATCGAACAGAGAGCCAAAGGCACCGTCGAACAGAGAGCCAAAGGCACCATCGAACAGAGAGCCAAAGACACCATCGAACAGAGAGCCAAAGGCACTGTCGAACAGAGAGCCAAAGGCACCATCGAACAGAGAGCCAAAGGCACCATCGAACAGAGAGCCAAAGGCACCATCGAACTGAGAGCCAAA
Source organism: Hemitrygon akajei (assembly GCF_048418815.1). Classification (NCBI taxonomy): domain Eukaryota; kingdom Metazoa; phylum Chordata; class Chondrichthyes; order Myliobatiformes; family Dasyatidae; genus Hemitrygon; species Hemitrygon akajei. The sequence goes on from NC_133131.1 coordinate 49,779,686, forward strand.
GGCACCGTCGAACAGAGAGCCAAAGGCACTGTCGAACTGAGAGCGAAAGGCACTGTCGAACTGAGAGCCGAAGGCACTGTCGAACAGAGAGCCAAAGGCACTGTCGAACTGAGAGCGAAAGGCACTGTCGAACTGAGAGCCAAAGGCACTGTCGAACAGAGAGCCAAAGGCACTGTCGAACTGAGAGCCAAAGACACCATCGAACAGAGAGCCAAAGGCACTGTCGAACTGAGAGCCAAAGGCACTGTCGAACTGAGAGCCAAAGGCACTGTCGAACTGAGAGCCAAAGACACCATCGAACAGAGAGCCAAAGGCACCATCGAACAGAGAGCCAAAGGCACCGTCGAACAGAGAGCCAAAGGCACCATCGAACAGAGAGCCAAAGACACCATCGAACAGAGAGCCAAAGGCACTGTCGAACAGAGAGCCAAAGGCACCATCGAACAGAGAGCCAAAGGCACCATCGAACAGAGAGCCAAAGGCACCATCGAACTGAGAGCCAAAGGCACCGTCGAACAGAGAGCCAAAGGCACCATCGAACAGAGAGCCAAAGGCACCATCAAACTGAGAGCCAAAGGCACCGTCGAACAGAGAGCCAAAGGCACTGTCGAACTGAGAGCCAAAGGCACTGTCGAACAGAGTGCGAAAGGCACCATCAAACTGAGAGCCGAAGGCACCATCGAACAGAGAGCGAAAGGCACTGTCGAACTGAGAGCCGAAGGCACTGTCGAACAGAGAGCCAAAGGCACTGTCGAACTGAGAGCGAAAGGCACTGTCGAACTGAGAGCCAAAGGCACTGTCGAACTGAGAGCCAAAGACACCATCGAACAGAGAGCCAAAGGCACTGTCGAACTGAGAGCCAAAGGCACTGTCGAACTGAGAGCCAAAGACACCATCGAACAGAGAGCCAAAGGCACCATCGAACAGAGAGCCAAAGGCACCGTCGAACAGAGAGCCAAAGGCACCATCGAACAGAGAGCCAAAGACACCATCGAACAGAGAGCCAAAGGCACTGTCGAACTGAGAGCCAAAGGCACTGTCGAACTGAGAGCGAAAGGCACCGTCGAACTGAGAGCCAAAGGCACTGTCGAACTGAGAGCCAAAGGCACTGTCGAACAGAGAGCCAAAGGCACCGTCGAACTGAGAGCCAAAGGCACTGTCGAACTGAGAGCCGAAGGCACTGTCAAACTGAGAGCCAAAGGCACTGTCGAACTGAGAGCCAAAGGCACTGTCGAACAGAGAGCCGAAGGCACTGTCGAACTGAGAGCCAAAGGCACTGTCGAACTGAGAGCCGAAGGCACTGTCGAACTGAGAGCCAAAGGCACCATCGAACAGAGAGCCAAAGGCACCATCGAACTGAGAGCCGAAGGCACCATCGAACAGAGAGCCAAAGGCACTGTCGAACTGAGAGCCAAAGGCACTGTCGAACTGAGAGCCAAAGGCACTGTCGAACAGAGAGCCAAAGGCACCGTCGAACTGAGAGCCAAAGGCACTGTCGAACAGAGAGCCAAAGGCACTGTCGAACTGAGAGCTATCTCAAGCAAAGGCAAGCATTCCAGCGACAGAGGAATATTTGTTCCTCCCAGTGACAGAAGTGGTTACCCAAGGCATGAATCCTTAAAGCACCAACAGTATTAATGAATTGTAATAAATTTATCAAACACCATTTCCCTTCCATTAAACTGTAATGCCCCTGCAGTTCCGATGAAGGGTTTCGGACATAAAACAAAATTGTTTCTCCACAGACGCTACCTGACCTGCACAGTTTTTATATGGTTTTATTTCTGATTTCCAGAATCTGCCTGATTGTCTAATGATTTACTCCTTAGTAATACGATCAGGGCTATGGTCAGTACCGACAACGCCACTCAAACATGATAGAGTCTGATAAATGTTCTCAGATCTGGCTTGTGCCTCATTCTACAGATACGTTGATACCTCGTCCCGATGATCAGCATCAAATGTAACTGTCCTCACATTACATTCAGTGTTGATCACAGTAAGCTTACCTTGGAAATCATGGCATGACTATGACATGGAGGGCGTCTCTTGAATAATGCTGTTGGTTAGGTAATGTGATGGATTACAGAAAGCATCAGGCGGAAGTCCTTCACACCTGCTGAAAATCCTCTCTCTCAGGACAAATTCAAATTCAAGGAGACAAAGAAGCCAGTTCAAAGTGTTCAGACTGAAAATGGTCAGAAATGACAGGGGTAGGATGACCTTTAGCATTGCCTCAGCATCACCAGGATCACGTGCCCACTGACAGGGGAGCATCACCAGTGGGACAACCAGACAACCCCAGATACCTGGAACAGAATCGGCAAAGTCAGTGACATCTGCAGGAGCTTGGCTCTAGTCAATCCAAACACCTCAAGATTTGTCAGAGCTATATGACTCCAGGGAGAGGCAATAGAAATCTACAAAATCTTACTACAACTGGATAGAGTAGATACTGGAAGGATGATCCTGAGGACCAGGTAGTCCAGTCTAAGGGTATGTTGAAAGCCACTTAAAACTAAGACAAAGAGAATTTTTTTTCTTGGAAAAAGTAGAGAACCAGAGGAATTTTCTGTCAAAGAAAAAGTTGAAGCCAAGTTATTAAATATTTTCAAAACTGAGATAGATATTACTCTCAGGGTTAGAGCTGTCAAGGGATGGGGAGAAATCTGGAAAAAGGCAGTGAATTTGGATGATTAGCTGTGATCATATAGATGGCAGAGCAGTGAATGACCTCCTGCTTCAAGGTCTTTTGTTTGGAACTGATGAAAGAGAAAATAACTTAGTTTTCAGTGCGAGAGATGGTGGGGGAGGGATGGGTGGAACAAAGGGAACATCAGAGCGTGCTGTATTTAAATCAACAAAATTGATATCAAGAATATAAGACGCAAGCATTATAAATGATTCAATTAAGGTATAACACAAGAGTTAGGAAAACAATGTAAAAAAAAAACTTTTCACAGAAGTTCAAAGTAAATTTATTATCAAAGTACATGTACATCACCATATACAACCCTGAGATTCATTACCCCACTGGCATACTCAGTCAATCCAAGAAAGCCAATAGAATCCATGAAAAAACAAACAAGAGAAAATCTGCAGATGCTGGAAATCCAATCAACACACAAATTCTGGAGGAACCCAGCAGGCCAGGCAGCATCTGTAGAGAAGATTATAGTCGACATTTCAGTCCAAGACCCTTCAGCAGAATCAATGTAAGACTGCACCCAATAGGATGAACAAACAACCAATGTACAAATGACAACAAACTATGCAAATACAAAAGAAATAAAAAGAAACTATGATAATAAATAAATAAGCAATAAATATCAAGAACTCGGGTGAAGAGTCCTTGAAAGAGAACAGTTCAATGGGAACAGTTCAGTGATGGGGCGAGTGAAGTTCAAGAACCTGATGGTTGAAGTTCTTCAGCGACAATGCTCCATGTTGATATGCTCAGAAGGATATACCAATGATGCACTGGGCTATATCCATTACATTTTGTTGGATTTTCTGTTCAAGGGCATTGATGTTTCCATACCAGGTTGTGATGCAACCACTGTGCCTCTATAGAAGTTTGTTAAAGTTTTAGATGTCATGCCAAATCTTTGCAAACTTCTAAGGAAGTAGAGGTGTTGTCATACTTTCTTCATAAATGCACTTATGTGGTGGGCATAGGACAGGTCCTCTGAAATGATAACACCAAGGAAGTTAAAGTTGTTGACCCTCTCTGCTGTTGTGTGTTAAATATCTGAGTAATCTTGCCTATACATTATTTGATTAAGCATTTCTTTTCAGTTAAATAATTAATTATGAGTTATGTGTAAAACTATGTTAATTGCAAATGTCATCACGCTGCCACATGATAGTGCATGCCTTGCTGAAAGTATGCTCAAAGTTAGACCCACATTTCAATTCCTGCACCTTCTTTTGAATTAGTTTAATGTTTTGAAGTTACAAAACATAGCAGTGGCGATGAGGTATTTTTAAAATGAACCCAAGGCAGCTACTGACCTTTTAAAACACAGCGAGATGTTTGAACTAAAAAAGAAAGCAGCAAGAACAATGGTGAGTTAAAGAAACAGAGCCCAGCATGTTCAGAGGCATCAATGTAAAAAAAAAGGCCATAAATGGAAGAATTCAGGTTCATAAAGAGTGAGTATCCGGTGATAATAATCATTTAAAAAGCATCACAAATAGCTGCCTACATCAAAAAGATTAATGAGACTGATGACACATCAGGTAATTGGCTCATGTATACTGAGCTATTGGAATAGTATTTTGAAGCAAATTAAATAGCCAATGTGAAGTAAGTGCCAATTTTGCTAAGAGCATTGGTTTAAAGGAATGCAGTTGACTTTGAAGTTTGGCTGCTCCAACCAAACCATTAAAAATGAGCTTTGCTGCTATTGTGGAAGTAATGCTGGAGCATTTGGAACCAAAACCATTGTTGATTGCAGATGCTTTAAGTTTCATAAACGGAATCAAAAAGAAGGGGAATCAATTTCAGTGTACATGGCTGAGTTAAAGAAATTGAGCAATGTCAATTTGATAATGGTCTTAAAGATGCACTGAGAGATCATTTAGTTTATGGAAGACATTCAAAAATGGCTCCTAACTGAAGCACAGCTCTCATTTAAAAGAGCAGTTGAAACCGCTGTTTCAGTGGAAACTGTGGACAGAGATGGAATTGAGTTGCAGTCAGGAATGAAAGTGAGCAGCACCTAAACAGAAATTGGTCTGGCCAAAGAAATTGTGGCCAAGCATACATACAGAAACAAATGCAGGTTTAAAGGTGCAGAAAATGCAACAAGCTAGGTCACATATAAAGAGCATGTCAGGCAGACAAAAATAAATGGTCTGCACAGAGAAGAGAAAAGGATAAAATGTCAAGTTGCAGTTTCAAAAACAGCTCCCATCAGTATGCTGTTGGTGAAAAATCTGATTCTGATGAGAGTGAAACAGGGTTGGTTAGCCTTGAGCTTTACAATGTGAAAACTAACAATAAACAAACAATATGGCTTATGCCAGAAGTGAACAGCAAATTAATTAAAATGGAATTGGGCATATGGTCAGTTGAAACAATCATTCCACAAAACGAGTTGGAGAGGCATTTCAAATATACTGAACTGAAGCCTGCAGGTATCCAACTAAAAACTTATACTGGAGAAAAGATAATTCCTGTGGGAATGACATCCGTAACTGTGAAATTTCAACAACCAACAAGCCACATTGAGCTGGTGTGTGGTAAAAACAGGAGGGCCAGCCTTGTGGGGGCCCGATTGGCTGAGACAACTACAATCTGATTGGAGATCCATTCACCGTGTGTATGCCACATTCCCTGCAACGAAGCCAAATGAAAGTGAATTAAGAAATATACTGGATGATGCCACAACTCTCTCCATGCCAAACAACATGAACTATTGTCCAAATGAGGACTAACTGGTGTTGGTGTCAAACTCTGTGCCTCTGGTTGGGAAGCATATTAGACCAAGGAAGGACCAAGCTGCTCAGAGGAAATGTGAAAGTGACAATAGCAGTGGTCCGACTACAACTGTTTTTGTAGGCAACATATCTAAGGAAGCTTTTGATATGTTAATCAGGCAGTTACCTGAAAAATGTGGCTTGGTTTTAAACTGGAAGAGAGTTCAAGGAACGCCAGGAAAGTTGCAAACATTCAGCTTTTGTCTACTCTGCACGCATTAAGGTTATTGCACGAATTTCAAGTGGGAGACAAAAAGCTGCTTTAAAGGGTAAATGCAAAGACCAAAGCCCAGCTGGATGAATGGAAGGTCAAAGAGAAAGGAGTCAATGGAGAAACAAGAACAGATATGTTGTGGATGCGGAAACCAAGAGAGATCAGATTGTAAAGGGAGCAATAGAAGGATTAATAGGAGAATACTCCAGTGCACTAAATGCACCTTCCCAAGATCAAGATGCACAAACTAGAAGAAAAAAACAAGAAGGAGAAGAAATATGTCCAGAGCTGTCAAAACCACTTCCTTCAGTCCTGGAGTCAAATCCTACAACCATGCAGAACTTGAGATTGTTTCACTGCCACAAGTCTCGCCCACCAAGCGGAGCACTCTCCCTTGTCAGGAAAGACAGTATCCCACAAGAGTAAGAACTCCTCCACAGAGATTAAATCTTTAGACCGAATGGGATGATTTAAAAATTGACGATGTGTCTGTATGTAGTAGTTGTATTATACGGCATACTGTGTATGTAGCTGAGATGCATTCTCTATTGAGTTGGAGTTTATAGCTAGGCAGGGAGGAGTGTTGTGTATTTAATATGTCACATACCCCGTGACAGGTTAAAGAACCAGCAGAAATAGAAAACACCGTGGAGTCTGGTATTGCTATAAACTAATGCTATTTATTAGTAACTAAGCAATACAGTAATATAAATTCAGATATATCAAACAGGTTAGCAATGATTATATATATGTGTGTGTGTGTGTGTGTGTGTGGAAATAGAAAAACCAAGCTTCTTCAAGCCTAGGGGTAAACGGATACAGTTTTACGATGATGAGTGAAGTTCAGCTCAGTTTGTGGTATTGAGTCGAGTAGTGATGGAGAGAGAGAGAGAGAGAGATTTATAATCCAAAGGCGTATGTTGTGAGAAGGCAATTATGTCAACATTCCAAAATAATAATAACAGTAGGTTTTATCTCCGAAGTTGTTCCACTCCACACACGAAGTATCACCGACAGTGATCTTCAATGAATATCCTTTCAACACAAGTGGTACCACACCCGAACTCAGCCACGGATCATCCCAAAGTGGTGGCCACAGGATACTCAAACAGAATCCACGTATGGATTATCACCAACAGTAGCTTATCACTGAGGTACCATCTTCAAGTGGTAAACTACCAACCCAGGCAAGGGTAGTTTCCACACAGGGTTACCTCAAACACACAACTGTGATGGCCACTTATCCAGTTCCATGACATACGAAATAACTCCTACAGTGATTTGCCACAGGGGTGCCTTTCTTCAGTGAAATACCACACCCAAACAAGGGTGACACACAAGTGGTAATCACAAAGGTTTCCCCCTCAACAGAGAACCCTCTCCTGTGGATTAACTATGCGACAGTCACACCTTCGTATTCGAATGGAACTCAAACTCACCCTACGGGCTACAAAGGAGGGAATCCAAACAGTGACCTCGTTATCACTAGGTTTCTTCTGTTTCAAAACTTCCTCTCCCCTCTTCTCTTCCTTTAAAGTCACCGAATGTGACCACAAAAAGGAGACTGACTTCTGTGGTAAAGTTATCAACCCAAGCAAGGATTTGACACACTGATAGCTTCCCACCGGTCACACCTTTTCCCACTGCGAGAGCCACTGATCAATCCTCTCAATCAATCCTCCAAAAACCCACCTTTCTGTGGGCACAACAAAGCTCATCCAGTGTCCATAACCATGTGGCTGTAGGTCCATCAGCGGACCTCCTATTTATCTCACCGTGCTAAACACCAGCTGTCCATCAAATAACGCTGCCCTCGGTCACCATGGTGACCACGAGCTGCTCGTTGTCTCTCTCTGTAAGAACTCACAAGGAGGCAGTGTCCTTGTATATTCAAAACAAGCTTTAGAGTTCGTTTAAACACCATCTCAAGGCAGGCTTCATCCCTCTCTCTCTGTAAGAATACAGAAGCTGACAGTGTCCTTGTAAAAGTGTAAACATGCTTGCAGAGAAACCATAACACCATCTCCAAGCAGTCTTCACCTCTCTCCCTCTGTAACAGCTCAAACAGTGTCCAAAAGCCAGTCTCATTCTCCCGACATTTTAAAGTAATAGTGGACAGAAAATATGAACCCTAGGGATACATTAAAAAATTTGAGTAATCTTGTATCTATATTGTTTGATTAAGCATTCTTATTTGTTTAAGTAAATAATTATGGGTAATATGTTATTGCATATGTCATCGTGCTACCATGTGATACGTGCACACCTCGCTGAAAGTAAACTCGAAGTCAAACACTCAATTTGGGCTCCCGTGTCTTCCTTTGAATTAGTTTAATGTTTTAAGTTACAAAACATAACATCCGCCTCTGATCCTCCAATGAGGACTGGCTCATGGACCTCTGGTTTTCTCCTCCTGAAGTCAATAGTTAGCTCCTTGATCTGGCTAACACTGAGTCATTGTTATGACTTCATTCAACCAGAGTTTCAATCTCCCTCCTCTACGCTGCTTCATCACCATCTTTGATTCAGCCAACGACAGCAAACTTAAATATGGAAGTGGAGTTGTGCTTAGCCTCACGGTCATAAGCATAAAGCAAGTAAAACTGATGCTGCTGCAAGAAATAATTATGTTAATATTTTACAGCACTGGAGAGGTTGTATACAGTTAATTGAATACTTTTAGTTCACTGAGAGTGTAGACCTCAGATTGGTTAAAAAATTAGCTGCATTTTTGGGTTAGTGACATGCATGTGGACATTAGCTTGGCTAAAGATTACTAAAGCAACTGTGACAACTCATCAGATAGATCAGTTTTAAACTTCCAATATTTTGTTTTCATTGAGCTACAGGTGAAACTTGTAATGGTTTGAGGCAACTTAAATTTAAGACATATGACCTTTTGAATTGAGCCCTCTGAGTACTATTCTCGTAATCTGATCATTGCAGTTTGAAGACTGATTCTCTCACACTCCTTAAGATTTTAATAAGTAAAAATAGTAATCAAAAAGTATTTAAGAGAATTAGTCTATGATGGACTGAAGGAGATAGGGAAAACTTCTGTTCACTGCCTATTCTGTTGAGTTGCGTATTTAATACTTGGTGATATTTAAAAATTTACAAATTATAAGGAACTCTGGCTCACTATTCTTTCTGCAAAAAAGTATTCAATGTTTTGTTTTGAGCTAACCATTTTAGGCATCTGTTAGTCTCGAGAGACCATGGATTTGTGCCTTGGAAATGAGCTAACCCTTACTTCTCAAATATTACAATCATTTGCAAAGTTGAAGAAAGCCAAAGAGAAATGAACTATACAAGCACGTGCTATCTTAGAGCTCAGATACAAAAGGAAAAGCTCTGAATCAATTTGAAATCAGTAAGCAAGATAGCCACTGAAACTGTGAGGAACACTAATTTCTTTGAAGTTGCAGTAAATTATCGCTATAGTAAATTCTCTGAGTTTTTGTTCATAAGCTTTCACCTATAAATATTGGCAGTTGTGACTTTTGAAACATTTAATGCAGGGGTTCCCAAGCTGAGGTCCTCGTTAATGGAATTTTAAAAAAGCTTGAAACCCTGATTTAATGGTTTGATCTCGATCTTTTGAGCAATTTTAGAGATGCCAGTTGTTGGAAAAGTTTGGGAATAAACACCTCTTTTAAAAATGGTCAAAAATTCAGTGTCAATCACTGAGTTTAAACTGATACAGTTTGTCCATTTTTTAAAATATAAATCAATGATTTTTCCACAGTAAGTGGAATATTCAGCCGATAAATTTACACCTTTGAGCCTTCAGAATCAATAGATTCCCTATTTTGCTTTTAAGCTGAGGGAAAACAGCTTTTCAAACTACTGGCACGTTGGTTGTGTTCTAAGAAATCTGTACATTTTCAAGATTTCCAAATTTATCTGTAAATATGAATAGACAGAAAACCTCAGGGCACAGTGACAATTTGGCCTTGAGATTTTGCCTTTCAAAGCCAACATTCTGAAAACACAGGTGTTCATTATTTCCTCAAAAATCCTTAAGAAGAAGGATCTGAAAATTCCTTGAAGATACCATGTCTCCCAACTACAAAATCAAAATAAAAATGGAAGATTCTGGAAGTATTCAGCAGGTCGCAGCATGACCTTTCAGATGAAGTCTGTTTCTCTCTCCTTAGATGCTGCCTGACCTGCTGAGTAGTTCAATATTACCCCTGAGTTAGTTGGATTTCCTCTTTTAAACCACAAATACTGTTTAGCTCTTGGTTCTGAAATTGGAAGTCACAAGGTAAATTGATATGAGGCCTCTCTCAAGTGAGTTAAAGGCAAAATCAGGTTGAAAAGTTTAAGGGGATTATTAAATTTCCTGTGAAAGTAAGAAAAAGACCATCAATCAGGTGTTGCTGTGCATCAGGGACAGAAGATTAAAAGACCCATTAGCTAGTGTATAAGACTATTAAACAAGGTGTTATTTACAGAAGCCAATTAATCAGAATTGTGGGAGGAAACTGTCGTACCCAAAGAAACCCATTACAGTGACAGGCAGAAGGTGTAAACATCACACAGGTCACACCGGAGCACAGGAGCGGTGAGGCAGTAACCTGCACCACTGTGCCTTTCCACTTTCTGCCTTCAGTGTTTTATTGGACAGCTAGACTTCCCCAGGGTTGTTGAATTACACGATATGGTAATTACTATGAAAGATTGATTGAGAGCACAGGACATGAGCAAGAAAATTACACCACCAAATGGGATTTTCTTTTTTAAATCATTCTTTGCAGTGAATTGTAATAAATCCCCTGGAATCAATTCGGCAAAAGATATGAATCTGATATTAATATGTATGATAATGAAATGTTATGGACATGTGACTAGAGAAAGGATTGGGAGAGAAGAGGTTTGGCTGATCAAAGACTGCAAAGGGAATGTACTCTTAAAAGCAGAGGCCGTGGACAAGGTACAGACTGAATATTTCACATCAGCCTTCGTCAAGAAGCTACTGCTGGTATCTCAGCAAAGAAATACATGGTTGAGATTCAGGGAGGGCTAAAAAGTGAAAAGGGGGACTTGTAAAGCTGTCTGCATTTCATGTGGATAAATAATTAGGTGAGATGCATCCTGGGTTGGGAGGAAACTACAGAGATCCCAGTCACAGTCTTCCAAATATTCCAAGATTCTGGGGTGTTCGTGAAGCTGGAAAACTATAAATGTGACATTTTTGTTCAAAAGACGGTGTAGGAATAAACACAGTAACTGTCCGTTAATCTCCATGGTGATGGAAGTTCTAGAAGAAAAAGAAAATCAATGGCTGAATTGGCAGTCACAAGTGTGGATTGTGTAGAGTCAGCCAGCATGGATATATCAAAGGTAAGTTGTGTCAGAGAAACAGTGGTTTGATGAGGAATATGTGGTTGATCTAGTAAATATGGACTTGCAGAAAGCTGGCAGATCAGAGATTCGTTACCAAGACTGAACACCAATAACAGAAAATTGGGTAGGCAAGAGGAACTAGAGAAGTGTGATTGTCAGACTGGAGGGAAGTGGACAATAGTGTTCCCCCAAGTATGAGTACTAGTTGAGGCAATGTAATGGGTGGAAATGTACATAATTTGGTTTGATCGGGGCATGACTGCACAAGCATGTGGACGTCAGCCAGGCAGAACAGTGAGAAGAGTTTAAAAGGAGATGGTTATTTCTTCAGCAGTTTCACTGGGGCACGACTGTGCAAGCACATGGACGTCAGCCAGGCAGAACAGCGAGAAGAGTTTAAAAGTGAGAAGAGTTTAAAAGGAGACAGTTATTTCTTCAGCAGTTTGATCAATGCACAACAGCACAAGCATGTGGACATCATCCAGGTAGAACAGCATGTAGAGTTTTATAGAGCGGGTGGGTGACAGAGCAGGAAGACTTTGGTTCAATAGGATTTCGGTGATAATGGGTCAAGACGAGGTAGGTTGCCTCTGTAGAATACAGACAGGAGGTGTGTGTGTGAGGCTGGTGTTCTGTGCTCGGTGTCAGATGCGGGAAGTCCTGGAGACTCCCAGCCTCTCGAACGGCCACATCTGCGCAAGGTGTGTCGAGCTGCAGCTCCTTAGGGAACTGGAGATGCAGCTCGATGACCTTCGTCTGGTCAGGGAGAGTGAGGAGGTGACGGATAGGAGCTATAGGCTGGTAGTCACACCTGGACCTCGGGAGACAGATAAGTGGGTAACGGTCAGGAGAGGGAAGGTCAGGAGTCAGAGGCTAGAGAGTACCCTAGTGGCTGTCCCCCTTAACAATAAGTACACCTGTTTGAGTACTGCTGGGGGGGACAGCCTGCCTGGGGGAAGCAACAGTGGCTGCACTTCTGGCACAGAGTCTGGCCCTCTGGCTCAGAAGGGTAGGGAAAGGAAGTGGATGGCAGCAGTGATTGGGGACTCTACAGTTAGGGGGTCAGACAGGTGATTCTGTGGACGCAGGAAAGAAACGCAGATGGTAATTTGCCTCCCAGGTACCAGGGTCCGGGATGTTTCTGATCACAGCCACAATATACTGAAGTGGGAAGGAGAACAGCCAGAGGTCGTGGTACATATTGGTACCAACGACATAGATAGGAAAAGGGAGGAGGTCCTGAAAACAGACTACAGGGAGTTAGTAAGGAAGTTGAGAAGCAGGACTGCAAAGGTAGTAATCTTGGGATTACTGCCTGTGCCACATAACAGTGAGTATAGGAATAGAATGAGGTGGAAGATAAATATGTGGTTGAGGGATTGGAGCAGGGGTCAGGGATTCAGATTTCTGGATCACTTGGACCTCTTTTGGGGCAGATGTGACTTGTTCAAAAAGGATGGGTTGCATTTGAATCCCAGGGGGACCAATATCCTGGCAGGAAGGTTTGCAAAGGTTATTGGGGAGAGCTTAAACCAGAATTACTGGGGGGGGGGTTCGGGAACCAAACTGAAGAGACAGAGGAAGAGGTGGTTGGCTCACAAATAGAGAAAGCTTGGAGACAGCCCGAGAGGGAGGATAGGCAGGTGATTGAGAAGGGATGCGCTCAGACCGATGGTTTGAGATGTGTCTATTTTAATGCAAGGAGTATGATGAACAAAGCAGTTAAGCCTAGAGCGTGGATCAGTACTTGGAGCTATGATGTTGTGGATATTACAGAGACTTGAATGGCTCAGGGGCAGCAATGGTTACTTCAAGAGCCAGTCATTAGATGTTTCAGAAAGGACAGGGAGGGAGGTAAAAGAGGTGGGGTGTGGCACTGTTGATCAGAGATAGTGTCATGGCTGCAGAAAAGGAGGAAGTTATCGAGGGGTTGTCTATGGAGCCTCTGTGGGTGGAGGTTAGGAACAGGAAGGGGTCAATAACTCTACTGGGTGTTTTTTATAGACCACCCAATAGTGACAGGGACATCGAGGAGCAGATAGGGAGACAGATTCTGGAAAGGTGTGATAATAACAGGGTTGTCATGGTGGGAGATTTTAATTTCCCAAATATCGATTGGCATGTCTCTATAGCAAGGGGGTGGAGTTTGTTAGGTGTATTCAAGAGGGTTTCTTGACACAGTAAGCAGATAAGCCTACAAGAGGAGAGGCTGTACTTGATTTGGTATTGGGAAATGAACCTGGTCGGGTGTCAGATCTCTCAGTGGGAGAGCATTTTGGAGATTGTGATTAAGCTATCAGGCAGGAACTTGGAAGTATAAATTGGGAGTAGATGTTCTCAGGGAAATGATACGATAGGGTCTTTTAAGAGACTCCTGGATAGGTACATGGAGCTTAGAAAAATAGAGGGCTATGGGTAGCCCTAGGTAATTTCTAAGGTAAGGATATGTTCGGCACAGCTTTGTGGGCCGATGGACTTGTATTGTGCTGTAGGTTTTCTATGTTTCTGAGTTTCTATAATTCACAACCACTGATATTGAGTTGGGGTTCACTTCAACAGACTGGTTGGACGTGCTGAGGTAACTATGCTTAATGTTCGGTGTCCCTGCTGTCACGACATGACCATCAGCGTGTTATCACTCCTCGGGATGAGCCAGAGGCCTCTGCTGCTCCTCCACCCATGGAACATTGGACTGCAGCTCCAGACAGGCTCATAATGGTGGCTTTAGTGAATTCTGAGGATGGGGTCTGTGTAGGGTAACATAATTGTTGGAAGTGTACATAATTCACAACTACTGACATTGAGCTGGGGTTTCACTCTATGGGGCTGATCTGAAGTGATGACATAGTTATGTAAAGAAGTGATACTGCGCTTTTGCGTTCATCGTGCGAGGCACGATGTTTATGTGTGCAGATGACACAGATCTTGGAGGCATGGTAAACTGTAAGGGGAATAGTGACAGAGTTCAAGTAGATATAGACGGTCTGGTAGGATGGGAGGATCGAAGGCAGGTAACACTTCAAGCGGGGAATGTCACATTTTGGTAGAAAGAATGAGATGAGGCGTTGTGAACTGGAGGGCACAGTTCCAAAAGGAACACAAGAGCAAAGGAATCTTGGGCTGTGAGCAAAGTAAGTGACACTCAAGACAATTGTTGAAGAATTAAATGTAGTTCTAGGATTTATAGACAAGAGCAAGGGCATGATGAACCTTTATAAAGCCATAATTGGAACATTGTGTGCAGTTCTTGGTGACATACATTATAGAGTAGCACATCTATAACACAGAATCAGAATCAAGTTTATTATCACCGGCATGTGACATGAAATTTGTTAACGCAGCAGCAGTTCAATGCAATACATAATAGAGAAGAGAAAAAATAAAATAATAATAATAAATAAGTAAATCCTATTCAGTATAGTTTATACAGTATACATATATCGAATAGATTAAAAATCGTGCAAAAAACACAAATATTATATATTAAAAAGGTGAGGTAGTGTCCAAGGGTCAATGTCCATTTAGGAATCAGATAGCAGAGGGGAAGAAGCTGTTCCTGAATCGCTGAGTGTGTGCCTTCAGGCCTCTGTACTTCCTACCCGATGGTAACAGTGAGAAAAGGGCATGCCCTGGGGGTCTTTAATAATGGACGCTGCCTTTCTGAGACACCGCTCCTTGAAGGTGTTGTGGGTACTTTGTAGGCTAGTGCCCAAGATGGAGCTGACTAGATTTACAACCCTCTGCAGCTTCTTTCGGTCCATTTGGTCCATTGTGTCTGTGTTAGCTTGCCATCAGATCAACTCACTGCTTCCACACCACCGCCCCTTCCCCGTACAATTCCATCAACCTGTCTTTCCTCTCTGTATCTTTATCCAAACCTCCTCTTGAAGGTCACAATGAAATCTGTCTCCACCACATCTTCGTGTTCCAACAACACGCTCTGTATGAAAGTTTCTTCCATATTTTACTCTCAAGTTGTTTCTCCTTTGTTTTGTACCTATGTATAAAGGCCAGGGGAAAAGTGAAAACTACAAAAAGATTTAACAAAATTATTCCAAGATTGAGGAGCTTTACATTGGATAAAGAAGGTTGTGTGTGGATTTGATAGGGGTATTTAAGCTCATAAAGTTTATACAGTGGACATAGATGAATGGTTCCCATAAGTAAAAGGATTAAGGATCTGATAGGGGTATTTAAACTCATAAAGGTTTATACAGTGGACATAGATGAATGGTTCCCATTGGTGAAAGGATTAAGAATCTGATAGATATATTTAAACTCATAAAAGATTATACAGTGGACGTAGAGGAACTGTTCCCATTGGTAAGAGGATTAAAAACAACAGCACAGAGAATGAAAGTGTTTTTAAAAGTACCAAAAGTGACCCTATTTAATACAGTTTGGGTCTAGAACATCAGGTGTTGTGGAACACATTCAATTCAAGAGGGAGCTGGACAAATCGGAAAGGAAGGTACTTTCAGGAATATGGCAGACGTAGGGAGAATGGAGCTAGTTTAATAGCTCTTACACAGAAGTTGTGTGGACACACAATAGATCTCTCCGTGTTTGTCACAAGCATGGACTCGGTAGCGCAGCAGATTTGGTAGTTGTGCTCGCGAATGTGCACGTGTCAGCTAATTATTATTTCATTGTGAAGGTATTTAACTCCCTTCTTTTCGTTGTAGCGCTTGTCGAGACTGGAGCAAAGCACAGCAACGTTACACTGCTTGCTTGCATTCAGATTCGGCTGAGAAAATGGACTGTCGAGTGGACTGACGCTGAAGACTGGCACTATTCATTTCATATTTAGATATTCATTTCAGCCACGGTGTTGGCATCTAGTTTTCCATTTGAGAGTTTTAGTTAACGGCCCTGTTTGGCCTAGTGTTGTTTATTGTTTTCCTTTTGCTTAAAACCCGGCTCACGTTAAAGTCTGTGAACTATCGACCTGCTTCAGTGTCTCTCTCTCTCTGCACTTGGGCCGTATCCAAATGAACTGACAGCGTTATAGCCACCTGTGATTCCGAATTCAGGCAAATGTTCATTGATGGGAAATGTTTGTGCTTTCTTATGAAGTTCTTAAGAAAAGCAGATTGATAGCCTAATCTCTACCTGAGATATCAGGGCCATATAGTGAGAGACAAAGAAAGGCCTTCAGACATCTCCCCAATTTTCGATACATTTAGCATGTGTGTACAGATGCAGGAAATTGGGGCAGGCTAGGTGACAATATGTTTGGCATGGACTCGATGGGCTGAAGGGCCTGTATTCATATTATATTGCTCTATGATTCTATAACTAGAAGTTTAAGAATGGCCTGATTGAGATAGTAGTTACAGCATGATATCAGAGGACAGGTGTACACATCCAAATGTAATGAGTTACATGTAAAGGAGGTACCCTGGGGAATAGGTCCTGGATTTGCACAGTTACCTGACAACCACACTAAATGGTTAACGTTATGGCACCAATATATTCTGCACAAAAAGGTGAGAAAGATGATTCTAAGTTGTTCCTCTGAGTGTTAAGTTCCGTGATTGTGAATGACAGGCCTTTGGGTAATGAGGCTTCAGTGTAGTTTATCCCGCACACAACCTCACCGTTACCCAGCTGGTGTACATGGGACTGTTCTCTGTAAACATCGGCACACGACAATTTTACTTCAATATTACTTTATAAAGTATTTTGGGATATGCTGAGGTGGTAAAAACTGTTTAAAATGCAAATTATTCATTTTATTGCACTGTTTTAGCTCTACGCTTGGCACTTTTCTCTGTTTATCCAGACTTCTGTGCAGAACATAACCCAAATCATGAAACCTATCCAAACTTGCTGTGGTATAATCCAGTTTCCTATCAAACCACAAAAACAACCGGATGGACAGATTAGTACCCATTTCCTTGGCTTTGACTTTAAAAGATTGTGTATGCATGTCTGTGTTTAGATTTGTGTGTGTGTGTGTGTGTGTGTGTGTGTGTGTGTGTGTGTGTGTGTGTGTGTGTGTGTGTGTGTGTGTGTGTGTGTGTGTGTGTGTGTGTGTGTGTGTGTGTATGTGTTTTTCCAAGAGCCAGGCATTTTTTTTCTGAGATGTATTTATTTATTTATTGTCACCAAGCAATTGATAGTAGAGCGTACAATCATCACAGCGATATTTGATTCTGCACTTTGCGCTCCCTGGAGTACAAATTGATAGTAAATATAATAAAAATTTAAATTATAAATCATAATTAGAAAATAGAAAAGGAAAAGTAAGGTAGTGCAAAAAAAACCAAGAGACAGGTCCGGATATTTGAAAGGTACGGCCCAGATCCAGGTCAGGATCCATTCAGCAGTCTTATCACAGTTGGAAAGAAGCTGTTCCCAAATCTGGCCGTACGAATCTTCAAGCTCCTGAACCTTCTCCCGGAGGGAAGTGGGACAAAAAGTGTGTTGGCTGGGTGGGTCGTGTCCTTGATTATCCTGGTAGCACTGCTCCGACAGCGTGCGGTGTAAAGTGAGTCCAAGGATGGAAGATTGGTTTGTGTGATGTGCTGGGCTGTGTTCACTATCTTCTGCAGCTTCTTCCGGTTTTGGACAGGACAACTTCCATACCAGGCTGTGATGCACCCTTGAAGAATGCTTTCTACGGTGCATCTATAAAAATTAGTGAGGGTTTTAGGGGACAGGCCAAATTTCTTCAGCTTTCTCAGGAAGTAAAGGCGCTGGTGGGCCTTCTTGGCAGTGGACTCTGCTTGGTTAGACCAAGTCAGGTCATTTGTGATATTCACCCCGAGGAACTTAAAGCTTTTGACCTGTTCCACCTGCGCACCACCGATGTAGATGGGGTCGTGTGGTCCGCTACTCCTTCTGAAGTCAACAACCAATTCCTTCGTCTTGCTGACGTTGAGAGATAGGTTATTGTCTTCGCACCATGCCACCAGGTTCTTAATTTCCTCTCTGTACTCAGACTCATCATTACCCAAGATACGGCCTATAATTGTGGTGTCGTCAGCAAACTTATATATTGAGTTTGATGGAAACTTGGCTACACAATCAAGGGTGTACAGTGAGTACAGCAGGGGGCTGAGTACACAGCCTTGTGGGGCACCAGTGCTCAGAGTGATTGTAGAGGAGAGATTGTCCCCTATTTTTACAGCCTGGGTCCTGTCTGTGAGGAAGTTGAAGATCTAGCTGCAGATCTGAGTGCTAAGACCCAGGTTCCGGAGCTCAGGAATCAGTTTATCTGGAATGATGGTATTAAAGGCAGAGCTGTAGTCAATGAAAAGGAGCCTTACATATGCGTCTTTATTCTCCAGGTGTTCTAAGAAGGAATGTAGTGCCAGAGAGATGGCATCTGTCGTTCACCTGTTGCTCCGGTAGGCGAATTGCAAAGCGTCGATGTTGACCGGTAGGTTATGGTTGATGTGTGCCATAACCAATCGCTCAAAGCACTTCATAGCAATTGATGTCAGAGTCACAGGTCGATAGTCATTCAGGCATGCCACCTTGCTCCTCTTTGGCACCGGGATTATCGTTGCCTTCTTAAAACACGAGGGGATCTTAGACTGAAGCAGGGAGCAGTTGAAGATGTCAGCAAACACTCCAGCTAGATCCACATTTAGTTGTGATCTGGTATTGATGTAACTAAGGTGGATTTCTACCGTGATGGTTGGTCGCAGCAGTTAAATAAGTTAACCTAAGTTTTGATGTAATCTTTTGATCCTTGTGTTTTAATTCTTTTTAAAGGGCTGTAATCCATGGGGAATTCGCTTGTTCTCCCTGTGATGACAATGGATTTCCTGTGGGAGCTCGAGTTTCCTCCCACAACCCAAAGACATGCAGGTTTATGGTGAATCAGCCATAGTAAGTTCCCAGAGTGTAGGCAAATGGTAGGAAAATCTGGGGAGCATTGATGGGTGTGTGAGAGGGAATAGATTACAAGTTAAGATCAAGTGGAGTTCTCTTGGGACACGCCACGATCAGAAGCCGGAGAAGGTTTTGCGTTGACGCAGGGGTGGATCCTAATGCTGATTGGCTCCTAATCTAACACCCCTTTCCAGCGACAACAACGACAGTCAGTGGTGAAGAGGATGGCTGAAGATAACAGCTCATCGGCCCAAGGCCTGGGCATCAAGAACACTGTCCGGCTGACAGTGCGATGCCAGAGCGAGGGCAACGGATTTACCAGAGTGACCTTCATCCAGAAGGTCCTGATGAACTGTTGCGGATTCACGATCGATGACATCTACTGTGTCCAGGACTTTGCTGGGCTCTTCGACGTCACCTTCCAACGACCCGCAGGATGGCAGAAGTTGCTCCAGCTGTTCCAGGAGAAGGGGAGAGAGGCGCCGCTGTTGCTGCTACAAGCACAGCCCCTCTTCGCTGCCGCCCAGCAGGAACGGACCGCCACCGTGCACATGCTCAACCCGTACGTGCCGGTGGCCGACATCCTTACATTCCTCGCTCGGTACGTGGAGAGCGTAGGAGCTTGTCTGGATGTGAAGGACAGCCTGGGATGCTGGACCAGCAAGCGGCAGGTGAAGGTGAAGCTGAAGGTCGACTCGAATAGCTGCGTCATCCACCCACCCTCGGTCTTCGCCATCGGAGGGAATCGAGGCTACCTGGTCTACGCCGGGCAACCCAGGGTGAGCCGCAACTGCGGCAGGGTGGGGCACGTCGCAGCCCAGTGCAAAGCGATAATCTGCAGGAACTGTAAGGTGGAGGGCCACCTCACCAAGGACTGCACGCAGGCCAAGTCCTGCAATCTCTGCGGAGACACCAGCCACCTGTACAGGGCCTGTCTGAAACGTGCCGGCACCTATGCACAGGCGACCAGGGGAGGTGCTGGCACTGGAAGGGCCCCGGCAGGATCGGGTGTACCCGCCACCCCTGCAGAGGCGGCGCCCGGAG
This sequence comes from Hemitrygon akajei, assembly GCF_048418815.1. Classification (NCBI taxonomy): domain Eukaryota; kingdom Metazoa; phylum Chordata; class Chondrichthyes; order Myliobatiformes; family Dasyatidae; genus Hemitrygon; species Hemitrygon akajei. Next base: position 49,799,625 of record NC_133131.1, read on the forward strand.
CGACGGAAGACGCCAGCAGAGGAGAAGACACAGCCACCCGAGGGCCCCCTCCCCCTCGCAGACCCTGCAGGACCCACCACATGAAAAGGAGGAGGAGTCCATGGAGGAGGGGAGAGCCGAGGGGGAGGAAGGCTGGAGCTTTGTGGGAAAACAAAAGAAGGCCCAAAAAGCTCCGGCCAAACGACAGAGGGCGGAACGGAAGGAGCGCATGAAGAGAAGGACAGGGAACCTCGCAGCCTCCAGCAACCTGTCCACATCAGACGAGGAAGGAGTTGGGGGAGGCCAGCAGCAACCCCAGAAGACGAAGCGGCGGACAGAGCTGGCGGAGGGGAGGAGAGAGAGTGGGGGAAGTCTGCTGGCCACTCCCCAAGCACGAGCACAGGAGGCGGAGACCACCAGAGACCCCCAGCTCCAGGAACCCGGGAGCGGAGCCACGTATGGCGCCTCACAGCCTGAAGGGGCAGCAGGCCTGGGAGACACCAAGCCCCCAGGCACAGAACAGGACCTGCCACACCCAGGGGAGAATAACCTGCAGTTCCTGAGCCCACAGAAGGTGAAGGACTTCACAGAGGCCGTGGGCATGAAGGCTCAGGACTGCGAAGGTAAGGGCAGTGTGCTTCTGAAATAAAGAACTTTAATGGCGGACATTTCACTGGCATCTGTTAATGTGCGCAGTCTGAAGAGTACTGGGCGATGCGTCAGCACGCTCCAGTACTTGGACTCGGTAAAGGCCGACGTGACCTTCCTCCAGAGCAACTACTGGAGGCTGTCACGTTGGTGGACCCGGGGTTTGTCGGTGTGGTCGGGGGGCAACGACTGTCGCGATTCTGGCCTGGGGATTCTGCTACGGGGAGGCAACTTCGCAATCACCCAAGTCAAAGAGGTGGTTGCTGGGTGCCTCCTGGTAGCAGACGTCAAATACCGGGGCACTCCGCTCCGGCTGATCACCGTGTACGCCTCCCCCGTGCGGAGCGAGTGGCGGGCCGTCCTCAAGCCGCTCCCACCACTGCTGGTGACGTCCCGGCCGGAGACTTCAACTGCACCATTGATGCGGCTGGATGATCCGGCAGCAGGCTGGACAGTACCTCCAGACTCCTGATGGACATGGTAAAGACAGCCAAGCTGCGCGACACCTTTGGCGACCCCACAGGGGCAGCTGAGCCGCGGGGCAGCTGAGCCGCAAGCCACCTGGACACAACTGGACGGCTCAGCCCGTTCCCGGATCGACTTCCTCTTCCTGTCAGAGCCCCTCACGGTCAGAATCACCGACGTCACGCCGGTGGTCTTCTCTGACCACTGCCTCCTGCGAGCCACCCATCACCTGCGGGAGGACCGGAAGGCAGGGAGGGGGACGTGGAAGCTGAACGTTAAGCTGCTGACCCCAGAGAACATCGAGGAACTAGAGAAGGAGTACACAGGTTGGAGAACCTTGAAAACCTTCTTTGATTCCCCGATTCACTGGTGGGGAGCAACCAAGGAGAACATCAGGAGGTTCTTCATCCACAAGGGCATCCAGAAAGCAAGGCAGGGGCAGAGGGAACTGCGTAAACTCCAGACAGAGTTGCAGCAACTCCTCCTTCTGCAGCCGAGGGGGGTGGATGTCAGGGAGGAACTGCGGGAGGTGAAGGGCCGGCAAGCCCAGCACTTTGCCGCCGAATCCTCCAAGATCATCTTCCGATCGAGGGTCTGAACCGTGGAGCAGGACGAGACGTGCTCTTGCTTCTTCTTGGAGCTCTGTGATCCACAACCTTAAGAAAGAGGATGGCTCAGTCGTGTCCTCACAGACAGACGTACTGAGGATCTGCAGGTCCTTCTATGCTGGTCTGTACGGAGAAAAGGCCACAGACACCACAGCTTCCCGCAACTTCCTGTCGCCTATCGCGCGGGTCTTAGACGACGGCAAGCGGGAGAGTCGGGATCAGCCACTGACCCTGGACGAGCAGACTGGCTCCATCCTTTCCTTTGAGTCGGGTAAGACTCCCGGAAGTGACGGCTTACCGGTCGAGTTGTATTCGGCTCTGTGGAACCGGATGGGCCCCGACCTGCTGGAAGTTTACAATGCTATGCTTCTGGCCGGCAGCATGTCCAAATCCATGAGGAAGGGCATCATCACCCTCATCTACAATCAGAAGGGGGAGAAGGAAGACATTAGAAATTGGAGGCCCATCTCACTCCTGAATGTGGACTACAAGATCCTGTCCAAGGCTATCGCCAACAGGGTCAAGTCTGCACTGGAGCAGGTTATCCATCCGGATCAAACCTGTGCTGTACCGGGCAGGAAGATCTCAGACAGCCTCGCGCTGCTGAGGGACACCATCGCCTACGTGCAGGACGGGGGGGTGGACGCCTGCCTGGTCAGCTTGGACCAGGAGAAAGCCTTCGACAGGATATCGCACACGTACATGGCGGATGTACTCTCCAAAATGGGATTTGGGGAGGGAATCCGGAATTGGATCAAACTGCTCTACACGGACATCTGTAGCGCAGTCCAGGTCAACGGGTGGAAACAGACAGCTTCCCCATCAGGTCTGGAGTCATGCAGGGCTGCCCTCTCTCCCGTCTTGTTCGTGTGCTGCATAGAACCCTTTGCCGAAGCCATCAGGAGGGATGGGGGCATAAGAGGGGTGACGCTGCCAGGCAGTGGAGGGATCCAAGTCAAAACCTCCCTGTACACGGACGACGTCACTGTCTTCTGCTCTGATCTGAGGTCAGTTCGCAGGCTGATCAGCATCTGCGAACAGTTCGAGCAGGTGTCGGGGGCCAGGGTCAACTGCACGAAGAGCGAAGCCATGCTCTTCGGCAACTGGCCCGACCGATCCAGCGTCCCCTTCACCATCAGGGCTGATCACGTGAGGGTGTTGGGGATCTGGTTCGGAGGGGCCGAGGTGTGCAACAGGAACTGGCAGGAGCGGACTGTATGGTCAAACAGAAACTGGGACTGTGGGGAGGACGCTCCCTATCGATAGCGGGCAAGAACCTGGTCATCAGGTGTGAGGTGCTCTCAGGGCTGCTGTACTTGGCGCAGGTGTGGCCAGTCCCCCGCTCCTTCAGCTCGGAAATCACCCGAGCCGTCTTCAGATTCGTCTGGGGATCCAAGATGGAGCAGGTCAGACGGACCACCGTGCACAAGTCCCTGGACAATGGGGGCAAAAACGTCCCCAATGTCGCCCTCACCCTGATGGCCAGCTTCGTGTGTGGCTGCATCAGGTTGTGTGTGGATCCCAGGTACGTGGGCACCAAGTACCAGTACGTGCCCAGGTTCTACCTGTCGCCCAGGCTACGAAGGATGGGTCTGGCCCCCTTACCGCGCAACACCCCTGTCAGCTGGTCATTGCCGCCATAACTGTCCTTCATGGAGAAGTTCTTTCAGGTCAACACCTTTGACCACAGGGCCATCAGGCAGTTGTCAGCACGTAAGGTTCTGCAGGCACTGCAGGAGGAGGACGTGATGGACACAGTGGGGTGGTTCCCTGAGCAGACCGTCCAGTTCATCTGGCAAAATGCCTCATCGCCAGACCTCACCAACAGGCACCAAGACCTCGCCTGGCTGGCGGTGAGAGGGGCCCTTCCAGTCCGATCCCTCCTGTACGCCCGGAATGTCGTCCCCACACCCCTCTGCCCACGGGAGGACTGCAGTGAGGGAGGAGGAGTCGGTGACCCACCTCTTTGCACACTGTGGGTTCGCGGAGAAGGTGTGGAGGAGGATGGAAGGGGCTGTGTCGAGATACATCCCCAGCAGCTGCGTAACAGAGGACTCTCTGATCTACGGGCTGTTCCCGGGGACGCACACCGAGACCAACATCCGGTGCTGCTGGCAGATCATCAACTCGGTGAAAGACGCTCTTTGGTCGGCCCGAAACTTGATGGTCTACCAGCACATGGAGATGTCCGTGGGAGAATGCTGCCGACTGGCACGTTCTCGGCTGCAGGAGTACGTGCTGAGGGACGCACTCAAACTCGGTGCAGCCACCGCAAGGGCCGGTGGGGAAGGACCACAGTCTAGGGTTCATCTCCCGTGGGAGTTGAGGGGTAGGGGGGTTGGGGGTATACCCCCTGAATGTAAATATGAAAGAATGAAGTGCCACGTGGGTGGCAAAACACTAGAACTTTGAAAATGTAAAGACAGTAATGGTACCAACTGTAAAGAATTGAAAGTCTTTGAATGGTTATTGTATATAATTTTATTTTTGAATAAAGTATATTTTGTTTAATAAAAAAAAACAAGAGGGACAATGGTACTGATAGGATTTCTGAGGGCCAGCATTGGTTTAGTGGATTGAATGGCCTCTTTCTACATTGTAAGGAATATAAATAAGGTTAGCCTGTCATTAACCAGCAATTTGGATACATGTTATTCAACTGGTTAACAAAGAGACCTGGGTCCTGGGCTGTGTATTAATTCCAGAGGCCACAGATCATTGTCAGTGCCAAAGTCTTCTGACCTGATTCAAATGTAAATTTCTTCCACCATGCAGGTCCACTCTTCATATTCTAGCCACTAATGACTGACAGGTCAAGGATTTCCTGAGACACAGGGAGCTGTTAAAACACATGCACCCTAGGCTACATCCACACTACGCCGGATAAATTCGTATCCGAAGCTTTTTCTCTTCATTTTTACTCTCCGTCCACACTAAAATGGCGTTTTCGTCTACTGAAACTGGAGCTTTTCAAAAACGCTTTCCAAGGTGGATATTTTTGAAAACACTGCTTGGGCAGATCAGTGTGGACAGGGTAACCGGAGAAATCTGAAAACACTGTCAGACGGCAGCGCGCCATTTCATTGTTTTCCTGAACGCAACCTAACAATTTCAGAACAGACAGCAACTAGACTGAAGCCAGAAGAGTTAGAAATATACTCACCAAATACTTTGACCCATAACTTACTGAATAAATAAGTATAGTGTACTCACTTTGCCCTGTTTTCTGTCCTTGCTTGTATAAAGGTGGTTTACTTATTTATGCAAGTACTTCTCTGACAATAGATGTGTAACAGCCTAATGTAACATTGTATGGAAATATAAGATAACACTGATGCAGACATGTTTTATACATTTAACAAGGTGCTTTATTAATGCAACAGAGTTGGTCAGTTTTTCAATGTTCGTCGTCAGCCGGGTCAATCTGTCCATGAACTCCCTGTCGGTGGCCGCCGCACGCTCCAGTATTTGTTTTTTTTAGTTTTAAGTTCTCCTGCGTGAGAGCCAACAGCTGTCTGTTGTTTTAAGTTTTTCTAGTCTGTAACTACACAAATGCGCACTTTTACGGTGAGATTCGACACCAATCATGCCGCTTGTTTTCGGTAGATGTGTCCTGCGCATGCGCAGGAGGAGGAGATTCGCCGAAATCTCTGTTTCAGTGTGGATAGAAATATTTTCAAAAACGCATAGTGTGGACGCCTATCGTTTTTATGTGAAACCGACGTTTTCAAAATTATCCGGTCTAGTGTGGATGTAGCCTTATTCCAGTGCTTTCAATTGCATTGCAGATTAGACACACCCTGCACATTTAGATATACTGTACTCTGCCATTCAGATATCTAGCCAGCTCCCGAGGGTGAGCAAGGGGCAGTTAGTTCTTGATCTCTGCTTTGTATTAATAGGTTATCTTGGACTCCTGCCACTGCATGGGCTGCCTCTCCAGAAGTGCGGCAGACAGAACCTGCATGAGACAGACTTTCTGCCTTCCCTTCTATATTTGGCTCCAGATTTCCACATTTCCTTGTGTTGGGGAAGAGGAGTCACTCCATATGGTACAGACACAAACGATCTTCCTTTTGTTGAGATCGCATTGTTTCCGTGTGAAGTGGAAGGGTATGTAATTCTGAGAACACGCTCTGTTCTCCTGCTTATTTACAGATGTTACGTTCTCTGCATTGCAAACCTTTCCCTGCGTATCATTAATTATTGCAGCCATGACTCCATTATCACCTCTTTTAGATCCTTGTAAATATGCATGGCTGCATTTCATCAGGACCATGGGATTATTCTCTTTGCATTTGATTATGTTCAATTATCTTGCTGTATTTGGTGAGAAGCTCACCAGTGAAAGGACAGAATACCCAGGTAGCTACAGCACCAGAAGCTTCATGCTAGTTTAGGGTCATTTCCAGCTTTCAGTCTCAGCTAAGACTATGGTCTTGAACAGACAAAAACTGGCAGCAGGAGGGAGCAGGAGAAAGCTTTTGCATGACTTGATCACTTACCGAGTACACCCTTCCCCTGGGCTGATAACCAGGAGCAGCAGCAGCACAATGTGCATTTACACAGCCTTTATAGTAACTCAAATTCCCCTCGACCATAGAGTAGATAGTGCTGCAATACGCATATAGGACATGGCAGCCGATCTCTAACAGGAAGGTTTCACAAACAATGAAATAAATAATAAAAACAGAACACGCTGGAAATATTCAGCAGGTTAGGCAGCATCTGAGGATAAAGAAACATTTTCCAGTTCAGGAACCCTTCATCAATTTAGGACAAAAATTCTCATGTAGGATCCTAGACTTAAAACGTTAACCATGTTTCTCTCTCCATTGATGCTGCCTGACCTACTCAGCTTTTCCAGCTTTGACTTCTGGTTTTCATCTTCTGCAGGTTTTTATAAAAAATTTTGAAACTCATTTATTACTTCCTTCTGCGAGATTGGAAGAGAGCAAAAGGAACATTTGTGACGGGGGAGGCCAGGACTGCCATGAAGATAAATTATTTCCATGGAGCCATGGGGCAGAAGCGAGTAGACCATAAGACCATTGAACAGAGGCTCCCTACCTTTTATATGCCATGGACCAATACTATTAAACAAGGAGTCCATGGACCCAAATTGGGGACAGCTGCCATAAGAATTAGAGTAGAATTTGGCTACTCAGTCCATCGAGTCTGGTCTGCCATTCCATCAGGGCTGTTTTATTATCCCTGATAATCCCATTCTCCTGCCTTCTCCTATACCCTATAATGCCCTGACTAACCAACAACCTATCAATCTCTATTTTAAACATACTCAATGACACGGCCTCCACAGCCGTCAGTGACAATGAATTCCACAAATTCACCGCCCGCTGGTTAAAGAAATTCCTTCTCATCTTTGTTCTAAATGGACATCCCTCTATGCAGAAGCTGTGCCCTCTGGTCCTAGACTCCCCCACTACAGGAAACATCTACAGGGCTATCAGTACCGCTAACTGTGGTGTTAACTGTTCAGGCTAACAAAATGGCTTCTCTGTATTGTTATAATGAAATGGCTTCTCTGTAATGCTGTGATGGGTTTCTGTATCTGGAGTGTTTGGGTTATAATTGTAGATAGGGGGGAACTAACCAATGGAGAATTGTGTTGCTGTGAGCTGAGCAGGAGTTCACGGTCTTTTTCGGGAGGTGAGTGAGGATGGACATGTGAGGAGCAGACAACGGTTCCAGGGCGGCGGATACTGGACGTCGGCGGTTCAGACGGTGGCCGAAAGCTCGGAAGGTCGTTGTGGATGGAACCGGAGGTGTGAGCTCCAACGTATCAAAATATTAAGTGCAAAAACTGATAAACTTACTGATTTGGCACTTTTAGGTTATCTGTTTCTACTAACCCATCACTAAGAAATAACTATAAAGTTGCAATTATTTACTGGCCTTTTTACTTGGTGTATTGTCTGATATTTGTGTTGCGAGTGTGTACTGGGGGGGCATTAAACCGTATTTACACCAAAGTATTGCACTATTGGCAGTGCGACAGCAGTTCACCCTAGGCAAATGGGGGTAAACTGGGGGCACGGATGCTACACATCAGCTCTATTTAGACCTTTCAATATTCAGTAGATTTTAATGAGAGTTCCCCTCTCATTCTTCTAAACTCCAGTGAGTACAGGCCCAGAGCCATCAAACACTCCTCAAACATTAAAACTTACATTGGGACTTCCGGTAAGATGGCGATTGTTTAGCTGCTCCGAACTTTTGTTCCGTTACTGTCGCTATCTTTGCACTAAATGTCTCCATGTTTTAAATCTTAGTTAGGAATTTTTTCAGTATCTCTTACTTGCCTGTGAACATATCTAACTTACAATGTCAAGCAAGAGTTCTAAATCCGGGAGAAAGGAAGTTCCGGCTCTTTCAGACGAGACCCTGGCTGTGCTCGGTCAGTTCCGAGATGAAATTTTAAAGGAATTTAAAACCGCTTTCCAACAGTTGGAAGACAAACAGGATCGGATCAACGATAAAGTGGACAAACATGCCGAACACCTATCTCGCATCGATTCGACTTCTGAAGATTTAGAAAGTCGTGTTCGATACTTGGAGACTCTCTGTTCCAGCTTAGAGGAAAAATGTAACAAACTCCTTTCCAAAATGGTGGATCTCGAAAATCGCAGCAGACACTGCAATCTTAGAATTCTTGGATTGCCAGAAGCCACCGAACAGGGATCAACCGTGAAGTTTTTCGCCAAGTTTCTCTGTGAGATATTCGGGAAAGATTTGCTTCCGAACCTGCCTGAGCTCGAACGGGCACACAGAGTTTACGTTCCCCCCGGAATTCTGGGCTCCCGCCCACGACCAGTAATCTTGTGCTTCCATCAATACCAGGTAAAACACAGTCTGATTGTAGAGGCGCGTCACAGGGGTTATTTTCCTTTCCAGGATACAACCATTCGCTTTGTGGAAGATTTTGTACTCCAGACCTTAAAGATGCGCGCTGAATTTAAAGGCGCAATGAAAGTACTTTTTGATAGCGGTTTTAAACCCTCTCTTTGCAATCCTGCCGATCTACGAATCAAGCTTAATACTGGAAAATACAAGTGGTTCAAATCAGTGAAGGAAGCTGAAGCGTTTCTGGCAAGTCTTCCGGCTATCCAGTCATCTTCGGAATCCGATCGGACCTCCTAAAATGGTGGATAAGTACTCCTCATAGTAAAATTACTTTTTCTGGACTCAGACTTTACTTGAATCACTCAGACATTATTCATTGAAACTCTAAGGGCTGTTGACAATCTCTCCCTGGATTTGGTGTGTGTGTAATCTATTTTTATTCTTGTATAACTTTATCTACAGAGTTCTACAACTGACTCTAACTTGTTTTGGAGGTTCGAAGTCTTTAGTGAAGGCCTCCCTGTTTGTTGGTTCACAGTTTAATTGCTGATTTATTTTCCCTTTTTATATATATATATATATTTATTTATTTTCTTCACCCCCTTTTTTCTAATCTCTGAATTTTTTTCTCTCCTCTGTAAATGGTTGATAAATACTCATCTTGAATCTATAATTTTCCTCTTCCTCTCTTTTTTTTTAAACTTTTTTTTCCCTTTCTCTTACTTTATTCTTCTATAATTTTTCGCGGGTAGGTTAGTTTTGGTTTTCTTCCGATTTTCTCTGTATTATGTTTTATATTTCTGCAGAAGGTGTTCTAATCTGTAGTTATGTTTTCTAGTGCATAAACTAGTTACTATTTGCTATAGTATTTATACGGAACTGCTGTTAATGACACAGATCTGGAAGTTGTATTTGGGTTAATTTTTTTTGGTAGAGCTAGCTACTTGTTTTGGTAGCCATCTAGTTTTGGGTTGTGTGGATGGGGTGGATTTTCCAGTTCCAACATCACTCACTGTATTTATTGTTTCTCTTTATTGCTCAGGACATGTATATGTTTTGATTTTACGAATCTATGTTTACATCTCTGCTCCCAGACTGCTATTGTACTGCTTGACTTTTTATATGCCTGCTGCCTTTTATGCATTAGTAATTGATAATGGATAGTGCACTTAAATTCGTGAGCTGGAATGTAAAGGGATTGAATCACCCTGTTAAAAGGAGGAAGGTATTCTCACATATCAAACAACTCAAAGCTGACATTGCTTTCCTTCAAGAAACTCATATTCGTTGTTTTGATAACTCCCGGCTTCTGTCAAAGTGGGCGGGTCAGCATTTTCATTCATCCTTTGCCGCTAAAGCTAGGGGAGTCTCCATTCTTATTAACTCAAATATTCCTTTTGAACTCCATAATAAAATATCTGATACAAATGGCCGTTTTATTATTGTTTCTGGTAAACTATATAACACTAAAATTGCACTAGCAAACCTGTATGCCCCCAACTTTGATGATGTTAACTTTTTTGAACGGTTTTTTTCCTCACTACCAGACTTAAACTCATACTCTCTTATACTAGGTGGTGACTTCAACTGTTGGTTGGATCCTAATCTGGATCGATTGTCCTCTGTTACCAGATCACCTACTAAATCTGCCTTAGCTATCCAATTGTTTCTCTCTAATTTTGGTATCTCTGATATATGGCGTTTCCTCCATCCTACGGAGAGAGATTATTCTTTTTTCTCACATGTTCACCATACCTTCACTAGAATTGACTATTTCTTACTCGATAACCAACTTATTCCATTTGCCCACTGTTGTGACTATCAGAGTATACTGATTTCTGACCATGCCCCAATTACCCTCTCTCTGAACTTTCCTGGTCTCCCTCAGAGAAATAAACACTGGCGGTTTGATTCAACTTTATTATCGGATGATGATTTTGTGAAATTTATTAAGGATCAGATAACCTTTTATTTTAACACTAATACATCACCTGAAGTGCCATCTCAGATTGTCTGGGATGCCATGAAAGCATATCTGAGGGGGTCAAATAATCTCTTACACAGCAAATCTCAACAGAAGATCCCGTGCAGATCGATTAGACCTCATTAACCAGATTAAAGATTTGGATCAAATATATGCCCAAACTAAGAACCCTGAATTATACAAGAAGCGCGTTGAACTCCAAACTAAATTTAACCTTCTGTCCACTCAACCTGTCGAATGCCAACTTCTCGAAAGCAAGAGTCGCTTTTACATTCATGGGGATAAGTCTGGTAAATTCCTAGCCAATCAGCTGAGGCGTTCCAAAGCCAAACAACATATTACAAAGATCCGGAAGGAGAACGGAGACTTTACATCAGATCATTTAGAAATTAATGACGCATTTAAAAATTTTTATTCTCGGCTTCATTCCTCTGAATCTCTGAATGACAATATCTCTGTTGATCAATTTTTACAGGATCTGAATATCCCCTCACTTTCATCTGATTTCAAAGCCAAACTCAATGCACCTATATCATCAGAAGAAATATCTTTTGCAATTTCTGCACTGTCCTCAGGGAAATCTCCTGGACCTGATGGGTTCCCTGTAGAATTTTATAAATCATTCTCTTCACTTCTTTCTCCTCAGTTACTTTCAGTATTATCTGACTCATTTAATTACAGCAAATTGCCACCCTCTTTCAATGAGGCATCTATTATTCTTCTCTTAAAAAAGGGCAAAGACCCAACAGAGTGTTCCTCGTATAGGCCGATCTCTCTGCTCAATGTTGATGTAAAGATCTTAGCTAAAGTTTTGGCTCATAGATTAGAAACCGTTATTCCCTCCATTATCTCTGATGACCAAACAGGCTTTATTAAAAACCGTCTCCCTTTTTTTAACATTCGGCGTTTATTTAATATTTTATACTCAGCTCCAACTGGGATTCCTGAATGTGTTATTTCCCTCGATGCGGAGAAAGCATTTGATCGTATAGAGTGGAACTACCTTTTTGCAGTCTTAGAAAAATTTGACCTCGGCCAAAATTTCATCTCTTGGATCCAATTGCTGAACCTGTGTCCTACTGCTTCTGTTTTAACTAATTTTCAGAAATCCCAAGTATTTAATCTCAAACGTGGCACCCATCAGGGATGCCCCTTAAGTCCCTTTCTCTTTGATTTGGCTATAGAACCTCTGGCGATAGCATTTCGAAACTGTCCTGAATTGACCGGGATTTGGAGAGGGGGTGTTGAGTATAAAGTTTCTCTCTATGCTGATGACTTATTACTCTTTCTCTCAAATCCGTCGACATCCTTACCTCTAACGTTTTCACTTCTTGACCAGTTTAGCCAGATCTCTGGCTATAAACTTAACTTACATAAGAGTGAACTTTTCCCAATTAATAAAGAAGCACAAGAACTAACATTTCGTGATCTCCCTTTTAAAGTAGTCCATAATCAATTTACCTATCTTGGAATTACAGTCACAAGGAAGTTTAAAGATCTCTTTCGTGAAAATTTTGCCAATCTTTCATATGCTATAAAACAGAGTCTGGTACAATGGTCACCTCTATCTATGTCTTAGGTAGGTCGTATTAATGTTGTTAAAATGTATGTTCTCCCCAAATTTTTATACTTATTTCAATCTATCCCAATTTTTATTCCTAAATCTTTTTTTGATTCCTTAGACTCTATTATTTTGTCATATCTGTGGCAGAATAAGCGCTCTAGAATTAATAAAATCCATCTCCAAAAATCTAAAAAAGAGGGTGGCATGGCTTTACCTAACTTTCGTTTATATTATTGGGCAGCTAATATACGCTGTGCTACCTTTTGGTCTTTCTTCCACGGTCAACCCGAGTGCCCTAACTGGGTGGCAATGGAGTTGAGCTCCACTAAAGAATTATCTATCTCTGCACTTCTTGGCTCTGCACTCCCTAGTAGTCTGCCCAGATCAATAGCTAATCCTCTTGTTAGACACACTTTGCGTATATGGGCTCAGTTCAGGAAATGCTATGGTTTCCAGGGGTTTTCCGTTTCCAGCCCTGTCGCACATAATCACCTTTTTTTACCTACTACGTATGATTCAGCATTCCATGTTTGGTATAGGAAGGGCATTAGACATTTTGAAGATCTTTTCATTGATAATCGCTTCGCCTCTTTTCAGCAGCTCTCTGTTAAGTTCAACCTGCCTAACGCTCATTTTTTCAGATATCTCCAAATCCGACACTTTATTGCTCCTTTAATTCCTAACTTTCCTGAAATGCCTGCGAAAAATGCTATGGACCTATTTCTTTCCATTAATCCACTAGGTAAAGGTTTAATATCAATTATCCGAGATAAACTAGCAGCCTTACGACGGGCCCCTGTGGATAAAATTAAAATGGCCTGGGAGCAGGATTTAAATATCTCCTAATCCGAGGAGAGCTGGGACTCAGTTCTCAAATCGGTTAACTCAACCTCTCTTTGTGCTCGCCATTGCCTTTTACAGTTTAAGATTGTTCATAGAGCCCATATGTCTAAATCTAAACTATCTCGATTCTACCCTGGCATTAGTCTGCTCTGTGATAAATGCAAGAGGGGCGTGGCCTCTCTCATCCATATGTACTGGTTCTGTCCTAGCTTGGAGAAATTCTGGAAAGGTGTCTTCACTACGTTATCATGTATTCTGAATCAGCACCTAGAACCAAACCCCTTAATTGCCCCGTTCGGTTTTTGGGGCGAGACAGATTTACATCTGGGTCCGACCAAATGCCGAATACTATCCTTTGCCTCTCTCCTGGCTAGACGCTTGATCCTCCTTAGATGGAGAGATGTTGCCCCGCCCACTCATGCGCAATGGCTTAACGACATTATGGCCTGCTTGGACCTCGAAAAAATTCATTACTCAGTTCTTAATTCGGATCTAAAGTTCCATAAGGTCTGGGGACCTTTTATCGAGTACTTTCATAACCTTCCTCTTGACTAGGGATTTTCTTTCTTCTTCTTTTCGGTCCCTTGCTTTCAGCTCCCTTTTTTTACTGGTAGTAGGCATTATTATCCTCTGTTGCTAAGTGTATTCATAGTCTGGGAGTTTGACTGTCCTGACTTATTCTCTCTATATTGTGTGGTGGTTGGTCTGGAGTTGTTGTTTTTTTTCTTGTGTTGTGGGGCTTGGGGAGGATACTAAGCTTACCTGTCTTTAATTTAGGTGCTTTTTTGTTAAATTCTCTTCCTTTGTAGCATATTGTTATTGTATGCTTAATTTTGCACTGTATTAATGTTCCTCATTAGGATTTGGGGTTTTTAATTTGTAAAATGTTTCAAAAAACTAATAAAATTTTTTTTTTTTTAAACTTACATTCTCAGAGTCTTTTGTGTGAACTTCCTCTAGACTCTCTTCAATGCTAGCACACCTTTTCTCAAATAAGGGGCCAGAACTGCTCACAATACTCCATACAGTTTGACCAGTGCCTTTTAAAGCTTCAGCATCACATCCTTGCTCTTATATTCTAGTCCTTTTAAAATGAGCGCTAACATTGCATTTGACGTCATTACCACTGACTCAACCTGCAAGTTAACCTTTAGGGAATTTTGCACAAGGACTCCCAAGTCCCTTTGCACCTCTGATTTTTGAATTTTCACCTCATTTAGAAAATAGTCTATGTCTTTACTCCTTCTACAAAAAGTGCATAACCATACACTTCCCTACACTATATTCCATCTGCCTCTTCTTTGCCCATTGCTCAATCTGTCCAAGTCCTACTTCACACTCCCTGTTCCACAACACAACCTGCCCCTCCTCCAAACGTTCTATCATCTGCAAACCTGGCCATAAAGCCATCAATTCCATCATCCAAATCGTTGGCATATAATGTGAAAAGAAGTGGTCCCAATACCGACCCTGTGGAACACCATTAGTCATTGGCAGCCAACCAGAATAGACCCCCTCAGGTCAGTCAGCCAATCTTCCATCCATTCTAGTATATTTCCTGTAATAGCATAGCTCTCTTATATTGTTAAGGAGCCTATATATGGCACCTTGTCAAAGGCCTTCTAAAAATTGAAGTAAACAACATCCACTGACTCTTCCTTGTCTATCCTACCTGTCATTTCTTTAAAGAATTCCAACAGATTTGTTGCAAACAAGAGAAAATCTGCAGGTGCTGGAAATCCAAGCAACGCACACACAAAATGCTGGAGGAACTCAGCAAGCCAGGTAGCATCTATGGAGAAGAGTACAGACGATGTTACAGGCCAAGACCCTTCAGCAGGACAGATTTGTGACAAGATTTCCCCTTAAGGAAGCCTTGCTGACTTTGGCCTATTTTATCATGTGCCTCCAAGTATCCCAAAACCTTAATAAGGTTTCAATTTGCAATTTTCCTGTCCTCTGGAACCATTCCAGAACCAATTGATTCTTGAAAGATCATTGCTAATGCCTCCACAGTCCTTCAACTACATCATTCAGAATCCTGGGGTGTATTCCATCTGGTCCAGGTGACTTATCTACCTTCAGTTCTTTCAGCTTCCCAACCACCTTCTCCTTATTAATAATGACTACACTCACTTCTCCTCCCTGGCACTCTCAAATCTCTGGCATATCGCTAGTGTCTTCCACAGTGAAGACTGATGCTAAATAATTATTACATTCGTCTGCCATTTCTTTGTCTCCTATTACTAACACTCCAGCATCATTTTTCAATTGTGCAATATCCACTCTCACTTCTCCTTTACTCCTGATAGATATAAAAAAAACTTTTGTTATCTTTTTATATTAGTAGCTAGCTTACCATTATATTTCATCTTTTCTCTCCTTATGTTTTTTTAGCTGTCTTCTGCTGAGTTTCAAAAGCTTCCCAATCTTCTAAGTTCCCAATAATTTTTGCTATGTTATATGCCCTCTTTTGCTTTTATGCTGTCTTTGACTTGCTTTGTCAGCCACAGTTTTCTCATCCTCCCTTTAGAATACTTCTTTGTCTTTGGGATGTATCTATCCTGGGCCTTCTAAGTTGCTCCAGAAACTCCAGCCTTTGCTGTTCTGTCGTCATCCCTTCTAGTCTCCCCTCCCAATCAACTTCAGCCAGCTCCACTCTCATGCCTTTATACTTCCTTTTACTCTACTGTAATACTGATACATCTGACTTAATCTTTTCCATCTCAAACTCCAGGGTGAATTCAATCATCTTATGATCACTTTACTCCTAAGGGTTCCTTTACCTTAAGCTCCCTAATCAAATCCAGTTCATTATACAGCTCCCAATCCAAAACTGCCTTTCCTCCATTGGGCTCAACCACAAGCTGCTCTAAAATACCATCTTGTAGGCATTCTACAAATTGGGATCCAACACCAACTGGATTTTCCCAATCTCCCTGAATATTGAAATCCCCCATGACCACTGCAACATTGACCTTTTGACATACCTTTTCTATCAGCCATTGTAATTTGTAGCCCATGTCCTAGCTACTGATTAGAGGGTTGTGTATAACTCTTATCAGGGTCTTTTTACTCTTGCAGTTTCTTTAACCACAAAGATTACAATTTTTACAAACAGAGCCATCCCATCCCCTCTGTCTACCTGCCTGTCCTTTGGACACAATGTGTATCCTTGGATTTTAAGCTTCCACCTATGATCTTCTTTCGGCCACAACTCAGTGATACACACAACTTCAGACCTGCCAAACTCTAACTGCACCACAAAATCATCTATTTTATTCAGTATACTTCATGCATTAAAATACAACATTTTAGTCCTGTATTCATCACCCTTTTCAATTTTGCCCCCATGACACACCATTTCATTCCTCTGACTGCAATTTTGCCCTGTCATCTAGCTGTCTTTCCTCACAGTCTCACAACGCACTACATCGACTTATATACAACTGCCCCATCCTCAGCCCTATCAATCTGGTTCCCACCCCCACCCTCCCCAACAGCTTGAGTAAACCTGCCCACACAGATATTGGTCCCCCTCGGGTTCAGGAGTGCAGTGACCATTACTGTAAAGAAGCTCTTTGCTGTAGAGTCCAGTGACAGACCCAATCTAACAGAGTTCCTCCAGCATTTACACAGGGAAACTGGTTCTCAGATCCTGCCCCAAGTCAGAGCTTGAGCAAGGTCTGTCACCCCACTAATTTTAATGGGGAATGCAGAACAAAGGTTCAAAAGTTAAAAGATATTTTTAAATTATTTGCTTTTTTGTTTTTTTATAATTATTCTTATGACCACATGGGTAGCTTGTGTTTCCCTCTTACCCCAGAACCAGGCTGGTTGACATGGCAATTGATGAATGAAAGCTGCTCCTTGTCCTTTTCCCAGAGAAGGGAATAAGTTTAAAGTGAGAGGGGATAGGTTTCAAGAAGGGTGGTGTGTATGTGGAATAAGCTGCCAGGGGAGGTGGTAATTAAAAAGTTTCAAAGACATTTGGATGGGTACATGTACAGGAAAGGTCTAGAGTAATATGGTCCAAACGGAGGTAGAGGAAATTAGCCCAGATAGGGATCTTCCTCAGCATGGACAAGTTGGGCCAAAGGGCCTGTTTCCAAGCTCTGTAACGCTATCAATCTCGTGTCTAAGTGAGGATGTGGGTCACTAGATTATCACAATGATTAAGGTAAGATCTGTGTAAATATTGATGATAAATGATCAGCAAGGACTTACTGCCCTGTTTCCCTATGCTCCATGTACCTATCTAAATGGCTCTTAAAAGACCCAATTGTATCGGCTTCCACCACTGCTGCCAACAGTATAGTCCATGCGCCCACCATCCTCCACTGAAAAACTTACCCCTGACATCCCCTCAGTACCTATTTCCAAGCACCTTAAAACTATGGCCCCTCATTTCAGCCCTGGGAAAAAGCCTCTGGCTATCCACACAATCAATGCCTCTCATCACCTTATACACCTCTATCAGGTCACCTTGCATCCTCTGTCACTCCAAGAAGAAAAGGCTAAGTTCACTGAACCTATTCTCATAAGTTACACTCTCCAATCCAGGCAACATCCTTGTCAATCTCTTCAGCACTCTCTGTAATCTCTGCATTCTTCCTGTAGTGAGGTGACCAAAACTGAACACAGTACAGTACTCCAAGTGGGGTCTAACTAAGGTCTTATTAGCTGTAACATTCCCTCACAACTCTTGAACTCAATTCCATGATTGATGAATACCAGCACACCATACACCTTCTTAACAACATTGTCAACCTGTGCAGCAGCTTTGAGCGCCCTATCGACACAGACCCCAAGATCTCTCAGATCCTCCACACTGCCATGATTCTTCCCATTAATACTATATTCTGTCTTCAAATTTGTCCTCCCAAAATGAACCACTTCACACTTATCTGGGTTGAAGTCCATCTGCCACTTCTCAGCCCAGTTCAGTATCCTAGCCTTGTCCCGTTGTGACCTTTGGCAATCCTCCAGACTATCCACAACACCCCCAACCTTCGTGTTATCAGCGTACTTACTAACCTACATTTCTACTTCTTCATCCAGGTCATTAATAAAAATCATGAAGAGGAGGGATCCCAGAACAGATCCCTGAGGCACACCACTGGTCACTGGCCTCCATGCGGAATATGACCCGTCTACAACCTCTCTTTGCCTTCTGTGGGCAAGCCAATTCTGGATCCACAAAGCAATGTCCCCTTGGATCCCATGCCTCCTTACTTTCTCAATAAGCCTTGCATGGGGAACCTTATCAAATGCCTTGCTGAAATCCATATACACTACATCCACCGCTCTAACTTCATCAACGTCCAAATGATCAATGCCCCAGTTGATGTGCTTTAGTTAATTTTTATGCGTTCTTTAAAGCAGCAACCTTAATAAATATTGTCTATTTCTTTTTTTAACTAGTCTTTAAATGTTTCTGTGAACCTGTCAAGCCTCTGAAGGCATCTGCGGCTGCTGATATGCACAGCTGGAGACCATGCCACCATTTAGGAATGGCAGCTGGAGTCTGGGACACAATGGGACTTGGCGTCCTGTCCGTGTGTGATGTCCGTTGCCTTGCTGTTGTTTATGTGTGGGAGAGGGGAGCTAGGGGAACTTTGGGGTTCTAACATTGAACTGTCATTCATTCTTTGGGACACTCCTCTTTTTGTGGATGGTTTGTGAAGAAAAAGAATTTCAGGATGTATATTGTATACATTTCTCGGACATTGAAATGTATCTGTTGAAACCTATTGTACACTGTTATTGCAGATCAAATTGTTACACAGTGAGTGTGAAATTAGCAACCATGTACTGATGTAAACCATACAAATTAAAGGAAGGAATGCTGACTGACCTTCGCAATGTGGCAGTGATGGAAGAGCAATGTATTGAGCAGGGTTGAGGCACGACGGGTTGGGACTTGAAACTTAAATTTGCTCTCACCTTGACATTTTGAATGAAATTGTTCAGCTTCATCTTGCACTGAATTTGTCACCCTGGAGCTCCTCTGTCCCAAGCAGCCTGGAGTTCCTTCTTCAGGACTTCCAAGTCACTGCATCTTGTACATTGTCAGAAAATGGATTTGCTCACTGTTCCCCATGTTCATTTGTCTCTCAGAGACATTCATCTCTTCAAGCTACCCTTTCAGAGCGATGCACTGTGATTGAGAGTCACTTATCACTTGCCTCATCCATTCCCCAAACCCATCACAATAAATTCCATCATTCCATATGCCTTCTCAATTACTTGCTAACTTATTGCCTTTATTCCTTTTACCAATTAATGAATCTATTCCCCGGACTATTGTTTAGAATCATGCTAACCAGCAAGTCCTCCCTTTACAAGCCTTTGATAACTTGGGCTTTTTTGAACACCATATATCTGAGCACACACACAAAATGTTGGTGGAACACAGCAGGTCAGGCAGCATCTATAAGGAGAAGCGCTGTCGACGTTTCGGGCCGAGACCCTTCATTAGGTCTCGGCCTGAAACGTCGACAGCGCTTCTCCCTATAGATGCTGCCTGACCTGCTGTGTTCCACCAGCATTTTGTGTGTGTTGCTTGAATTTCCAGCATCTGCAGATTTCCTCGTGCTTACCACATATCTGATGTCAGAGTGACTAGTTGTTGTTGGTCTATATCTTTCTACGGAACATCCTAGTCCTGCAGCCAAAGAACATTGGAATAAGTATAGTCAGATCCATGTTATTTTCTCCACTGTTTCTTCTAAGAATGTCAGGTAAGTGTTATCTGAGTCTAGTGATGTATCCAGCCCTAATGATGATTGATCCCCTTCCTTCTCTTTTTATCATTCCCACACTGTTTCTGATAATCAATGTGTGCAGCCACACATCTTTTGCTACTAGCACACAAAATTTATTTATAATTTATAACACAATCACATTTTCTTATCCAGTTTTTGATGCGGACTGTGTTGACAACATGGAGTTTACGAGGATTTGTCTGCAGATTTTAGAACTGGCTTATTTATACAGTTTCACCTTGTCGAAATGCAAAGAAGCAATGGGTGTGAATCGCAAAAGAACCGCTAGTTCATTTAAAGTGGAATGGCTTAATGAAATAGTAGAAACTACTACACCGAAAGCTCATGAAGTCAGGAACGTGCAGCTATGAGAAATATTTATGTACAATACAGAATCTGGTGTTACTTGCGTGTATCGTCGCAATTCAGAAGTTGCTGGAGAATTTGCAAGTGGAAAGAAGTGGAGTGATATTTGGAAACGACTCTTTAAAGTGTCATTTAGCAAGAAAATCACATATGTTTCTTGTGTCTTTGCAACTAAATATCAATTGTATAAAAGCGGGAGATGGCTTTAACTGGTGTATTCACATTGCAGCAGGAGGGAGAACAAAACACGTGTGCAGACAACGGATCAGTACGTAGTGCTGGGGCGGGGGGTGGTCATTGCCCTAAAAGAAATAGATCCATACATTACATCTGTTATGTAATTAAGCTACAAAATCTGTGTCATATGCAATAATATCTAAATAAAATACCTATCCAGATACTTTGTCAACTAACTTTGTAAATTTACAAGGTTTGTTTGACCATTTCAAACAACTTTAATAACATGAAAGTTTGACATTATTACACACAAAGTACACTGCAGAGGCTGTGGTCCAATCAACACGTACAAACAAGCTGGAGAAACTCAGTAGGTCAGGCAGCATCCGTGGAAACAAGCAGTCAACGTTTCGGGCCGAGACCCTTCGTCAGGACTCAGGGTCCTGACGAAGGGTCTCAGCCCAAAATGTTAAATGCTGGTTTCCATGGAGTCCTGACGAAGGGTCTCGGCCCGCAACGTTGACTGCTCATTTCCACAGAGTCCTGACAAAGGGTCTCGGCCGGAAACGTTGACTGCTCGTTTCCACGGATGCTGCCCAACCTGCTGAGTTCCTCCAGCTTGTTTGTACCTGACATTATTACATGCTGTTGTGTAGTATAGGAGAAAAATACTCTTTGATGTACATTATCTTATTTCTTGTAAACAATGATCAACAGACTGGATTTGGTAGTTTATTATCCTTAGAATAGCTTCCACTTAAAAATTCAGTGCTCACACGTCACTGGGCAAAAAATTGCACAGCTCAAGAGTTTTGCACACACTGGTCATTATAAAGTAGAGGGAACATTGGTCATAATGTCAATTTCCCTCTTCTTCACGACTACACATCTTCCACCTCCACAAATAGGTTACTATTTTGGTCTCTTTTAGAATATCCTACCTCCAAAACACAATCTTGATTTTACTTACCAGTATTTTCTCACTCTATTAGTCTTCCTAATCTTTTTTTTAATTGCTCATACCAAGGGCTTTCTTCCCTTGGTATTTGCCATGTCTTAATCAGAACATAGAACATAGAAATCTACAGTATGCTACAGGCCCTTCAGCCCACAATGTTGTGCCAACCATGTAACCTACTCTAGAAACCGCCTAGAATTTCCCGACTGCATAACCCTCTATATTTCTAAGCTCCATGTACCTGTCTAAGAGGCTCTTAGAAGACTCTACTATATCCACTTCTTCCACTGCCACTGGCACTGCATTCCACACACCCACCACTCTCAGTGTAAACTTACTTCCAAGCACCCTAAAACAATGCCCCCTCATGTCAGCCATTTCAGTCCTGGGGGAAAGCCTCTAGCTACCCACATGATCAATTCTACCCAGCTTGTTTCTTATCATCCACGTGGATCCAAATCTCTAGTTTAATTGGGAATATGTTTGATCTGAACCCTCACAATTGAGTACCTCCCACTGACCTGCTGTTCCTCATTTAAGTTACATTGGCCTCACCACTGTAAGACTTTGGTACCTTTTACGTTTGTCCTGTTCCGTAACTCTATTAAAACTAAGCAAATTATAATCACTATCTCAAAACCTAACTACTGTTTGCCACCATTTCCATTTGTCCAGATCAGCCTTTCTCAACTTTTAACAGGTAGTTAAGTTTAGCTTACCTTCCTTGAAGTTAATCTCTTTCTTTCCCTTTCATAAATGTTAAAAACTCATAAGGCAAATATAATATATTTCTGTTAAATAACTGGCTCATGCCAAAATGGGATTTAATTTTCATAAATTTAATTTAATAAAGGATGTAAATTGATTTTAATTAATGTTTATATATATATATATATATATATATATATATATATATATATGTATATATATAAAGGGGTGATTGATAAGTTTGTGGCCTAAGGTAGAAGGAGATGAGTTATTAACTTCAAACTTTCTGCAGAATCACTCAAAGAGTTGACCTGCACGTGCATGTAATGAGAGCTGTATAACTCATCTCCTTCTACCGTAGGCCACAAACGTATCAATCACCCCTGGTGTGGACACTTTCTGGAGGTCCAAGATCCGTATGCTCCACGACCGCTGGACTAAGTGTGTAAATGTAGGCGGGAACTATGTTGAAAAATAAATGTGCTAGGTTTTCTAAAATTGACTCCTTCTCCCCTATGCTACGAACTTATCAATCACCCCATGGAAATTTATTTGCAACGTTGAAGCAGTATGTTGTAACAAGGTCAGGATTTTCTATTTTTACAAGAGAAACAAAACATCTCATGGAGCCAACCATTGATGGGGCACCATCAGTACAGATGCCAACGCAGACCTTTTGTATCCAGATATGAAGGCCAAACATTAAATATATCTTGGCCTTTGTTTGTTTCGGCCAGCTCTTTGCAAAATAAATATTTTCTTGAATCTTACAATTACTTACAAATGCTACAACATGACGTTTATTGGTGAAATCTGTCGACTCATCAACCTGGATAGAGAAGCTGATGTTTTTCAGTTTATCACACAAAACCTCGTCAGCATCAATACATCGACTGAGAGTGCTGTCTGAGAGTGAAACCTTTTCGATTTCTCATACTGCATCTTGTCCTCACATTTTACCCACTGTAATTTTACATGCTGGCATTATTAGATTCTCACCAACTGTGTGACTTTTCATTTTTTGGGAAATAAGTTCTGCTACTAAATAACTTGCTTCCTGAATATTTTTACTGACTGTGACTTTATTGACAAAAGCTTCAATCAGTTTGTTTTGAGATTCTAACAGCCATTTAAAATAATCAGCTCGTTTATGTGTCATATGGCTGTGATTTGTAGTTCAGTGTATATACAAATTTGCTGGAGCCATTGCTGCATTTGTAACTTGTTTGCCACAGACCAGGCACAATGGAATAGGACAACTTGGATCAACAGTCCATGGAAAACCTATTGATAAATAGCTTTCATTGTAAAGATGGATTTCTTATGTCCATTGTTGCATAATAAAAATAGCATAATAAAGAACTAAATGAGAAAACCACAAAAAATACCAGAACTTCACAATACAATTCACTTCTACCCCAGACAAGCCACCTCTTACAATGTTTACAACAGCAAAGCGACAGGCCAGCAGCTGAGTCACAACACATAAAAATTCCTTCCTTAAAATGAAAATTTCCCTCCAATTTTCTACTAAACCTTGTTCCCTCCCACAAGTTGGTCAGCAGCACATAAGGTGAGACTGGATGAAATAACTCGAGAGGGAAAGGCTGACATTACAGCCCAAGTTAGCTGAGTCCGTTCAATGCTTGGAAAACGCACTTCACACTCCTCTTCAGCCGCTGACCTCCCCTCCATGTAATACAGTGCACACCAATTGTCAGCCTTCCGTCCTCCCCTCCGTGTATACAGTGCTCACCAATTATCAGCCTTCCATCCTCCCCTCCGTGTATACAGTGCTCACCAATTATCAGCCTTCCATCCTCCCCTCTGTGTATACAGTGCTCACCAATTATCAGCTTTCCGTCCTCCCCTCCGTGTCTACAGTGCTCACCAATTATCAGACTTCCGTCCTCCCCTCCGTGTCTACAGTGCTCACCAATTATCAGCCTTCCGTCCTCCCCTCCGTGTATACAGTGCTCACTAATTATCAGCCTTCCATCCTCCCCTCCATGTCTACAGTGCTCACCAATTATCAGCCTACCGTCCTCCCCTCCGTGTATACAGTGCTCACCAATTATCAGCCTTCCATCCTCCCCTCCGTGTATACAGTGCTCACCAATTATCAGCCTTCCAACCTCCCCTCCGTGTATATAGTGCTCACCAATTATCAGCCTCCCGTCCTCCCCTCTGTGTATACAGTGCTCACTAATTATCAGCCGTCCGTCCTCCCCTCCATGTCTACAGTGCTCACCAATTATCAGCTTTCCGTCCTCCCCTCCGTGTCTACAGTGCTCACCAATTATCAGCCTTCCATCCTCCCCTCTGTGTATACAGTGCTCACCAATTATCAGCTTTCCGTCCTCCCCTCCGTGTCTACAGTGCTCACCAATTATCAGACTTCCGTCCTCCCCTCCGTGTCTACAGTGCTCACCAATTATCAGCCTTCCGTCCTCCCCTCCGTGTATACAGTGCTCACTAATTATCAGCCTTCCATCCTCCCCTCCATGTCTACAGTGCTCACCAATTATCAGCCTACCGTCCTCCCCTCCGTGTATACAGTGCTCACCAATTATCAGCCTTCCATCCTCCCCTCCGTGTATACAGTGCTCACCAATTATCAGCCTTCCAACCTCCCCTCCGTGTATATAGTGCTCACCAATTATCAGCCTCCCGTCCTCCCCTCTGTGTATACAGTGCTCACTAATTATCAGCCTTCCGTCCTCCCCTCCGTGTATACAGTGCTCACCAATTATCAGCCTCCCATCCTCCCCTCTGTGTATACAATGCTCACTAATTATCAGCCTTCCGTCCTCCCCTCCGTGTATACAGTGCTCACCAATTATCAGCCTTCCATCCTCCCCTCCGTGTATATAGTGCTCACCAATTATCAGCCTCCCGTCCTCCCCTCCATGTCTACAGTGCTCACTAATTATCAGCCTTCCGTCCTCCCCTCCGTGTATACAGTGCTCACCAATTATCAGCCTTCCATCCTCCCCTCCGTGTATATAGTGCTCACCAATTATCAGCCTTCCATCCTCCCCTCCGTGTATATAGTGCTCACCAATTATCAGCCTCCCGTCCTCCCCTCCGTGTATACAGTGCTCACTAATTATCAGCCTTCCGTCCTCCCCTCCGTGTATACAGTGCTCACCAATTATTAGCCTCCCGTCCTCCCCTCTGTGTATACAGTGCTCACCAATTATCAGCCTACCGTCCTCCCCTCCGTGTATACAGTGCTCACCAATTATCAGCCTTCCGTCCTCCCCTCCGTGTATACAGTGCTCACCAATTATCAGCCTACCGTCCTCCTCTCCGTGTATACAGTGCTCACTCATTATCAGCCTTCCATCCTCCTCTCCATGTCTACAGTGCTCACCAATTATCAGCCATCCGTCCTCCCCTCCGTGTATACAGTGCTCACCAATTATCAGCTTTCCGTCCTCCCCTCCATGTCTACAGTGCTCATCAATTATCAGCCTTCCGTCCTCCCCTCCGAGTATACAGTGCTCACCAATTATCAGCTTCCGTCCTCCCCTCCATGTCTACAGTGCTCACCAATTATCAGCCTTCCATCCTCCCCTCTGTGTATACAGTGCTCACTAATTATCAGCCTTCCGTCCTCCCCTCCGTGTATACAGTGCTCACTAATTATCAGCCTTCCATCCTCCCCTCCGTGTATACAATGCTCACCAATTATCAGCCTCCCGTCCTCCCCTCTGTGTATACAGTGCTCACCAATTATCAGCTTTCCGTCCTCCCCTCCGTGTCTACAGTGCTCACCAATTATCAGCCTTCCATCCTCCCCTCCGTGTATACAATGCTCACCAATTATCAGCCTCCCGTCCTCCCCTCTGTGTATACAGTGCTCACCAATTATCAGCTTTCCGTCCTCCCCTCTGTGTATACAGTGCTCACCAATTATCAGCCTTCCATCCTCCCCTCTGTGTATACAGTGCTCACCAATTATCAGCTTTCCGTCCTCCCCTCCATGTCTACAGTGCTCACCAATTATCAGACTTCCGTCCTCCCCTCCGTGTCTACAGTGCTCACCAATTATCAGCCTTCCATCCTCCCCTCCGTGTATACAGTGCTCACCAATTATCAGCCTTCCGTCCTCCCCTCCGTGTATACAGTGCTCACTAATTATCAGCCTTCCATCCTCCCCTCCATGTCTACAGTGCTCACCAATTATCAGCCTACCGTCCTCCCCTCCGGGTATACAGTGCTCACCAATTATCAGCCTTCCATCCTCCCCTCCGTGTATATAGTGCTCACCAATTATCAGCCTTCCATCCTCCCCTCCGTGTATACAGTGCTCACCAATTATCAGCCTTCCATCCTCCCCTCCATGTATATAGTGCTCACCAATTATCAGCCTCCCGTCCTCCCCTCTGTGTATACAGTGCTCACCAATTATCAGCCTTCCATCCTCCCCTCCGTGTATACAGTGCTCACCAATTATCAGCCTTCCATCCTCCCCTCTGTGTATACAGTGCTCACCAATTATCAGCCGTCCGTCCTCCCCTCCATGTCTACAGTGCTCACCAATTATCAGCTTTCCGTCCTCCCCTCCGTGTCTACAGTGCTCACCAATTATCAGCCTTCCATCCTCCCCTCTGTGTATACAGTGCTCACCAATTATCAGCTTTCCGTCCTCCCCTCCGTGTCTACAGTGCTCACCAATTATCAGACTTCCGTCCTCCCCTCCGTGTCTACAGTGCTCACCAATTATCAGCCTTCCGTCCTCCCCTCCGTGTATACAGTGCTCACTAATTATCAGCCTTCCATCCTCCCCTCCATGTCTACAGTGCTCACCAATTATCAGCCTACCGTCCTCCCCTCCGTGTATACAGTGCTCACCAATTATCAGCTTCCATCCTCCCCTCCGTGTATACAGTGCTCACCAATTATCAGCCTTCCAACCTCCCCTCCGTGTATATAGTGCTCACCAATTATCAGCCTCCCGTCCTCCCCTCTGTGTATACAGTGCTCACTAATTATCAGCCTTCCGTCCTCCCCTCCGTGTATACAGTGCTCACCAATTATCAGCCTCCCATCCTCCCCTCTGTGTATACAATGCTCACTAATTATCAGCCTTCCGTCCTCCCCTCCGTGTATACAGTGCTCACCAATTATCAGCCTTCCATCCTCCCCTCCGTGTATATAGTGCTCACCAATTATCAGCCTCCCGTCCTCCCCTCCATGTCTACAGTGCTCACTAATTATCAGCCTTCCGTCCTCCCCTCCGTGTATACAGTGCTCACCAATTATCAGCCTTCCATCCTCCCCTCCGTGTATATAGTGCTCACCAATTATCAGCCTTCCATCCTCCCCTCCGTGTATATAGTGCTCACCAATTATCAGCCTCCCGTCTTCCCCTCCGTGTATACAGTGCTCACTAATTATCAGCCTTCCGTCCTCCCCTCCGTGTATACAGTGCTCACCAATTATCAGCCTCCCGTCCTCCCCTCTGTGTATACAGTGCTCACCAATTATCAGCCTACCGTCCTCCCCTCCGTGTATACAGTGCTCACCAATTATCAGCCTTCCGTCCTCCCCTCCGTGTATACAGTGCTCACCAATTATCAGCCTACCGTCCTCCTCTCCGTGTATACAGTGCTCACTCATTATCAGCCTTCCATCCTCCTCTCCATGTCTACAGTGCTCACCAATTATCAGCCATCCGTCCTCCCCTCCGTGTATACAGTGCTCACCAATTATCAGCTTTCCGTCCTCCCCTCCATGTCTACAGTGCTCATCAATTATCAGCCTTCCGTCCTCCCCTCCGTGTATACAGTGCTCACCAATTATCAGCTTCCGTCCTCCCCTCCATGTCTACAGTGCTCACCAATTATCAGCCTTCCATCCTCCCCTCTGTGTATACAGTGCTCACTAATTATCAGCCTTCCGTCCTCCCCTCCGTGTATACAGTGCTCACTAATTATCAGCCTTCCATCCTCCCCTCCGTGTATACAATGCTCACCAATTATCAGCCTCCCGTCCTCCCCTCTGTGTATACAGTGCTCACCAATTATCAGCTTTCCGTCCTCCCCTCCGTGTCTACAGTGCTCACCAATTATCAGCCTTCCATCCTCCCCTCCGTGTATACAATGCTCACCAATTATCAGCCTCCCGTCCTCCCCTCTGTGTATACAGTGCTCACCAATTATCAGCTTTCCGTCCTCCCCTCCGTGTCTACAGTGCTCACCAATTATCAGCCTTCCATCCTCCCCTCTGTGTATACAGTGCTCACCAATTATCAGCTTTCCGTCCTCCCCTCCATGTCTACAGTGCTCACCAATTATCAGACTTCCGTCCTCCCCTCCGTGTCTACAGTGCTCACCAATTATCAGCCTTCCATCCTCCCCTCCGTGTATACAGTGCTCACCAATTATCAGCCTTCCGTCCTCCCCTCCGTGTATACAGTGCTCACTAATTATCAGCCTTCCATCCTCCCCTCCATGTCTACAGTGCTCACCAATTATCAGCCTACCGTCCTGCCCTCCGCGTATACAGTGCTCACCAATTATCAGCCTTCCATCCTCCCCTCCGTGTATATAGTGCTCACCAATTATCAGCCTTCCATCCTCCCCTCCGTGTATACAGTGCTCACCAATTATCAGCCTTCCATCCTCCCCTCCGTGTATATAGTGCTCACCAATTATCAGCCTCCCGTCCTCCCCTCTGTGTATACAGTGCTCACCAATTATCAGCCTTCCGTCCTCCCCTCCGTGTATACAGTGCTCACCAATTATCATCCTTCCATCCTCCCCTCCGTGTATACAGTGCTCACCAATTATCAGCCTACCGTCCTCCCCTCCGTGTATACAGTGCTCACCAATTATCAGCCTTCCGTCCTCCCCTCCGTGTATACAGTGCTCACCAATTATCAGACTTCCGTCCACCCCTCCGTGTAATACAGCGCTCACAATTATCAGCCATCCGTCCTCCCCTCCGTGTATACAGTGCTCACCAATTATCAGCCTTCCATCCTCCCCTCCATGTAATACAGTGCTCACCAATTATCAGCCTTCCGTCCTCCCCTCCATGTATACAGTGCTCACCAATTATCAGCCTTCCTTCCTCCCCTCCGTGTAGACAGTGCTCACCAATTATCATCCTTCCATCCTCCCCTCCGTGTATACAGTGCTCACCAATTATCAGCCTTCCGTCCTCCCCTCCGTGTATACAGTGCTCACCAATTATCAGCCTTCCGTCCTCCCCTCCGTGTATACAATGCTCACCAATTATCAGCCTTCCATCCTCCCCTCCATGTAATACAATGCTCACTAATTATCAAACTACTGTCCTCCCCTCTGTGCAATACAGCACTCACCAATTATCAACGACCTCTCCTATCTTATGTCAAACACTGAGAATGGCCTCAACCAGATAAGCAGGGTCTGATTGCACAGTGCCATACTGGGCTGAGAGACCTCTAACAGGTCTGCTCGTTCAAAAAATGCTCTTCATTATTTTTTATAATCGTGATCTCTTGTGGAACCCTAGCAACCCCTGGTGGAACCCTAGTTTAGGAAACCCTGGTCCAGATATCCCTAAAACTAATTTCACTTGCAAATGAAAATTGTGCCATTGCAGATAATGTAAATCTGAAAGAAAAAGTGGAAATGCTGGTCCGGCAGATGCCATGGACAAGGATCCAGATCTATCCAAACCGGGTGAGAAAACAGGTCATGGGCAGGGTAGGCAGGGGCGGTTAGGACAAGGTGAATACATCTGATAGAGTGAGAGTTAACATCGCCATGGTGATAAGCAGTTGAAGAAGATATCTGGTGGATAGATTAACATGGGCAGCTAGAGAAAATGAAGACGTACAAGCTGTGAAATGCAGGCAATTCCCAGAGGTCAGACAGCGTTAATGAAAAGAGGAAAGGTTACCATTGACTTGTTGGGTTTCTTGATAAACAGTTCACTTCAATGCTTTTCAAGAATCATACTCGTTCTATGCTCCTCACACTGGTCCTATCCCAGCTCAAATCATGCAGCTGAATGTCTCCAAATGTCACAGGTATCTATCTTTGCACTTCTCTGACCATCCGACACACCTGCTGTCCTGTCTCCCAGCTGCTGTCCATTTCACTCACCCTGCAACATGATTGGAGCATCCTGGACATATGTTTTTTTTTATCCTTCTTGAACATCGTCTCTTCTGTAATTATTTCCTTAACCCTTATTGCTATACTCTCTCTTTTCTATCCCTGCCTTGATCTCGGTGCAAAGCCCACGAGCCAGGAAGCTGGGCTTCACCGACTGAGCCTTGGGCTTTCATTTCAGACACCGGAACTTAGAGTACGGCAAGTTGCTCTTTTATGAGAAAGATGCAGCTCCTGAATGGGCATTGTGCCCGAAGGCTCTGGCTGACTTATTTAGTTATCTGCAGACACTGCACGCTGCACCTTGTACTCCTGAATTGCTTGACACCTCTCTGAATTTGCAAAGTGTCTCAGCTTTAGATCACCTCAGTTTGTCAGGTTTGGAGATTTTGCAAATCAAGATTTTTTTGTTGTTATTCTGGAAAAGTTATATCACTAAATAAGGATTCTTCAGATTTTTTGATACAAACTTAAGCAATAATCACTGAAAGTGGAGAAGTGACTGATGCTGGAAAGCCGAGATGTATGGAGAAATTGATGGAAATACTCGATCATCAGGCAACATCTGTGGATAAAGAAACAGGTCAGGTCAGAATTGGGAAAGAGAGAAACTTTGCCTGAAAGGGAGAGAGAGGGAGGCAAAGGCACTCATCTCATTTAAACAGTGTTTGCATGTGTACTTGAAAGGCCTTGATCTACTGAGCAATGCTGATGAAAGGTGACCAGTACAGACAAAATGGGCTGACTGGCCACCTCCTCGTAAATAATTTGCCATTCTATTTTTGCAGTGACTCTTTGAAGGCAGGGCTGAGGTAGGATATTCTGGGCAACACAGTGACACAGTGGTGAGGCGCAGTGTCTCACAGCTCCAGAAACCTGGGCTCAATCCTACCACCTGGGACTTCACACATTCTCCCCGAGTGCCCCAGTGCCCTTCGACGTCCCAAATATGTGCTGGTCCGGGGGTTGATTGGCCACTGCAGGTACCCCCCCAGTACTGATAGGTGGGGAATGCAAGAGAGAAAATAGGAATAGTGTGTGCCAGCCATGCCAATAGATCTCTAACTCCCTAAAGCGTCTCCACCATTTAAAATTAAAATGAGGAATGAAACGGTTCTCACTTGTCTGTGCGGGGGCCACTCTAACCATGTCCTGTTTCAGTTTTGGTCTCCAGGGTTAAGGAAGGACATCCTGGCTGTAGAGGAAGTGCAGCGTAGATTCACGAGGTTAATTCCTGGGATGTCTGGACTGTCTTACGCAGAGAGGTTAGAGAGACTGGGCTTGTACACAGTGGAATTAAGAAGATTGAGAGGGGATCTGATTGAAACATATAAGATTATTAAGGGATTGGACAAGATAGAGGCAGGAAATATGTTCCAGATGCTGGGAGAGTCCGTACCAGAGGGCATGGTTTGAGAATAAGGGGTAGGTCATTTAGGACAGAGTTAAGGAAAAACTTCTTCTCCCAGAGAGTTGTGGGGGTCTGGAATGCACTGCCTCGGAAGGTAGTGGAGGCCAATTCTCTGGATGCTTTCAAGAAGGAGCTAGATAGGTATCTTATGGATAGGAGAATCAAGGGATATGGGGACAAGGCAGGAACCGGGTATTGACAGTAGATGATCAGCCATGATCTCAAAATGGCGGTGCAGGCTCGAAGGGCCGAATGGTCTACTTCTGCACCTATTGTCTATTGACCTGCCTCCTGATTCTTTCCACCGCCGGGGTAAGTGTGATACACAAGGATCCTTTTGACAGCACGGCCCACACTTGCAATCTCTGCCGTCCGGAAACGCAGAGACAGGAGCTGCTTTCACTCTGAGCTGCCTTCCACATCATTCACCATCCAGGTTCAAAATGTCTGACACTAGAAAGCGTGCATTGAAGGTGAAAGGGGGAAAACCTTAACCAGTTATTTTACACAGCGAATGGTGGGTGCCTGGGAAGTGCTGCAATGGGTGGGAGTCATGATAGAGGCTATTAGGGAGATGAGTGTGCAGGGAACGGAGGCAAATAGGTCTTGTGCAGGCAGAAGGATTTAGTTTAGCTAGGCATTTAATTACTAGTTTAATTGGTTGGGTACAATATGATCGGCCAAATGGACTGTTCCTGTGCTGTATTAGTAAATTCAATATTCTGAGATAACTGTTAAAGTCAGAATCATGGAGCATAGAAACAGCCCGTTGAATCCACATTGACCCACACACTTGTTTTAATTCTCCCCACGTTCTCATCATCTACCCCCAGACTCTACTGCTCACTAGCACACTCTCAATTCACCTGCCACACTTTGGGGTGTGCATGGGAACTGGAGTGCTCAGCATGGTCAAAGGAAGAATGTACACAATCTACACGGATAACATCCGACTGATGCACTATCAATTACTCCAAAAGACTGGAAGTAGAGTAAATACTGAAAGGCTTTTATTAGCAGTAAAACGGAGCACGTCCATGCTGGATGACTGTGGGAGGAGCAGAGACACAATCACCTTTATCCAGGGGTCTGTGGGAGGAGCCACAGGAGCAGTCAGCAGAGGGGCGTGTCCAGACAGGTATACATAGTTTAGCACATTCACCCCTCCTTTTTAAAAAGAGTGTCCCACGGGGTGAAGTGACTGACAATATTTAAAACAAGTATATTTACAGGTCAAGTCTATCAGGCGGTCGAGTCTGTCGCTGTGATCTACGTAGCACCGGTGGTGATTGTACCAGTGCCGGTGGTGATTGCACAGGTGCCGGTGGTTGTGCTGGCTCCGGCCCGACTTGAGGTGCCAGCCCATTAGGCGTCAGTAATCCCTCATGCGTGTGCGAGGCGCCCGGTATGGGAGTGTCGTGAGGAGTCTGTGTAGGGCTTGGTGTGCGCGGTGTCTCGTGGATATACACCTCGGTGGGTACAGGGTTCATAGTCACCGTGGAGTGTTCAAGGTAGGGGTCTGGTGCTCCTGCGGGTGCCAGGTCGCGGACAGAGACCGTGTCCTCCCGCCCATCAGGTAAGACCACATAGGCATACTGGGGGTTCGCATGAAGTAGGTGAACCTTCTCGACCATCGGGGAGTATTTATTGTTCCTCGCATGTTTCCGGAGCAGCACTGGCCCTGGGGACGTCAGCCAAACCAGTAGGGTGGTCCCAGTGGCAGACTTCCTGGGAAAAGAAAAGAGGCGCTCCTGAGGGGTGGCATTGGTGGATGTACATAACAGGGAGCGGATGGAGTGGAGTGCCTCGGGGAGGACTTCCTGCCAGCGAGAGACCGGCAACCCCTTTGTCCTGAGGGCTAAGAGTGTGGCCTTCCACACCGTGGCATTCTCCCTCTCCACCTGTCCATTCCCCCGGGGATTATAGCTCGTGGTCCTACTAGTAGCAATACCCCTAGCCAGCAGGTACTGGCGCAGCTCGTCACTCATAAACGAGGACCCTCTATCACTGTGGATATAGCAGGGATATCCGAACAGAGTGAAGAGCTGGCACAGGGCTTTTATGACGGACGTGGCAGTGGTGTCGGGGCAGGGGATGGCAAAGGGGAACCGCGAGTCCTCGTCAATTATGTTGAGAAAGTAGACATTTCGGTCGGTGGAGGGAAGGGGGCCCTTAAAGTCGACACTCAGTCGCTCAAAAGGGCGGGTGGCCTTGATAAGTTGTGCCTGTTCAGGATGGTAGAAGTGCGGTTTGCACTCAGCGCAGACTTGGCAGTCCCTGGTCATCGTCCTGATGTCCTCAAGGGAGTAAGGCAGGTTCCGGGCTTTCACAAAATGGTAAAGTCGGGTGACCCCCGGGTGGCAAAGATCTACATGGAGGGTGTATAGCCAGTCGAGCTGCGCGCTGGCACACACTCCCCGGGATAGGGCATCAGGGGGCTCATTGAGCCTTCCAGGCCGGTACAGGATATCAAAGTTGTAGGTGGAGGGTTCTATTCTCCAGCACAAAATTTTATCATTTTTGATTTTGCCCCGCTGTTGGTTGCTAAACATGAACGCAACTGAGTGCTGGTCAGTCAGCAAGGTGAACCTTTTGCCGGCGAGATAGTGTCTCCAGTGCCTAATAGCTTCCACTATGGCCTGGGCTTCTTTCTCCACCGTGGAGTGCCGAATTTCAGGGCCCTGAAGGGTACGGGAGAAGAACACCACCGGTTTGCCCGCCTGATTGAGGGTAGCAGCCAGTGCGAAGTCGGAGGTGTCACTCTCCACTTGGAAGGGAATGGTCTCGTCCACCGCATGCATCGTTGCTTTGGTAATGTCCCCTTTTTAAAAAATAATAATTTTTACATATTACGATCAGTTTTTATTTTCTTCATCGTTATTAATTGTATATACATTAAATTGTTGAAGTTTTGTATGATCTTATAGCTGTAGATGATATGTACCAATAAAAAGATTCTAAAAATAAAATAAAATAAAAAGTTTTGGCTGCTTGGAAAAATCGTTGGAGGTTGGTGTCGTGATCCTGCCAGTCATGACCGCGGATGGTGATGTTATCCAGATATGGAAATGTGGCCTTCAGTTGGTACTGGTCCACCATCCGGTCCATTTCCCTCTGGAAGACAGATACACTATTCGTGACACTGAAGGGGACGCGCAGGAAGTGATAGAGTCTGCCATCCGCCTCGAAGACAGTGTAGGGGCGGTCCTCTGGGCGGATGGGGAGCTGGTGATAAGCGGATTTCAGATCTATGGTCGAGTAGACCTTGTACTGAGCTATCTGATTGACCATATCCGCGATGCGGGGTAGGGGGTACGCGTCAAGCTGCGTGAACCTATTGATGGTCTGGCTATAGTCCACAACCATCCTATTTTTCTGCCCGGTCCGAACAACGACCACCTGGACCCTCTAAGGACTTGTGCTTTGCTCAATGATCCCCTCCCTGAGCAGCCGCTGCACCTCCGACTGAATGAAGGCCCTGTCCCCCGTGCTGTACCTCCTGCTTTTAGTTGCCACAGGTTTACCGTCGGGGGTTAGGTTGGCGAACAGCGGTGGGGGAGGGATCTTGAGGGTGGAGAGGCTGCAAGTGGTGTCAGTAGCGCAGCTGTTGGCATGGTGCTGGGTGGGATGTGCGGGTCGGTGTGTGTGTGTGGTCAGTAGCGGAGTATGTGACGAAGTCCCACAAAACCGAGGATTCCTGACAGTGAGTGGTGGGAGGGGCCCATCATACTCCATTGTCACGCTTTTCAGGTGGCTCTGGAAGTCCAGCCCCAATAGCACAGGGGCACACAGTTGAGGCATGACCAGTAATGTAGAGTCCCGATATTCTGTGCCCTGCACCACCAATGTCGCAACACAATCCCCCTGGATGTCTGTGGAATGCGATCCAGAAGCCATGGTGACTCTCCGGCTTACCGGCCGTGTCACGAGTCCGCAGCGTTACACTGTGTCCGGGTGAATAAAACTCTCAGTGCTGCCCGTGTCAAACAGGCAGCTAGTCCTGTGCCCCTCCACCAGGATGTCCATCATTGACCTTGCGAGCTGGTGTGGGGCGCTTTGGTTGAGGGTCACGGAGGCCAGAGTTGAATAGCTGTCTTGGTCCAGTGCGGTGGGGTGCCCGGTAAGCACCCGTGGTCGTAGGCGGTGCGAGAAGGCGCTGTCCAAGATGGAGGTCCCCATGCCTCGCACGCAGCGGTGGGCAGGCAAGATGGTGACGGCCAAGATGGCGGCCCCCATGCCTCGCACGTGGCGCTGCTCGATCTCGTTCGCAGTTTGGACTTACAGGCCTTGGCGAAGTGGCCCTTCTTTCCGCAGCTGGAGCAGGCAGCTCCTCTGGCCGGGCAGCATTTTCGGGGTGCTTCTCGAGTTCGCAGAAGTAACACTTTGCGGACTCGTGACTGGCAGCAGCCATGGTCGATTCGCCGGTGGGTTGCAGGGTCTGCAGTGTCCATGAGGCCGTCACGAGTTCCACATGCTGTTCGGCCACCAGCCCCCGGCAATCGCAGGCCCGCACAAGTGTCTGTAGGGCCCGGACAAACTCAGCGCTCAACTCTCCGGCCCACTGCCGCCGCGTCGCTAAGCGATGTCTTGCATGGACAGTGTTCACTGGCCGCAGGTATTGTCTTCTGAGGGCACTCATCACGCCGTCGTAACTCGGCTGGTCTCTAATCATCGAGTAGATCCGTGTACTGACCCTGGAGAGGAGAACTCTGCGCTTCGTGGCGGACTCAGTCACTTCAATCTCCTCCAGGTATGATTCGAAGCAGGCTAGGCAGAGTTTGAAAGCATTGCCGGCCTCAGGTGTTTGCGGGTCGATGTCCAATTTGTCGGGTCTCAAAGCGCACTCCATGCTTTAAAATTACTACTAATAAAATTGATGCACTATCAATAACTCCAAAAGACTGGAAGTAGAGTAAATACTGAAAGACTTTTATTAGCAGTAAAACGGACCACGTCCATGCTGGATGACTGCCCTGGACTGTGGGAGGAGCAGTGACACAATCACCTTTATCCAGGGGTCTGTGGGAGGAGACACAGGAGCAGTCAGCAGAGGGGCGTGTCCAGACAGGTATACATGGTTTACCACACCGAGTAACACACACAAAACGCTGGAGGAACTCAGCAGGCCAGGCAGCATTCATGGAAAAAAGTACAGTCAACGTTTCAGGCTGAGACCCTTCGGAGTGAGTCCTGCCGAAGAGTCTGGGCTGAAACGTCGACTGTACTCTTTTCCAGAGACGCTGCCTGGCCTGCTGAGTTCCTCCAGCGTTTTGTGTGTGTTGCTCGGATTTCCAGCATCTCTCTTGTTTGTGATTAGACAGCATTGAAGGTCAGGATTGAACCCGGGTTTCTGGAGGTGGGACTCACTGCTCCACTACGCTGACTGTACTGCTGCCGATGCTGCTCTTGCAATACCACAGTGCCCCTGTTCAGGTGTACCACCTTCACAAGGATAGTTTTACACACTGCCACCTCATCAAGAGCAGCTTGGGATGGGCAACAAACACTGCCTTAAACTGGAAAATGAACGTGTATTACAATGCTTCACAACCAGCCGGAACATTGTATCTGAGTTGCAAATATGTGTGTGAGTTTCTGAGGCCTGCAGCTTGGTGACTTGGTCTGCAACCTCTCCTACTGTTCAGGCTCATTCTGCGTCAGGAAATACTTCCCTGCCCTTCCAGCTCAGCTCTGCCTTCTCCATCGCAACACATTGTTTTGGGTTCAAACTTTCTAGTTATATTTATGATTTATATCTCAACATAGTTCTCTTAAGATGCCTGATACTTCCCGGAGATGAAGATCAAAGGCACAGAGAACAGAAACAGCACACAGCTGCAACAGGAGCAAAAGGGCAGATTTACCCTGTCACAGTGGCTCCTCTCACTGCCCACAATTACAGAGGAGCTTGACAGTTGAAAAGAGCAGGGCAGGACACCCCATTCCTACCCCCCCCCCACACCACCCCCCCCCACACCACTGTCCCCACACCACACCCCACTCCGCCCCCCACACCACCCCCCCACACCACTGTCCCCACCCCACACCACTGTCCCCACACCACACCCCACTCCGCCCCCCACACCACCCCCCCACACCACTGTCCCCATCTGGTATGCTTTCTCGTCATCTTCGTAGCATCTTGGATACAGGCATTTCAAATTCATATCAGCAGGGGATGTAAAGTCTTTTAATAATCAGGAGTTTAAAAGCAATAATTAGTAGTTATATTATCAGTAGTCATTTTCTTAAAAGCACATCTGTTCACCAGAAATAAAAAGCTGCAGGTGCTGAAATGAAAACAGAAAATGGTGGAGACACTCAACAGATCAGGCAGAGAGAATCAGTTAATGTCTCAGCCCCAGGACCCTTCATCAGAACTGGGGAAGAGGGGAGGCAAAGGGACTATGTGTGATAGGGTGGATGCAGGGGAGGTGGTAGGACGAAGGGACTATGTGTGATAGGGTGGATGCAGGGGAGGTGGTAGGACGAAGGGACTATGTGTGATAGGGTGGATGCAGGGGAGGTGGTAGGATGAAGGGACTATGTGTGATAGGGTGGATGCAGGGGAGGTGGTAGGACTAAGGGACTATGTGTGATAGGGTGGATGCAGGGGAGGTGGTAGGATGAAGGGACTATGTGTGATAGGGTGGATGAAGGGGAGGTGGTAGGATGAAGGGACTATGTGTGATAGGGTGAATGAAGGGGAGGTGGTAGGACGAAGGGACTATGTGTGATAGGGTGGATGAAGGGGAGGTGGTAGGATGAAGGGACTATGTGTGATAGGGTGGATGAAGGGGAGGTGGTAGGACGAAGGGACTATGTGTGATAGGGTGGATGAAGGTGAGGTGGTAGGACGAAGGGACTATGTGTGATAGGGTGGATGCAGGACTATCATGGAGATAAGTTGTTGATAAAGCCATCTGATGGTTAAGAAGCAAACACGAGGAAATCTGCAGATGCTGGAAATTCAAACAACACACACAAAATGCTGGTGGAACACAGCAGGCCAGGCAATGTCTATCATTGTATCACAGGCCAGGAAGCGATATCGCTTCTCCCTATCGATGCTGCCTAGCCTGCTGTGTTCCACCAGCATTTTGTGTGTGATGGTTAAGAAATTGCCTGGGGCTATACTCCCTGGAATTGAGAAGAATGAGAGAGGATCTTATAGAAACATACAAAGTTTTGAAAGGGATAGATAAGATAGAAGTAGGAAAGTTGTTTCCATTGGTAGGTGAGACTAGAACTAGGGGACATTGCCTCAAGATTCAGGGGGGAAGATTTAGGATGGAGATGAGGAGAAACTGTTTTTCCCAGAGAACGGTGAATCTGTGGAATTCTCTGCCCAGGGAAGCAGTTGAGACTTCTTCACTAAATATATTTAAGATACAGTTAGATAGATTTTTACATAGAAAGGAAATTCAGGGTTATGGGGAAAAGGCAGGTAGATGGAGCTGAGTTTACGGACAGATCAGCCACGATCTTATTGAATGGTGGGGCAGGTTCGATGGGCCGGATGGCCTACTCCTGCTCCTATTTCTTATGTTCTTATTGAGAAGGGAGGAAGGGAGAGAAAAAGGCAACACAGCTGTGAGATCTGCTGGAAATGTCCAGTAGATCAGAGTCCAACACTTTGACACGGTCATGAAGAAGGCACACCAACGGCTGCACCATCAGGAGTCTGAGGATGTTTGGTATGCCACCAAAGACTCCAGCAAATTTCTACAGATATACAGTGGAGAACATTCTGACTGGTTGCATCACCACCGGGTGCGGAGGCTCCAAATCGCAAGTTCAAAAGAGACTGCAGAGGCTTGTGGATTTAGCCCACTCCATCACGGACACCAGTCTCCCCATCATCGAGGACAGCACCTCAAGGCGGCATCCATTTTGAAAGGTCCTCACCACCCAGGACATGCTCTCAGGCAGGAGGTACAGGAGCAGCTTCCTCTCCTCTGTCACCAGGTTTCTGAATGGACAATCAACCCTCACTACTCCTCTTCTGCACATTTTTTTTTGTAACTTGTAGTAATTTTTTTTGTCTTGTACTGTACTGTTGCCATAAAAACAACGAATCTCATGACATACATTGATAATCAACCCAATTCCAACTATCTGAGTGTTACCAACAGCTTTCGGGTTTTTGTCCATGCTTGACTGATGAGAGGATATCTGCCATTCCTCAACTCTTCATCTCTTTGACCCACTGTAGCGTCAAAGAGTTCTAGCAGACCTGGTATTTGAAAGAATAGTGTGGTTTTCTTCCATTAATGGCAGATGATGCTATGTTAGGCTAGAATCTGGAACGGGAATAAATGCAAGCTGGTTTAATTTTTTTGTGTGGTCTGTGGCTCAAATGATTGATTAACTTTCAAAGAAAACAAACCTCAGCAACACAAATAGAGCCCGTAGTAATAAATGCTAAAATATTAATGTGTTGATAAATTATTGCTGAAGCTTATTTATAGAATCAGTAGGACACTAGCTGACCTACATACATTGCAAAGATTGCAGTATCAGCAGGTTAGATCTGCTCCCTGTACTCAATGTAAAGAAAGTTGCATTCTACAGCAAGAGATTTTACAACAATGGACTGCAGTTTTGGGTAGGCTGGGATTAATTACTACAGGTGCATTCAAGCGTCACCAAAGACGCACGCAAATTTCCACACGTGTACTGTGGAGAGCACCCTAACTGGCTGCATCACCGTCTGGTATGCGGGGGCACTGCACGGGGTCGAAAGAAGAGGCAGGAACTTGT
Source organism: Hemitrygon akajei (assembly GCF_048418815.1). Taxonomy (NCBI): domain Eukaryota; kingdom Metazoa; phylum Chordata; class Chondrichthyes; order Myliobatiformes; family Dasyatidae; genus Hemitrygon; species Hemitrygon akajei. The sequence goes on from NC_133131.1 coordinate 49,839,844, forward strand.
CTGTAAACTCAGACAGCTCCATCATGGGCACCAGCCTCCCCAGCATCCAGGACGTCTTCAAGGAGCAATGCCTCAAAAAGGGGCATCCATCATTAAGGAACCTCATCACCCAGGACGTGCCCTCTTCTCATTGCTGCCGTCAGGGAGAAGGTACAGGAGCCTGAAGGTACACACTCAATAATTTAGAAACAGCTTCCTCCTCTCTGCCATCAGATTTCTGAATGGACATTGAACCTATAAACGCTACCTCACTATGTTTTTTACGCTACTTATTTCATTTAACATATGTACATATATATAGGTCCTGCCTCAGCAGAGACCTGGACCCATTGCAATTTGCCATTACAGAGACTTGGATGGCTCAGGGGCAGGAATGATTACTTTGAGTGCCAGGCTTTAGATGTTTCACAAAGGATAGGGAGGGAGGCAAAAGAGGTGGGGGCAAGGCAATGTTGATCAGAAATGTCATTGCTGCAGAAAAGGAGGAATACATAGAGGGATTGTCTACGGAGTCTCTGTGAGTGGAAGTTAGGAACAGGAAGGGGTCAATAACTCTACTGAGTGTTTTTTATAGACCACCCAATAGTAACAGGGACATCAAGGAGGAGATAAGGAGACAGATTCTGGAAAGGTGTGATAATAACAGGGTTATTGTGTTGGGAGATTTTAATTGGCATCTCCCTAGAGCAAGGTGTTTAGATGGGGAGAAGTTTGTTAGGTGTGTTCAGGAAGGTTTCTTGACACAATATGTAGATAAGCCTACAAGTGGAGATGCTGTACTTGATCTAGTATTGGGAAATGAACCTGATCAGGTGTCATGTCTCTCAGTGGGAGAGCATTTTGGAGATAGTGATCACAATTCTATTTTCTTTACCATAGCATTGTAGAGGGATAGGAACAGACAAGTTAGGAAAGCATTTAATTGGAGTAAGGGGAAATATGAGGCTATCAGGCAAGAAATTGGAAGTATAAATTGGAAACAGATCTCAGGGAAATGTTCAGAAGAAATGTAGCAAATGTTCAGGGGATACAAAATTAGGAGAGCCAGAAGGGGCCATGAGAAGGCCTTGCCAGACAAGATTAAGGAAAACCCCAAGGCATTCTACAAGTGCGTGAAGAACAAGAGGATAAGATGTGAAAGAATAGGACCAATCAAGTGTGACAGTGGGAAAGTGTGTATGGAACCAGAGGAGATAGCAGAGGTACTTAATGAATACTTTGCTTCAGTATTCACTATGGAAAGGATCTTGGCAATTGTAGGGATGACTTACAGTGGACTGAAAAGATTGAGCATGTAGATTTTAAGGATGAGGATGTGCTGGAGCTTTTGGAAAGCATCAAGTTGGATAAGTCACCAGGGACCGGACAAGATGTACCCCAGGCTACTGTGGGAGGCGAGGGCGGAGATTGCTGATCCTCTGACGATGATCTTTGCATCATCAATGGAGATGGAAGAGGTTCCAGAGGATTGGAGGGTTGCAGATGTTGTTCCCTTATTAAAGACAGGGAATAGAGATAGCCCACAAAAGTATAGATCAGTGAGTCTTGCTTCAGTGGTTGGTAAGTTGATGGAGAAGATCCTGAGAGGCCAGTGCCTAAGAAGAATAATGTGAGCTGCCTTAATGACTATCGTCCAGTAACTCACATCGGCAGTGATGAAGTGCTTTGACAGGATGGTCATGACTAGACTGAACTCTTGCCTCAACAAGGACCTGGACCCATTGCAATTTGCCTATTGTCACAATAGGTCAATGGCAGACGCAATCCCCATGGCTCTTCACATGGCTTTAGACCACCTGGACAACACAAACACCTACATCAGGATGCTGTTCATCGACGATAGCTCAGCATTTAATACCATCATTCCCACAATCCTGATTAAGGAGCTGCAGAACCTGGGCCTCTGTACCTCCCTCTGTAATTGGATCCTCGACTTCCTAATTAGAAAACCACACTCTGTTGCGATTGGTGATAACATCTCCTCCTCACTGACGATCAACTCTGGTGCACCTCAGGGGTGTGTGCTTAGCCCACTGCTCTACTCTCTGTATACACATGACTGTGTGGCTAGGCATAGCTCAAATACCATCTATAAAGTTGCTGATGATACCATTGTTGGTAGAATCTTAGGTGGTGATGAAAGGGAGTACAGGAGTGAGATATGCCAACTAGTGGTATGGTGCCACAGCAACAATCTGGCACTCAGCATCAGTAAGATGAAAGAGCTGATTGTGGACTTCAGGAAGGGTAAGATGAAGGAACACATACCAATCCTCATAGAGGGATCAGAAGTGGAGAGAGTGAGCAGCTTCAAGTTCATGGGTGTCAAGATCTTTGAGGATCTAACCTGGTCCCAACATATTGACGTAGTCATAAAGAAGACAAGAATGTGGATATACTTCATTAGGAGCTTGAAGAGATCTGGCATGTCAACAAATACACTCAGATACTTCAACAGTTGTACCGTGAAGAGAACTCTGACAGGCTGCATCACTGTCTGGTATGGAGGGGCTACTGCACAGGACCAAAAGAAGCTGCAGAAGGTTGTAAATCTAGTCAGTTCCATCTTGGGTATCAGCCTACAAAGTATCCAGGACACCTTTAGGGACTGGTGTCTCAGAAAGGCAGTGTCCAATATTAGGACCTCCAGCACCCAGGGCATGCCCTTTTCTCACTGTTACCATCAAGTAGGAGGTACAGAAGCCTGAAGGCACACACTCAGCAATTCAGGAACAGCTTCTTCCCATCTGCCATCCGATTCCTAAATGGACGTTGAAGCTTTGGACACTACCTCACTTTTTTAATATGTGTATTTCTGTTTTTGCACATTTTTAAAAATCTGTTCAATATACATAATTGATTTATTTGTCTATTTATTGTCATGTTTTATTTTATTTATTATTATTTTGTATTCTGCTAGATTATGTATTGCATTGAACTGCTGCTGCTGAGTTAACAAATTTCATGTCACATGCCAGTGATGATAAACCTGATTCTGATTCTGATGTATATATATCATGCTGTAATTCACAGCTTTTATCATTACGTCTTACAATGTACTACTGCCACATCACAAGCTTCAAACTATGCCGGTGATATTAAATCTGATGCTGATTCTGATGTATTTAGAATTTTATTGAAGGACCGGAAGACTAAATGATGGCTGGTGCTAGTTGCAGGTTTGTGAGTTACTCAGGTGTTCCACAAATGGTCTAGCTAGCAAGTGGTTATGATTTATTTTATAAACAAGTTAAACTACTTCAGCGAGTAGCAGCTAGAAACACTCAGCAAGTCAAATAGCATCACTGAGCAGGCAAACAAAGTAGAGTCTCAGATCGCAAAGTTTTGTCAGAACTCAGAAGTAGAGAAGGAGAAGCAGGAAAGTAGGCCAGATTAGCTTCACTCTCACCCCGGGACCAGAACAAATTAGAGAATCCCTTGGGGAATCATTATGTTGATTTGGTAAATGGCACTCTCACCTCAAAAAGTTATAGATTCAATCCCGATTTCAACATAATCAAACACGAGGGAATCTGCAGATGCTGGAAATTCAAGCAACACACACAAAATGCTGGTAGAATGCAGCAGGCCAGGCAGCATCTATAGGGAGAAGCACTGTCGACGTTTCGGGCCGAGACCCTTCGTCAAGACTAACTGAAAGGAAAGATAGTAAGAGATTCCGTCTGGGTAGCCTCCAACCTGATGGCATGAACATTGACTTCTCTAACTTCCGTTAATGCCCCTCCCCTTCTTACCCCATCCCTGACATAATTAGTTATTTGTTTCTCTCTCTCTCTCTCTGCCCATCACTCTGCCTGTTCTCCATCTCCCTCTGGTGCTCCCCTCCTTCTTTCTTTCTCCCTAGGCCTCCCGTCCCACGATCCTCTCCCTTCTCCAGCTCTGCATCCATTTTTCCTATCATCTTTCCGGCTCTCAGCTTCACCCCACCCCCTCCAGTCTTCTCCTATCATTTCGTATTTTCCCCTCCCCCTCCTACTTTCAAATCTCTTACTATCTTTCCTTTCAGTTAGTCCTGACGAAGGGTCTCGGCCTGAAACGTTGACAGTGCTTCTCCTTATAGATGCTGCCTGATAGATAGATCCTTATAGATTATGCTGAATTCAACATAATCAATTGTTGTTAATCTGCTTCTTTAGATCAAGATAAAAGACTATGATTTTTTTCTTTGACAAAATGAAGGATAGCATAACTAAAACCATTTAATTCACGGTTACCGGATTACTGCTTGTGACACAGATTTATCTCTTTGTGTTATAGCAGTGACTGCACTTCATTAGCTATGCAGCACCATGGGCTGTGGCTGCCAAATGGGTTGTTCCTTCCAGTTGTTGCTGCTGTGTTTTGTAACTGCAGTTAACATCAACGACTACAAAGGCACCTTTAAGGAGGATTCAAAGTTAGAGGGCTGGCACCAGATCAGGCATTTCAGAGACTCAACAAATAAGAGCTTTGATTTGGATGCTTCTTATTTCTTAATACGAGTCTTTGAAAAGACCAGGCTGTCACAGCTGCCCCTGGGGACTGTATAAATGAGTTACTGATGAAATTCATTGTAGAGAAATGCTAAGTGGGACAAAGGATCTAGGAATAGACTATTAATTTAATTGAACTCAAATAATATGCATGGAAAATGAAAGAGATTTAGGAGTACTGGTAGATAGATAACAAATTAAAGCGATCACAACAATTTTCGTCAGGCATGAGAAAAGCAAATTAGATGTTGGTATGCATTGTAGATCACCACTGGGCCAACATCAGTCCTCCTCACTTGAAATATTCTGGTGCAGGAAGAATATACCGAGCATTGGAAAGGAAACAGGAGAGGCAACAGGCTGGAGGATTATACTTTAAGATTCAAGATATTTTATTGTCGTTCTTCAGTACACAGATGTAAAAGAGAATGAAATAATTGTTACTCAGCATCCAATGCAGCATAAAAAAACACAATAAGCATAAAGGTAAAAGGTTCTAAGGTTCAAAGGTCCATTTATTATCAAAATATAAAATTTTTATATTTGAATTTTTTTTCTCCAGATACCCACAAAACCAAGAACAGCAACACAACCATCATCCCCAAATCCCTCCTCCCTGCACAAGAAAAATGAACAAAAATGGAACAGGCACATTGACCTCCAAATCTTCCTCTTCCTCTACATACAAAAAATGAGAAAGATTGGACAAAATAACACAGAATATAAAAAAACTACAAGAATGAAAAAAAGTCTATCGTCCAGATCTATATCCTAAATGCAGAAAACCTGGGTAACATTCTCTAGGCCCAGCAGTAGAACTTTCCCCTCCCATAACAGAGCAATCCCACCAGCGATCAAAAGGCAGTCTCCCCTCCCATAACAGAGCAATCCCACCAGCGATCAAAAGACAGTCTCCCCTCTCCGTAGCAGTGATCAAAAGACAGTCTCCCCTCTCCGTAGTAGTGATCAAAAGACAGTCTCCCTTCTCCGTAGCAGTGATCAAAAGACAGTCTCCCCTCTCCGTAGCAGTGATCAAAAGACAGTCTCCCCTCTCCGTAGTAGTGATCAAAAGACAGTCTCCCTTCTCCGTAGCAGTGATCAAAAGACAGTCTCCCCTCTCCGTAGTAGTGATCAAAAGACAGTCTCCCTTCTCCGTAGCAGTGATCAAAAGACAGTCTCCCCTCTCCGTAGCAGTGATCAAAAGACAGTCTCCCCTCTCCGTAGTAGTGATCAAAAGACAGTCTCCCTTCTCCGTAGCAGTGATCAAAAGACAGTCTCCCCTCTCCGTAGCAGAGTGATCCCACCAGTGATCAAAAGACAGTCTCCCCTCTCCGTAGCAGTGATCAAAAGACAGTCTCCCCTCTCCGTAGCAGAGTGATCCCACCAGTGATCAAAAGACAGTCTCCCCTCTCCGTAGCAGTGATCAAAAGACAGTCTCCCCTCTCCATAGCAGAGTGATCCCACCAGCGATCAAAAGACAGTCTCCCCTCTCCGTAGCAGAGCGATCCCACCAGTGATCAAAAGGCAGTCTCCCCTCTCCATAGCAGAGTGATCCCACCAGTGATCAAAAGACAGTCTCCCCTCTCCGTAGCAGTGATCAAAAGACAGTCTCCCCTCTCCGTAGCAGAGTGATCCCACCAGTGATCAAAAGACAGTCTCCCCTCTCAGTAGCAGTGATCAAAAGACAGTCTCCCCTCTCCATAGCAGAGTGATCCCACCAGCGATCAAAAGACATTCTCCCCTCTCCGTAGCAGAGCGATCCCACCAGTGATCAAAAGGCAGTCTCCCCTCTCCATAGCAGAGTGATCCCACCAGCGATCAAAAGACAGTCTCCCCTCTCCGTAGCAGTGATCAAAAGACAGTCTCCCCTCTCCGTAGCAGTGATCAAAAGACAGTCTCCCCTCTCCATAGCAGAGTGATCCCACCAGCGATCAAAAGACAGTCTCCCCTCTCCATAGCAGTGATCAAAAGACAGTCTCCCCTCTCCGTAGCAAAGTGATCCCACCAGTGATCAAAAGGCAGTCTAGCCTCTCCGTAGCAGAGCAATCCCACCAGCGATCAAAAGACAGTCTCCCCTCTCCGTAGCAGTGATCAAAAGACAGTCTCCCCTCTCCGTAGCAGAGTGATCCCACCAGTGATCAAAAGGCAGTCTCCCCTCTCCGTAGCAGAGTGATCCCACCAGTGATCAAAAGACAGTCTCCCCTCTCCGTAGCAGTGATCAAAAGACAGTCTCCCCTCTCCGTAGCAGAGTGATCCCACCAGTGATCAAAAGACAGTCTCCCCTCTCCGTAGCAGAGTGATCCCACCAGTGATCAAAAGGCAGTCTAGCCTCTCCGTAACAGAGTGATCCCACCAGCGATCAAAAGACAGTCTCCCCTCTCCGTAGCAGAGTGATCTCACCAGTGATCAAAAGACAGTCTCCCCTCTCCGTAGCAGTGATCAAAAGACAGTCTCCCCTCTCCGTAGCAGAGTGATCTCACCAGTGATCAAGAGGTAGTCTCCCCTCTCCGAGGCAGAGTGATCTCACCAGTGATCAAGAGGCAGTCTAGCCTCTCCGAGGCAGAGTGATCCCCCCAGTGATCAAGAGGCAGTCTCCCCTCTCTGAGGCAGAGTGATCTCACCAGTGATCAAGAGGCAGTCTAGCCTCTCTGAGGCAGAGTGATCTCACCAGTGATCAAGAGGCAGTCTCCCCTCTCCGTAGCAGAGTGATCTCACCAGTGATCAAGAGGTAGTCTCCCCTCTCCGAGGCAGAGTGATCCCCCCAGTGATCAAGAGGCAGTCTCCCCTCTCTGAGGCAGAGTGATCTCACCAGTGATCAAGAGGCAGTCTAGCCTCTCTGAGGCAGAGTGATCTCACCAGTGATCAAGAGGCAGTCTCCCCTCTCCGAGGCAGAGTGATCTCACCAGTGATCAAGAGGCAGTCTCCCCTCTCCGAGGCAGAGTGATCCCCCCAGTGATCAAGAGGCAGTCTCCCCTCTCCGAGGCAGAGTGATCTCACCAGTGATCAAGAGGCAGTCTAGCCTCTCCGAGGTAGAGTGATCTCACCAGTGATCAAGAGGCAGTCTCCCCTCTCCGAGGTAGAGTGATCCCCCCAGTGATCAAGAGGCAGTCTCCCCTCTCCGAGGCAGAGTGATCTCACCAGTGATCAAGAGGCAGTCTCCCCTCTCCGAGGCAGAGTGATCTCACCAGTGATCAAGAGGCAGTCTCCCCTCTCCGAGGCAGAGTGATCTCACCAGTGATCAAGAGGCAGTCTCCCCTCTCCGAGGCAGAGTGATCTCACCAGTGATCAAGAGGCAGTCTCCCCTCTCCGAGGCAGAGTGATCTCACCAGTGATCAAGAGGCAGTCTCCCCTCTCCGAGGCAGAGTGATCTCACCAGTGATCAAGAGGCAGTCTAGCCTCTCTGAGGCAGAGTGATCTCACCAGCGATCAAGAGGCAGTCTCCCCTCTCCGAGGCAGAACAATCCCACCAGTGATCAAAAGACTGGCAGCTGAAACTCACCTTTCACATTTGCCTCAATGTTTCTGTAACACTTACCCAACACTTACCCTATGTCTAGGGGAAAAAGAGATCCGGCCACTCACCAACCCACCTCCCGTACACGCAGGTGCTGTGAGAATCGCGTTTATGCCTCGCGCCCGCCAACAGTATCAAGCCCACAACAAATACCGGTATGAAATACACTTTAAAGAGTTTACTAAAATTAAAAGAGTATTAGGCAATACAATATATATATATATACAAGAAAAAAACAAAAGGCGCCAACTTATCAAAGTTCAGTCAGTTTAGTGCACTCGGTGGAGCTCATCCAGCGAACCATTCGACTCCTCGGTGGTCGTCCTCCCGAAACTCCCACTTCGGACTCCCCGGTGGTCGTCCGAGCGCACATCCTCCTTCCTCGGCGTCTCCCTCCGGACTCCCCTCACACCCCCTAGCCCGCGCAACCCCTCCCCCAAGTTCCCAGCCTCACAAAACACAATAACATTCCCCATTGATTAACAAATGAATACAATTACCATATCAGCCATTCTAAAGCGAAACAACGGCAAGAGAACTTTTAACAGACAAAGAAGCATTCCTACTCGTAACAAACCAAAGAAGCCCTTTTTAGTAACATACACAGGACATTGTACATTCTCTCCCCACCAGCAAATGTCATGCCCTCATGGCATTACTAGAGTTCCCCAAAGCTTCTTGCAACACCCAAAACCCAACCCAGGTGCAGAAAGCAGTGACATAACTACCCAGAGCAGTAGAAATCACACTCGGTTCTCCTGGTACCACATATGTCAACCGCTCCGGGGGGCGCCTAATCCTCTGAGATCTCCATACCCCTTCTGCCCCCCTGGGCTCCCTCTCCACCTGTGAACCCACTGTCTCGGACACCCCAGGTCTTCCTGACAGACCCTCACCCTCTTCCTCACGGGGGTCCTCCCTCACCTGAGATCTCTCGGGCTCACGCTCGGGCTCCACCCTCTCTCCCACCACTGTTGGCTGCCTCTCCATCTGACCCTCAAGACCTTCCCTCCTCTCACCCAATTCAGTATGGGAAGGGCCAGGAGCCTCCTCTCCTGGTACTGGAGCACCAGCGAATGGGAACAGGGGCCACTCATCTGAGTCGTCCTCTTCCGAATCAGTAGCCATTTCCAGGCGAGGGACCCGTCCCTGCTCTTCAGCAGCAGTCTCTTCCGTTTCTCTGCGCCCTCGCAGAATCCTTGTACTGGGCGTAACCTCCCACTCTGGCTCCGTATCCACCTGCACCGCTTGACCCAGCGGCAGCAGGTGATTCCGATGGAGTACCTTGATAGGCCCTTTCCCATCCTCAGGTTTCACCCGGTAAACTGGCAGGTTCGGCATCTGGCTCTCTATTACATAGGGGCTGACCGCCCATCGATCTGCCAACTTGTGCTTACCAGGGAGTCCCAAATTCCGTAAAAGGACCCGGTCGCCCGGCAATAATTGAACAAACTTCACCTTTCGATCATACCGCATCTTATTCCTCTGATTTTGTTTGGTAGCCGCCGCCTCGGCCAACTCATACGCCCGCTGTAACTCCCTCTTCATGTCGGACACATACTTTAGATGGGACTTCCCGGGTAATTCACCCACTTCACCCCCAAAACACAAGACAATGGGCAACCTCGCTTCCCGCCCGAACATCAGATAATAGGGCGAATATCCTGTAGCATCATTGCGAGTACAATTGTAACAGTGAACCAATTGTCCAATATGACGACTCCACCTGCTTTTCTGCCCAATCTCCAGCGTCCCGAACATATCCAACAGGGTCCGGTTGAACCTCTCTGGCTGCGGATCTCCCTGTGGGTGATAAGGGGTAGTCCTGGATTTCTCAACCCCAAGCATAGTCAGTAATTCATGGATAAGGCGGCTCTCAAAGTCCCGCCCCTGATCGCTATGGATTCGCCTGGGAAGGCCGTAATGAACAAAATATTTCTCCCATAACACCTTCGCCACTGTCGTCGCCTTCTGATCCTTAGTGGGAAATGCCTGAGCATAGCGAGTGTAATGATCGGTGATGACTAAGACATTCGCGGTGTTGCTGGTGTCAGGTTCAATCGACAGAAAATCCATGCATACCAGGTCCAGAGGTCCCGCACTCTGCAAGTGCGACAGTGGAGCCGCCAACGCGGGCAGGGTCTTCCTCCGGATGCAACGACTGCATCCCCTACAGTATTCTTCGACTTCCCCCCTCATCCGGGGCCAGTAGAACCGGTCTTTGAGTAATCCATAGGTCTTTTCCACCCCCAAGTGTCCAGAATCATTATGTAGGGCCTGGAGTACAGCCTGCCGATACTCCTCCGGCAGGACCAGTTGCCAACAGTGGGGTTGGTCCGGAGGCGCCGTTACCCGGTACAAGATTTTGTTCTTTAACTTCAACCGAGACCACTCCTTCAACAACAGGGGCACGAATGGGTGTTTCGCCTTCTCAGCCAACGCCCCATCCCCCTTCTCGACTGCTCTCCACACTGTGCCAATGCCCGGGTCATTTTGCTGAGCAGCTGCCACTTCCCCCGGACTCAGTTCCGGCAACTGTTTAGTCCGCAGTGCGGTCAGGGCACAGTAAGCTAGGGGTATGGCGTCGTCAAAACCCCCCAAATGGTCCACGGCTCGTTCCAGCCTCCCTCTTCCCTCGGCCTTCACGGTGATAGCAAACTGACACATCGCCTTCACTCCAGGGGCAGGGACACTCTCCCACTCCTCATCCCTCTCCTGTTCCCCCGGCTCCCGACGAGACAAAGCATCCGCATTGACATTCTTGCTTCCGGGCCGGTACCTCAGGCTGAAATCATATACCGACAAGGTCACCAGCCACCGACCGATGTCCTGTATCGCTGAGGATCGCTCCCGTAGGCCCGCGCCCCATTTCCGCCCCAACGCTCTCTCTTCCTCTCGCACCTCTCTAATCAGTTGCCCGAACGATGGAGGGGGGCCTTTCCTATAAGCCTGCCTAATAGTCCACGCCACCTTGTCCTCCTCCAGAGAGCCACTGAATAACTGACTCATCCTCACGCTAGCCACGTCCGGTGCCTTCACTACCCCCCGGCGCCGCAGCCCCGAGAGCATCCCCTCCATCCTAAATATGTACTCGGAGAGCTTTTCCCCTCTCCATTGTTCCAGGCGTTGGAACTCTGCTAAAAGCAGCCAGGGTTCCTCTGACAACCCAAACGCTCCCTCCAAAACTTCTATACATTCCTCCACTGAGGCCCCAGGCTTCTCAGCTTTCCATTCCCTAACTGTTTTGGCTGCTAAACCCCTCAAACTTCCCACCAATCGCTGCCGCTTCTCCTCCTCCGAGCCTGGCCACTCCTCTAACATCAAGGACGTATGCTCGATCCAGGTCTCATAGTCCACCTCCCCGTCCGGAGTAGGCTTGGCTCCGGAGAACACCCCCAGCTTCAGCCATGGCCTCTCGGTCATTCCCACCAGGGAGTTAAGTGCGGCTGCCAGCTCGGAGGCTTCCACCCTACCTGGGGGGCAGGGCCTATTCACGACTCCCCCCTCCCTCCTCCCTTTGCTAGTGCCTGCCACCTCTCCGGGGTTTTCCTCTAGCTCCTCCTCCAATGTCTCCTCAGCCTCATCCTCGGAGAGAGTGTGGAGCCCCCACGGCCCCTCCTCCCCCGGTACACTGACCGTCGCCGGCAGTTCCAACGTCCTGACGTCAGCACTCGTACTAACCAACACCCAGCTAGACTCCACCTCTTTACCACACCGTCTAGCTACCAATTCTACCTGCCCCATACCCTTCACCAAACTTAACCCCCGCACTACCGCGTCTCCCGAAACTCGAAAATCCACTCCGCTCACTACGCATGCGTACTGTGCCGGTACACCTTCAAATCGGCACCAGTGAACAATTTTCTCTCTCTCCATTACCCTCACTACCTGCGCGATTCCACAGCCCCCTGACAATCCAATCCCGGCGAGCACCCCACAAATGTAACACTTACCCAACAGGCTGGTATATGTCTAGGGGGAAAAGAGATCCAGCCACTCACCAACCCACCTCGCAGGTGCTGTGTGAATCGCGTTTATGTCTCGCGCCCGCCAACAGTATCAAAGTTCACAACAAATACCGGTATGAAATACACTTTAAAGAGTTTACTAAAATTAAAAGAGTATTAGGCAATACAATATATATATATATACAAGAAAAAAACAAAAGGCGCCAACTTATCAAAGTTCAGTCAGTTTAGTGCACATCGGTGGAGCTCATCCAGCGAACCATTCGACTCCTCGGTGGTCGTCCTCCCGAAACTCCCACTTCGGACTTCCCGGTGGTCGTCCGAGCGCACGTCCTCCTTCCTCGGCGTCTCCCTCCGGACTCCCCTCACACCCCCTAGCCCGCGCAACCCCTCCCCCAAGTTCCCAGCCTCACAAAACACAATAACATTCCCCATTGATTAACAAATGAATACAATTACCATATCAGCCATTCTAAAGCGAAACAACGGCAAGAGAACTTTTAACAGACAAAGAAGCATTCCTACTCGTAACAAACCAAAGAAGCCCTTTTTAGTAACATACACAGGACATTGTACATTTCAATCTCCCTCTTCGCTTTAACTCAACAAAAACACAATAAGTATAAATATAAAAGCAATGTATAAAACACAATGTACAAGCGACTGTTACATGCATGGACTGATTGAATGTACATAGAGTGACACTAGGTGATGTGTATGCAGTGGTGGCGTTAATGGGTGGAGTGTGATGGCTTGGATGGATGTAACTGAGTCTAGAGGTCCTGATGTTGATGCTGCGCAGCCTCTTCTCTGATGGGTGTGGGACAAGCAGTCCATGAGCAGGGTGGATGGGATCTTTCATGATATTGCTGGCCTTTTCCCGGCACCTTTCTCTATACATGTCGCTGATGGTGGATGGGCTGGTGTGAGTGATGCGTAGGGCAGTTTTCACTACCCACTGTAGAGCCCTCCTGTCCGCCACAGTGCAGTTTCCACACCGCACAGTGATGCAGCATGTTATGATGCTCTCCACTGCACTTCTGTAGAAGTTGGTGAATTATTGGTGTGCGTAGACCAGCCTTCTCAGAAAGCAGAGGCATTGGTGAGCTTTCCTGATTGTGTAGGATGTGTTCTGGGACCAGGAGAGGTTGGGTGAGATGCGCTCTCCCAGGAATTTGGTACTGCTCACGGTTTTCACTGCTGTGCCACCAATGTGAAGAGTGGTGTGATTGGTACGGGTTTTTAAGAAGTCGATAACAATCTCCTTTGTTTTATTGACATTGAGAAAAAATTATTTACCTGAACCAGGCCTTGAGCTCCTCCATCTCCTCCCTATAGAGTGTCTCAATATTGCTGTAATAAAATGCAGCATTCTGCAGCTACACACCTGGGGTTAGAAACATGGACAAACAGAGGAGAGCAGATTTAGATGATCCATTTCTGACAGCTCCCTCCCCTTTCTCAATCTCTGGAGAAAGTTTATCCACTGATATTTTTCATAAACTCACGGCTACCTGGACTATATCTCTTCCCAACCTCTCTTGTAAAACTGCCATCCCCTTCTCTTAATTCTTACATCTCCACCGCATCTTAGGATGAGGCTTTTCATTCTAGAACAAAGGAAATGTCCTCCTTCTTCAAAGAAAAGGGCTTTCATTCTTCCACCATCAACACTGCCCTCAACTTCATCTCTTCCATTTCATGCATATCTGCTCTTACCCCATTCTCCCACCACCCTACCAGGGATAGGGTTCCTCTTGTCCTCACCTACCACCCCTGTGTCCAGCACATAATTCTCCATAACCTTTGCCATCTCCAGTGGGATCTCACCACCAAACACATCTTTCTCTCCCCACCCCCACCTCACTTTCCACTTTCCACAGGGATCACTCCCTACGCGACTCCCTTGTCCTTTCATCCCTCCCCACTGATCTCCCTCCTGGCACATCCTTGCAAGCGGAACAAGTGCCACACCTTGCCCTACACCTCCTCCCTCACTAACATTCGGGGCCCCAAACAGTCCTTCCAGGTGAGGCGACACTTCACTTGAGTCTGTTGAGGTCTACTGTATCCTGTGCTCATGGTGTGGCCTCCTGTATATCGGTCAGACCTGATGTGACTGCTTCGCTGAGCATCTACGCTATGTCCACCACAAAAATGGGATCTCTTGGTGGCCACCCGTTTTAATTCCACTTCCCATTCCCAATCTGACATGTTCTCCTGTACTGCCGTGAGGCTGGAGGAGCAACACCCTATGCTCCATCTGGGTAGTCTCCAACCTGATGGCACGAACGTCGATTTCTCGATCTTCCAGAAATCCGCCCGCCCCCCCTTCACCATTCCCTATTCCCTGTTCCCATTTCCCTCCCTCACCTCCCTCACTTTATATCCTGATGAAAGGTCTCGGCCCGAAACGTTAGCTACTCTTTTCTCACAGATGCTGCCTGACCTGCTGAGTTCTTCCAGCGTTGTGTACGTATTCTTTGATCCACAGCAACTGCAGTTGCATTTTTGTGTCACTTTATATCCTTACCTGCACATCGCCTCCCTTCTGGTCCTCCCTGTCTTTTCTTTCTTTCATGGGCTTCTGTCCTTTCCTATCAGGCTCCCCCTTCTCCAGCCTTTTATCTCTTTCACCAATCAACTTCCCAGCTCTTTACTTCACCCCTCCCCTTTTTCCAGTTTCATCTGTCACCTACTACCTTGTACTCCTTCCTCCCCTGTCCCTACTTGCTTATTCTGACTCCTCATCATTTTTCTCCAGTCCTGATGAAGGGTCTCAGCCCGAAGCATCGACTGTACTCTTTTCCATGGAAGCTGCCTGGCCTGCTGAGCTCCTCTAGCATTTTGTGTATGTTGTGTTAGTTTAGATTATCATCTTATTGGAAGTTGACTTTACCTAAAGTGGAATGACACAGTTCCCTGGTGCTTTGAAAATTCATCCGGATACTTTGGATATGTGAGTGTATGATGCCACCCCTCTCTCACCTTCTTGCTCCTGAAAACTAGTCCATTTTCTCTCTCTCGCAATTCTGATAACAGTTTGGGAACATGTAATATTAACTGTTTTCTTCTCTGCAGGGGCTGCCTGATCTGGTGATGTTTCCAATATTTTTTGAGCTTGTTTGTTTCAGATTTCTAGCATCTGCAGTATTTTTGTTTGGATCTACAAAGCGAAGTAGACAGGTTCAGTGAGTGTCCAAGGATCTGGCAAATGGATAATAACGTGGGGATTTAATGTGGGGAATTGCCCATTTTGACAGAAAAAAATATTAAAATGAAGCATACTACTTAACTGGTGAGAGATTGCAAACTCAGCAAAGCAAAAGGATTTGAGCGTCAAAGTGAGTGATTCACAAAAGACTAAAATGTAGATGCAGCAGATGATTAGGAATGCTGATATAATGGCATTGTTTATTGCTAGGGGAATTGAATACAAAAGTAGGGAGATTGTGTTCCTGGAGTTGTGTACTCTCTCCCTATTGAAGGAAGAAAGTTATCTACTCACAGAAGTTCAGTGAAGGTTTACCAGTCTAAAATCTGAAATGGGTGTGTTGTCATACTAGGTGGATAGGCCAGGTTATCTCTGGAGTTCAGAAGACTAATTGAGATGTGTAAGATCTTCTGGGGTCTTCCAGGATGGAGACAGAGAGATTGCGGAGGAACTTACGACTAGGTGTTTAAAATTACGAGATAGAGGAATCTGAAATCTATTTTCTGAATTCTGTTCTCCAAAGGGTGGTGAAGGTGAAGTTGAGTTTATTGTTAAAGGCAGAAGTACACATTTGCACAGCAGATACAATGGAAATCTTCCTTGCAACAACATCACAGGAATATATCATCATACAAGCAGCAGAAAAAAGCAGAGTCTTTGACTATTTTTAAGACAAAGGTAAACAAGGGTATGAAAGGTCACCACAGCATGTGGATTTGAGATTAAAGTTGGATCAGCTATTATCTTATTAAACGTTGGAGCAGCCTCAAGTAGTTGTGTGTCCTTGTCCTGCTCTTAATTTACATATTTATGAGTTAAATTATGAAAATGTTACATCAATGTAGATTGTATCCTTCTGAACTAGAAGATTAGAAGATCATTTAGTCAATGTATTTAAGATAATTAATGAATCTGGTGAGGTACAGAGAAACTATTTGCTCCAGTGGGGAGTCCAGGACAAGAAACACATCCTAAAATTTAAAACAGAGGCTGTCAAAAGTGAAACAAGGTTACAGTTATTCCACAGAAAGGTTAGTGGAGTTCTATTCTTCAGCACAATGGGAAAGCCGTAGATATTTACTAGGGAAGGATATCAAGAGAAGTGGGTAAACTGGGTAAAAGGTAGTGTTATACAGATGAGACAGGATGGAACGGAATAGAGGAGGAAGCTTGAGAATTGAGTAGACTGCTCTCGTTGAAAATTTGTGACTTAAAATAGACATCAACACTCTTCTTTATTGAATGCTTGTGCTCAGCAAATCCTGAAAGCCATCAATAAGAACGAATTCCTCTTCCTTTTCAGATGTTGAATATACTCTGCACTAACCGGGTCCAGGTGGTATGGCTACATTTGAGCCTTACCTTTACTGTATCAGCAACATCAGCTTGCCGCTAACCGGTGAGGTGGGTTACAAGGAAGAAGGGAGATGGAGAGTCAGAGGAGGTTAGGAACGGAATTCTTGAGTTGAAATTTGCCAACTAAAGACACAATTGCCGTTGGTGAGAGAAGTAAATGGGGGATAGACAGGAAACTAGAACTGGAGGAGTACTGACTCGGTTTCAGGGGATTACAGACAGGGGAAGAAACAAAGTTCTGAAATGGAAAATTTAAATGTGCTCAGAATGACAGCACAAATGGGCACCAGGAGTTGATAGGACTACAGGCTGACCTCTTAGTCAATAAGGCAAACTTGACCTCGCAACGTACCTCGTCGTGGCCATGCACCACACTGTCTGTCTGCATTGCAGTCTCCCTGTAACTATTGCACCTTGCATGCTGTCAACGAATTGAACTGAGTTGAATCGACTTTATTAGTTACATCCTTCACATACATGGGAAGTAAAAATCTTTACATTACGTCTCCATCTAAATGTGCAAAGTGCAATTTATAGTAATTGCTTTCCCTTGTGCTACCTCAATGTACTGATGCAAATATATGATCTGCATGGATGATATGCAAAACAGTTTTTGACATGTGACAATAGCAAAACAATTTCCCAATTTTAGTTCCCATGGCAATTATCAGTAGGGAGGTGACTGCAAAATGCTATCATGTCACAGAATCATAGAGTCATAGAAAAGGATAGCACAGAAACAGGCCCTTTGGCCCATCTAGTCCATGCCAAAACATTCAAACTACCTACTCCGTTGTCCTGCACTGGGACCATAGCCCTCCATATCTGTACCATCCATGTACCTATCCAAACTTCTCTTTAATGTTGAAATCAAGCTCGCATGCACCACTTGTGCTGGCAGCTTGTTTACATGTCATGTAACTACCTAGCAGAGGGTGAAAAGATTAGGCAAAATCACTTGCAAGCTCATCACATATGATTTGTTACTTTGAGTACATTTATTAAAAACACTTGAAGACCAACCAAAAATGGAAGATGTTCTGAATACCATGAAGGACAGCATACAAATTATTCAAGATTTCTTTAAGTACTTTCACCTACTGAACAAACCCTTTTACTTGCACATCACCTGTATTATACAAACCACTGTGCATTAAGCATACATTGTATTTATGGTACATATTCATATACTGAAAACTCAAGTACTTTTGCGTATACTATGTATGAAAGGGTACATTCATACACACGTACAAAATCATTGTCGATCTGTTTGCATTCTGCTTGCAGCAAGAATAAAGCAATACAGCTCCCTTTGCCATTTGCTTCTGTGAAGTTCTTTTTAATCCTTATCTCATGTTTATTTATGTTCTAGAAAGAGGCCATTCAGCCCATTGAATCTATACCAGCTCTCAGAGAAACCCCATCAGTCCTATTCTCCCAGTCTCTTATTCTCTCTCACAGCCTCATTAACAGTAACATTTGAATCTTATTGAAAATCTGCCCAGCACATTTTCTGTAACTGTAAAACTATATTCGGCATTCTGTTATTGATATTCCCTTTGTACTAAGTAGCTTGATGTACTGACGTTTTAAATGATCTGTAGAGAGAGTGTGCAATACTAAGTTTTTCATGATATCTCAGTACATATGACAATAATAAATCAATCACCAGATGGACTGTCATACCTACAGGGTGTCAGGAGTGGATAACTATCAACATTTTCTGGAGCATCCAGGAGAGATAAAAAAGCATGTATATTTTGTTTATTGTTTGTACAGTCAAGTAAAAGTTTCACTGCTGGCAATGTCAAAATTTCATATCAAGAACATAGGTCAAATTGATCATGGATCAAACATTTAATTAAACTCCCTCTCTCACTGCTCAGCACCACCTCTCAGCAAACTGCTTATTTTTATCAAGTTGCCCTTGCAGACGAGGGCGGAGATCACTAAAACAAACACATCAGGAGAACCATCCAACCCATCCTGGATTTATCCTGTGCTGCCAACATCATCTTTCCACTGACTGCACCACTTTCCCAAAGCCCCGTGTTTAGCAGAAGCTGCAAGTCCTCATTCTTGATCATTCTGGAATTCCCTTTCCTTTGTCTATATACACTCTGCATTCCCAACACAGTTCCTCAAATGGGTATTGTATGACATAAACACCAGGAACTTCAATGGATGTAGAACTCTATCGATCATCTGTCTAAAGGAATCGTTACAACGGCAAATCCCAAGACAAAAGCAATGATGAAAATCGTCATGAAGATCTACAGTTTAACTTGACATGATGAAATAAGATGCCTCCCAGGTGCCAGGGTCAGGGATGTCTCAGATCTGGTCCACAACGTTCTAAAGGGCTGAGCAGCCATAAGTCTTGGTACATATTGACACCAATGACATTGGTAGGAAAAGCAATGTTTTGAAGAAAGAATTGAGAGAACTAGATAGAAAACTGAAAAGCAGGACCTCCAGGGTAGCAATCTCTGAATGTTACTTGTACCACACACTACTGAGGGTAAGAATAGGATGATTTGGCAGATGAATGTGTGGCTGAGAATCTGATGCAGCGGGCAGGGCTTCAGATTTCTGGATCATTGGGATCTCATCTGGGGAAGGCGTGACCTGTACAAAAGGGACAGGTTACAGCTGAACTCAAGGGGCTTCATTATCCTTGCGGGCAGGTTTGCTAGAGCTGTTGGGGAGGGATGGGCATGAGAACTGGAGTAATAGGGCTGAGGATAGGGCTGTTGGCTTACAAGCAGAGGAAGTGTGCAGTGAGACTATCAGGAAGGACAGGCCGATGATAGTGCAAAATTGTAGTCAGCGGGATGAGGTGTGTAAAAGGGGCACAAAATCGAAAGGGGTGTTGTATATGGGACTGAAGGTTTTATATTTGAATGCACGCAGTATACAGAAGCAAGGAGATGATCTTGTAGCAGAGTTACATTTGCAGGTATAACATTGTGGGCATTACTGAGTCATGGCTGACAGCAGATTATAGTGGAGAGCTTAATTTCCAAGAATACACATTGCATTGAAAAGACAGGCAGGTAGACAGAAGAGGTGGGGTGGCTCTGTTGGTAAAAAATGAAATCAAATCCTTAGAAAGAGGTGTCATAGGATTGGAAGGTGTAGAATCCTTGTTGGTAGAGTTAGGAAACTGGAAGGGTAAAAAGACCCTGATGAGAGTTACATACAGGCCTCTGAACAGTAGCAAGTTTGTGGGGTACAAAGTACAACAGGATCTGGAAAAGGCTGGTCAGAAGGGCAAGGTTACAATAGTCATGGAGGATTTCAATATGCAGGTAAATTAGGAAAATCATGTTAGTGTTGGATCCCAAGAGAGAAAACGTGTAGAAAACCTACAAGGTGGCTTTTTAGAGCATCTTGTGGTTGAGCCCACTAAAGGATCAGCTATTCTGTATTGGGTGTTAAGTAATGAACCAGATTTGATTTGGGAGCGTAAGGTAAAGGAACACTTGGGAAGAAGTGATCATAATATGATTCAATTCACTCTGCAATTTAAGAGGGAGAAGCTAGAGTCAGATGTATCAGTATTACAATGGCATGAAGGAAATTAGAGAGGAGCTGGCCAAAGTTGATTGGAAGGGACACCAGCAGGGATGCTGGCAGAGCAGCAATGGCTGAAGTTCTGGGAGCAATTCAGAAAACACAGGATAGATACCTCCCAAAGGGAAGTCAAAGCCAACATAAAATCAAAAGAGGGGGCATATAATAGAGCAAAAAAAAGTGGGAAGTTAGAGAATTGAGAAACTTTTAAAAACCAACAGAAGGCAACCAACGAGACGGAAAAGATGTAATGTGAAGGCAAGCTAGCCAATAAGGAGGATACCAAAAAGGCTTTTTTTAAGATATTTAAAAAGTAAAAGTGAGGTGAAAGTAGATATTGGACTGCTGCAAAAGTGACACTGGAGAAGTAGAAATAGTGGATGAACTTAAGTGTAATGTGCTGTAAGGTTTCACTGCTAATGTAATGGCTTCTTTGTAATGTTCACTGCTGAAGTAATGGTTTCTCTGTAGCAGCGCTGTTTGGGTTATGGCTGGAGTTAACAGGACTGTGGGATGCATGTTATCCCATCAGGATTTTGTTGCCCTGTCTTGTAAATCTGGATTTCAAGGGCTTTTGGCCAGAGAGAGAGAGAGACAGAGAGATGAAGAGAGAAGATGCAAATGGAGAGATTTGATAGACCGTCGGACGGGGTGGACTCGGAACGAGGGTCTGAAGGGTAGTGACGATCAGAAGAGGTCGATGGCGAACAATCGGCCTGTGAGTGAGCTCCAACTTTGAGCACAGACTGTTTAATAAGACTGGACCCTTTTTTAAAATTTTGTTTCTCTACTAACCATATAGTCAAAGTAAGAGTTACAAAGCTTAATCGTTTAATCACATATTGCGTACTGTTTGTTATTTCGGGGTACTGATTTGTAATACGGGACACATCGCGCAGCATCCACCCAAATGAGATTTCTTAAGTTTGGCTGGGCTGGGTGTTATATTAAGCTGCTAGGCGAAGCGAGAGTTACAATTGTGGGGGCTACATACGGGATTGATTCCGTTGGATGCTGTGTGATTACCCTGAGCAATGAACCAGTGGGGCAGATATTTGTACTCCAGATGAATGGTTAATTCCACTGTTAAGTACTGTTAAAATTGCGATTGTGAGTGGAGATTTGATAACATGGCGGGCGCAGCTCTCGTTTAAATACAGACCAGCGCTGAGGTAGCTGGGGGGGGCGGAGATTTCAAGGACAGGGTTCTATCATTTCTGAGGAGTGAGGGGAAGGAGTGGTCGGGTTTGGAATGTCCACGTCCCCCGGTGAAGAGTGAGAATTCTGAATTAGTATCCGCCCTTACTTCTCTGGCGAATAAGTGGAAAAATCAGATTCAAAGTCTGAGCTACGGCAGGCTCCGCCTATTCTCTAGAATAATCCCACCCCGAAAGGGGAGGAGGAGTCTGAGACTTGGGTGGAGCGGACCTCTCAGTTGTTAGATAAGTGGCAGTGCTCTGATGATGAAAAGCGACAGAGATTGGTTGGAAGTTTGAATGGGCGGGCCGCTGACATTGTGAGAGCCACCAGGTTGCGGTATCCCGTAGCGACAGCTGTCAATTATGTGCAAGCACTGGACAATGCTTTTGCTCTGACTGGAAGCCCGATGGAGCTCATGGTGGGGTTTCAGAACATGTGTCAGGAGAAGGGGGAGAAGCTTTCTGCTTTTATTTTTCAGCTAGAGAGGAAGCTAAATTGCTTGCGGCGCAGAGGGATCATTCAGGCGGCTGAGGTGGGTCAGTTATGAACGGACCAGATAGCCAGGGGCACCCAGTCTCATGACCTGATTGCTTGGGGTCTCCAACAGTCTTGTAAGACACACCCCCCCTCCATCTTTTGTTGAGCTGATCAGAGAGGTACGGGAAGAGGAGAACGCTGTGGAGGCGTGGGAGGACTCCGTCAGTAGGGTACAGTCCTTGGTTAATAGACCCCCGCTGTGAAGTGATCACAGATAGCCTACCCCGGGGAGCGGTAGAGGAGATTGTGGCAGAGTTGAGAATGGAGGTATGTCGGCTGTTATCAGCAGGTGTGACCCCCCCATATGATGGAGCTGATGGGGGGGGAAATTCCCCAGGGGGATGAACAATGCGGAGGGCTGTCGGCAGCAGGCATCACGTCACAAGGAGAGCAAGCCCCAGGGTACCTCAGCAGCGAGAGTCATTGGAAAAACTTAGAGGAGACCCATTGAAGGACCAGCCTGTTGTCTCTGGGGGAACACGTGCTCAGCAATGTACCAAGGAACTCCCGAAAGCAAAAGGCCCTATTCCTGAGGGTTTAGTGGGACCACGCTCCAGTGTGTCGCTATGGATAGAGGGTATTTATGCTAAAGCCATACTTGACACCGGGTCGCAGGTCACGTTACTGTACTGTTCGTTTTACAACCAGTATCTGAAGCATTTACCCTTGATGCCATTCAGTGCACTGGAGATCTGGGGTCTCGATGCTGGTGATTATCCATACAACAGTTATTTGTCAGTGGAACTGGAGTTCTCAGAGGCCGATGTGGGAGTGTCTGAGGTTCTTGATACGGTGGTGCTGGTTTGTCCGGACCCTGGTGAGAAGGGCGGCGTTTCAATTCTGGTGGGGACTAACACCCCCCTTGTGAGGAGGCTCATGGGGGCCTGCAAGGAGAAGGCTGGTGAGTTTTCTGAGGACATTGTCCATGCACCCGGTGTTTCCAGCTGCTTTTGAGGAAGCGTGTGGCAGCATTAGGCTGGATACCAAATTTAAACAAGAGACTGTGTGGTTCACCCAGTCGAAGCCAACGGTGGTACGGCCGGGGAAGTAGCGAGAGTGATGCGGACCTCCAAATTTCCTGGAGTGTCTGAGGGCAAAGCCCTCTTAGTGGACGCTCTGGAAGACCACAAGGGGGAGTCAGGATTTCCTGCTGGGCTACTAGTGAAGCAGAAGCCCTCGGTTGTACAGGTGAGCAGGATGGCCGTGATCATCAGGAACACTACGAAGAGAAAGGTCACCTTCAAGCAGGGAATGCCCCTGGCGCATCTGTTCCTGGTGACGGTAATGTCTAGTGTCCCTGTGAGGCATGCTGGGGAGAAACCACTGGAAAAGGGAGGAAAGTTGACCACTGAGTCATTCAACTTTGACTCGCTGGTGCCACCGGGTTGGAAAGGGGGCTGGTACAGAAGATGTTGAAGCTTAAGGGTGTCTCTTCCATTGGCGAATTTGATGTGGGTTGTTCCAAGAGTACTCGCCACACTATCCAGGTGACCAAGGACACCCCGTTTAGAGAGAGGTCGCGGCGACTGGCCCCTGCAGACGTGGAAGATGTGCGGCAGCACTTGTGTAAGTTGAAGGAAGCTGGGATCATCACTGAGTCCTGAAGCCCATATGCGTCCCCAATAGTAGTGGCCCGGAAGAAGAACAGGAAGGTATGTATGTGTGTGAACTATAGGACTCTAAACAGGCACACAGTCCCTGACTAGTGTATGGTCTCGAGGGTCGAAGATGTGCTGGCCTGTCTGAGTGGTGTGAGGTGGTTCAGTGTGCTGGACTTGAGGAGTGGATATCACCAGATCCTCATGAGTGACAAAGAGAAGACGGCATTTATATGTCCCCTGGGATTCTTCCAGTTCGAAAGGTTGCCCCAGGGCATATCCGGATTCTCTGCAACCTTCCAGCAGGACATGGAGAAGACAGTGGAGGATATGAACTTGCTTGAGGTGTTGGTGTATTTGGATGACCTCATAGTGTTTGGATCCACCTTGGAAGAACATGAAGCGAGACTACTGAAGGAGCTCGGCCACCCAAAAGCTGAAGGGTTAAAACTTTCCCTGGAGAAGTGCCAGTTCTGCAAAATGTCTGTTAGCTATGTTGAACACATAATCTCATGGAATGGAGTAGCTACAGACCCGGCTATGATAGAAGCGGTGACCACTTGGCCGAGGCCCCGGACTGTGAGCGCTCTGCACTTGTTCCTTGGGCTTTGTGGTTATAATCAGAGATTCGTGAAGAGATATGCCAAAGTGAGTCACCCACTGAATCAGCTTCTGTGTGATTACCCTCCCTTGGGGAAGATAAAGAGGGTGGAGAGTATTTTAACCTGTCGGAGCCCTTTGGACCGAGGTGGGATGCAAAATGTGAGGAAGCCTTTCAGTCGCTGAAGGAGTTGCTGACCCAGGCGCCGGTGCTGGATTTTGCGGGTCCCCGATTGCCGTATGTACTGCACACAGATGCCAGCCGAGATGTTTTAGGGGGCGTCCTGTATCAGGATCAGGGCACTGGGTTGAGGCCTGTGGCGTTTGTCAGCAGCAGTCTGTCACCCTCCGAGAGAAACTATCCCACGCACGTTGGAATTCCTGGTGTTGAAATGGGCGGTGGTGGATAACTGAGTGACTGTCTCTACAGGGCCAAGTTCAAGGTGAGGACGGACAACAACCCCTAACTTATATCCAGACCTCAGCCAAACTAGATGCTACAGGCCATCGGTGCCGGCAGCGTTGTCTGCCTATGATTTCAGCCTGAAATACCGGCCGGGGAGCTGGAACATTGATGCGGATGCTTTGTCCCGACGGGTGCATGAGGGACTGGACAGGGACGAGGAGTGGGAGAGCGTTCCTGCTCCTGGGGTGAAGCACTTGTGTCAGTTTGTCATCACCGTGAAGGCAGAGGGGCAGGATCAAGCAGTGGATCAATTGGGGGCTTCTGATGATGCCATACCCCAGGTTTACTGTAACCTGACTGCTCTGAAGACAAATCAGCTGCTGGAATTGAGTTCTGGGGAAGTGGCTGCTGCTCAGTGAAATGATCCAGGCATTGGCACCAAATGGACGGCGGTCGAAAAGGGAGACATGGCTCAGTTGGAGAAGACGAAACATGCTTCAGTGCCTCCATTATGGAAAGAATGGTCTCGGTTGGAGTTGAGGAACCAGATCCTATACCGGGTTACGTCACCCCTGGACCGACCTCGGCATTGCCAGCTGGTTCTGCCTGAGAAGTGTGGGAGGATTGCGTTGAAGTCACTCCATGATGATTCTGGACATTTGGGTGTGGGAAAGACCTATGGATTGCTCAATGACCGGTTTTACTAGCCCTGAATGAAGTTGGAGGTCGAAGAATACTGCAAGTCATGCATTTGCTGCATATGGCGGCAGACACTGCCTACGTGGATAGCTCCTTTGTCCCACTTGCAGAGTGCAGGGCCCCTGAACCTGGTGTGTATGGATTTCCTGTCCACAGAACCTGAGGCCAGCAACACGGCAAATGTCTTAGTCATCACCAGATATGCGCAGACTTTTCCTACCAAGGACCAGAGGGCGACTACGGTTGCAAAAGTGTTATGGGAGAAGTACTTTGTTTATTATGGCCTTCCCAGGAGGATACATAGTGACCAGGGACGGGACTTCGAGAGCAGACTCATCTATGAGTTACTAGGCATGCTTGGAGTTGAGAAGTTGAGGACCATGCCCTGTCATCCACAGGGTAATCCACAACCTGAGAGGTTTAATCGGACCTTGCTAGACATGTTCGGGACTCTTTTTTTTTAAACTTTTTTTTATTGTTTTCAAATAGTTACAGAATAAATGTGTATAAAAAAAAATGTTACCCAGCCCCCCTCCCCTTAACCCCTCCCCCCTAACATCCCTATTAAAAAAATAAGAAAGAAAGAAAAAAAAAGGAATGCCTGGATATTGGAAGATCCCCACATGCTCCATGGAGTTCATAATAACTTTAGTATATATATTTATTTCTTTCCCCAAGTAACCAATTATTTCATCTTCGGAGCACCTATATATTTAATCCTGTCTTTTGTAAATAAGGGCGCCAAATTTTCAAAAATGTTTCATATTTATCTCTTAAATTATAAGTAATTTTTTCAAGTGGAATATAGCCATAAATTTCGTTCTTCCAACGATCTATACTTAGATATGTATCCGATTTCCAAGTCACTGCAATAGCTTTTTTGGCTACTGCCAATGCAATTTTTATAAATTCTTTCTGATATTTATTCAATTTGGATATCAGTTTTATCCCTTCAATATCACCTAGTAAAAGTAATATTGGGTTGTGTGGAAGTTGTATTCCAATAATTTGTTCCAGTAAAACTCTTAAATTTGTCCAAAAAGGTTGAATTTTAGAACAAGACCAAGTAGAATGTAAAAAAATACCAATTTCTTGGTTACATCGGAAACACTGATCAGATAAATTTGGGTTTAATTTATTTATTTTTTGTGGTGTAATATATAGTTGATGTAAAAAATTGTATTGCACTAATCTTAATCGAACGTTTATTGTATTTGTCATACTCTCAAGACATAGTCTTGACAAGTTTTTTTCTTCAATTTTGATATTCAAATCACTTTCCCATTTTTGTCTTGACTTATGGACTCCTTGTTTAATTGCCTGTTTTTGAATCAAATTATACATACAAGAGATAAATTTTTTAATCTTTCCTTTTTGAATTAAAGTTTCTATTTCATTGGGTTTCGGTAATAACATTGTTTGACCTAACTTTTCTCTTAAATAAGCCCTTAGTTGAAAGTAACAAAAAAGAATGTTGTTTGATACTTTATATTTATTCTTTAATTGATCGAATGACATTAATATACCTCCTTCAAAACAATCTCCTATATATCTAATCCCTTTTTGAAACCAATTATATAAAAGTTGATTATCCATTGTAAAAGGAATAAGTCTATTTTGAATTAAAGATCTCTTTGCTAATAAGGATTTCTTTGTCTCATCGTCAACATTTATCTTATTCCATAAATCAATCAAATGTTTTAATATAGGAGATTCTTTCTTTTCCCGTACCATTTAGATTCCCATTTATACATAAAGTCTTCTTGTATGTTTTCTCCTATTTTATCTAGTTCTATTCTGATCCATGCCGGTTTATCTTTCTCAAAAAAAGATGCAATAAATCTAAGTTGATTTGCTTTATAATAATTCTTAAAATTTGGAAGTTGTAACCCTCCTAGCTCAAATTTCCATGTCAATTTTTCCAACGATATTCTTGACATCTTACCTTTCCAAAGAAACTTCCTCACATATTTATTCAGCTCTTGAAAAAACTTCTGGGGTAATTGTATTGGTAGTGATTGAAATAAGTATTGTAATCTAGGGAATATATTCATTTTTATGGTATTTACTCTACCTACTAATGTTATTGGTAATACCATCCATTTATCAAGATCTTCTTGAATTTTTTTCAATAGTGGTAAGTAATTTAATTTGTATATGTTCTTTATATCATTATCCACTCTTATACCTAAATATTTTATACCATTTGCCGGCCATCTAAATTGAGTTATTAATCGACATTGATTATAGTCTCCTTTAGTAAGAGGTAAAATTTCACTTTTATCCCAATTTATTTTATAACCTGATATTTTCCCATATTCTTCTAATCTATAGGATAATTTACGCAACGATTGCAATGGGTTTGTTAGATAAAGCAGAACATCATCAGCAAATAAGTTAATCTTGTATTCTTCCTGGTTAACTCTAAAACCCTTAATATCTGGGTCCATTCTAATCAATTCAGCTAATGGCTCTATCGCCAACACAAATAAAGCAGGTGATAATGGACAACCTTGCCTAGTTGACCTTGTTAACTGAAATGGTGTTGAAATTTGACCATTTATCACTACTTTAGCTTTGGGATTAGTATTTAAGGTTTTAATCCATTTTATAAAAGATACTCCTAATCCATATTTTTCCAATACCTTAAATAAAAAATCCCACTCCAATCTATCAAATGCTTTTTCTGCATCTAAAGCAACTGCCACGCTCATTTCCTCCCTCTTCTGTGCTAAATGAATTATACTAAATAAGCGAGTTACATTATCTGCTGATTGTCTATTTTTAATAAATCCTGTTTGATCCATATGTACTAATTTTGGTAAGCATTTAGATAATCTATTAGATAAGATTTTTGCTATTATTTTATAATCAGTATTTAATAAAGAAATCGGTCTATATGATGATGGCTTTAAAGGATCTCTATCTTTTTTTGGCAATACTATTAAAATAGCTGTCGAAAAATATTCTGGAAGTTTATGCATTCTTTCCACTTGGTGTATTAACTCCATAAGAGGAGGAATTAATAAATCTTTAAACTTTTTATAGAATTCAGGCAGAAAACCATCTTCTCCTGGAGATTTATTACTTTGAAGTGATCCTAGGGCTTCTTCGACCTCTTTCAATGTAAAAGGCATATCTAATCCCTTCTGTTCTTCTGTATTTAATTTTGGAAGAGTTATTTGTGATAAAAACCTTTCTATCTTGACATTGTCATTTTGTGATTCTGATTTGTACAACTCAGAATAAAAATTCTTAAAAGCTTCATTAATTTCTAAAGGTTTATAAGTAATTGTATTTACTCTTGTTCAAATTGCATTTATTGTTTTAGAAGTCTGATCTGTTTTTAGCTGCCATGCAAGAACTTTATGTGATCTTTCACCTAGTTCATAATATCTTTGTTTAGTTCTCATAATTGCTTTTTCTGTTCGATATGTTTGGAGCGTATTATATTGTAACTTCTTGTTAATAAGTTGTCTTCGTTTTTCTTCTGTCATATTTCTTTGGGATTCTTTTTCTAATTTTGTAATCTCTTTTTCCAATTGATCTATTTCTATCATATATTCCTTCTTAATTTTAGAAGTATAACTTATTATCTGACCTCTCAAGTATGCCTTCATTGCTTCCCACACTATAAATTTATCAACTGAATGTGAATTTATATCTAAAAAGAGCTGAATCTGTTTTTTCATAAAATCACAAAAATCTTGATGTTTTAATAATATTGAATTAAATCTCCACCTATACATTGATTCCTCTTTATCTATCATTATCATTGTCATTATTAAAGGAGAATGATCTGACAATATTCTTGCTTTATATTCCACATTTTTCACTCTATCTTGAATATTCGTTGATAATAGGAAAAAATCTATCCTTGAATATGTTTTATGTCTATTTGAATAAAATGAATAATCTCTTTCTTTTGGATTAATTCTTCTCCATATATCAATCAGATTTAAGTCTTTCATCAATGATAGAGTTAATTTTACTGCTTTTGATTTTGTAACAACCTTTGTTGATCTATCTAAAACTGGATCTAGACAAAAATTAAAATCTCCACCTATTAATATTTTATCATGTGCGTTAGCCAAATTCAAAAAGACCTCCTGTATGAATTTTACATCATTTTCATTTGGTGCATAAATGTTCATAAGGGTCCATAGTTCTGAAAAAATTTGACAGTGTATAATTAGATATCTCCCCGCTGAATCAATTAATACGTTTTGTATTTTAATTGGTAGATTTTTGTTAACCAAAATTGCAACTCCTCTCGCCTTTGAATTAAATGAAGCTGCAATAACATTTCCAACCCAGTCTCTTTTTAATTTCTGATGTTCTATGTCTGTTAAATGAGTTTCTTGTAAAAAAGCTATATCTGTTTTCATTTTTTTAATATATGTTAAAATTATTTTTCTTTTTACTGGCCCATTAAGCCCATTAACATTAAAACTTAAAAAATTTAGTAGATTAGTAATTTTTTTTATTATATTACTCCAATCTATAATAATACCTAATCTTTCAACTTTCGTGGTATCCTGGGAAATCTTTATAAAAATCTCCATGTTGCTATGTGTGTCCCCACCAATCATCCAGGCAAAAAGATAGAAGAAAATTAAAATATAAAGAAAAAAACAAAATACCCCCTACTAATGTTGTGGAAAAAAAACACAACATTACCCACCTCTGCTGTACGGGTCATGGCAACCGCCATGATTACACATGTGAATCCCGCAGTAACCGATCCACAGCCTCCCAGCCCCCCCGCAACATAAAAAAGTATATTATAAGAAGAGAAAAAAAATACTATCCTCATTTAGTATTTCTAAAATTTTGCTTTTCTCTTCTATAATATCCATAAATGTCCATCACTTCTGTTCGTTGGGTCTATCTTCATCTTTAATCCATTACGTTTGGAAGCCTCCATGTATAATTAGCGAATAGATGGAAGTTTTTGTACAAACTCCTCCGCTTTTCGATAATCGGGAAAAAAAAAATTTCCCTCCTCCAAAAAAATTATCAGTGTTGCTGGATGACGCATTGTAAATTTATAACCCTTTTCCCATAAGGCTTTTTTCGCTGGGTTAAATTCCTTCTTTCTCTTCAACAGGTTGTAACTTATATCAGGATAAAAAAGAATTGGTTTCCCTGCTATCATCAGTGGCCCGTTTCTATTTTTGGCACTTTGGGCAGCGGCCTTCAGGATCTTTTCTTTGTCTTGGTATCGTAAGCATTTTATCAAAATTGATCGTGGGTTTTGATCAGCTCGAGGTCTTGACCTTAAGGATCTATGAGCCCTTTCGATCTCAATTGGAGTTTCTCTTTCCATTTCCAATTTTTCAGGGATCCATTTTTGAAAAAAATTTATTGGATCTTCTCCTTCTATATCTTCTTTAAGTCCAACAATTTTAATATTATTTCGTCTACTGAAATTTTCAAGCTTATCAATTTTTTCCATAAATTGTTTTCTTTCTGATGTCCAAGCAGTATTTTCATTTTCCATTTTGTCCATTCTTTCAACCATGTCCTCCGTTGTAGTTTCCAAGTCCGTAATTCTTTTTTCCATTTTTTCCTGTCTCTTTGTCATTTTATCAAGCATAATCTCCATATTGGTCATTTTTTTCGAGTATTTTTTGATTATTTTTAATTACTTTTAATGTGTCTAATTTACACATTATTTGCCTCAAAGTCTTTTCTATATTTCTAGAAGGACTTTTAACTCCCTCTTCATCTGATCTTTCCGAGAGATTTGACTCTCCCTCCGATTCGCTATCACTTTCAGTTGCAGTGGTAGCTGGGCTTTGTAGTTCTTGTTGCTCCCGTTTGCGCATGCTTCATCCTTCGCATTTGCGCAGTTCACGATGGCCTTTTCCTTTAGAAATGGCCAATGTTGCCGCAGTCTCCTGTTCCGTATCGCCGGTGGTATAATGTACCTGAGACCGCGGTTCCTCGGTAGACATGGGCCTTGTTCTTGTTCCAACTTGCGTAGTCTTCCCGGTATTAGTTTTCTTCATCTTCCTTCCTTGAGGCATAGCTTGACACAATCCAGAGTAGTTTATAAGTAACTTTTAGAAAGTATTGACTAACTTTTCTTCATTTAGACATTAATTTATTAACTTTTTACGGGAGAGCTGGGTTCCAGCGTCTCGATCCTACGTCATCACGTGACGTCCCCCCATGCTCGGGACTCTTAAGTTCAGCAAGAAGAGCAGGTGGAGTCAACATATTGGGCATCTGGTTCACAGTTACAACAGTACCCGAAATGAAGCCACCAGGTACTCTCTATATTATCTGATGTTTGGGAGCGAGGCGAGGTTGCCCATTGACCTTTGTTTTGGGACTGACGAGGGTGACTTACCACCAAAGCCTTATCTGAAGTATGTGTCTGATATTAGGAGAGAGCTGAAAAGGGCTTTTGAATTGGCTGGGGTTGTGGCCGCCAAGCAGAATCGAGGAAATAAGAGGTGGTATGATCAAAAAGTTCTCCCAACTCTTGCTGGGAGATCGAGTCCTCATAAGATTACCTGGAAAGCACAAGCTGGCTGACTGCTGGGCAGCCACACCCTATATGGTGGAGAGTCAGATGCCAAACCTACCAGTTTTCTGGGTGAATCCAGCAGATGGGAATGGGCCTGTCAGGATTCTCTTTCGGAACCACCTGTTGCCCCTGGGTCAAGAGGTGCAGGTGGACCCAGAGCCTGACTTGGAGTCCACACCTAGTAAGAGGACTCTGAAAACGCGGGGTGACTGCAGGGCCCACAGAGGGAGAGGCTGGGCCGGGCCTGCCCATGAGAGGGATACTGATTCGGAGGATGATGATCTGGATGGGTGATACATGCTGCCGTTCACTAACTCCCCATTGATTGAGGTAGAGACTCCTGGTCCTTCTCCCACTGAGTCAGGTGAAGTTGGGGGGACGGGGGACTATCTGTGAGCAGCCTGGGTTACAGCGGGACCCTGAAGGAGAGGAAGCCTGCACATGGGACAGAGGGCTCCGAGTTGCAGGGGGGACAAGAGTGATAGATTGGGGGGAAACTCGCCAAGTAGACCCGAAGTATCCCCAGTAGCGTCTGAGCCTGAAGAATTAGGTGAGGAGGTACAGAGATCTCAGAGAGTTAGGAGACCACTGGATAGGTTGGCCTATGTAATGCCAGGGGAACAGGGCGTGATCTCTACTGTTCTGAGGAGCTATGTCACTGCCTTTGGCACCTGGATTGGGCTTTGTGTTTTGCAGGTAGGGTTGTCGAATTATCTCAATGTCATTGAGGACATGATTTAAATTTGGTGGGGGAAGAGTGTAATGCACTGTAAGGTTTCACTGCTAATGTAATGGCTTCTTTGTAATGTTCACTGCTGAGGTAGCAGTTTCTCTGTAGCAGCACTGTTTGGGTTATGGCTGGAGATAACAGGGCTGTGGGATGCATGTTAGCCAATCAGGATTTTGTTGTCCTGTCTTGTGAATCTGGAAGCAGTTGATTTTGTGGGCTTTTGGCCAGAGAGAGAGAGAGAGAGAGAAGAGAGAAGACGCAAATGGAAATTTGGTAGACCATCAGACGGGGTGGACTCGGAACGAGGGTCCGAAGGGTAGTGACGATCGGAAGAGGTCAATGGGGACCGATCAGCCTGTGAGTGAGCTCCAACTTTGTGCACAGACTGTTTAATAAGATTGGGCCCTTTTTTAAAATTTTGTTTCTCTACTAACCATATAGTCAAAGTGAGAGTTACAAAGCTTAATCGTTTAATCGCATATTGCGCACTGTTTGTTATTTCGGGGTACTGATTTGTAATACAGGGCACATCGCGCAGCATCCACCTAAATGATATTTCTTAAGTTTGGCTGGGCAGGGGGTTATCGCCCCCTATATTAAGCTGCTAGGCGAAGCGAGAGTTACATAAGTATTTTCCATTCATCTTCACTGTGGAGACCGCTAGAATGCCAGACCTGCGAGAGTGTCAGGGAGCAGAAGTGAGTGCAGTTGCTATTACTAAGGAGAAGGTGCTTGGGGAACTGAAAAAGGTCTGAATGTAGATAAGCCACTTGGACCAGATGGACTACACCCCAGGGTTCTGAAAGAGGTAGCTGAAGAGATTGTGGAGACATTAGTAATGATCTTTAAAGAATTAGTCAATTCTGGGATGGTTCTGGTGGACTGGAAAATTGTAAATATTACTCTATTCTTTAAGAATGGAGGGAGGCGGAAGAAAGGATATTATAGGCCAGTTAGCCTGACTTCAGTGGTGGGAAGATGTTGGAGTCCATTACTAAGGATGAGGTTTTGGGGTATTTTCAGACACATGATAAAATAGGCTGAATGGTTTCCTTAAGAGAAAATCTTGCCTGACAAATCTGTTAGAATTCTTTAAGGAAATAACAAGCAGGACAAACAAAGGAGAATCTATGCATGTTGTGCACTTGGAGTTTGACAAAGTGCCACACATGAGGCTGCTTAACAAGATAAGAGCTTATGGCATTAAGGCAAAGATACTATCCTTGGCTGAATAGCAAAAGACAAAGAGTGGGAATAAAGGAAAGCTTTTCTGATTGGCTGCTGTTGAACAGTGGTATTCTGCAAGGGTCTGTGTTAGGACTGCTTCTTTTCATGTTATATATCAATGATTTGGATGGTGGAATTGATGGCTTTGTAGCTAGATATGCAGATAATACGGAGACAGGTGGAGGAGCAGGCAGTATTGAGGAAGCAGAGAGGCTGCAGAAGGACTTGGACAGATCAGGAGAATGGGCAAAGAGGTGGCAAATGGAATGCAGTGTTGGGAAGTGTATGGTCATGCACTTTGGTAGAAGGAATGAAAGCTTAGACTATTTTGTAAATGGGAAGAAAATTCAAAAATCCAAGGTGCAAAGGGACTTGGGAAACATCGCACAGGATTCTTCAAAGGCTAATTTGAAGGTTGAGTTGGTGGTCTGGAAGGCAAATGCAATATTTAATATTCCTTTCAAGAAGACTAGAACACAAAAGCAAGATGTAATGCTAAGACTTTATAAGGCCCTGGTGAGGAGTATTGGACCTCTTATCTAGGGAATGATGTGTTGACATTGGAGAGGTTTCAGAGGAGGTTCACAAGAGTGATTCTGGAAATGAAAGGCTTATCACATGAGGAGTGACTGATGGCTCTGGGCCTTTACTTGCTGGAATTTAAGAAGAATGAGAGGGAATCTCACTGAATGTTATTAAATGTTGAAAGGGCTCGATATAATGGATTTGGAGAGGATGTTTCCTATGGTGGGGGAGTCTAGGCCCAGGGGGCACACCCTCAGAATAGAGGGATGTTGATTTAGAAAAGAGATGAGGAGGAATATCTTTAGCCAGAGAATGGTGAATCTATGGAATTCCTTGCCACAAGTGGCTGTGCAGGCCAGGCCATTGGTATTTAAAGTTGATAGGTTCTTGATTAGTCAAGGTGTGAAAGTGTATGGGGAGAAGGCAGGGAAATGGATCAGCCATGATGAAAAAGCAGAGCAGACTCGACGGACGAAATGGCCTATTTCTATTCCCATTGTCTAAATCTTACTCACTGTCACAGAGAATTAAATACTCTCCCTGAAGTTACAATGGCTCAGTCCAAAGTGCAAAGTACAGTTGGCGCAGATTTTACAGATTTGGTGCAAGTGGGTCCTCGGACTATGAGGGGAGAATGGTATTATCTATTGACCTGACTGAGAAAGTGAACTTCGCAGGACTTGGGCGATGGGAAGTGCTGCTTTTGCCATAATTCCCATTTGCTCATGCAAGGTCAGGCACAGTTATGGAGTAAGGTACTGGAATGAAGATGGTTCCTGTGGAAAGCAGCAGCAGCTCTTGAGAGCGATATGGCAAAGGACAAATTGGTAATGATGGAGAGGTTTCAATTTTGTTGTTTGACTTGTGAAAACTGGACAACCAAGTTCCAGAGTTAAACAGCTTCATCTTCCCTGGATGAGAAGTTTAAAGTGAATGCTCCAACAAATGGACATGAAGATCCTGTGTTACGGTCCTGGCTGGTACTTGCTCTTTAGCTGATAAGAAAAGACATTATTTGTCTGTAATCATTTCACTACTGTAGTGAGGCCCTATAGAGGAGTAAAAATAATGCTGCATATCCGTTACAACAGTGGCTAAATTTCAAAAATATTCTAAGCAAGCAGACATTAACTGGTTCTCGGGGCTTTGTTCAAATGATGTTGTTTCATAAGGTGGAAAAATTTGCTGCAAATGAAACAATTTTCAGCAGAGGAGGGTAATTCCTGGAGCTTCCCACTTAAAAGCTCTACCAGAGGGCATTCATCATCATCACGACAAGAGTTCAGGAGGTGGCAACAACGTCTTCTCAAGGGCAAGCAGCAATGGGCAACAGACTGCCGGCCTCAGCCCACGACCTCCGATGAATCTACAAAACAAAATGATAATAATCAGTGATGTATCAGCAACTCCCCTAACCCAAATGTTGCACAATACCCAATTCACATGTCATGCATATTTAGGAGAGGCAGGACATAACTCCACAGAAGCAAGTAGGGTATCACTGAAACATTAAAATGAGGCTCCTCACACATTGAGAGCAGAATATAAAGAGGATGCAAAGGGAAAATACACAGAGGTTTTGTTGAGTAATCTACTGTACTCTGTCTAGTTTTAGTCATTTTCTTCAAGGAGGGATATACTTACATTATGGACAGTTCAAAACAGGTCCAATAAATAGTGGTTACAAGAAGCAATAAACAAAGGAATTGGAGCAGGAGCAGATACCTCAGCCTTCAAACTTGTTCCCTCATGTACCAGATCAGAAGATCTCTTTTAGCTCATCTCTAAGTCTTGTTCATTCCCCTTGTTTTCATATCATCCAGAAATCTTGGATCTGTGTTATGAAGTGCTGGGGCTGAGGTTGTCCTGTCCAGCCACGTGGATGCTGTGGTCATGACTAGAACCTCAATTTCCTCAGGAGACTAAACAGATAAGGCACATCCCCATAGAACCACACCAAAGTGCTGTAGAAAGCAGCATCTATGGATGCATAACGGTTGACATGGTAACTGCTCTGCTCTCCTCAAGAAACTGCATTGAGTTGTGGACACAGCTCAGTGCATCATGAAACCAGCCTCTCCTCCATAGACTCCGTCTACTTTCTTTGTTGCCTCAGTAAAGCAGCCAGCATAATCAAAGACCCTACACACCCCTTTTCTGCCATGAACCAAAAGATACAAAAGCCTGAAGGCATGTACCACTGGCTCAAGGACGGCTTCTATCCTACTGCCATATTTCTATTGAATAGTTACCTTGTACAATAAGATGGAGTTTTGAGCTCATAATCTACCTGCCCCTTATTGCCTGCCTGCACTGCACTTTCTCTGTAGCTGTTACAGATAATTCTGCATTCTCTTATTGCTTTTCCCTTGAACTACCCCATTGTGATGAAATTATCTGTAAGTCTGCTATGCAAAGAAGAGGTTTTTTAACTGTACCTGGTACATCTGACAATAATAACCAATTTATGAATTAACCCGCACTAAATCTCTACAGTTCTCTGAGGCAGAGAATTCAAAAGATTACTCAAAAGAAATTCCACCTCACCTCAATCTTAAATTGTCCTACATTCCTTCCTGTGACTTTAGCCATGACTCAGCACTCCCCAGACCCTGTAAGAATTGTATAACTTTCAATGTGGTCAGCTCCATTGTTTAGGGAATCTAGTCCCAGTCAATCACTCTTCATATTTTGAACCAGTCTGCTGAACTTAGTCTATTAAAATGAGATAAGGTGATGAGAACTGTACACAATGCTCAAGATACAAATCTCACCACACAACTATATAATTAAAATAAGACATTTCTGTTGCTCTACTCAAATCTACCCACAACAAAAATTAACATGTTGTTTGTCCTAACTTCAGCACCTTCATTATGGCTGTCAGTGCACAAGCACACCTTTAAAAATCAACATTTAACAATCTCTCACCATTGAAGAAATACCCTGCTTCTCCTGTATCGGCATGAAGGTGGATGATCTCATAATTTCCCAAATTATATCCCACCTCCCACACACTCATGAGCTCAGCTTCCAACCTAATGGCATGAATATTTATTTCTCCTTCCGGTAAAAAAATTTCCCCCTCCCCTCTTCGTCTATTCGCCACTCTGGCCTCTGACCTATTCTCACCTGCCTATCACTTTCCCCCGGTGCCCCTCCTCCTTCCCTTTCGCCTATGCTCCACTCTCCTCCCCTATCAGATTCCCTCTTCTCCGGCCCTTGACCTTTCCCACCCACCTGGCTTCACTTATCACCTTCTGGCTATTCTTCTTCTCCTCCCTCACCTTTTCATTCTGGCATCATCCTCCTTCCTTTCCGGTCCTGAAGAAGGGTCTCAGCCTGAATTGTTGACTGTTCATTTCCATAGATGCTGCCTGACCTGTTGAGTTCCTCCAGCATTTTGAATGTGAAGCTCTTTTTGTGTTCTCAGTACATGTGACAATAATAAAAAAAACAATTCCAAATCCATGAAACTATCTACCTCTGTCTTAAAACGGTTCAACTTCCACCTCCTTATTAGGAATAGAGATCCAAGGACTCTTCATCAGACTTCTGCTGATGACACTAAGGTTGGGGGTGTTGTGGATACTCTGGAGCATTGTCAGAAGTTACAGTGTAACATCAATAGGATACAGAACCGGGCTGAGATGTGGCAGATGGAGTTCAACCCAGATAAGAACAGGCAAGAACAGGAAGGCAGATTACTATCTGAATGGTGTCAAGTTAGGAAAAGGGGAAGTACAATGAGATCTAGGTGTCCTTATTCATCAGTCACTGAAAGCAAGCAGGCAGTGAAGAAAGCTAATGGCATGTTGGCCTTCATAACAAGGGGAGTTGAGTATAGGAGCAAAGAGGTCCTTCTGCAGTTGTACAGGGCCCTGGTGAGACCACACCTGGAGTATTATGTGCAGTTTTGGTCTCCAAATTTGAAGAAGGACATTCTTGCTATTGAGGCAGTGCAGCGTAGGTTCACAAGGTTGATTCCCGGGATGACGGGACCGTCATATATTGAAAAATTGGAGCGACTGGGCTTGTTTACACTGGAAATTAGAAGGATGAGAGGTGATCTGATTGAAACATATAAGATTATTAAGGGATTGGACATGCTAGAGGCAGGAAACATGTTCCCAATGTTGGGGGAGTCCAGAACCAGAGGCCACAGTTTAAGAATAAGGGGTAAGCTATTTAGAACGTATTTGAGGAAAAACTTTTTCACCCAGAGTTGTGGATCTATGGAATGCCCTGCCTCAGAAGGCAGTGGAGGCCAATTCTCTGGATGCTTTCAAGGAAGAGTTAGATAGAGCTCTTAAAGATAGCAGAGTCAAGGGATATGGGGGGAAGGCAGGAACGGGGAACTGATTGTGGATGATCAGCCATGATCACAGTGAATGGTGGTGCTGGCTCGAAGGGCCGAATGGCTTACTCCTGCACCTTTTGTCTATAAGGTAGGTCAAATTCAAAGACAGAATATAGTATTAATAGTAAGACTTTTAGTGTGGAGGATCAGCGAGAATTTGGGGTCCATGTCGATAGGACACTCAAAGTTGTTGCACAGGTTAACAGTGTTGTTAAGAAGGCATATGGTGTGTTGGCATTCATTAACTGTGGGACTGAGTTCAAGAGTCATAAAATAATGCTACAGCTATATAAGATCTTAGTTACACCCTACTTGGAATACTGTGTTCAGTTCTGGTCACATCACTACATGAAGGATGTGGATAATTTAGAGAGAGTGCAGAAGAGATTTACAAAGATGCTGCCTGGATAGGAGAGTGTGCCTTATGAGAATAGGTTGAGTGAACTTGGCCTTTTTTCATTGGACTGACAGAGGATGAGAGGTGATCTGATAGAGGTGTATAAGATGATGAGAGGCAATGATCATGTGGATAAACAGTGGCTTTTTCCCAGGGCTGAAATGGCTAACATGAAGGGGCATAGTTTTAAGGTGCTTGGAAGAAGGTATAGAGGGGATGTCAGGGGATAGTTTTTCACACAGAGTGGTGGGTGCATGGAATGCACTGCCATCGATAGTGGTAAAGGCGGATACAATAGGATCTTTTAAGAGACTTTTAGATAGGTACATGAAATTCTAGGCAGTTTCTACAGTAGGTTACATGGCCACACTACATTGTGGGCTGAGGGGCCTGTAATGTGCTGTAGATTTCTATGCTCAATGTTCTATCACATGAAAGTCAAAATAAATTTATCTCATCTCTGTGGTAAATGGATGTTTCTTTTTTTAAAGAGGGGCCTTTACCTAGTTTCAGATTCTCCCACAGGGGGAGCCATCTTCTCCACACCCTCCCAGTTAAGATCCTTTAACACCTCAAATTGTATTGCCGTCTTCTCAGCTCCAGTAGACACAAGCTGAGCCTATCAAACTTTTCTCCATAGAGGATAAGATGCAGAGCCAGTTCAGGTGAAGTAACGGACTACAAAAGACAGTAAGCACAGGGTGGGGTAGTTTTATGAGCCTCCTAACAATAATTACAGTGCCAGTCATGGTAAAAATCAGAGAGCCAGAGGTTGTTTAGTAATCACAAACAAGCTTTAATCTACACATTAATAGCATGTATCAAATTTGCAGGACCTCTGTGTACCAACTAGGGAACACATCATCTTAGAATTAGTTGGTGCAATATGCCACGGTTAA
Organism: Hemitrygon akajei; assembly: GCF_048418815.1. Taxonomy (NCBI): domain Eukaryota; kingdom Metazoa; phylum Chordata; class Chondrichthyes; order Myliobatiformes; family Dasyatidae; genus Hemitrygon; species Hemitrygon akajei. The sequence goes on from NC_133131.1 coordinate 49,879,681, forward strand.
TTTATAATCCAGAGACAATGAGTCCCTGGGAAAGAGCAATTGGAATACTGTTCGGATTTAACACCTGATTTAGTTAAATCCAAATCTGGGTCTTAATTCTGAACAAAACAAACTGTGTAAATTGGCTGTGGTAATTGGGAAAGCAGAATAAATATAAAGACTTCTCAAATACAAAAATTAGTATGTTAGAGAGTCAGAATCATCAAGAAACTCATAAAGAGAAAGACAATATAGGCACAACAAACTGGCAAAGGACATGCCAGTAGATTGTAAAGGCTCTGAAGGTGAATAGAAAAAGATTGTCAGAAGTAACAGCAGCCATTTACAAACAGAAGAAATGACAAAATGACATGGAACTTAACCTAATACTTAGTGGTAGGAGACAAATAATATTCTTGGAAAATCGGGGATCCAAAAATTCAGGAAACAAGAGAAGAGCAGATCGCATAACACATTATTGCACCAGCAACCCGGGTTCAATTCCTGCTGTTGTCTGTAGGGAGCTTGTACATTCTCCCCATGAGCATGTGGGTTTCCTCTGGGTGCTCTGGTTTCTACCCACATTCCAAAGATGTAGGGGTCAGAAGTTTATTTGGTCACGTGGGTGTAATTGGACAAAGTGGACCTGTTGGATAAAAGGGCCTGTTATCGTTCTGTTGACAGAAGAGCCTGTTATTGTTCTGTTGACAGAAGGGCCTGTTATCATTCTGTTGGGCAGAAGGGCCTATTATCATTCTGTTAGACAGAAGGGCCTGTTATAATTCTGTTGGGCAAAAGGGCCTGTTATCGTTCTGTTGACAGAAGAGCCTGTTATTGTTCTGTTAGACAGAAGGGCCTGTTATAATTCTGTTGGGCAAAAGGGCCTGTTATCATTCTGTTGGGCAAAAGGGCCTGTTATCATTCTTGATCTCTAAATAAATAAAAAGAATGGAGACTGAAAACTGACAAATCCTTCGAACTGGATGATCAGAGGATGCGTTTGCTTTGACAGTCTGGAGTTACCTAGATTGAAGGATTGTCTCCTCAAGCCCTGTTCAGGAAAGGAGAGAAAGCAGCAAATGTACACTCAATGGCTACTTTATTAGATACAGGAGCTGCCCAATAAAAAGGCCATTGAATTATGTTCCTGGTCTTTTGCTGCTGTAGCCCATTCATGTTTGATGTGTTGTGCATTCAGGATGTTCTTCTGCACACCACTGTTGTTAATAAGTTAATCTTGTATTCTTCCTGGTTAACTCTAAAACCCTTAATATCTAGGTCCATTCTAATGTTGTAATGCGTGGTTATTTGAGTTACTGTTGCCTTCCTGTCAGCTTGAACCAATCTGGCCTTTCTCATTAACAAGTCATTTTTGCCAACAGAGCAGCTGCTCATTGGATGGTTTTTTTTTTGTTTCTTGTACTGTTCTCTGTAAACTCTAGAGATTGTTGTGCATGGAAATCCCAGGAGATCAGCAGTTACTCAAACCACCCTGTATGGCACCAACAATCATGTGATGGTCAAAGTCATTTAGGTCACATTTCTTCCCCATTCTGATGTTTGGTCTGAACAACAACTGAACCTCCTGACCATGTCTGCAGGCTTTTATACACTGAGTTACTGCCATGTGATTGGCTGATTAGCAAGTGTACAAATGTATCAAAAAAAGTACCAGTGAGTGTAGTTCATTTAGACCAGGGGTTCCCAACCTTTCTTATGCCATGGACTAATACCCTCAAGCAGGATGTCCGTAGACCCCAGGTTGGGTACCCGTGATGTAGAGTCTCATCAGTAGAGGCAAAAATGCTGGAGTCAATTATCAGGGATAATGGAGACACTTCAAAAGTGTATACATTTACAAAATGCCCCACTGGTCGGGACTTCCTTCAATGGAGAGTGAGGAATGATCTTATAGAGGTGTATAAATGAGAGGCACAGATAGGGTGAATGTGCAGAGTGTTTTCCCCAGGGCTGAGGAATCAAGAATTGAAGGACATGGAGTTATTACGAGAGAGGAGAGGTTAAGTAGAAACCTAAGAGGTAACAGTTTTTTTTACCCATAGTGTGGTCCATATATAGAATGAGCTGCCAGTGGATTGAGTTGAGGCAAGTGCATGAACAGCATTTGCAAGGTACTGAAAAAGGTACATGGTTAGGAAAGTAACACACACAAAATGCTGGAGGAACTCAGCAGGCCAGGCAGCATCTATGGAAAAGAGTATGGCCGACGTTTCAGGCAGAGAACCTTCGTCAGGGTCTCGGCCCGAAACGCCGACTGTCCTCTTTTCCACAGATGCTGCTTGTCCTGCTGAGTTCCTCCAGCAGTTTCTGTGTGCTACTTGGATTTCCAGCAACTGCAGATTTTCTCTTGTTTGTGGATAGTTAGGAAAGGCTTAGAGAGATATTGGTTCATGGGAATTTTGGTCGGCAGGAACCAGTTGGGCTGAAGGGCCTGTTTCTTTGCTGTACAATTCTATGACCTACAAACAGGAAATCACTTTCTTTGAGCTTACAAGGATTTAAACATTGTTGCCTCATGGGTTATACAGAAATTGAGACTCAAGAAATGGGGAAATTGTTGATATGAATTGAGGATTTGTTAATGGAAGTAATTAAGTTAGGGGCTGTACACTTAACGATTTACTTACTGGTAGTGTCACTGCACGGGCCTGAGCTGTTCACAATCAACATGAATGGTTAAAGAAGTGGACTGAGTACAAAGTATCCAAGACTACCGACGCTGCAAGGCAAGCTGGGAAAATCTCTGAGGAAGAAGCAAAGAGGCAGAAACATGGAAAGCAATTGATCAGGAAGGTGGTGATGGAACTTAATGAGAAGAAATCTGAACACATCTACCGGCAGGAGAACTTGAATAGTGGAGTTTTCTTATTAAATATTGGTGTTCAGTGTGAACCAAATCTTCTGAGTGCCAACATTTCCCACAAACATTGTTAATCCTGGAGGTAAATACTTGTCTTGAAACTATTTCTACATAGTGTCTAGTCAATGAAACATTGTTATTTTGTTATGTGTTATTACCAAAGCAGAGAGATCAGCATACTGAGAGATTACTGTATGTATGTTGACTCAGAGAGATGCTGCGAGTGCTCAGCTGATCCCTGTCTGGGCCAACAATCCACTTCCACCCCTGGATCATCAACAATGCTTATTATTGTACACAATTAACACAGTTACAAAACAAAAGCTTTAAATTTTAACACATTAAATAGTGTCATAGAGTCATAGAAAAGTACTGCACGCAAACTGGCCTTCTGGCCCATCTAGTACATGCAGAACCATTTAAACTGCCTATTCTCATCGACCTGCACTGCAGCCAGAGCACTCCACACCCCTACCATTCATGTACCCATTCAAACTTCTCTTAAACATTGAAATCAAGCTCGCATGCACCACTTGTGCTGGCAGCTCGTTCCACACTCTCACCACCCTCTGAGTGAGGAAGTTTCTCCTCATGTTCCCCTTACAATTTTCACCTTTCACCCTTAACCCAAGACCTCTGGCTGTAGTCCCACCCAACCTCAGTAGAAAAAGCCTGCTTGCATTTACCCTATCTCATAATTTACCCTACCCTCACAATTTTGTATACCCCTATCAAATCTCCTCGCAATCTTCTACGTTCCAAGGAATAAAGTCCTAACCTATTTCAATCTTTCCCTATAATCAGGTCCTCCAGTCCCAGCAACATTTTTGTAAAATTTTCTCTGTATTGTTTCAACCTTACTTACATCTTTCCTGTGGGTAGGTGAGCAAAACTGCACACAATACTCCAAATTAGGCCTCACCAACGTCTTCAACATTGGTTGGTGCGACTGTAACAAAACCCAGTTTCCCTCGGGATTAGTAAAGTATGTCTGTCCGTCAACATAACCTCCCATCTCCTGTACTCAATACATTGATTTATGAGGCCAATGTTCCAAAAGCTTTCTTTACAACCCCATCTACCTGTGATGCCACTTTCAATGAATTATGTATGTGTATTCCCAGATCCCTTTGTTTTACCACACTCCTCAATGCCCTACTGTTCACTGTGTAAGACCTACCTTGGTTTGTACTACCAAAGATCAACACCTCGCTCTTGTCGGCATTAAATTCCATCCGCCATTTTTCAGCCTATTTTTTCCAGCTGGCCCAGATCCCTCTACAAGCCTCACTGTCCACTATACCCCCAATCATGGTGTCATCTGCAAGTTTGTTGATCCAGTTAATCATATTATCATCAAGATAACGAGCAACAATGGATCCAGCACCGATCCCTACAGCAATCCCCTAGTCACAGGCCTCCACTACCTCATCTTGAATGTCAAGCAACTGAAACTTCTTGATCAACCTCCCATGTGGGACCTTGTCAAATGTGCATATTAACAGGCTTAAAATGTGAATTGCAGTTTCTAAAGTTTATAAAAATAAATAAAGTGTTGGACATCTGACAATGCCCCCACCTCCACACTCTCCCCCCACTACTTCAGATTCTCCCCTTCAACTACAGCCTTGAATTAGTGACTATCTCCAACAACCCCCTCCTCCCCCAGATTTGGAACCTTCAAACTGCTTTGGAAACTTACATTTCTTCTCATTGTTCCACCCACCTTCTTCTTGATCAATTGCTTATCATGTTTCTACCTCTCTGCAGGCTCTTTGCCTCTTGCTCAAAGATTTACCTGCCTCACCTTGTAAAGTCAGCAGTCTTGAATTCTTTATATTCAGAACACCTCCTTAAGCATTCATGTTGATTGTGACCAGCTCAGACCCGTGCAGTGATGCTAGTAGTAAATAAACAGTTAAGAATACAACCTCTAAATTAAACTCGGTTGACCATACATCATCTTCAGATCCCCCTCTCAACTACCAGGTGTGGGCAAAGGTAGGTAGTCCTTCTTCAGCCTTCTACCTCTTCACCAATCATCTTGTAGCCTTTTACATCAACCCCACTTTCCCACCTCCCTACCTTCCCCCTCACCTGGACTCATCTATCACCTGCATTTGATCTGGAAATAATGTTGCCCAGAAGGTTCTTTGGAAGTCAAAAATGAGGGATAAATCTGGTTACAACCAGCTCAATCTATGATAATTAAGAACCAAAGAAAGAAGACAAGGAAAAAACAGAGAACAAAGTTGTGGTCGTCTTATACTGAAAACTACCTCAAACCAAACAGCTAAGGAAATCCTTTGATAAGAGCAGACCAGGAGACACTTCAATTCATGATGTGACACAGGCTACAGACAAAGAAGATACAAAATTATGGAACCAGCTATCCTGAAATTACTGAAAATCCATGGAACATTTGCAGATAAGCAGGTGATTATCCAAACTTATAAGCAAGCATAAGCAAAGTTAAACAGGGAAAATGGCAAATAGACCCTAAACCAACACCTGTCAGCTTGTGCTCCTTCCCCACCCCCAACCTTTTTATTCCATCTTCTGCCCTCTTCCTTTCCTGTTCTGATGAAAGGTCTTGGTCTGAAATATCAATCTAATTTCCTTTCTTAGATGCTGCCTGACCTGCTGAGTTCCTCCAGCATTTTGTGTATGTATGTTGCTCAAGATTTCCAGCATCTGCTGAATCTCTTGTGTCTGTCTAGAAATGTTTTGTTTGTCTTAGTCCAACTCAACCACCAAATCAGGACTGGCTAAGAGCTAGGAGCCATCAAACCTAAATCAAACTTCAGGCCCACCTACATGAGTTCTCATAGAGCTTCATGAAATAATTCAGCCAGAAAAAAACATAACAAAAGTGGTATGTGCAACAAAGCCATTTGATGATGGATTATACTGGTGGCAATGTTCGGGTGAAAGACCTTGGGGGTGGACAAAAGGAGTATAGTTATAAATTGTAGGAGGATAGTGGGCTTTTGACAGTGAGAATGAATAATTATATTATTTGGCATTTGGAGGGCAGGTGGGAGTTGCATCTCTACTTTGGTTAGAAGTGCAAGGTGGCTCCTTCTCTCTGCTAGCCTGCAGGTCACCCTTGGGCAAGGTGTAGCACCTGCTTAGCCTCCCACCCCAATCAGGATCACATGAAACCATGGGAGCAGGTGGTGGATGGTCGTACGAGCAGCTAGTATATATCACTGGTCCTGGCTATGCGACCACTGAGGCCAGGCAGACAATCCCCGAAAAGTATTGATCATGGCTGGGGTCGCCCATCTTGTAAGGACACTGCCCGTTAGAAGGCAATGGCAAACCACTTCTGTAGAAAAATTTGCCTGGTCAAAGACCTTGATCACCTACATCATACAACAGAGCACATAACGAGGATGAGTATTTTCCATTAGAACATTAACATTCAAGGCCATCCATTTAAAAATGTCGTATTCCATTACTAATTTACAATGCTATTAAAATTACCGGTAAATCATCGGTACATCTTAGAATTGTTTTGCAGCCTTGATGCTTTTTATTTGCAGCAACATCCATAGAGAATATAGCAGAAGACAGTTAGGTTAGTTGGCCCAACGGCCTATGCTAGTTCTTATATCACGCACATAACCTCCCATTCCACCTACTTACCTTCAACCTCTCAAAGCAGTTATAACTTTCTCTCATACCTTCACTCTCTAGTTCCCTTTTTAAAATATGCAGTACGTGTTATCTGTCTCAACCAGCTCCTGTGATACTCAGTAACACACCCAACTTCTATTCAATTTCCCTGTGTGATTTAGTTGTATCTTTTTGTTCATATTTATGATCCTCGTCTTTAGATTTACTCCTAGTGCAAAGAATCCTTTCATCAGTTACAATATTTATAACTTACGGACTTCTAAGTGCTTTGTTCTCAAATATTTTCTCAACAGAGAATTCATGATATTGCCTGTCATCTTTTGTTTCTGCACTGCATTCTCTTTTTATTTCTGTTACAGCAGGAACTGTGAACAGTAAGTATGGCCTTACAAGAGCTCTTAGTGTGTTTGGGATTTAACTCTCCATATCACATAATTGGAATATCATGTCTCATTGTTACCAAATTTTGGGTTAGACTGCATCTGGAGTATCGTCTGCAGTTCTGGTTTCTACTCCGTATGAAGGACGTTGACGCACAGGAGATAATTCACCAAGATGTAAGTAAAATCCTCTCATTCAGGTAACCAAACAAGACTGGATAGGCTGAGCTAATTTTCCCTGAAGCATAACAAATGTATGGTGACCTGACAGAGGTATATAACATGTTGAGAGGCATAGAGAAGGTAAAATTTCAACATCTTTTTTTTCATGGTAGTGGTACCAAAAACAAGAGGACACAGGTTTACAAATGTGGGGAAGGAGTTTCTGAGGGGCAAGAACAGAAAAACCTACAAAGAGTGGTGGATACTGCCCAGTACATCACAGGAAAAGCCCTCCTCACCATTGAGCAGACCGACTAGGAGCACTGCCACAAGAAAGCGGTATCTCTATCAAGGAGCCCCATTATCCAGGCCATGCTCTCTTCTCGCAGTTGCCATCAGGAAGGAAGTGCCAGAGGCTTAGGTCCTGCATCAACAGCTTCAGCAGCAGTAATTACTCTTCAGGTTTTCACAGAGAAGGAGGAGAATTTCTGAAATTCGCTGCCAGAAGAAGTGGTGGAAGGATGTAGAATTAGTAGGGTTAAGTGGCATCTAGACAGGCATTGAATAGCTAATGCTTAGAAGGCTTCCTAATGGGATGAGTGCCACAGTCAGCATGAATATGATGGGCAGAAGGGCCTGCCTCTGAACTGTACAACTCTATAATCACACCAGTTTTGAAATCAAATCAGCTTGAAATAATCACAACCAAGAGAAAATCTGCAGGTGCTGGAAGTCAAAGTAATACATACAAGATACTGCAGGAACTCATCTTGAAATACAAACTATGACCTTATTTGAGTTGTTTTAATGTTTGCTGACTGGCAAGACTATTTTAAATTATTTTTGTTTTCACCCTAGACTTCTTTCCTCTGCCACCTCTATCAGTTTCTAATTGTCAACAATATAGATGATATTTCTAATTCTTCCCTCATCCCACATTCAGCTGCATTACGGTTTATTTGCCCCAGACCTGGAGATTTGTTTGCTTCAACATCAGAATGACTGAGGCGGCACAGACACAACGTGCAACCAATTTCAAGCACATTAAGAACAAAAGAGATGGAAGCAGTGGCAGACCGCAGCCCTTGTACCTCCTCCCTCACCGTTCAATAAGATTACGGCTGATCTTTTACTTCAGAATCACTTTGCCCTAAAATTCAGATTTCAACCAGTCGCTGCCTTGATTACACGCAGAGACTCCACAAAGATTCAATCTCTACTGAGTAAAGAAGTTTCTGCCTGACCATGTCCTGAATATTCAGCCTATTGCTGACATGTTCCAGACAGCACAGCAGGGAAAGCATCACCCCTGCAATATGTTGTCAATCCCTGAGGAGTTTTGTAAATTTCAGACACATCACTCACGGACTTGACAGAGTGAGGATTTTTTTGGCATCCAGTTCATTCGCACATCGTACTCACACTTCATTCTAGTAAAGGAATCACCCTGAGATGCTTAACTCCATTTATAACTTTGGTGGGAGGTTGTCAGAAGCCCTGATGAAGCAGGAATAGCAGCTGATCTTATGGACACCTGCAGAAACTCATGGTGTCTTTCCCTAACCAGTCAAGTGTGAGCAACACCATATGGGAAAGTGGTGATGTTCCTGTTTCCCTTCATGCCTTCAGCCCACAATAAACATTTGTGTCTGTAAACGACACCATCTCCTTTCCAACAGCTAGCGATACCTACCCAGCTAGATAGAGCCTGAGGGGTTAGCAGATGTCTGTGTGGAATGAAAATTGCTTGGAGGTGTTTCAATCTTGTAAATCATTAACACAATCAAGGTTCATTCAGGAACAAGTACAACTGGATGGGTTGACTTTGTGAAGGATAGCATTTTTAAATGTTTTAAAATGAGGAAGGAGAGATTACAGTACATATGTAGGAGAGATGGTTACACTTACAGAATTTAAGAAGTATCAAGATGAAACCCTAAACTACCAATGTGTATACATCTATACTACAAGTGTTGATGGGCAGGATTAGTGCAAAAGTCAGCTTGGACACGATAGGTCCAAGCCTTTTTCTGTGCTCTATAACTGTGATAGAAAGCATTGGGAACAGCAAAAGGGTTGCTCAGGATCTATGAGAATAAGATACAAGGCTACTTGAGTGAGTGCCCATCACATCTGTAGTGGGGCAAAAGAACCCATGATGGCAATTGGAAGCAGAAGGCTTTAACAGATTAACCCAGACCAGAAATGAGCAAACATCATCAAAGACATAAAGTGTGTGAATAGGATGAGGAAATGGCTTTGAGTGAGGCAGTGGGGAGAAATTCAAATACCACCCTACCCATGGCTTGGGAGAACACTGATCCTCTGGTCAATTGAAGGCAATTCCCTTTCAACAAAAATATAACAAGGAATTATTTCAAACAAGAGAAAATCTGCAGATGCTGGCAATTCAAGCAACACACACAAATTGCTGGAGGAACTCAGCAGGCCATGAGTTCCTCCAGCATTTTGTGTACATTGCAAGAAATTATTTCATTTCTTCTTGCCATGCATTTCCACAAGAGTCAAGGAAAAGCACAGGGTCACTGTATACACTGATTGTAGAACAGGGTCTCGAAGTTACCTGTAACCTCTGTCTCTCCCCGTCTTTCTCTTTGCCCCCTTACACTCTCACACACACATTTACTGTAGCAAATCAACTACATTCTGGATGGAGACTTTGACAACACTAACAACGGTCTTGCTGTGAATTACAAAGATAATCATAACCTACAAATCAATGCAACTGGATATTTCAGAATGAACACTAGACCAATGCACAGGATAAACCAATGACCAAGGACCACTGAGACTTGCCTTTAGCCTATGACGCGGAAAGGTCAGGTACTGGCTGAATCAAGGTGGAGGGGTTTGGGCCCCGGAGCTTATTGAAATGACTGAAACTGATGTTTGGATAAAGATCTAACCACTGGGCCAACTGGGAAAGGTCAGGTTCAGGCCAAATCGAGATGGCAGGGTCCAGGCCTCAGAGAGTATCGAGGCAACTGAACCCGATATTTGGATGACAATTTAATTGCCAGACCAACTGGGAAATGTCGGGTACAAGCTGAATCAAGGCAGCAGGGTCCAGGCCCTAGAGCGTATCGAAGCGACTGAAACCAATGTTTGGATGACGATTTAGGTGTCGGGCCAGATTGAAAAGGTCAGGGTGTCGGGGCCTGAGGCGAGGGTTGGGCCGATTCAGCTTGCTGCTCTGTGACATTTACTTGGCTCTGCGCTGAGCTAAGAGTTCGTGGACAAACTCTTTGTGGACTTCAGTTTAGAAAGCTGTTTGCTCGTGTTTAATGTTTTTTTATCTTCTCTGCACACTGGGTGTTTGATGGTCTTTCTTAAAATCTTTTCTGAGTTTCTTTGTTTCGTGGCTGCCTGTTAGGAGATGAATCTCAAGGTTGTATAATGTATACGTACTTTGCTGGTTAATGTATTTTGAACTTTGAGAACCATGCTAAGACTCTTGTCTCTGTTGAGTGCCATAAGGAAGTGGTGTAGCAAGGTTAGACCTTTCACTGAAGGAAGCAGGAGCAGTAGTCTGTTTCTGAGAAATTGTTAACAGTTATGGCTCAGTTGCTAACTCCTTACTGTCAGCCCGGTCAGTTCAGCCACTGGAAGTAGGCTGGCTGTTCACTGCTGGTGGGACCTTGCTAATTGGTCATCCTATTTCCTCCTCTATTAGAACAACTGAACTTCTAGAAGTGTCTTTGGCTGTGAACTTCTGAGGTTCTGTCATACATTAGGGTTAGGTTGAGCAGGGCACACCAACTGCTTCAAAGCCCCAACCTCACGTGCCTCACAATTTTTAGAACACAGAATGTAGAAAGGCACAGTACAGCAACAAACACTTCAACCCACAATGCTTGTCCTCACTATGAAGAGAATCTAACTGATCCCATCTGCATGCACATCCTCCCATTCTCTGCCACTTTATCTGTCAGTCTAAAGGCCTCTTAAACGTTACCTTCATGTCTTCTTTCTATCACTTCCGCGCCAGGCATTTCCCACTTAGTGTATAAAAACCTGCCTCACAAATGTCCCCCCCCCCCCACCACCCCCAACTAGCTGGTACATTCACTCTTTTCATTACTGCCCTCGGGAAGAAGTGCAGAAGTGTGAAGGCCCACACTCAGCAATTCATAAACAGCTTCTTCCCCTCCATCATCAGATTTCTGATGCACTACTTCATTAGACCATAAAACAAAGGAGCAAATTAGGCCATTCAGCCCATCAAATCTGTTACACCATTGATTATTTATTATATGGCTTTTATAATGGCTCACCAATCCAAGGCTTCTCCTCAGAACCTCTGACACCCTGACTAATCATGAACCTATCAACCTACGCTTTAAATATACTTAATGACTTGGCCTCCACAACTATTCCTTACTGTTGCCACAAAGCAACACATTTCACAATGCATAATCAGTGCGAATAAACCTGATTCTCATTCTGAACTTACGCCCTATAGTATTTGGCCATTCCACACTGGCAAACAGACTCTTGACTATCTACCTAACTACACCTCTCACAGTTCCGTACCAAATCACCCACAGAGTCCAACACCCCAGAGAGTGGTAGTAGAGGGTTGCCTCTCTGACTGTGGCCTGTGACTAGTGGAGTGCCGCAGGGATTGGTGCTCGGTCCATTGTTATTTGTCATATATGTATCAATCAATGATCTGGATGATAATGCTGTTAACTGGGTCAGCAATTTGTGGATGACACCAAGACAGCAAGGAAGACTTTCAAAGCTTGCAGTGGGATCTGCACCAAATGAAAATGGGCTGAAAAATGACAGTTGGAATTTAAGACAGACAAGTGTCTACCAAAAAGTGCACGGTGTTGCTTTTTGGTAGACCCAACCAGGGAAGGTCTTACACAGTGAATGGTAGGGCACTGAGGAGTGTGGTATGGCGAAGAGATCCGGGAATACAGGTCCATAATTCATTGAAAGTGGCAGCACAGGTAGATAGGGTTACAAAGAAAGTTTATTGCACGTTGACCTTCATAAATCAAAGTATTGAGTACAGAAGATGGGATGTTACCTTGAAGCTGTATAAGAAGGTGAGGCCTAATTTGAAGTATTATGTGCAGTTTTGGTCACCTATGTACCAGAAAGATGTAAATAAGCTTGAAAGAGTACAGAGAAAATGTACAAGGATTTTGCCGGGTCTGGAAGACCTGAGTTATAAGGAAAGATTGAATAGGTTAGGACTTTATTCCTTGGAACATAGAAGACTGAAGGTAAATAAGGTAAATGCAAGCAGGCTTTTTCCACTGAAGTTGGGTAGGGCTACAATTAGAGGTCACAGGTTAGGGGTGAAAGGTGAGAAGTTTAGGGGGAACATGAGGAGAAACCTCACTCAGAGGAATGAGCTGCCAGTGCAAGTGTTGGATGAAGGTTTGATTGCAACGTTTAAGAGAAGTTTGGTTAAGTACCTGGATGCGAGGGGTATGGAGGGCAATGGTCTAGCCATAGGTTGATGGTGTGAGGCAGAAGAACAGTTCATCATGTTTCTGTGTTGTAGTGCTCTATAGTTGTAAGGGATATGGGGAGAAAGTTGGAACAAGAGAGACTGTACGTGATGCAATCCGAAGCAACACACAATCTAGAGGAATTTTAGGCAGTATCTATGGAGAGAAATGGACATTTAACATTTTGGGCTGAGAGTGAGAAATGAATATCATCAGCTCCACATAAATAGGGTTCTGATTGAGCTGTTTAAGCAACATCTTTCTGAATAAGTTCTCACAATGTTAGCTCAAATCATCCCAAAACACTGACTATTTCCCTCCATATATAGGTGCTACATGACCTGCTGAGTTCCTCCAGTACTCTTTGTGTTACTACATTTGGATGATCAGAGATGATCATATTGCAGAGCAGAGCAGGCTCCTATTTTCAATGCTTTTATGTTTCTAAACAAGAATCTAAATATGTTTCCTTTTCCAAGCACAGCACCACAGATGATGGAAGGTGGGATATAAACTTGCTAATGTGCCAAAGGTTAAAAACACGCAGGCTCCTTCTGGGGAAAGAGATCAAAGAACAGAAACCAGAGAAGCATACGGTGAAGGGGTAGGAGAATATGACCCACCAACAGTTCTGCACAGAGCTGTACAGAACCCCCAAGGTGTCATTTGCATCATACTGATTTAATGGAAAGCTGAACTAAAATCAACTTTTGTGGCAGACAGCTCATTTGAGGGAATCTGAAAAACAGTCATTACTTCATCTGTCAACACTTGTCTAGAAGCTACTGATCTCTAAAGGTAAGTCAATAAACTATTAATCACATGTAAATGTGGTTGGAAATAGCTCTGTCAACTTTTGTTGACAAGCCCCAAATGCACCGACAAAGAAATGAATATTATCGGCTTTACATAAATAGGGTTCTGTTGCGCCACATTTTGGATCGAGCTGTTTAAACAACATCTTTCTGAAGGCTGTTTTACTAACAGTGTTCCTTTCCAATGCTTCATTTGCAGAAATGTTGCTGTCACTCAGTACAATTGTCCTGACAGCCAGGGCTCAGATTTTGCTAGACATCATCAGTAAGGGAACAATGTCTTTCACTGTTAATGAGTAAACTGCCCAGCAGCTGGTGACTGGAAAGTTACCCCATTATCATTGCAATTTGCATCGGTCCTTCATAAGCAAAATCAGCAGACATTACTGAAGTTGCATGTTAATTGGCCATTGAAGTTGCTACAGAAAATGATCAGGGAGGAAGCAAACTACTTTTATGATGCAAAATTGTTAATGACTATAAAACTCACTAAAAGAAAAACTGAACAATTAAATGCATTTAAGTCTAATTTCTTCGGGCAGTGATTTGGTGGAGATTTTAAAATTTCAAATGTTTTTTTTAATATAGAATTCTCACTTCTTTCATGTCCTTTGCATTTTGGTTAACCCAGCTCTTCTCTTCTCCGTAGCCAATAACATTGAATTCACACTTTCAAATTCACCCTTCTTCTCTGTCCTGTGCTTATTTCCTCATTCGTTGAAGTCAATATTTCATCAGTATCCCAGTGTCCTTTGTCCCTTACAGGGGATCAAACTTACAGAAATTTTGCAAGCTATCTTTTTCTGCTGCAAACTGAGATTCCTGAATCAAAGAGAGTGTCTTGTCCAGACACATCATGCCAAGACTCCAAGGAACTGCACGGTTAAGAATGCAGCCCAGTCCATCACAAAAACCAGCCTCCCCTCCATGGACTCTGCTTACGCCTCCTGGCTGTCTCTGTAGTCAAGGATCCTTCCCTCCCTGGTCATTCAATCTCCTCCCTACTCCAATTGAGCAAAAGATACAAATGCTTAACAATACAAAACAATAGGCTCAAGGACAACTTCAGTACTGCTCATATAAGACGCTTGAAAAGAACATAAAGTGTTGCATTGATTATGTAAGATAATTTCCAGCCCAGAGACCGCAAAAGCCATGAAGTTGACACTAAACCCAGACAAAGTACCAGCTAGGCTTCCTTAGAGAGGTAGATCATGAAGGCCACCATGCTTCAGGAAATTAGTGTTTGTAACATGATTCAGTGGGTTGCACTTTGAATCCGAAATAAAATTTAGTTTTTCTGTTGTCTAATTGTGTACTTTCTTATAAAAATTGTGTGTAATTTATGTATTTCTTGTGAATGCTTCTTATCTGATGTTATTTGTCTGTGGTGCTATGACAAATATGGTTTTCCTTGGACTTGTGCATAAGACCATAAACTCAACCTTGACTTTGACTTGGGTCGTTGTGGTCCTTGCTGTACGATTCCATAATTCATTTGCGTACAGCAGAGAGAAAAGGAGCACAGGGTGGCCACACTAAAGGTGCAAGAGGGGAATGGATCGACAATATTCAGCTCAGTGTAATGCAAATAAGTTAAAAATTGGTTTATTATTATTGTCACATACACTGAGACTTGGTGAGAATCGTGTCCTGCGTGCTGTTCATACAGATCTATTCATTAGACAGTGCATTGAGGTAGCAAAGTAAAACAGCAGGATGCAGAATAAAGTGTTACAGCTGCAGAGAAAGTGTAGAGCAGGTAAACAATAAGGTGCAAGGTCTCAATGAGGCATATTGTGGGGCCAAGAGTCCACCTTACCATGCCCAGTAGTCTTACCACAGCGGAGTAGAAGCTGTCCTTGAGCCTGGTGCTACATGCTTTTAAGATTTTGAGCCTTCTACCCAATGGAGGAGGGAAGAAGAGAGTATGTCTAGGGTGAGGGGGTCCTTTAGTTATGCTGGCTGCGTATTAGGATGCACTTTAACAAATATTGGCTTGTCCCTGGACAGTTTAAAGCCATGTAGATTGTTTTTCACTTATTTTTAAGTGTCCTTCCATTGTGTACAAAGTATTGGCAACATTACAGAGTGTCTGTAATGGAAATCTGCCTGTCAGAATTAAATTAATAGTTACTTTCAAATGATACACTAGTTTAAACAAACACTGATTAAAGAGTGGCACAGTGACTTAAAATGGCTCTATACTTTGTTTGTTTTCAATGCCATCGTGGCCAAGTCAGCTATTTCTATGCACATCCTTTCCTTAACTCTCCAACCAGAAGAATAAAAATAAGCACTTTTCTTTGGGTGCAGTCAACCAAGCATCATTTCACTCAACACCAAAACGTTCCCAATTTGCTACCATTTACGTTCCTGTGGTTTGGCCTGATGGGCGAATGTGCAGCTTTACTTTATCAACCCACCCAGAATATCAAGGTCACCAATGCAATTTCCATTTTGTGTTGACAAGGGGTGGTTAGTTAGTCTGAGACTCTGAAAGTGCCATATGCAGCAACATATGCTTCCACTGCTGGGATCCAAAGGAGGATAACCGAATCTGACTGAGTTATCTTCCCTTACCTTCTACAAATGTTAAAGGAAAGAGTTACATTTACAGCAGATAGTGCCCTCCATAATTGTAGGATGCCCCAAAAGCTTTCTAGGCAACTGATAATCATTATGTGCCGTGCCATATGACGTAGGTAATCATGGTGACCATGATTGTTCTTGCAAATTTTTCTACATAACTGATTTGCCATTACCTTCTTCTGGGCAGTGTCTTTACAAGATGGGTGACCCCAGCCATTATCAATACTCTTCAGAGATTGTCTGCCTGGTGTCACTGGTCGCAAAACCAGGACATGATGTGCACCAGCTGCTCCTACGACCATCCGCTGCCTATTCCCATGGCTTCACGTGACTCTTATTGGGGGACTGAGCAGGTGCAACACCTTGCCCAAGGGTTGCCTGCAGGCTAGCAGAGGGAAGGAGTGCCTTATGCCTCCTTTGGTAGAAACATATCTCCATTAGCCTCCCATCTAGACAACTAAGTTTTCTAAAAGTGCAGTGCTTGGCATATTTCTTCCATCAATGTATATGGGAAAGGTACCAGCTCCCAAAAGGAGCAGGCAGAGCTTTGTTTTAATATCTTCTTGGGAAGATTGTCCTGGAGTACCAGCCTATACTTTGAGGTTTCAATCTCATGACCACAAATCTCAGAACCAAGCGTGCTACCCGCTGAGCCAAAGCTGACACAGGAGTTTATGTTTCCAGCTAATGTTTATATTTGCCGGTCTGGAACAGATTTTACCTCTGAATAACAAGGTAGATGATATGTTGAAAGACTCAAGTTGCCAACATTTAGAATAGCTCCCATCTTCCTTCCCTTCTAGCCTGGTGATGTACACTTCCCACCATGACCATAATTGTTGGGGAAGTTAAAGGCATCAGGGTTCTTGTAGTACATCCCTATTTAAGAGTGTACTTCTGTGATAAGACAGTAAATCTGCTTGAACCATCATCTGGGCAGGCACGTTAGACACTTGGCAGGGAGCTGGAATATTCAGTAGTTTAATCTGGCAGATTTTCAGTGTGTAGGACACAAAATTGAGGGGCTGAGTGGGTGAGAGAGAGATCACAGGAAATTGACTGCCCTCTATAATATCTTATTCCCTACATTGTTTACTGACTTCAGAAATGAATTGAAACTTGCCTCACAGAGATTCTCCCAACAGGAACTGCGGGATGAATCATTCCTAACACAGCAGAGCAAAACCTGCAATCCATTTCACAACTGAAAACTGTCAGAGTTACTCAAGCATTATATACTTCCACATCCCCTGTGAAGGCTGTATCAATATGACTTAAAGGGTGGGCTGAAATCAACACCAGAAACATGGCTTGGGTTGGTCTCCTTTAAGTTAGATCCTGTCATTCAGTCTATCAGTGTTCTTATAGGAAGGAACGCACAGAATGGACCTACACTCTGCGAAGTTCAAGAGAATGAGGAACAATCTCACTGAAGCATCACACACAGAAGGCTGGAGGAACTCAGAAGATCAGGAAACAGCCATGGAATTAAATGGACAGTTTCGGGCTGAAATCCTTCATTCTGATCTGAAACATTGAAGGTCCATTTGCCTCCACAGATGCTTCCTGACCTGCTGAGTTCTTCCAGTTTTTGATGTGTTTTGCTCCAGATTTCGAGCACCTGCAATATCTTTTGTGTCTCACTAAACCACAAGGGGGGTTGACAGCTCAGTGCTATGAAGATGCTCCCACTGTTGGAGAGAGTTGTAATCCAAAGATAAAGAGCATAGTTTTAGGGTGAAAGGTCACTCAGTCAGTCAGAAATTTAATTTTTTGGAATTCAACATCCCTCGGTGTTGTGGACAGGGGGTCACATTCAAGGCTAAGAAAGAGGTTACTGCCCGGGAAAATCTAGATGGGAGTGTTGGCCTAAACTCCCCACATCAGTCTTGTTCATATTGAGTAGAGGAGCAGCTTGAGTGGCTGTATGATCTCCTGACGATCCTACTCTTATGTTAGACTCTAAGTCCATTAGACATAGGAACAAAATTAGGCCACTCAGCCCATTGAATCTACTCCACCATTCCATCATGGCTGATCTATTGTCCTTCTCAACCCCATTCTTCTTCCTTCTCTTTGTAACCTTTGACACTCTGACTAATCAAGAGCTTATCAACTTAGCCTTCACAACCATCTGTGACAATGAATTCCACAGATTCACCAACCTCTGGCTAAACAAATTTCTCTTCATTTTTGTTCCAAAGGGATGTCCTTGTATTCTGAGGCTGTGTCCTCTGATCCGAGACTCTCACACTTTTGGAAACATTCCTTCTGTCTGGGCCTTTTAATATTTGATAGATTTCAATAAGATACTCCCTCATTCTTCTAAACTCCAGCAGGTACAGGAACAAAGCCATCAAACACTCCTCATACATTAACTGTTTCACTCCTGGGATCACTTTCATGGCTCACCTCTGAACCCTATCCAATACCAGCACATCCTTCCTTAGATAAAGCCCAAAACTGCTCACAATCCTCCAAATGTGATCTTACCATTGTCTTATAAAGCCTCAGCATTACATCCTTGTTTTTATATTCTATTCCTCTTGAAATAAATGCGAGCATTGCATTTATCTTCCTTACTACTGATTCAATCTGCAAGTTAACTTTTAATGAATCCTGCACTAGGACTCCCAGGTCCCTTTGCACCTCTGATTTCTGAATTTGATCTCCATTTAGAAAATAACCTGTGCCTTTATTCTTTCTTCTAAAGAGCATGACCATACACGTCCCTACATTGTATTCCATCTGCCACTTCTTTGCCCATTCTCCTAATCTGTCCGAGTTATTCTGCAGACTCCCTGCTTCCTGAACGGTACCATCTTGCATTATGCGGGATTTCACAACCAAAGCAGTCCTTTCAAATGACAGTCACAGCTGTGAGGAAAGACAACTAACCTACACATAGCAAGAATTGACTAATATGATAATAACCAAACTGCTTCACTTATATTGACTGAGGGGTTAAAAATTAAAGGGAAGAAAGTGGATGCACATTTCAAATGGTACCAGGTGAACTTTCATTGGAGAAAGCAGGCAGGACTTTAGATTAATGGCTCATCTGTAAAGTGGCACCCTTGATGCTGCAGCAGCCCTAGTTATATACTGAAATGCAGCACTAGATTGTGTATTTGCGTGGCAGGGGAGAAACTCAAACCTCTGACCTGGAGACTCAGAACTATAAGGTAGGTGGTTGTCTGTCGGGGTCTGAGGAAGACTAATCATTCTGCAATCATCTGTGGATACGCATGTGGCTTCAGAGGCTGAAGGCCAAAGCACACATGCAGTTGCGGGTTGGACATGGAATGGCGATTGTTGGAACAGGAGCATACACAGCTCTGTGGCGTCGGTCTCGTGCTGCTGCAAGGCGCTGATTTCGGTCGCTCAAAGTCAGATGCGGCTTTTCTGGTCAGGGCGGACCACGCAGCCCCGTCGGCTGCGGACCCCTCAAGTTGTCGAGGCTGGAGGTCTGTCCATTTGATGTACAATTTCAGATTGAGTGCTGGACAATAAGCTGCAGCAGTTACTCAGAGGTAAAATACCCTTTGTCCAGTCAATGTTTCTCCCAGCAGAAGTGCAGCTGGTACGAAACCCACAAAGATCCCCCCAGGAGTGCCTGCACACTCTTCAGTTCAAGAGTTGGTGCAGATTTACAAAACTCTGGGTCATCCACACCTAGAGAGTTGTGGCCCCATTGTGGGGAGTCTGGAGAGGGTGTGAGAAGAGCTTTACCAGGATGCTTCCTGGATTAGAAGGCATGTACTATGAGGAGAGGTTGGACAAACTCAGGACATTTTCTCTGCAGTGGTGAAGACTGAGAGGAGACCTAATGGAAGTTCAACAGCTAATCAGAGGCATTGATAGAGTAGGCAGCTAGCATCTTTCTCCCAGGAGCAAAAACATCTACTATTCGAGGGTGTGCACTTAAGGTGAAAGTGAGTAGGTTCAAGGAGAAGTGAAGGGGTAACTTGTTTACACAGGGAGCTGTGGGTGACTGCAATGTACAGTGGAGGCAAACAAAATAGAGAAATGTAAGAGGTTCTTAGAGAATGGAGGAATATGAATATTGTGTAAGAAGGGATAAGTTTAATTAAGATTTTAATTTGTTCCTGTGCCGCACTGTGTTCTAGCAGTTCCCTGGTTACTTTGACCATGACAGTAGGAAGGACAGCCAATCAACTTGTCCTTGGAAGGCAGCTTGCCAATAACAAAGGGCTGTAAGACCCCTGCTGTTGTCCTGAGGCAACGTTTGTGGCTTTCTCTCAGCATTTTCTGTCTGTGAAGATTTCTACCATTGAAAACAATATAGCAACATCAAGGGGACACAAATGGGACTTTTGTTCATTGTAAAACAACATGTTTTTCATTTGGTTGCTTCTATCAAGGAAATAATTCACATTCTGCAGAACATGAACAATTCACTTTGCCGGACTCCCACTTTATTGACTGTGCCATTAAACGTAACATGAAAGCTGTAATTCAACTGATTTCTCTCTGTCCAGATGAATTTGTCCTCTTCATGCCAAAGAAAAGACTGGTTATTAGCATTGTTAAACACTGTTGTTTAAAAAGGCCACAATACCTGATCAATGGCTCAGAGCTTGTGGCTATTCAGAACATTGGCCCTGTTGCTAATGAGCTTTAGGTTATTGATAAACGTGATATTAATCTGAGAGTGCCACTGATAAGTGAGAGCGAAAGCAGTTCAATGTTCTGTTTAATCCTTAGACTGGTAGAATCAGGCAGCAGTGGGAACAGGCTCTTGGCTCACCTCATCATTGCTGACTGTGCTACCTCTCTACACTGATCCCATTTGTCTAAGTTAGGCCTGTATCCCTTTGCGCCTCTTATTACAATGTCAAACTTACCCACTCATCGAAACACGCTCCCCCCTAGGAGACAGAGATTGGCCCGTGTAAAGAGCATTATAGGCCGTCCCACTACCTGCCATTTAGCTGATGACATCCCAGCACCAGTAGAGTTTAAATCTAGTGTGCGGAAACCACCCTCCCTCTTTTGCTGTCTGGGTCACTGTGGATCAGGTAGTGGATGGCGCCACAGAAACACTAGACAGCAGGGTGGGGGCAGGGTGCTGTAGTAAAGTGGGCCTGGGTGCACACTTTAGATAAGTATTTGCCACTGTCTCTTTGACCTGGCACTTCAGGCACACCATTTAGATAATTATCTGTAACCAAGTGTAACTTGAAGGGTTTAATGAATGTTTAGTGTCTGTATTGTCCTATAAGTAAACAGTTAACCAACTTACAGAGTGTCTCATGTCCCCACTCACTGAACCCGCAAACCTGATTTCACACTATCCTGCTCAAACATTTTTTAAACTTTACAGTTGTATCTGCCTCTTCACAGACTCATCACCCTCTGTGAGACAGCCTAACTTCTCCTTTAAATTTCTACCCCTTACTTCAAACTCTGCCCTCTAGTTCTGGTCTAGGATAACGATTCTATCAATCCGCTCTATGCTTTTCAATTTTGTAAGTCTCTGTAAGGTCGTCCCGCAGCCGCCAAAGCTCCCGTAGAATAAACCGAGCTGATCCAATCTCTCCTTGTAACCGCAGTTCCCCATTCCAGGCAAACCCTTATTGAAAAATTCAAAAGATTTGCCCTAAAAAGAAATCCTGTTGATGATAAATTGTTATTAATACTGATTTATTGCTGCATCTACCAAGATACAGCGTAAAATTTGTCTTGCATACTGTTCATACATATCCAATCATTAAACAGTGCATTGAGCTAAAATAAGGTAAACCAATTTATAGCAGAATAAAATAATCTGCTTTATCCAATACAGAATAAAGTGTAAAAGCTACCGAAAACATGCAGTACAGGGAAACAATGAAGTTCAAGATCATAACCAGGTAGATTCTGAGTCTATCTCATCATACAAAACGTCTGCACAAGGTTCTGATAACAGTGGAATAGAAGCTGCCCTTGAGCCTGGTGGTATGTGCTTTCAGGCTTTCTTATCTTCTGCCAGATGGGAGAAGGGGAAGAGAGAATGTACAGGGTGGGTGGAGTCTTTGATTTGGCTGACTGCTTCACTGAGGAGGCAAGAAGTATAGACAGAGGCCATAGAGGGGAGGCTGGTTCCCATGATGTGTCCACAACTCTGCAGTTTCTTGCGGTCAGTGCCATCCAGAACACATGGTGTTAGGACTTTTACCCAAGGAATTCCTGGAACAGGAGCTGGGATGTTATGTTGAAGTTGGTGAGGGAAAATTTAGAATACTGTGTGAAGTTCTAGTCACCCACTACAAGGATGTTGCTGGGTCCTGAAGACTTGAGTTATAGGAAAAGGTTGAATAGGTTAGGACTTTATTCCCTGGAGCCCAGGAGAATGAGGGAAGACCTTACAGAGGTATATAAAATCGCATACAGATAGGGCGAATGTACACAGGTTTTTTCCCTCAGTTTGGGTCGTAGGTTTAGGGTGAAGGTGAAATATTTAAGGGGAATCTGAGGGGAAATTTCTTCACTCAGACGGTGGTGCAATTGTGAAACAAGCTGCCAGCAGAAGTGGTAGATGTGGGTTCAGTTGTAACATTTAAGAGTCGTTTGTAAGGAAGGGAGAGGTTTGGAGAGATATGGTTCGGATGCAGTAGATGGTACAAGGTAGAATATCAGGTCGGTATGGCCTAGATGGGCAGAAGAGTGGGTTTTTAAGCCGTAGTACTCTGTGACTCTAGTTCTACTTTAAGCCTTGTCCAACCACAGTGAGAGGCACGTAGAACTTGTTCCCACCATTAACATGAGGAAGGCACTCTGTTTGAGCCAGAGTCCAAACTCAGAGATGAAAGGACAGTAAACCATCTTAAGGGTCATCAAGGGCATTTTGTGTTGAAACTCTGGGGGTAAAGAGCTCAATTCCTGACCAGCAGCTAGATCAGATATATGAGGAGACCCAGTGGGAATTCTCTGTACATTACACAATGGATTTGTCCTGATAATGCATTCTCTCCTCTCCCTTTATTGATTTAGAGATGCAGCATAGAACAGGCCCAGCACCACCCAACAACCCATCTATTTAACACTAACATAATCACAAGACAATTCACAGTACTAACCAGTACATATTTGGATTCTGTGAGGAAACCCGCACAGTTCACAAGGAGAACGTACAAACTTGTTACCGACAACACCGTAATTGAAAAATGAACTTCAGATCGCTCCAAGCTGTAATAGCATTAAGTGAACCTCTATGCTACCATGTGCCCAGGTAGATATAGTCAGCAGCCACCCCCCTTTCTGGACTGTGTACTTATCCCCAGGGTTAAGTAGTAAAAGAAGGAATGAGTTAGTTTTAACGGTAAAGAAAGCACACACCACAACAAGGTCACAAGGAGAAGACTTTTATCATGAAAGAGTCCAAATCCACTTTGAATCGAAATTAAATTGTAGTTGGAGTGGAACCAGCTTGGATTACTGTTACACTAATCCCAAGCTTTAGAGAAGGGGCAGGAGGGAGTATGTACCCTCATACTATTTTGAGGAGAGTTTTGGTAGGTGCACACTGAGGAGATGGGAAAATCAGATCAACAATTAGGTTGCTTGAGGGGGCCAATGTGCATTTTCTAGTCTCCATTTCACATCAGTTCTCACCCTGCCTCCCCCAGACATAATGAGGATAGAGTTTCCCTGGTCCTCACCTATCACCCCACCAGCCTCCACATCCAGCATATTATTCTCTAACATCTCTAACATCTCCACCATTTAAAATATGATCTCATCGCTTGCCACATATACCCCACCCCGCCTTTACTGCTTTCCACAGGGACCATCCTCTCCTTGATTTCCTAATCATCCTTCCCCATTCATCCCTCCCCAAAAGAAGTGCAACAATTGTCCCTCTCTCACTACCACGAAGGACCTAAGCTGCTCTTCCAATTGAGATGGAAACTCACCTGCTTATTTTATTCAGAGCTCTTGATGTGGTCTCCTCTATATTGGTGAGACTAAGCACAGTAGGTGACAGCTTTGCTGGGCACATACACTCTGTCTACAGTGGTTACAAATCATTTTAATTCACATTCCCCTTCCCACACCGGCCTGACCATATTTAGCTTCCTTCACTGCCAGGCTGAAGTAAAATGCAAACTAAAGGAAGAACTCCTCATATTATGACTGGGTAGTCTGAAACCTAATGGGATGACCATTGAATTCACCATCCTCAGGTAACCTGCTCTCCGTTTCTCTTCCCTACTGATCTACCCAGGTCCTCCCTTCTTTCCAACCTCCATCTTCAGAAATCCATCAGCTTCTTTCTCCTCTCACATTCACTTCATCTCACCATCACCCCACTGGGCCACCTCCCCCAATGTTCCCACTGGGTCACTGGGCCACCTCCCCCAATGTTCCCACTGGGTCACTGGGCCACCTCCCCCAATGTTCCCCTGGGTTACTGGGTCACCTCCCCCAATGTTCCCACTGGGTCACTGGGCCACCTCCACCAATGTTCCCACTGGGTCACTGGGCCACCTCCCCCAACGTTCCCCTGAGTCACTGGGTCACCTCCCCCAACGTTCCCCTGAGTCACTGGGCCACCTCCCCCAACGTTCCCCTGAGTCACTGGGCCACCTCCCCCAACGTTCCCACTGGGTCACTGGGCCACCTCCCCCAACGTTCCCCTGAGTCACTGGGTCACCTCCCCCAATGTTCCCACTGGGTCTCTGGGCCACCTCCGCCAATGTTCCCACTAGGTCACCTCCCCCAGTGTTCCCACTGGGTCTCTGGGCCACCTCCCCCAACATTCCCCTGGGTCACTGGGTCACCTCCCCCAGCATTCCCCTGGGTCACTGGGCCACCTCCCCCAATGTTCCACTGGGTCACTGGGTCACCTCCCCCAGCATTCCCCTGGGTCACTGGGTCACCTCCCCCAACTTTCCCCTGAGTCACTGGGTCACCTCCCCCAACGTTCCCACTGGGTCTCTGGGCCACCTCCCCCAATGTTCCCCTGGGTCACTGGGTCACCTCCCCCAGCATTCCCCTGGGTCACTGGGTCACTTCCCCCAATGTTCCCACTGGGTCTCTGGGCCACCTCCCCCAGCAATCCCCTGGGTCACTGGGCCACCTCCCCCAATGTTCCACTGGGTCACTGGGTCACCTCCCCCAGCATTCCCCTGGGTCACTGGGTCACCTCCCCCAACGTTCCCACTGGGTCTCTGGGCCACCTCCCCCAATGTTCCCCTGGGTCACTGGGTCACCTCCCCCAGCATTCCCCTGGGTCACTGGGTCACCTCCCCCAATGTTCCCACTGGGTCTCTGGGCCACCTCCCCCAGCATTCCCCTGGGTCACTGGGCCACCTCCCCCAATGTTCCACTGGGTCACTGGGTCACCTCCCCCAGCATTCCCCTGGGTCACTGGGTCACCTCCCCCAACATTCCCCTGAGTCACTGGGTCACCTCCCCCAACGTTCCCACTGGGTCACTGGGTCACCTCCCCCAACGTTCCCCTGAGTCACTGGGTCACCTCCCCCAACGTTCCCACTGGGTCTCTGGGCCACCTCCCCCAATGTTCCCCTGGGTCACTGGGTCACCTCCCCCAGCATTCCCCTGGGTCACTGGGTCACCTCCTCCAATGTTCCCACTGGGTCACTGGGCCACCTCCCCCAATGTTCCCCTGGGTCACTGGGTCACCTCCCCCAATGTTCCCACTGGGTCACTGGGTCACCTCCCCCAATGTTCCCACTGGGTCACTGGGCCACCTCCACCAATGCTCCCACTGGGTCACCTCCCCCAATGTTCCCACTGGGTCACTGAGCCACCTACCCCAATGTTCTCTCTAAGGTGTGCGCACACACACATCTTTTGCTACTGGTGCATAAAGGAATTTAAAAGGTTGTCACCCACTATCCTGTTGGCATGTTAAGTATATTTCACGAATGCACACAATCACATTTCCTTTTTCAGTTTCTGATGCAGACAGTGTTGACAATGTGGAGTTTGCAATGATTTGTCTTCAGATTTTAGAATTGGCTTATTTATACTTTTTTTATTGAAGGAATTATTGATTCACTATGTCGAATTCCAAAGAAGCAAAGGGTGTAAAGCATGGAAGAATTGCTAGTTCATTTAAAGTGGAATGGCTTAGTGAAACAGTAGAAACTGCTTCACTGAAAGCTCATGAGGTCAGGAACCTGCAGTATAAGAAATATTTATGTACAGAACAGAAACTGGTGTCAACTGCGTGTATTATTGCAATGCAAAAGTTGCTGTAGAATTTGTACATGGGAAGAAGTGGAGTGATATTTAGAAATGACTTTTGAAAGTGTCACTTAACAAGCAAATCACATATGGACAGTGTGCTAAAACTCCAGAGAGAAAATCCTTCATTACCTGTGTAACACTCTGTAAGGTTTCACTGTTACTGTAATAGTCTCTCTGTAATGTTTCACTGCTAATGTAATGGTTTCTCTGTAGCAGCAGAGTTTGGGTTATGACTAAAGGTAACAAGGGCTTTGGAATGCGCACCATCCAATGAGAGGCGTGTTGTTTCTTCTTGCAGTCCATTCTCAGGGAGAAGGGATTTGTGGTCTTTTGTCGGTGAGAGATGAAGAGAGGAGACACGAATGGAAAGAGTTGGTAGACTGCAGGACGGAGTGGACTTGGAGCGAGGGTCCAGGAGTTGGCAACACTTTGGAGGAGGTTGATGGGGAATGAATGGACGGAACCGTGAGCTCCAATGTGCACATTAGGCTGTTTCATTAAAATGGGCCCTTTTTCCTTTTATTTTCTTTACTAACCCTATAGTCAGAATAAGAATCATAAAGCTCAATCATTTAATTGCATATGGTGTACTGTCTGATATTTTTGTAAGTAGGCAACACCATGCAGCATGCACACTAACGAGATTTCTCAGTTTGTCTGGGCCAGAGGCTCCTTTCCCCTAGCTAAATGCATGCTGGCCCAACCTGAGGGATACACCCACAATAGGCCTGCTCCATATGTTTTGTAGGGTGCAGATGAACGAGAGCAAAAACATTCAAACTCATTGATGTACATTATCTTATTTCTTGTAAACAATGATCAACAGACTGGATTTGGTAGTTTATTATCCTTAGAATAGCTTCCACTTAAAAATTCAGTGCTCACATTTTGTTGTCACTGGGCAAAAAATTGCACAGCACAAGATTTTTGCACACATTGATCATTACAAATTAGAGGGAACATTTAACTCTCCTCTCTGCTCCCATCTGCCCTCCCCACCTCCTTCATGATTCCATGCTCCATCCTCCTTTCCATAATCCACAGCCTCCACTCTCACTTAGCGACCTTTCTTTGGAAATGCATTCACAAGGCTCCATTTAGTTTCACCTTCTACCCTGCAAGGAATGACATAATGCAGCAATGGTGAAACTGTTGATAATTTATAGTAAGGATTCTCTGTCGCGTTGTCTGGAACAGACAAAGCAAAAGCAGCAGAAATAAACCAGTGTTCTGAAAGCCATAAAGACACCTATTGCTCTAGAACATGCTGCATTTAATCAGTGCTTCCCCAACAGAGAGTACAAGGGCCTACAATGTAGAAAATGATGGCAACGTTGAAGATTATTAGTTTCATGAAGCAATTGGAAAAACAGAGGCACTATCTCAACAAGGCAACACCTATCATCAAAGACCCTTACCATCTGAGCATGTCATCTTCTCACAGCTACCATCAAACAGGAGGTTTAGAAACCCTAAGTACTGCAGCACGAGGTTCAAAAGTAGATACTTTCCTTCAACCATTCAGTTCTTAAACCTACTGGCACAAGCCAAATCAATACCTCAGGAGAGTAACACTAGGAGCACTTTGGACTTGTGATCTTTCTTGTATAATTTCTGTTTATTTGGGGATGTTTTTCTGATGCTATGTGCCTGCAATGCTTCTGCAAGTAAGTTTTTCATTGCACTTGTGCATTAATGTACAATACATGCATATAACAATAAACCTGACATGACTTAACCAGGAGAAATTATGCCTAACCCATGTCATAATCTCATCCACCAAGCATCATTTTTAATGTCTTCTTCAAGCAAAAATCTATCAATCTCATTTTTAAAATTTTTGTTTGACTCCTGGTAGAGCTGCTTTTTGAGGGAATTTTTCAATTTTCACCAATATTTATATGTGAGTTCAGTTTATGGATTTCACCTGAGTGTTATTGCTGTAAGTTTAGCATTGCTCCTTGTCATAGCTCCACCTTTGTCCAAAACACCTCAGTTAGTTCACGCACACTTAAAGCAATAGATATCAAGTCTATACAGTGGGTCTCCACAATTTAACACTTTTAGCACAGCAGAGCTTTACCTTGAATATGCTTCACTGTATTTGTTTGGTCTTCCTCTAAATGGTTAGCAGTGCAAAAGAATAAGGCTGCCCCGATAACAACCATGAAAGGGCAGATTAAGAGTGCGTACTGCAGACTCACAAACTTTCTATATGTAGAAGATGGTCGTCCCTTCTGAAGAGCAGTGGAGATCTACATGCAAATAAGAAAATTAATTAGTTTAAGCACCATTTCCATTTTGTATGTTTCAGTGAGATAAATTCTTCTAAGCTCCAGCAACAATAGTAGTCCCTTCCAACTCAATTTTACTTGAAAAGACAGTCCCCTTTCTGTCTGGACTGGGATGATACTTGTGAATCAGCATTTCACTGTTCCAAGTTAGGTACATTCCTTCTTCAGATGCAGAGGGATAACCACAGAAGATGGTTTACACTGCTGAGTTAAACCTTGTGTTCATTAGAACAGAGACCTTGGGGAAAATGAAGCATAAGAATAGGTGCTACTTACTTCACCAACAATGTATGAACTGAAGGCATCGCCGAGAACACGGGAGATGGTAATCTGGACTGCCTCAGCCATTGAGCGACGGGTTGGAATAACGACATACTGAAGAAAAATGAAAACAGACATTGTAGTTAACCCTTCACCCCAAACTGAATACATGCTAACCCAAGCACTAACTCTTTCCAGCATGCTTTCTTCTGGCACCAAGATCCAAACTCTTCTAGCTTGCCCTGTCTGAAGCAGGCTTATCTAATCACCTAAACTGGAAGTGGGAAGTCCCGAGTTCTCTGTCCAAGCATGGGAATCCATGTGGACATTCAAGGCTCCAGTAAGTCACAGATGCACAGTACTGAAAGTGGTCATTTATCCATCGATCAGTGGAGATTACTGCCTGTAAAGGATAAGACTCCATCAGGGCATATCAGAAAAATGATCTTCAGCCTGAGATACTTGCACTCCCCAATTTTGGTTTGTTAAGTGACCTTTTTGACCTCCAAAAGATATTAGGACAGGAAGATGGATGAGAAAGGTTTGGAGGAATGAGTCAACATGGGAAAATGGGTCTAGCTTAGGTAGGCATCTTGGTTGGCATTGAGCAGGGATTATGGTTTGTGTCCATGCTCTGTGGCTCTATAAATAATCCTAATATTGATCATTAATGGCAATGTTACCTTCATCTTCCAAGGCCCTGGGTTCTGGCATTTCATCCATAACCCTTTCCATTTCACTACCCTCCATAAAATACTCTAAGCATTAAAGGATCTACTGTACCTTGGAGCACCATGAGGTCAAGTTTTTAGTTGACTAATCTCCTGTGAATTGCCTTTGGGACATCATACTGCATTAAGGTCATCATATAAATGTGAGTAACTATTGCAATAATGTTGCAATGAGTTGTTGACAAATTATACCAATGATCATCTGTCAGGTTACTTTGAACAGACGAAGCAAATGGAAATGTGAAATTAGCATTAACAAATGAATCCCAACACTTTAGAGGAAGAGGGAGCAGGAGAAACTGCTCATCAAATAATCCGAAACCAAAGATAGCATTAGCTTAGATTTGGAAATGAAGTATGGAAAGTCATTATAGGCCTAGTAGAGGGAAACAAGTATTCTGTTCTTTGATGCCATGATTGACAAACAAGAAACAGCCTATTCTGATGCCTTTCAAATCCTTGCCAGGGTTTTAATAAGGCTAACTTGAAGAAACCTCTGCCTAACTACCATCAGCACATCACCTGCAGCACCAGAGGATCCAACCACTGCTACACTACCATCAAGACTGCCTACCATTCTGTCCCTCAACTGCATTTCAGGAAAGCTAACCATCTATCTGTCCTCCTCCTACATGCGTATAGGCAGAGACTAAAGAAAAAGGCACTGGAGATAAGGGCAACTAAGAGGTGGTCACAGGAGGCAGAAGAGTAGCTACAAGATTGCTTCAAGTCAGTGGACTGCACCCTGTTCAAGGACTCATCAGAGGACCTGAATGAATACACTACAGTTCTCATGGAATTTATAAAGGCACTTGTGGACGAGTGTGTCTTCACAAAATCATTCAAAGTCTTCCCCAACCAGAAACCTTATTTTGATTCATAAAATCTATTTGGATCAAGTGGAGCATTCACAAATAGGTGTCTAACATCTGTCTTTTCGAATAGTCAAAATCAAAATAAATATTTTAAAAAACATAGAAAACCTACAGCACAATACAGGCCCTTCAGCCCACAAAGTTGTGCCAAACATGTCCTTACCTTAGAAATTACTAGGCTTACCCGTAGTCCTATATTTTTCTAAGCTCTATGTACCTATCCAAAAGTCTCTTAAAAGACCCTATTGTATTCGCCTCCACCGCCGTTGCCAGCAGCCCATTCCATGCACTCACCACTCTCTACGTAAAAGACTTACCCCCGACACCTCCTCTGTACCTACTCCCCAGCACCTTAAACCTGTGTCCTCTTGTGGTAGCCATTTCAGCCCTGGGAAAAAGCCTCTGACTATCCACATGATCAATGCCTCTCATCATCTTATACACTTCTTAACAGGTCACCTCTCATCCTCTGTCGCTCCAAGGAGAAAAGGCCAAGCTCACTCAACCTGTTTTCATAAGGCATGCTCCCCAATACAGGCAACATCCTTGTAAATCTCCTCTGCACCCTTTCTATGGTTTCCACATCCTTCCTGTAGTGAGGTGACCAGAACTGAGGACAGTACTCCAAGTGGGGTCTGACCAGGGTCCTATATAGCTGCAACATTACCCTTCGACTCCTAAATTCAATACCACGATTGATGAAGGCCAATACACCGTATGCCTTCTTAACCACAGAGTCAACCTGCGCAGTTGCTTTGAGCGTCCTATAGACTCGGACCCCAAGATCCCTCTGATCCTCCACACTGCCAAGAGTCTTACCATTAATACTATATTCTGCCATCATATTTGACCTACTCTGCCATCATATTTGACCTACATTTATTATCAAAGTACTTACATGTCACCTTATACTATCTTGAGATTCATTTTCTTGCAGGCATTTAAAGAGCTCGGGTGCTTTCAGGACTTTTTGGTGGGCTGCAATCATAAAGATCTATTAAGCACTCAGAAGGATAAAAAAGAAGTGAGGTGTAAGCGGAGTGGCCATTGTGTGAGTGGACAGTTTTAGAGAGGTCAGGCTTTGACTCAACAGGCTGGGGCAAGCACAGGCAGAGGTTCTAAGTCAGTTTCTAGCAAGTTTTATTTTCTGTTCGTTTATAGCTAGTACACTGAGAACGGGTCCAGAGTTAGTGGAGTTCCTTCTGTGAGATGTGGGAACTTTGGGAGACCTCCATTCTCCCTGATAACTACATCTGCATGTGGTACAACAAGCTTCAGCTCCTTAGAGGCTGTGTTAAGGAATTGGAGCTGCAGCTGGGTGACCGTCTCATACAGGAAAATAAGGAGGAGATAGATACAGGGAAGTAGTCAACCCCTAAGTTACAGGAGGCAGATACCTGGGTAACAGAGAGGGAAAGGGAATAGGCAGCCAGTGCAGAGTACCCCTATTGCTGTTACCTACAATAATAAGTACAGTTGGCCTTGTTATCCGCGGGTTCCACATGTGCGGATTCAACCAACCATGGATCAGGAAAACCCAGAAGTTCTCCCTCCAGTACTTGTTGTTTGAGCATGTACAGACTTTTTTTCATCATTATTCCCTAAACAATACAGTATAATAACTATTTACATAGCAGTTACATTGTATTAGGTATTATAGGTAATCTAGAGACGACTTAATGTATACAGGAGGATGTACATAGGTTACCGCAGATCAGGAATCAAAAAAAAACTTAAGTTCTCTAAGTCGGAACAGGTACATCCAGTATTATTTAGCGTCAGTTAGTCAAACGTTTATCTTAGTATATAGTATATATTTTACCTTTCTATGCATATAAAACACTTAAGAAATATATGTATTTCAATAATGTGTTGCTTAGTAATAATTGTAGCTTTCATCGGGGCAGGGCCTTCACATGCTCCATTATTCTCACTTTATCCTTTAAAATTGTCCCAAATGTAGCCTAACGCTTTTCACCTCTTTCCGATCGCTTTGTTATTTCCACTTTATTTTTAATCGTGATCATTTTCTGGAACAGAAACACTGCGGGTGGCGGGTCCCGATCTCCGCCGGGTCCTAAAGTCCACCGCACTCAGACAGGTTAAATAAGGTCAGGTGCTCCGCCGGGTCCTAAAGTCCACCGCATTCAGACAGGTTAAATAAGGTCAGGTACTCCGCTGGGTCCTAAAGTCCACTGACTTGAGTATCTGCGTTTTTTGGTATCCGTGGGGGGTGGGGGGGGCAGTCCTGGAACCAATCCCCCGTGGATAAGGAGGGCCGACTGTATACTGCTTTAAATACTGCTTGGTGGGACAACTGACTGGAAGCCACAGTGACTGATCTCTGATACTGAGTGGCTCAAAGGAGAAGAGGGGTGGGGCGGGGGAGAGAAGGCAAGTGCTGTAGTGATAATGGATTTTATAATTAGGGGAGCAGAACCAGATTTTGTGGACACGAAAGAGTCTCCCGGATGATATGTTGCCTCCCAGGAGCCAGGGTCAGGGATGTCTCGTCTTGGGTCTAAGCATTCCAGAGGAGAAGGGTGAACAGCTGGAAGTCGTGATACATATTGGTACCAATGACATAGGTAGGAAAAGGGAGGAAATCCTGAAGAGAAAATATAGGGAGTTAGGTACAAATCTGAAAACCAGACCTTCAGGATATTAATATCAGGACTGCTGCCTGTACTATCCACCAGTGAGGGTAAGAATAGGATGAATAGGCAGATGAATGTATGGCTGAAGAATTGGAGTGGGTGGGGGAGGATCTCTTCTGGGGGAGGTACAGTTATGACCTGTACAAAAAGAGCAGGTTACATCTGTACCCGAGGGGGACTAATATTCTTGTGGACTGGTTTGCTAGAGCTGTTGGGGAGGGTTTGAACTAATTTGGCAGGAGGATGAGAACCAGAGTGATAGTGCTGAGGATGGGGCAGTTAGTATAAACTGTGTAGTGAGACCAGGCAGATGATAGGGCAAAATTGCAGTCAGTGGGATGAGTTAATAGGGGACAAAATCAAAACCAAAATGAATACACAACTGAAGGTGTTATATTTGCAATATACGGAATAAGGTAGATGATCTTGTACAGCAGTTGATTCAAGTTTCATCATCATTCACATGAATACAGCCAAATAAAACAGTATTAATCCGGGGCTAAGGTGCAAAACACAGTGCCAACAGTCATACATACCACAAGGCCCATATAGCACATATATGAAATCAATAAAATACAGTCACACAAACAAGTTATATACTACATATATGTATAACTGATGTTGTGAGCATCACTGCATTGTGGCTGCAAGAAGGTCATAGCTGGGAGCTTAATGTCCAGGGATATAAACTGCATCAACAGGATAGGCAGGTAGGCAGAGGAGGGGTGGGTGCCTCTATTGGTAAAAAATGAAATCAAATCCTTAGAGAGGGTGACATAGGATCAGAAGATGTAGAATCCTTGTGGGCAGAGTTAAGAAACTACAAGGGTAAAAAGACTCTGATGGGAGTTATATATAGACCATTGAACAGTAGCCAGGATGTGGGCACTAATTAATAATGGAAGATAAAAAAGGCATACAGAAAAAAGCTATGTTGCAATACTCATGGGGGATTTCAACATGCATGTACTATAGATTGGGAAATCAGGTCGATGCTGGATCCCAAGAGAGGGGATTTGTAAAATGCCTATGAAATGACTTTCTAGAGCAGCTTTTGATTCAGCCAAATATGGGAATGGAAATTGTAGATTGGGTGTATGTACGGACCCAGATTTGATTAGGGTACTTAAGGTAAAGGAGAAAGTGATCATAATATGATAGAGTTCACCCTTTGTTTTGAGAAGGAGAAGCTAAAATTTGCTGTATCAGTATTTTAGTGGAATAAAGGGAATCCCAGAGGCACAAGAGAGGAGATGGTCAAAGTTGATTGGAATTGGACACTAACAGGGATGATGGCAGAACAGCAATGGCTGGAGTTTCTGGAAGCATTTCAGATGGCACAGGATTGATACATCCCAAAGATGAAGAAGTATTCTAAAGGAAGGATGAGGTAAATGCTGCTGACAAGTGAAGTCAAAGACAGCTTAAAAGCAAAAGAATGGGCAAAAATTAGTGGAACAATAAAGGATTGGAAAGCTTATTAAAAACAAACTGAGGGCAGCTAAAAAAGCTGTAAAGAGAGAAAAGATGCACTATGTAAGTAAGCTAGCCAATAATATAAAAGAGGACATGAAAAGCTTTTTTAAATATATAAAGGGAGGTGAGAGTAGCTATCAGACTGCTGGAAAATGACAATGGTAGTGATGGGGGAGCAAAGAAATGGCAGACAAACTTAATAAGTATATTGCATCAGTCTTCACTGTAGAAGATATTGTAGAATACCAAAATGTGAGAGTGTCAGAGGGCAGAGGTGACTGTTGCTGCTATTACTAAGGGAAGTGCCTGGGAAGCTGAAAAGTCTGCAGGTAGATCAGTCACCTGGATCAGATGGTGTACACCCCAGGGTCTGAAAGAGGAGGCTGAAGAGATTGTGGAGGCATTAGTAATGAACTTCCAGGAAGCACTACATTCTGGAATGGTTCTGGATGAATGGAAAACTGCAGATGTCACTCCAGTTATTAAGGGAGGGAGACAGAAGGAAGGATATTATAGGCCAGTTAGCCTGACTTTGGTGGTTGGAAAGATATTGGAGTCTATTATTACGGATGAGGTTCCAAGGTACTTGGATGCACATGACAAAATAGGCCGAAGTCAGCATAGTTTCCTCGAAAGAGAAATATTGCCTGACAAATCTGTTGGAATACTTTGAGGAAATAATAGGCAGGATAGACAAAGGAAAGCCAGTGGGTAACATATACTTGGATTTTCATAAGGCCTTTAACAAGTTCCACACATGAGGCTGCTTGACAAGGTACGACGAGCATATGGTATTCCAGAAAAGATACTAGCATGGATAGAAGATTGGCTGACTGGCAGGAGGGAAAGAATGAAAATGGAGGGGGTCTTTTCTGGTTGACTGAGGGTGACTATTGATGTGCTTTAGGTGTCAGTGTTGGGACTGTTTCTTTTCACATTACATTTTAATGATTTGGATTGATGGCTTTGTGGCCAAGTTTGCAGATGATACAAAGATAGGTGGAGGGGCAGGTAGTGTGGAGGAACCAGGGTGTCCGGAGAAGACTTAGATTGATTAGGAGAATGGGCAAAGAAGTGACAGATAAAATATAGTGTAGGGAAGTGCATTCTTATGCACTTTGGTAGAAGCATTAAAGGCGTGGTCTATTTTCTAAATGGGCAGAAAATTTTAAAATCAGATATGCAAAAGGATTAGGGAGCCGTCATGCAGGATTCCTGAAAGGTTAATTTGCAGGTTGAGTCAGCATTCATTTAGAAAGGACTAGAACACAAAAGCAAAGATGCAATGCTGAAGCTTTATAAGGCATTGATCATTCTTCACCTGGAGTACTGTGAGCAGTTTTGGGCCTTTATCTAAGAAAAGATGTGCTGGTGTCGAAGGGGATCAATAGGAGGTTCATGAGGATGATCCCAAGAATGAAGAGCTCTTGATGGCTTTGAGCCTGTACTTGCTGGAGATTAGAAGGATGGAGGGAATTCATTGAAACCTATCGAATATTGAGAGGCCGAGATAGAGTGGATGTGGAGAAGTTGTTTCCTACAGTGAGAAAGTCTTGGACCAGAGGGACGTCCATTTAGGAACGAGATGATGAAAATTTTCTTTAGTCAGAGGTTGGTGAATCAGTGGAATTCATTGCCATAGATTCATTGCCTGTGTAGGCCAAGTCATTGGGTATATTTAATGCAGAGGTTAATAGTTCCTTGTTTAAGGACATCAAATGTTTCAGGGAGAAGTCAGGAGAATGGAGTCAAGAGGGATAATAAATCAGTCATGATGGAATGGCAGAGCAGACTCATGGTCAGAATGGCCTAATTTTGCTCCTATATCTTATGGTCTTATAGTCTTAAGTGGGAGAATAGAGTGAAACTAACTTTATTATTGGGTGAGTGAATATAAGGAAATGGTGGCTGTTCAGAAATTGAGCTTCCAGATTAGTTAGACAGAATTAAGAACATGAAATGCACTTAGGAAGCACTTAGCTGATCAGAGAGTAGCTCTGGGAAAAGAAATAGCTAATAGTTCATGGAAAAGGGTCAGTGAGAAGACAAGTTGTTTGTAGGGAGGGTGGAGGGGAGATGAATAAAACAAAGGGAGTATCTGAATATTCCTTTTTGACATGTTACAAGTTCGATTCACTGATTGATTGGATGAGGGCAGGGGAGATGCCTGGCCTCAGTCAGTGGACGAGGTCTCAGGCCACGGCGTCGCCTGTTCACAGGTCGATGCGATCCACCACAGGCAGTGTGGCACGGCGTCTAAGCTGGAGTCTCTGCTGCCCACTGGTGTTCACTCGGCGGGAATCGGGCTCTGCTGTGGCCAACTATGGATTGATAGTGTGAGTTCTGGGACTCTTTCAGTGTGTGATTGTGATACCATTTGTGCTTGCTATCTTGTATGCGTTGTGTGTTGTGTATGACTGTTAGTACTGTGTTTTGCACCTTGTCTCTGGTGTAACACTGTCCTGTTTAGCTATATTCATGAGTATTCATGTATGGTTGAATGACAATTAAACTTGAATTGAATAGGGTGAGGCCAGGCATGCCCAGATGATCCTACTTTAATACATGAGAAAAGAAAATTATGGAGGAAGGAGGTGATGGGAAGCAAAGAGCCATGTAAAATCTGTGAGCTGCACATCAAAGCTGTTGCTAAAACCAAGAGGAGAATGCTGGAAATGCCTGACATAACTAGAGAGGGAGAAACATTGAGTTAGTAGTGAAGATGAGCACCAAGATGAAACAAGGGGAAATTTCACCACACAGAGATGTGAAACCCTGATATTTTACACCCAAAGGTGGGAAAATTGGGTGGCAGGGTAGAGATTCAACTCTACCAAAGGAGGTGTAAGGTGCTCCTGCCCTCTGTTAGCCTGCAGGTCACCCTTGGGCAAGGTGTAGCACCTGATCAGGGTCACAAGAAGCCACAGGAGCAGATGGTGGATGGTCGTATGAGCAGTTGGTGTAGATCACAAGTCCTGGTTGTGCCACCACCTGACCTCAGGCAGACAATCTCTGGAGAGTATTGATAATGGCGGGTTTACCAGACTTGCA
The DNA here is from genome assembly GCF_048418815.1 of Hemitrygon akajei. Taxonomy (NCBI): domain Eukaryota; kingdom Metazoa; phylum Chordata; class Chondrichthyes; order Myliobatiformes; family Dasyatidae; genus Hemitrygon; species Hemitrygon akajei. Next base: position 49,917,187 of record NC_133131.1, read on the forward strand.
AAGACACTGCCCAGAAGGCAATGGCAAACCGGTTCTCTAGAAAAATTTGCAAGAACAATCATGGACATGGAAAGACCATGATTGTCCATGTCATACAACACGGTACAAAATGAACGAACAAAAGCTGGAAGCCCAGTCTTGTTTGTTCAGAGATGGATAGACCTTTGGATATTGGGGCCACCTAGAGATGTGAAGATATTGCTGAAAATAGTGCCAAGATGGGAGAGCAGCAGGGTCTTATTGAGTGGCAGAACAGGCTCAGAGGAGTGGATGACCACACCTGCTGCAAAAACTCTTAATCTTATGGTGAGATTCTTAACAAAAAATCATTGGCTTCATGATCTCAGTTTCTGAGTGGATAATGCAGATTTAGAATTCCCTCCCACATTGCTACATTTGAACACACCTCTTCACAGAACTAAAATATCATTAGTAGAGAGTTGTGGCTTTTTACTTGCTACTTACCAACAGAATATCTGAAACTATAACCCAAGTCAGGCCGATGAAAAGCTCACCGAAAAAGATGCAAACCTTTGGAAGAAGAAGAAGAATTTTACTCAGCATGTCATTTTTACTGTAATCAACCTCCAGACAAGAAGATATTCAGATTGCAGAGGATAGCTAGAGAATAGCAATGTTTGTAGTAACATCATTCTGAGCCTGTCCAACGCAGAATGGAACACTGAGCCATCCCTATACAGAATTGACCAATAGGCCTGTTCTATGCGGACTGCCATCATATACAAGTCTGAATACTGAGTTAGTCCTATACAGGACTGAATACTGAGCCAGTCCTATACAGGACTGAATACTGAGCATGTTCTATACAGGACTGAATACTGAACCTGTTCTATACAGGACTGAATACTGAGCCAGTCCTATACAGGACTAAACACTGAGCCTGTTCTATACAGGACTGAATACTGAGCCAGCCCAAAACAGGACTGAGAAACTGAGCCTGTTCTATACAGGACTGAATACTGAGCCTGTTCTATAAGGGAATGAATACTGAGCCCATCCTCTACAGGACTGAATACTGAGCCCGTTCTATACAGGACTGAATACTGAACCAGTCCTATACAAGACTGAATACTGAGCCTGTTCTATACAGGACTGAATACTGAGCCCGTCCTATACAGGACTGAATACTGAGCCCCTTCTATACAGGACTGAATACTAAGCCAGTCCAATACAGGACTGAATACTGAGCCCGTTCTATACAGGACTGAATACTGAACCAGTCCTATACAAGACTGAATACTGAGCCTGTTCTATACAGGACTGAATACTGAGCCCATCTTATACAGGACTGAATACTGAGCCCATCTTATACAAGACTGAATACTGAGCCTGATCTATACAGAACTGAATACTGAGCCTGTTCTATACAGGACTGAATACTGAGCCTGTTCTATACAGAACTGAATACTGAGCCCATCCTATACAGGACTGAATACTGAGCCTGTTCTATATAGGACTGAATACTGAGCTTGTTCTATACAAGACTGAATACTGAGCCTGTTTTATAAGGGACTGAATACTGAGCCAATCCTATACAAGACTGAATACTGAGCCTGTTCTATACAGGACTGAATACTGAGTCCGTCCTATACAGGACTGAATACTGAGCCTGTTCTATACAGGACTAAATACTGAGCCTGTTCTATACAGGACTGAATACTGAGCCTGTTCTATACAGAACTGAATACTGAGCCAGTCCTATACAGGACTGAATACTGAGCCCATCCTATACAGGACTGAATACTGAGCCCGTTGTATAGAGGACTGAATACTGAGCAAGTCCTATACAGGACTGAATACTGAGCCAGTCCTACACAGGACTAAATACTGTGTATTCCGTTCTATACAGGACTGAATACTGAGCCAGTCCTATAAGGGACTGAATACTGAGCCCGTTCTATACAGGACTGAATACTGAGCCAGTCCTATACAGGACTGAATACTGAGCCCGTTCTATACATGACTGAATACTGAGCCAGTCCGATACAGGACCGAATACTGAGCCTATTCTATAAGGGACTGAATGCTAAGCCTGTTCTATACAGGACTGAATACTGAGCCCGTTCTATACAGGACTGAATACTGAGCCCTTTCTATACAGGACTGAATACTGAGCCAGTCCTACACAAGACTGAATACTGAGCCTGTTCTATACAGGACTGAATACTGAGCCCATCTTATACAGGTCTGAATACTGAGCCCATCTTATACAGGACTGAATACTGAGCCTGTTCTATACAGGACTGAATACTGCGCTTGTTCTATACAGGACTGAATACTGAGCCCGTCCTATACAGGACTGAATACTGAGCCTGTTCTATACAGGACTGAATACTGAGCCCGTCCTATACAGGACTGAATACTGAGCCCGTCCTATACAGGACTGAATACTGAGCCAGTCCTATACAAGACTGAATACTGAGCCTGTTCTATAAGGGACTGAATACTGAGCCTGTTCTATACAGGACTGAATAGTGAGTCCGTCCTATACAGGACTGAATACTGAGCCCGTTCTATGCAGGACTGAATACTGAGCCTGTTCTATACAGGACTGAATACTGAGCCCATCTTATACAGGTCTGAATACTGAGCCCATCTTATACAGGACTGAATACTGAGCCTGTTCTATACAGGACTGAATACTGCGCTTGTTCTATACAGGACTGAATACTGAGCCCGTCCTATACAGGACTGAATACTGAGCCTGTTCTATACAGGACTGAATACTGAGCCCGTCCTATACAGGACTGAATACTGAGCCCGTTCTATACAGGACTGAATACTGAGCCAGTCCTATACAAGACTGAATACTGAGCCTGTTCTATAAGGGACTGAATACTGAGCCTGTTCTATACAGGACTGAATAGTGAGTCCGTCCTATACAGGACTGAATACTGAGCCCGTTCTATACAGGACTGAATACTGAGCCAGTCCTATACAAGACTGAATACTGAGCCTGTTCTATACAGGACTGAATAGTGAGTCCGTCCTATACAGGACTGAATACTGAGCCCGTTCTATACAGGACTGAATACTGAGCCAGTCCTATACAAGACTGAATACTGAGCCTGTTCTATACAGGACTGAATAGTGAGTCCGTCCTATACAGGACTGAATACTGAGCCCGTTCTATGCAGGACTGAATACTGAACCTGTTCTATACAGGATTGAATACTGAGCCTGTTTTATAAGGGACTGAATACTGAGCCAGTCCTAAACAAGACTGAATACTGAGCCTGTTCTAATAGGGACTGAATACTGAGCCAGTCCTATACAAGACTGAATACTGAGCCAGTCCTATACAGGACTGAATACTGAGTCCGTCCTATACAGGACTGAATACTGAGCCTGTTCTAATAGGGACTGAATACTGAGCCAGTCCTATACAAGACTGAATACTGAGCCAGTCCTATACAGGACTGAATACTGAGCCAGTCCTAAACAAGACTGAATACTGAGCCTGTTCTATACTGTACTGAATACTGAGTCCGTCCTATACAGGACTGAATACTGAGCCTGTCCTATATAGGACTGAATACTGAGCCAGTCCTATACAAGACTGAATACTGAGCCAGTCCTATACAGGACTGAATACTGAGCCAGTCCTATACAGGACTGAATACTGAGCCAGTCCTATACAGGACTGAATACTGTGCCTGTTCTATACAGGACTGAATACTGAGCCAGTCCTATACAAGACTGAATACTGAGCCTGTCCTATACAGGACTGAATACTGAGTCTGTCCTATACAGGACTGAATACTGAGCCTGTTCTATAAGGGACTGAATACTGAGCCTTTTCTATACAGGACTGAATACTGAGTCCGTCCAATAGAGGACTGAATACTGAGCCCGTTCTATACAGGACTGAATTCTGAGCCAGTCCTATACAGGACTGAATACTGAGCCCGTCCTATACAGGACTGAATACTGAGCCAGTCCTATACAGGACTGAATACTGAGCCTGTTCTATACTGGACTGAATACTGAGTCCATCCTATACAGGACTGATTACTGAGCCCGTTCTATACAGGACTGAATACTGAGCCTGTCCTATACAGGACTGAATACTGAGCCAGTCCTATACAAGACTGAATACTGACCCAGTCCTATACAGGACTGAATACTGAGCCAGTCCTAGACAAGACTGAATACTGAGCCTGTTCTATAAGGGACTGAATACTGAACCCATCCTATACAGGACTGAATACTGAGCCCGTTCTATGCAGGACTGAATACTGAGCCAGTCCAATACAGGACTGAATACTGAGCCCGTTCTATACAGGACTGAATACTGAGCCAGTCCAATACAGGACTGAATACTGAGCCTGTTCTATAAGGGACTGAATACTGAGCCCGTTCTATACAGGACTGAATACTGAGCCCTTTTTTATACAGGATTGAATACTGAGCCAGTCCTATACAAGACTGAATACTGAGCCTGTTCTATAAGGGACTGAATACTGAGCCTGTTCTATAAGGGACTGAATACTGAGCCCTTATTATACAGGACTGAATACTGAGCCTGTTCTATACAGGACTGAGTATGGAGCCCTATATCAGGACGGAACTGTGCCTTATTGAATGTTATATAAGGGAACTGACCATAGGTGAGTGTGTATGATGGAGTGCTGTATTTTTAGTGTTGTATATAGAAGGATAATGTTATCATGCTTTATTGATCATTGGATATAACATTGCATTGTAGGCTGTGGATTATTTTGCTATTGTACAGATAAGAATAATACATGATACATACAATATTGATTTCTCCTGTATAGTGGTTAACTTCACAGAATATTGCAGCACAAATTATAGTAATTCCTTGCCATTATTCAGTCTTTGATTGCAGTGGGCTGTAAATCACACACAAAGGGAGTGTCTGAGGGGAAGCTTGAAAAGGGAGTTAGATTTGACGAAAAATAGGGGACTTTTTTTTGCAGTGCTCAGACTAATATTTTTCCCTCAGCTAGCATCATTAATTGCCTAGTCATTGACCGGGATGTCTCCTTCCTCTGCAAAGGTAAGTGATGGGTAAGTGTGCCAGATCTGAAGGGCCTAGGCAGGGTAGAAACCTTTCCCATACAATACAAGAAGGCATAGGTTACATAAGGTGTAAGTCTCCCAGAGGGGATCTTTCACTCAGAGACTCTGAATGGAAGACTTGGCTTGAAGAGCAATGGCAGCAGGAATTCACACAATATTTAAATATATAAACTCTTGGCAGTAGAAGATGATGGGGTAAGTACTGGTAAAGGGCACTAATATCGATGTGCACAGTGCTCAAGGGTCAGTCGAAGGCCTTGTTTCTTATGCTGTATAACAGATTCTTTAAACCTAACTCACAAGCGAGCGTGTGATGGAACACACTTCATTTGCATCAAAGAGTACAGCTCCAACAATGCTTGGCATCAAACTGAATACAGTTTATTTAAGGAGTGACTAATAAAGGCTTTTCTCTTTGGAACAAAGGAAACTGAAAAAAAGTTTAATTATGGCATATAAAATTATACGAGTGCTAAACAGGGGAACAGAGAGGACCTATTTATCTTAGCAGAGAAAACTATTACTGGGATGCATAGATTTACATTAATGATAGAAGATCAGAGTGGAGTTAAAGAACTCAGCAAGTCATTGCAGAATGGAATTCACTGCCCATAAGGAGAATGGAGAAAGAGACTCTTGCCACATGTAAAATATTCCCCCAATAACCACCTGGAACATACGTATCAAGCTGGAAATTGTAATTAACATCAGGACAGTTTAGGCTGGCGTGAACATAAGACGATAGGACCATATGATATAGGAGCAGAATTAAGCTATTTGGCCCATTGAGTCTGCTCCATCATTTCATCATGGGAACCCTAATATCTCAGCCCCAATCTCCTTCCTTCTCCCTGTATCCCTTCATACCCTGAATAATCAAGAATCTATCAACCTCTGCATTATATATAGACCATACCCAGTGACTTGGCCTCCACAGTCACCTGTGGCAACGAATTCCATAGATTTACCACTCTCTGGCTAAAGAAATTCCTCCTCGTCTCAGTTCTAAAAGGAGGGCCCTGTATTTTGAGGCTGTGTCCTCTGGTCTTAGGCTCCCCCACCATAGAAACATCCTCTCCACATCCAGTCTATCAAGGCTTTTCACCATTCGATATTTCAGTGAGGTCACCCCTCAGTCTTCTGCAGGGCCCAGTGTCCTCCTTTGCTCACTGGATCAGTGGAATTGGAATTAGAATTGGTTTATTATTGTCACATGTACCAAGATACAGTGAAAATCTTGACTTGTGTACTACAGATCAGATCATTAGACAGTGCATTGAGGCAGAACAAGGTGAAACAATAACAATGCAGAATAAAGTGTAGCAGCTACAGAGAAAGTGCCGTGCAGTAGGTAACTGCATCTAACCTGAAAGCTGGACTTTACCTAATCTTGGTGCTAAGGCTGTTACTACTGCTGTCAAATCAGCTCTCCCCAAAAATTATAGTCATAGAGTCATAGAATGTAGAAGTACAGCTTGGAAACAGGCCTTTGTGCTCAAAAGATTCTTGCCAGCCACAGCATCCACCCTGCTATTCCCAGTTGACCCATACAGCCCATAACTCTTCAAGCCTCTCCCCTCCAAGTACCTCCAAATGCGTCAACCTCTGGCAGCAAATTCCAGGTCCTCTGCACTCTCTGTGTAAAGAATTTTCCTCTCAGGTCTCTTTGAAATCTCTCCCCTCTTATCTTGTATCTGTGCCCTTTAGCTTTAGACTCCCCAAGCTTGGGGAGGACTATGACCCACATCCCCCATGAGCTTAGAAACCCCTATGACGTCACCTCTCATTCAGACAGACAGACATACTTTATTGATCCCGAGGGAAATTGGGTTTTGTTACAGCTGCACCAACCAAGAATAGTGTAGAAATATAGCAATATAAAACCATAAATAATTAAATAATAATAAGATAATCATGACAAGTGGAAATAAGTCCAGGACCAGCCTATTGGCTCAGGGTGTCTGACACTCCAAGGGAGGAGTTGTAAAGTTTGATGGCCACAGGCAGGAATGACTTCCTATGACGCTCAGTGTTACATCTCGGTGGAATGAGTCTCTGGCTGAATGTACTCCTGTGCCTAACCAGTACATTATGAAGTGGATGGGAGACATTGTCCAAGATGGCATGCAACTTGGACAGCATCCTCTTTTCAGACACCACCGTCAGAGAGTCCAGTTCCACCCCCACAACATCACTGGCCTTACGAATGAGTTTGTTGATTCTGTTGGTGTCTGCTACCCTCAGCCTGCTGCCCCAGCACACAACAGCAAACATGATAGCACTGGCCACCACAGACTCGTAGAACATCCTCAGCAACATCCGGCAGATGTTAAAGATGTTATGTTCTTTGCATAGTAGGGAAATTAAGGATTATGGGGAAAAGGCAGGTAGGTGGAGATGAGTCCATGGCAGACCCTATTGAATGGCAGAGCAGGTTCGACAGGCCAGATGGCCTACTCCTGCTCCTATTTCTTATTCTCCTATACTACATGGAATAAAGATCCAGTGTCCCAACCTTTCCCTATAAATCAGCCCCTCTCGTCCAGACATCGTCGTCGTAAATATTTTCTGCACTCTCTCCAGTTTTATGATATATTTCCTAAAACAGGATGACAAATACATACACAGTGCTCCAAGTGCTGCCTCTCCAATGACTTACATAACTACAACGTAGTATCCATAATCCTTAACTTGATGCCCAAATTGATGAAGGCCAGCATGCTAAACGCATTCATTATTACCTGTCCTGATGAAGGGTCTCAGCCTGAAACGTTGACTGTACTCTTTTCCATCAATGCTGCCTGGCTTGCCAAGTTCCTCTAGCATTTTGTGTGTGTTACTTGGATTTCCAGCATCTGCAGATTTTCTCTTGCTTGTCAACTTCTGTACTCAGTGCCCCAAGTAACGAAGGCCAGCATGGGGCAAACACCTTCTTCACCACCCCGTCTACCTGTGATGCTGCTTACAGAGGTTGCGTTGTAGGTAGTGTGAAAGGTTATGAAAAATTACAGAGGGTACTGATCAACTGGACATCTGGGCTGAGGGTTGGCAAATGGCCTTTAATCCAGATAACTGTGAGCATTGCATGTTGGCTGCTGATATCAGGGTAGGATTTATATAGTGAATGGTAAGGCCCTGGGGAGTGTTATAGATCCGGATGTGCATAGTCCACCGAAAGCAGCATCACAGGTAGATTGGGTGGCGAAGAAGGAAGAAAGTGTTTGCCCCATGCTGGCCTTCATTAGTTAGGGCACTGTGTACAGAAGTTGACCATCAAGAGAAAATCTGCAGATGCTGGAAAAAGCAACACACACATAATGCAGGAAGAACTCAGCAGGCCAGGCAACATTAATGGAAAAAAGTACAGTCAACGTTTCAGGCCAAGACCCCTTGGCAGAAGTTGATAAGTTATGTTGGAGTTAAATAAGACACCGGTGGTGCTGCATTTGGAATACTGGGTACAGTTTTGATCACCCTGTTAGAGGAAAGATATTATTAAACTAGAAAGACTACAGAAAAGATCTACCAGAATGTTGATTAGTCTGGGTGGCCTGAGTTACAAGGAGTGCTTGCGCAATCGAGGACTTCATCCTCTGGAATGTAGGAGATTGGAGGGTGACCTAATAGAGGTTATAAAATCATGAAGGCGGAAAGATGTGAAAACATTTTTTCCCCCAGGGTGAGAGGGCTTAAGAACAAGAGGGCATTGATTTAAGATCATGGACAAGAGATTTAAAAGGGACATCAGGGGCAGCTTCTTCATGCAGAGGATGGTGCATATTTGGAATGAGCTACCTGAGCTGAGGTGGGCATATTAGCAACATTTAAAAGCTATCCGGATGTCCATGGATAGGAGAGGGTTAAAGGACTACAAAGTCATAAATGAGCAGATAGGACTAGCCAGCATGAACAAGATGGGCCAAAGGGGCCATTCCCATGCTGTATGCTCTATGACACTTAATCTAGAATAATTGGACCTGTAGTCTGAGAGTTTTGTCTGTGGTCACAAGTACATTATTGTTAACATTACAATTCCTGCAGCATGGTTTTAATATGAAGTTCATTTAAAATCTCTCTGGACATCATTGTGTATCAATTCCGAGTCAGATTACTGCTGGCAATCAAACACTGTAATACGTAATGACATCAGTGCCAGCACAAGATTTGATAGTCAATACTTACAAAAGCTGCCACCATGCTCTTGTCAGCAAACACAATCCCGAAGTAGAAGAACGGGGCGCTGAGCAACAGGCCAACTGCACAAATAATGGGATCTGCTTGAGCGTTCTTTGATCTTAAGGTTTTCGACAGCACTGCACCAACTAAAACTGCGAAGAGTCCCGATGAGCAGACGATGGCTCCAAACACCAAACTGTACAAATCAGAAATGGGTGGGAAATGTGAGTTTTAACCTTACAGGACTTGAGACTTGGCAGTGAGAGCAAGAGAGTTGAAGAGGAAGGCCTCAGGGCTTACTTGCCAGTATCCACTTTGCAGAAATCTAAAAGAATCAAGTTTGAAAAATGTTAGTTAATAGTTGATTGGCTAAGTAGCTAATTAACAGTCGACAATGAAAAAGTAGAATCAAGCAGATTGACCATTTTGGAATAGCAATTGTCAGAGTGGAACTGTGAAGGGCAGGACAACTGAGGCTTCAGCATGAAGAGGCTGAATAAGTAAGTGGCACAGGTGTTCAGAGTGAGAGGGGTTCTATAAAAAGCTTTGATGAGGAGGCACAGGCAAGAACAAGTAGGATTTTATTTTGTTGTTGATACTTAACAGTTAGGCAGGATGGGATTTAGAAAAGTGGAATGCTCCTCCTGCAAGATGTGGGCTGTGTACCCAACTGCAGCTCCTGACAGACCAGGTAAAGGAACTGGAGCTGGAGCTGGGTTTATTCAGGATCGTCTGGGAATCTGATAACACCATAGATGAGACTTTTACATGTGGTCACACCCAAGGTGCAGGCTTCAGATAGATGGTGACCACCAGGAAAAGTAAGAGGAGTAGTCAGACAATGCAGGGTTCCCCATGGCTATCCCACTCACAAACAAGTATACCTCTTTGGATACTGTGGCTACTGGTGTGGGGACCATTCCTTCAGCGGCTAGCAGCAGTAGACAGGTCTCTGGCACTGTGACCGGTTATGAGGCTCGGGGGGAAAGAGTACAGTCAAACTCATAGTGGGGGAGGGGGGGAACTGGCAGGAGATTCTGTGGTGACTGAAGACAACGTTTTGCCTTCTAGATGCCAGGGTCACGGATGTAGAAAATTCTTGAGCAGGAGGACAAACAGCCAGAGGTCATTGTACACAGTGGTACAAATGGCTAAGGCAAAACAAAGGACAATGTCTTGCAGAATGAGTATAGGGAGTTATGAAAGAAGTTAAGAAGCATGACGTCAAAGGTGATGGCCTCCAGGTTACTTGCAATGACACAGGTCAGAAATAGAAGGACAGGCCTGATGAATTTATGGGTTAGGAGTTGGTGCAGGGAGCAGGGATTCAGGTTTGTGGACCATTGGGACTTCTCCTGAGATGCAGGCAGCGACAACAAGTTTAGTAATCAGGATAGACAGGGGCAGAGTAAATACGAAAAGGAAACCCCAGTTAAACTGCATTTATTTAAATGCATGAAGTTTAACAGGTAAGGCAGATGAACCTGGCTTTGTGGACTGGGATGTTACATCCATAACAGTAACAAAGCTGAGAAGAGCAGGACCACCAGCTCAATATTCCAAGATACAGATGCTATAGATAAGAGAGCCAAGCAAGATGATATGGGAGGACATAAGAGCAGTACATAGACATGACATTCTTGTGGGATCATCCAGTGAGACCATATTGGTACAACTTAGAAATAAGGAGTGGAGGGTCACTCTACTGGACTATATTATACGCCACTTCCCCCCCCCCCAACAGTCAGTGGGAAATTGAGGAGCAGGTATACAGAGAATTTACTCATAGCTGTAAGATTAATGGGATTGTATCAGTGGGAGATTTCCATTCCCCAGGTAATGACTGGGCCAACCAGAGTGTTAAGGATCTAGATGTGGAGGAATTTATGAAATGTGTCCAGAGAGTTTCATAAGTCAATATATAGAGAATATTATTCAGGAGGGTGTAATCCTGAGTGCAAGTAATGGAAGTGCTCTGATGACCATAATCTATTAGTTTTCCGACAATGATGGATAGGATAGGTGCACAGATTATGGTCTGACTGTTTAATTCTTAGATTAGAATCTTTAATTGCTATTTTGTTTGCAACTTAACAATTAATTATCTAATTGTATTTTAAATAATTAATTATATACAAGTAACTGCATACTATGCTTCCTAGTAGCTATAGTATGTATAAGTAATATTAATATACCTCTAGTGGTTATACAAGTATAACTCTGGGAAGTTCTAGAAGCGTCTGTGTTCTGCATTATTTAAATAATGACTTTTTAATTGGTTAACTCTTATCTATAAATTTGAATGGAATGTTTCCTTATCTAGGGGTATAACATAGCTAAACACAAAGCAGAACCATCTTTTTAGTAGCATAGCCTCTTGTTTTTAAGCCTTCTTTTACAAGATTTTGCTCCAGTTTCCTGGTCCTACACTCTCCCACCTTAGCAAACATCCTCTCCACATCTACTCTATCAAGGCCTTTCACCATTCAATAGATTTCAATGAGGTCACCCCTCATTTTCTGAATTCCAGTGAATACAGATCCAAAGCCATTCAATCCTAGAATTATTTTTGGGAACCTCCTGTAAACTCTCTCCAGTGCCAGCACATATTTTCTTAGATAAGGGGCTCAAAACTGCTCACAATACTCCATGAGGCCTCACCAGTTCTTTATAAAACCTTAACATTACATCCTTGCTTTTATATTCTAGTCCTCTTGAAATGAATGCTAACATCACATTTGCCTTCCTCACCACAGACACAACCTGCAGATTAACCTTTAGTGAATCCTGAAAGACCCCCAAGTCCCTTTGCACCTCAGACTTTTGAATTTCCTGTCCATTTAGAAAATAGTCTACCCTTTTACTTCTCATACCAGTGTATGACCACACATTTTCCAACACTGTATTCCAGCTGCCACTTCTTTGCCCATTCTCCTAATCTGTCTAAGTCCTTCTGCAGCCTCTCTACTTCCTCAAATCTACCTGCCCCTCCACCTATCTTCATATCATCTACAAACTTCACCAGAAATGCAATCAATTCCATCATCCAATACATTGACATATAACATAAAAAGAATCAGTGCCAACATAGACTCCCATAAAGCATTACTGTCAAGGGCAGCCAACCAGAAAAGGCTCCATTTATTCCCACTCTTTGCCTCCTGCCAGTCAGCCAATGTTCTATCCATACTAGTAGTACCTTTCCTGAAATACCATGGGCTCTTAATTTGCTAAGCAGTCTCATCAGTGGCACCCAGTCAAAGGTCTTCCAAAAATCCAAGTACACAACATCAACCAATTCTTCTTTGTCTATCCTGCTTGTTACTTCTTCAAAGAATTCCAACAGATTTGTCAGGCAAGATTTTCCATTGAGGAAACCATGCTGACTACAGTGTACTTTATCATATGCCTCCTAGTACCCCAAAAACCACATCCTTAACAATTCTTCCTAACCACTGAGGTCAGACTAACTGGCCTTTCCTGCCTCTCTCCCTTCTTGAAGAGTGGAGTGACATTTGCAATTTTTCAGTCTTTGGGAAACATTCCAGAATCTTGAACAACTCTAGTGATGCTTGAAAGATCATTAAAAATGCCTCCATGATTGCTTCAGCAACCTCTTTCAGAACCATAGTGCGTACACCACCTGGTCCAAGTGAATTATCTACCTTCAGACCTTTCAGTTTCCCATGAACCTGCTCTTTAGTTATGGTACCTCCACAGAGTTCATGACCCCTGACACCTGGCGCTTCCACCAAACTATTATATTTCCTCTCTTTGGCTTTTACGTTGGCTTTGACTTCTCTTGTCAGCCATGGTTGTGTCATCTTGCCCTTAGAATATTCCTTCCTCTTTGGGATGTACAGTATATATCCTGTGACTTCCAAAATGCTTCCAGGAATTCTAGTCATTGCTGGTCTGCCTTCATCTCTGCCAGAGTTCTTTTCCAATCAATTTTGGCCAATTCCCTTTACTCCATTGTAATATTGATGCATCTGACTTTAGCTTCTCCTTCTCAAGATCAGAGTAAATTTGATCATGTTATGCTCACTTGTCCCTAAGGGTTCTTTAATCAATTCAGGTTCATTGCACAACACCCAATCCAAAATAGCTGATCCCTTAGTGGGCTCAGCCATGAGCTGCTCTAAAAGGCCATCTCGAAGGAATCATAGAAATTCCCCCTTTTGGTACAGCACTGACCTGATTTTCCCAGTCTACTTCTATATTGAAATCATCCAGGATTATTGTAACATTGCCCTTTTAACATGCCTTTTCTATCTCCCATTGTAATTTGTAAACCACTCTCTTACTACTGTTTGCGGGCCTGTATATAACTCCCATCAAGGTCTTTTTACCCTTGCATTTTCTTAGCTGTCCCCATAAAGTTTCAACACCTTCTGACCCTTTGTCATCTCTTTCTAATGATTTGATTTCATTTTTATCAACAAAGCCACACCACCCCCTCTGCCTACCTGCCTGTCCTTTTGATACAATGTGTGTCCTTGAACATTAAGCTATAATTATCTTTCAGCTGTGATTCAGTAATGCCTATAACATCCTACACCCCAATCTGTAACTGAGCTACTGGTTCATCTACCTTATTCTGTATACTGCGCACATTCAAATATAAAACCTTCAATCCTACATTCACCCTTTTTGATTTTATCCACCTGTTACAGTGCAGCTCATCCTGTGACTGTAATTTTGTCCGATCATTGGCCTCTTATTGCTATGAGTCTCATTACACACTGTCTTTGTTTGTAAACCATTTACATCATCCTCAGCACTATCACTTCAGTTCCCATCCCCACTGCCAATTAGTTTAAACCCTCCCTGACAGCTCTACCAAACCTGTCAGCAAGAATATTGGACACCTCAGGTTCGATTGTAACCGTCCCTTTTGTTCAGATTGTACCTTCCCCGGAAGAGATCCCAATGATCCATAGATCTGAACCCCCGCTACCTGCACCTGCTAAGTCATCCTATTCTAACCCTCACTGGATAAAAGGTTGGATAAAACTTTTAAAGATCATCAGGACTGCTTATGTCTCAAGCTGCAGGAGATGGGTGGGATTTAAAACACACTAGCTTTGGTGTTTACTTCATGTTGCTCAATAAGTAAAAGAAGCTAGTGAAGATGTTTTTGAGGAAACTCCTATTACAAGTGTGGAGGCATTTTCAGTCTTAAACATATTATGTGGATAAATCTGCAAGGTAAATCCTTGGGCTTTGTGGGAGGCTAGAGAAGAAATTGCAGAGACCCTTGTTTCTGCATCATTAGCTACTGGTGAAGTTCCCAAATACTGGAAGGTGGCTTCTATTGTTCCATTCTTTAAGAAAGGTAGCAAGAGCAAGGACAAACCAAGGAACTATAAGCCAGTCAACCTGACATCAGTAGTGGGGAAGTTACTGTAAGAAATTCTGAAGGACAAGATCAGCATTTGGACAAAAAAAAGTCTAATTTGGAGAAGTCAACATAGCTTTGTGTGTGAAAAGTTGTGGTTGATGAATCTTTTTGAAGATGTAGCCAAAATTGTAGTTGAGGGTAAGGCAGTGAATGTTGTCTATTTGGACTTTGAGGAAGTCCCGCATGGTAGATTGGTCTGGAAGGTTGGGTCCCATGGAATCCAAGGACAACCAGCAAGGTGGAATCAAAATGACTCAGGAGTATGAAGCAGAAATGGTGGTTGAAGGTTCATTTTTGGAATGGAAGCTGGTGACTAGTGGTGTGCCACAGGGGTTGGTGATGTGACCCATATCATTGATATTTATGATTTTGATGTGAATGCACAAGACTTGATCAGTAAATGTGCAGGTAGCATGAAATTAGGTGTTGGTAACAACACTTTGTTAATAGAAGGAGTTTTTTTAAAGTTATAGTTTGGAGGGGGATCTTCATCATTTGGGGAAGTGGGCAAGAAGTGGCAAATGGATGACTGGATGCAACTGCATAAGGCTTTGTCAGCAAGTTTGTAACTGAGAAAAACTGGGAGGTCTTGACACTGAAAGAGAGGAGAGGAGTGGCAAATGAATTTCAATACAGTTAAGTGTCAGTGGATGCATTTTGGAAAATCAAACCAACGTAGGATTTGTACTATGAACAATAGGGCAGTAGGATGTGTAGTGGGTCAGAGAGATCTGGGAGTCCATGGGCATACAGTGGCTCATTGAAAGTGGCGTCACAGCCAGACAGGGTGGTGAAAAAGTCATGGCAACGAGTGTAGTTGTTCAGACATTACATTGCAGTTATGTAAATCATTGGTGCTGCACTTGGAGTATGGTGTACAATTTTGGTCTCCCTCTTATAGGAAAGACATTGTTAAACTGGAAAGGGTGCAGAAAAGATTTACAAAGATATGGCCAGGAGGGCCTGAATTGCCAGGTTGCATTATTATTCCCTGGAACACAGGAAAATATGGAGGACCCTATAAAAATGATTAAAATTGTGAGAGACATAGATAAGGTAGGTGGTAACAGTCTCTTTCCCAGACAGAGAAGTCCAAAACTGGGGGGGGGGGGGGGGGCATAGATTCAGGGTTAAAGGAAAAGTTTAAAAGGGGCCTGAAGGAGCTGCCAGTGGAAGGGTTTGAGGCAGTACAATAGCATGATTTATTCATTGAGCCAAAGGGCCTGTCTGACTTGAGTCTCTAAAGAAGTTAGTGAAGACCAGGGGCAAGAGGGCAGCCCCGGTTCCTACATTGAATCTAACAGCTATGGAATGCCACGGTGTAATGGTGCTGCACCGGCTGAAAGGCCGCATCTTTACCCCACCTCTAATAACCCCCATGAACCTGCTGGCAAAGTAGCCAAGCCATGAGTGTCAACCACAGACAGCCATCATTTTGTGTAATCAGGGGCTCCCTAGTAACTTACTCTCCAGCTCAAATTCAAAGGACAGCATGTTTTTCACCTAGAGAGAGAGAGAGAGGAAGGTACTTGAAAGAGCGGCCAGATGAATCGGCTGAGGCAGGCAACATGTGAGTGGTCTTTGGATAGGTGTATGGAGGGGAGTACTTTGGAGGTTTATGGGATGAATGAAGACAACTGGGCCTAGCAGGCAAGGTGCTGTGGTCAGCATGGACCAGTTGGATTGGAAAAGCCGGTTTCTGTTTCTGACTCAGATATTACTCAGGAAACAGATACAATGGCAACATTTGACAGACACTTAGACAGACAGGCACATGAAAAGGCAGGGAATGGAGGAATATGACCATGAGCCGGCAAACGGGATTAGCTAGCTTGGCATCACAGTCAGCACAAACGTTGTAGGCCAAAGGGCCTGGTCCTTAGCTGTTCAGGCCCCATGCAGCAGTATCAGGAAGGCAACAACCTTTGGAGTAATGCATCAGTAAAAAAGAGCGGTCAGTGGGTTGGTCACTAATCTCCAGATTGTGGTAAGTTAATCGCCCTGAAAAAGTTGTGGCTTGTCCTCTGAATCGCTGAGTAACCTGCTAAAGAGGAATCAGAAGCAGGTTCAATATCACCAGCACATGTCAGGAAATTTATTCACTTTGCAGTAGCAGTGTTATGTAATACATAATAATAAAGAAAAAAGCAATGAATTACAGTAAATATATCTATTTTAGATATATATATATATAAAATAGTTGTTAAATAAGTAGTGCAAAAGCAGAAATAAAAATTTAGTGAAGTAGTGTTCATGAGTTCCATGTCCGTTTAGGAATCGGATGGCAGAGGGGAAGAAGCTGCTCCTGAATTGCTGAATGTGTGCCTTCAGGCTTCTGTACAATGAGAAGAGGGCATGTCCTGCGTAATGGGGGTCCTTAATGATGGACATGACGTTTTTGAGGCAACACTCCTTGAAGATATCTTTGATACCACGGAGATGAGTGTCCCATGATGGAGCTGACTGATTTTACAACTCTCTGCAGCTTACTTTGAGCCTGTTCAGTAGCTCCCCTCCCCATACCGGACATTGATGCAGCCAGTGTTTTAGGTGACAAACAAATCTCAAACTCCTAATGAAATAATGCCGCTGCCTTGCTTCTTTTATAGCTCCAAACACACATTGGGACCAGGTTAGGTCCTCAAAGAGATATCAGTTAAGAGACAGGAGCCATGTAATGCTGGATTGAATAATCACATGTTTTCACCTTCACTGCAACACTGATGAACCAACAGTGTTTAATAAACAGTTGACACAGAAGGCTGAAGATGCTGGAGCCTGAAGCAACAAATATCTGCTGGAGGAGCTCAGCAGGTTGAGCAGCATCTGTGGGAGGAAGAGAGTTGTTGATATTTGGGGTCCTGATGGAAGATTTTGACTCAAACGCTGGCAATCCTGCTGCTTGACCTGCTGAGTTTCTCCAGCAGAGGACAGTAAAATTCTAATTGAATTGTCTAATTATGTATAATGTATGGAAAGGAACGGCCATACCTGTCTTTAGAGTAGACTGAATTTTTTGTTGAGGATGACACTTGGTTCGCACGTTCCAGGAAGTCTGGTCCCCAGAACCCCAGCACACCAGTCGTGAAGGCCACAGTGGCAAAACCAAGGGACGACAACATGAAACTCCAGCTGGAAGCCAAGACAACAAGGATTCAGTGGGCCTGGTTGAGATGCATATTCCACCTGAGAAACATATAAACCATCCACGTGTCCCACATCAATATGGAGTCAGCAAGCACCCGTCGTACACTTGCTGGCTGGAGAATGCAGATCCGCGAGTGGCCTCGATCACCACTCGCCACAGGGGAGACAGAGGTCAGTAGATGAGGACTGGGCTTCCACAGACAGGTGTGAGCCATTACACATAAGCAGGCTGTCCACTACGGACCTCAGTACCTGTGCAATCTCCGTACAGTGGAAGATCAGTCATGTTCATTCGGGTACTGTGTCAGGATTGCACACTTTACGACTGATCTGTTAACAGGTCATGCCACTGCCAACAACAGGCTTCACAGCAACCAGGCCTTAGAGAGAAATGTGCACAGTTCAAGCAGCACTCTTGTAGAGCGTGCATACATCTACTGGCAATGCCAATTAAGTGCCAGGGTACAGCGTGTGCTCCCACCGGCACTGTGGTGACTGTTCCATCACTTTGCAGATGATTAATAATACACTGACGCAGTGGCAATTTCTCCTTTTCGTAAACACGATAGATTTGGGCAGTAACTGTCCTGGGACAACTTGCTAATTGGGGCAGATACAAGTTATTGCAGATGCTGGAGCCTGCAGCAACAACCAAGATGCTGGAAGAACTCAGTGGGTGTCAGGCAGCATCTGCGTGGAGTCAGCTTCAGGTTGACTCTTCATTTGGACAGAGCTAGATGGCAGCTGGTTCTGTAGGTCTTCAGGGCTGCTGCTGGAAAGCTGTCGGGTCCCCTAGCATTTGCTATATCCTGTGCTTTCTATGTGGAGTGAATTGACCTGTCTGAAGACAGGTGTCTGTGATGGGGGGAATCTCAGGAAGAAGTTAGACCATCATTAAGGGACAGCGTGTCTGGCTGAAAGTGGCCACCAATGGTCACCCCTACCTTGTGCATTGCTATGCAGTTCCTGACACTGAGGGGGGGGGTGGGAGGTTCTTGGAGCCATCTCCTCCTTCTGTTGGGAAGTTTAACTATTCAGCAACATTCACAACGAGACATGGCAGGACTGCAGAGCTCTGATCTGATCTGTCAGATGTTACTTCACTTAGGCTCTGCTCTGTCCTGTGTTATTTTTGCCGTGTCTGGTCCTGTGATACCCTCTACCCCTGACTGGAACAGTTGAGTGAATGCAGAGTGGGACAGTGAACATTCCTGCTGCTGTCGCTAGTCCACAACACCTCACAGGTGCCCAGCTTTGAACTGCTAGCTTGCTTCTGAATCCTTCCCATTTAGCATACAATGTCACACAAAATGAAGGAGAGTGTGATTGGTGAAGGCAGGGCTTTACTTCCATAGGAACTGTGCAGAGGGCACTTCTACCAGCATTGGATTGAGTTGTGGAGTCATAGAGATACGACATGAAAACAGGCCCTTGCAGCCTCTGAGCCTGTGCTGACCATCACTTACACCAATCCTACACTAGTCCTCTTTCTTTGTTCTCCCCGCATTCCCATCAACCAGAAGCCCATAAGACATGGGGGCAGAATTAAGCCATTCAGCCCATCGACTCTGCTCCACCATTCCTTCAGGGCTGATCTCGGATCCCACTCGAGCCTACACACCTGCCTTCTCGCCATATCCTTTGTTGCCCCAAACAATCAGGAAATGAACTTCCACCTTAAACATATGCATGGGCTTGGCCTCCACTGCAGTCTCTGGCAGAGCATTCCACAGATTCAACAACCCCCATACTTCACCATGAAAGGCAAATTACTGCAACCAATTAATCTGCCAATTATCACATCTTTGGGAGGAAATTAGTGCACCCAGGAAAAACCCACACAATCACAGGGAGGACATGCAAATTCCAGAAGTTAGGATTGAATCCACGTCACTGGAGCAGTGACGCAGTGGCTCTCAGACAAGTTACTCTGTGTCCTCCCAGCCACAAACCCATGAACATTACCTCTACCTCACTATTCTGCTCTCTTTTTGCACCATTTATTTTTTATTTATCTCCTATTGCAACCAGCAGCTATTATTTATGAATTGCACCATGCTGCTGCTGCTGCAGATTGTCACAGCCAGGGGTGGTAAAGGGGACAAGGTCCCACTACCTATTAAAGTGCTCCCAATGGCATGTGCTTCAAATAGCCTCTGACAACATGTCCAGCTCCTGACCATGTGTGACTTTGCTTCTTAGCCCAAGAGAAAGAGAGCTCTGATCTCAAACCTCTGCTTTTTCTGTGGCAATACCTGCTCATGGGGAAGGCTTTGGGAGTAAACCCCAAGAGAAAAATCCATAACTGGAGTCCCTAAGGCAGTTCTACGATGCTGCTGGTGCTAAACTGTATCGGTCTCTGCCATTCCCATGGGTTCATCAGATGTGTGGAGGGGAGAGATTGCTACATGGGCAACAGCTCGCTCTCCATATTGTACTGCCCTGGCTTGTGTATCTAGACAGCTAGGATGCAACGTCCATGGTCAACCCTGACCAATGAGGCCTCATTCACTCCCTCACTCACTGCTACAAAACAACAAACTCTGCCATCTCCAACTGGATCTCACCACCAAGCACATCTTTCCCTACCCCACAATTCCTGATTTCCACAGGGATTGCTCCATGTGCGACTCCCTTGTCCATTCATCCCTCCCCCCGATCTCCTCCTGGCACTTAACCTTGTAAGCGGAACAAGTGCTTCACCTTCCCCTACACCTCCTCCCTCACCACCATTCAGAGCCCAAAACAGTCCTTCCAGGTGTGGTGACACTTCACCTATGAGTCTGTTGGTGTCATATACTGTGTCCGGTGCTCCCGATGTGGCCTCCTGTACATCGGTGAGACCCAACGTGGATCGAGAGACCACTTCGCTGAGCACCTACACTCCGTACGCCAGAAATAGCAAATCTCCCAGCGTCCACCCATTTTAATCCACTACCCATTCCTATTCCGCTATGTCTATTCATGGCCTCCTCTACTGTTGTGATGAGGCCACGCTCAGGTTGGAGAAATAACACCTTATATTTTGTCCGGGTAGCCTCCAACCTGATGATATGGACATTGATTTCTCAAACTTCTGGTAATGCCCCTGATCCTCCCTCCTTCAGCATTCCCCATCCCCTTTCCCTCACTCACCTTATCTCTTTGCCTGCCCATCACCTCCCTCTGGTGCTCCTCGTCCTTTTTCTTCCATGGCCTTCTGTGCTCTTCTATCAGACTCCCCCTTTCTTCAGCCTTGTATCTCTCTCACCAAGCAACTTCCCTGCTCTTTACTTCATTCTTCCCCCTCCCAGTTTCACCTATCACCTTGTGTTTCCCCTCCCCCCACCTTTTAACTCTGCTCCACAACTTTTTTTCTCCAGTCATGCTGAAGGGTCTTGGCCCAAAATGTCGACTGTACTTTTTTCCGTAGATGCTGCCTGGTCTGCTGAGTTCCTCCAGCATTTTGTGTGTGTTGGTCAGATTTCCAGTATCTGCAGATTTCCTCTTGTTTGGAATTTCATGATGTACGTCAGTGGTAATAAATCTGATTTGAATTCACAAATGTTCTGAGTCCTTGCTGCTCCTAGTGCTCCTTCAACGCAGAGCAGGTCTTCAGTGAGGTTAACACATTCTGCTCACCCTGAGACTGAAGTAGTGACTGCCCAGAGCTGGGAATGGTCCCACTCAACATTCACAGGACATGCAAAGTGGCATCAGAACTTCAGAGAAGGAGGAAGCATTACGGATTAAATTCCCTGAGCAGAAAAGATGCTGACTTGTGCCCTCTGCAGTTATAGGTTGGAATAGTGTGTCACCTTTTAGATGCTAGAAACAGAAAGATTGTTCAATGTGCTAAATAGTTAAAAATTAATTTTACCCAAAGGACATTGAACTACTTAACACCTTTTGTGAAATTGGGCCTATCCCATATTTGGGTTCCTGATTTGAGCCATTTTCCATCTGCCCTGAACCCTTTTCCCAGTATCAGCCACATGACTAAGGACATCATGGGCACAAGAGACTACAGATGGTGGAATTTGGATCGACCTGCAAAATGCTGGAGAAACGAAACAGGTCAGTCAGCATCTGTTGGGAGAAAGAACAGTCGATGTTTTAGGCCAAAACCTTTCATCTGGACCGATGAAGGATCACGTCCTGATACATCAACTGTCCAATTCCCTCCATAAATGCCTGAGTTCCTCAAACATTTTGTGTGTTGTTGATCACTACACCACACAGTTTAGTGTCTGGAGCTCTACACTGGCCAATATGAGGTCTCACTGGAATGATGAACACTATACTATCTTTTCTCACCATTCCTATTCATATGTTCAGGAGACATGGGAGATTTTTTGGACCATTGAGCTTGTCCCATAAACAAGACCAGGTCCAACAATTCTACACTAAAACTTTTTCATGAATTTATCTTCTCTCCCTTGCATGAACTTTTCCCAATCATTCTACCATTCTCCCGCACTTGTCCTGCCATTCTCCAGTCCAACCATTCTCCAGTCCTTGTCCTACTATTCTCCAATAGAACATAGAAAGCCTACAGCACAATACAGGACCTTCGGCCCACAATGCTGTGCCGAACATGTCCCTACTTTAGAAATTAATAGGCCTACCCATAGCCCTCTATTTTTCCAAGCTCCATGTACCTATCCAAAAGTCTCTTAAAAGACCCTATCGTATCCACCTCCACCACCGTTGCCAGCAGCCCATTCTACGCACTCACCACTCTCTGAGTAAAAAACTTACCCCTGACATCTCCACTGTACCTACTTCCCACTACCTTAAACCTGTGTCCTCTTGTGGCAACCATTTCAGCCTTGGGGAAAAGCCTCTGACTATCCACACGATCAATGCCTCTCATCACCTTATTTACCTCTATCAGGTCACCTCTCATCCTCCGTCGCTCCAAGGAGAAAAGGCCGAGTTCTCTCAACTTGTTTTCATAAGGCATGCTCCCCAATCCAGGCAACATCCTTGTAAATCCTTGTTCCAATACAAGGAACAGTTTGCAGTGATGAATAAACATCGCAGCTCTGGGCCGTGGGAGGAAGCTGGAGCACCATATGGTCACAGAGACAATATGTAACTCAGTGCAGAGAACACAAGAGGTCAGCATCAATCCCAGGGTCCAGACCGGTGAGGCAGCTCCGCCACCTGCTGACCACTACAGCACCATTCTGCTCAGATCAGGTGCAGATGCTCTTGTGTCATTTAAAAACCCAGGCCTTTCCAAACATACAAGAGCTTCCACTGCCTGAATGTGGCTGATCGTGACTCATTCCAGTGCCTGGACTGCTCAAAGGACACACCCCGAAGTTTAGGGCTACCATCTCCCGCCAATCTGGAATTCTACCACTGGTGTAAGGGGGTGCACAGCACTTCCTTGAGTAAGCATAACATTAATTTTGGGGGAATCTGGTTCAGGACCTGACATTCAGGATAGCAGTGAAAACCTCTGGTCCTTGTATTGGGAGCTCCCATAAACAGGAATGCACCAAATCATAAACACCTGAGCCATCTCTGCGGATCCCACACTGCCTTCAGTAGGCACCTCAACCCATAGAAGTGGAAGCAACTTGCTCTTGATTTTGAGGGAGTGTGTGTGTGTGTGTGTGTGTGTGTGTGTGTGTGTGTGTGTGTGTGTGTGTGTGTGTGTGTGTGTGTGTGTGTGTGTGTGTGTGTGTGTGTGTGTGTGTGTCTGTGTGTGTGTGTGTGTGTGTGTGTATTAATCTCTCGCTTTGCAACTGCCCCTCTTATTGACTCAGCCACTGGCCCTTTTTGACTCCTACTGATAGCCTTGCTTCTGTCTGTCTCTCTCGCTCTCCTGCCATTGCTTATCTCTCTCTGTCTCCCACCACCACCACCACCACCCCCCCCCCCCCCCACCAGGTCTCTACCTCCCCACCTCACCAACTGTAGTGGAACCTGAATTGGATATTGTTTAATGAACCAGATTTGATTAGAGAGCTTAAGGTAAAGGGATCCTAAGGAGGCAGTGATCATAATTCACACTGCATTTTGAGAGGGAGAAGCTAAAGAGGGGGACACTAGCAGGGATGTAGGAAGAATAGCAATAGCTTGAGTTTCTGGGGTCAAATCGAAACACACAGGATAGATACATCCCAAAGATGAAGAAGTATTCTAAAGGGAGGGTGAGGCAACTGTGACTGACAAGTCAAAGACACCATAAAAGCATAAAATATAGCAAAACATATTGGGAAGTTAGAGGATTGGGAAGCTTTTAAGATCTAACAGAAGGCAAGAAACAGAAGAAAAAAGATTAAATATGAAGGTAAGCTACCCAATAATATTGGATACCAATAGTTTTTTTTCAGATATGTAAAGGGTAAAAGAGAGGCAAGAGTGGATATTGGACCGCAGGGAAATGACACTGGAGAGGTCATTGGGGAATAAAGAAATGGTAGATGAATGAAATGAGTATTTTTTTGTCATTCTTCACCGTGGAAGACACTAGCAGTATGCCAGAAATTGGTGAGTGTCAAGGGGCAGAAGTTACTAAGGAGAAGGTGCTTTGGAAACTGAAAGGTCTAAAGATAAGCCAAGATGGACTACACCCCAGGGTTCAGACCAAAGCAGCTGAAGAGATTGTGGAAGCATGAGTAATGATGGTTTTCTGGAACAGTTCCAGTGGTCTGGAAGATTGCAAATGGCACTCCACTCTTTATGAAGGGAGGGAGGCCAGGGAAAGGAAATTATAGGCCAGTTAGCCTGACTTCAGTGGTTGAGAAGATGTTGGAGTCCATTATTAAGGGTGAGGTTTCGGGGTACTTGGAGGCACATGATAACACAGGCCAAAGTCAGCAAGGTTTCCTTGAGGGGAAATCTTGCCTGACAAATCTGTTGGAATTCTTTAAGAAAATAACAGGCAGGGTAGATAAAGGAGAGTCAGTGGATGTTGCTTATTTGGATTTTCAGAAGGTTTGACAAGGTAAGAGTCAATGTTATCACAGGAAAGATACAAGCATAGGTAGAAGATTGGCTGACTGGCAAGAAGCAAAGAGTGGGAATGAAGGGACTTATTCTGGTTGGCTGCCAGTGAATAATGGTGGGCCTCAGGGGATGGTATTGGGACTGCTTCTTTTTATATCAGAGGTCAATGGTTTGGATGATGGAATTGATGACTTCCTGGCTAAGTTTGCAGATGATATGAAGATAGGTGAAGGGAAAGGTTGAGCTGAGGATGCAGGGAGTATGCAGAAGGAGTTAGACAGATTGGGAGAGGGGGCAAAGAAGTGGCAGATCCAATATAGTGTGAGGCAGTGTATGGTTATGCACGTAGGTAGAAAGAATAAAGGCATAGACTATTTTCCAAGCAGGGAGAAAATTCAAGAATCAGAGGTGCAAAATGACTTGAAAGTCCTTGTGCAGGATTCCCTAAAGGTTAACTTGCCGGTTGAGTCAGTGCTAAGGAAGGTAAATACAATGCTGGAATTCATTTCAAGTGGACTAGAATGTAAGAGAAAGAATGGGATGCCAAGGCTTTATAAGGCTTTGGTCAGACCACATTTGGAGTATTATGAGCAGTTTTGGGCCTCTTATCTAAGAAAAGATGTGCTGGCATTGGAGAGAGTCCAAGAGTTAATGAAAATGATCCCAGGAATTAAAGGATTACTGTTTCAGGAGTGTTTGATGGCTCTGGGACTGTACTCACTGGAGTTGAAAAGAATGAGGAGGTGTCTCATTGAAACCTATCGATTCTAGACAACAGACAATAGACAATAGGTGCAGAAGTAGACCATTCGGCCCTTTGAGCCTGCACCGCCATTTTGAGATCATGGCTGATCATCTACTATCAATCCCGGTTCCTGCCTTGTCCCCATATCCCTTGATTCCCCTATCCATAAGATACCTATCTAGCTCCTTCTTGAAAGCATCCAGAGAATTGGCCTCCACTACCTTCCGAGGCAGTGCATTCCAGACCCCCACAACTCTCTGGGAGAAGAAGTTTTTCCTTAACTCTGTCCTAAATGACCTACCCCTTATTCTCAAACCATGCCCTCTGGTACTGGACTCTCCCAGCATCTGGAACATATTTCCTGCCTCTATCTTGTCCAATCCCTTAATAATCTTATATGTTTCAATCAGATCCCCTCTCAATCTTCTTAATTCCAGCGTGTACAAGCCCAGTCTCTCTAACCTCTCTGCGTAAGACAGTCCAGACATCCCAGGAATTAACCTCGTGAATCTACGCTGCACTTCCTCTACAGCCAGGATGTCCTTCCTTAACCCTGGAGACCAAAACTGTACACAATACTCCAGGTGTGGTCTCACCAGGGCTCTGTACAAATGCAAGAGTATTTCCTTGCTCTTGTACTCAATTCCCTTTGTAATAAAGGCCAACATTCCATTAGCCTTCTTCACTGCCTGCTGCACTTGCTCATTCACCTTCAGTGACTGATGAACAAGGACTCCTAGATTTCTTTGTATTTCTCCCTTACCTAACTCTACACCATTCAGATAATAATCTGCCTTCCTGTTCTTACTCCCAAAGTGGATAACCTCACACTTATTCACATTAAACATCATCTGCCAAGTATCTGCCCACTCACCCAGCCTATCCAAGTCACCCTGAATTCTCCTAACATCCTCATCACATGTCACACTGCCACCCAGCTTAGTATCATCAGCAAATTTGCTGATGTTATTCTCAATGCCTTCATCTAAATCGCTGATGTAAATTGTAAACAGCTGTGGTCCCAATACCGAGCCCTGTGGCACCCCACTAGTCACCACCTGCCATTCCGAGAAACATCCATTCACCGCTACCCTTTGCTTTCTATCTGCCAACCAGTTTTCTATCCATGTCAATGTCTTCCCCCCGATGCCCTGAGTTTTGATTTTACCCACCAATCTCCTATGTGGGACCTTATCAAATGCCTTCTGAAAATCGAGGTACACTACATCCACTGGATCTCCCCCGTCTAACTTCCTGGTTACATCCTCGAAAAACTCCAACAGATTAGTCAAGCATGATTTACCCTTGGTAAATCCATGCTGGCTCAGCCCAATCCTATCACTGCTATCTAGATATGCCACTATTTCATCCTTAATAATGGACTCTAGCATCTTCCCCACCACCGATGTCAGGCTGACAGGTCGATAGTTCTCTGTTTTCTCCCTCCCTCCTTTCTTAAAAAGTGGGATAACATTAGCCATTCTCCAATCCTCAGGAACTGATCCTGAATCTAAGGAACATTGGAAAATGATTACCAATGCATCCACAATTTCCAGGGCCACCTCCTTTAGTACCCTAGGATGCAGACCATCTGGACCTGGGGATTTGTCAGCCTTCAGTCCCATCAGTCTTCTCATCACCGTTTCCTTCCTAATGTCAATCTGTTTCATTTCCTCTGTTACCCTATGTCCTTGGCCCATCTATACATCTGGGAGATTACTTGTGTCTTCCTTAGTGAAAACAGATCTAAAGTACTCATTAAATTCTTCTGCCATTTCTCTGTTTCCCATAGGAAGGCCTAGAGAGAATGGATGTGGAGAGGATGTTTCCTATGGTGGGGAGTCTAGGACAAAAGGGCATAGCCTCAGAATAAGGGGATGTCCATTTAGAACAGGAATGAGAAGGAATTTCTTTAGATAGAGGGTGGTGAACCTGTGGAATTCATTGCTATGGATGGCTCTGAAGACCTACTTATTGGGTTTATTTAAAGTAGAGCTTGATAGGCTCTTGATTAGTCAGAGCATCAAAGGTTACAGGGAGAAGACAGGAGAATGGGCTTGAGAGGGAAAATAAATCAGCCATGATGGAATGGTGGAGCAGACTCAATGGCCAAATGGCCTGTCTTATCAGCACACACAAAATGCTGGAGGCACTCAGCAGGCCAGACAGCATCTCTGGAAAAGAGTACAGTCGACATTTTGGGCCAAGAACCTTTAGCAGGACTCGGGTTGGACCCTGATGAAGAGTCTCGGCCCAAAACATCGACAATTTACTCTTTTCCATAGATGCCACCTAGCCTGCTGAGTTCCTCCTGCATGTTGTGTGAGTGTGTGTGCGCGCTGCTTGGATTTCCAGCATCTGCAGATTTTCTCTTGTTTGTGATTGGCCTATGTCTTATATGTGGTCTTATGGTCTTACCACAGCTTGTCCAGTACTGTGATGCTGCATTCA
This sequence comes from Hemitrygon akajei, assembly GCF_048418815.1. Classification (NCBI taxonomy): domain Eukaryota; kingdom Metazoa; phylum Chordata; class Chondrichthyes; order Myliobatiformes; family Dasyatidae; genus Hemitrygon; species Hemitrygon akajei. The sequence continues at coordinate 49,945,122 of NC_133131.1, forward strand.
GGGAATGAAGCAAAAGAGTTGCTTGGAGCAGAGATGGCAGGGAAGGCAAATGCCAGAGTTATTGGCATTGAGGAACTGATTCTCACCGATTTGCTCATTTTCCAGACCAATGGCTAACTCAGCTGCAGGGCTGGGGGGTGGCCTGGATAGAACGATGTACTGAGGGCATAGGGGTAAAGGTCACCTTTTGGGGATGTTCTACTGACCTGGTAATGTGACACAGAAACCTGTCCCTCCCAGGCAGTGTTGCCTCGACTTACAGCACATCTCAAGCAAAATCCGAGAATCACCTTCCTTTAAAGGAGTCCTGCTTGGTTCCAGCAGCAGCCTTCAACTATCCTTCCTGGGTTTCCTCTCAGTGCTGTGCCCATGAGGTCAGAAACTGACCAGACAGAATGCACCAGTTGGTCTCAATGTCTTTGGTTAGGTTAGGGATAGGGAAAAACACCAGTCAAGTACTTTCCTATCCAGGACTAAGCTCTTCTGTGATGTCCTCTACAGGCACATGACAGATGAAGACCAGTCACTTGAGTGGGGTGCCAAATGACAGCTAGCATTCCTGGTGTTGTATTTCAGCAACAACCAATAGTTTCACAATGGCAAATAATTTGGCAGTTCTCCCCTCTGTCCATGTTGTGGCAATGTTGAGCCATATTCCAGCCTCCCCAGTGGAAACCAAGTTTGCGGTACATACTCATACTGTCTGCTGGTTTTGAAATTACTATCTTTGTAGCAAACAGCAATTTTATATTTGTTTCTCTGAATATGCATTTAATTCTCTACCCCAAAGGCCATGGGGGCTCATTTGTTGGCTTTGTTCATAAAGGGGATTTCTGGATAATAAGGAATTGAGGGACTTGGGATAAGTGCAAGAAAATGGTATTGAGGATGAAGCAACACACACAAAATGCTGGTGGAACACAGCAGACCAGGCGGCATCTATAGGGAGAAGTACAGTCGATATTTCGGGCCGAGACCCTTCGTCAGGACTAATTGAAAGAAGAGATAGTAAGAGATTTGAAAGTGGGAGGGGGAGTCCACGTCCCATTCTCATTCTGATATGTCTATCCATGGCCTCCTCTACTGTCAAAATAAAGCCACACTCAGATTGAAGGAACAATACCTTCTATTCTGTCTGGGTAGCCTCCAACCTGATGGCATGAACATTGATTTCTCTAACTTCCATTAATGCCCCTCCTCCCCTTCTTACCCCCTCCCTTATTTATTTATTCATTCATTTATTTATTATTTCACCCTTTTTTTCTCTTTCTTTTTCTCTCTCTCTGCCCCTCTCACAATCACTCTTTGCCTGCTCTCCATTTCCCTCTGGTGCTCCCCTCCCCCGTTCTTTCTCCCTAGGCCTCCCATCCCATGATCCTCTCCCTTCTCCAGCTTTGTGTCCCTTTTGCCAATCAACTTCGCAGCTTGTAGCTTCACCCCTCCCCCCCACATCCTGTTTTCTCCTATCATTTTGGATTTCCCCCTCCTCCTCCCACTTTCAAATCTCTCCCTATCTTTTCTTTCAGTTAGTCCTGACGAAGGGTCTCGGCCCAAAGCATCGACTGTATTTCTCCCTATAGATGCTGCCTGGCCTGCTGTGTTCCACCAGCATTTTGTGTGTGTTGCTTGAATTTCCAGCATCTGCAGATTTCCTTGTGTTTGCGTATCGAGGATGAAAGTTGGCCATGAGCTCAATGAATGGTGGAGAAGGCCCATAGGTCAAACAGTGGTCACAGTCCAACCTTGAGCCAGAAAGATGTTAGTCTGACGCCCACTCCAGTCCTAAAGCACGTTACAACCATTTATAGGAAATGTCACAGCCAAGGTCTGTAGAGTATCTTAAAAAAAACAGCAGAGACAGAAAAAAAGTGCACACAGTTTCACAAGGAATCTCCAGCTCTAAGCTCAATATGTCTCAGACTTGTGGGCATTCAAATTGAAAGGCAGAAGGGGAGAGTGAGCTGAGGCCAGATGCCTCCTGTGCTGTCACCGGACTCTCCCTGTAGCTCTGCAGCACTACAATGAATTCTGAAGGCCAGTACCACAACAGTCCCGTTGTCAACATGATTAAATATTTCAGCCTATTTTGGAAAGTTTCATGGTGTTATCTTGATCCTTGACTTCCTCATTGGGAGACTACAGTCAGTGCGGATCTGTAATAACATCACCTCTTTGTGATAGTCAACACAGGTCCCTCAAGGGTGAGTGCTTAGCCCACTGGTCTGCTCATCTCTACACTCATGACTGTGTGGCTAAGCGCAGCGCAAACATCTTTTATAAATTTGTCAATGACAGCACTGTTGTTGGAAGAATCTCACATACAGGAGTGAGACAGATTGGCTAATTGAATGGTGTCACAGGAACATCCTCACATTAAAAAAACATCACCAAGACCAAGGAATTGACTGTGGGAGCTGGGAGAACACTCTCATAGAGCGGTCAGCAGTGGAGAGGGTGAGCAGCTCCAAGGCCCGGCTGGCAACATCTCAAAGGATCCATCCTGGACCCTATGCATGAATGCAACCATGAAAAAATTTGAGATTTGATATGTCATCAAACACTGCTGCAAATTCTGCAGGTGTGCAGTGCATGCAGAGCATTCTGACTGGTTGCATCATCACCTGACATGGACGCTCCAATGCAAAGAATCAAAGAGACTCAGCCAGCTTCATCACCGACACAACGGATGAACGTGGCATCCATCACTAATGATCCTCACCATCTGGGACATGCCATCTTCTCATCACTACCACCAGGGAAGAAGTACTCACACTCAATGCTTTAGGAACAGTTTCTTCCCCTCTGCTATCAGATTTCTGAAAGGTCCATGAATATTACCTCACTATTCTTCCTTGTTTCTATTTATTTATTTTTTTGTGACTTACTGTGTTTTTTTAATGTCTTGTACTGAACTGCTGCCACAAAACAAATGCAAGTGATAATAAACTTCATACTGATTCTGCTGTTAGAGGCACATCTGAGGTTTCTGACGGTGCGAGTTGGCAGTCCTCGGATGAGACCTGGTGGCACACTGGCCTATGTTGACTTGTCTGTTTGAGACCAGACAGTTTTTTCAATTCTTCCTGACTCCTTCTTATATTCCTCTAAACTGCAAAGACTATAAACCATCGTCATCTAATCTCTGCCCATACGTCTCACCACTTACTGTTCTCTTTCTCCTGAACCCTGCTGTACAGATTCCCTCCACCACTCAACTGGGAGGTATGGCTATGGATCAGAGGAGGAACATCCACAGGGGTCATCTTCTCCCTCTCATTCCCCTTCAGTCTGTGCCACCTGTCTCTCACCCTGTTGCCCTTCTTCCAGCATCGACTGCTTTCTGCAGCTTGCACGGTCATTGAGAATAGAGACTCCATCCACATCATTTAACTGCTTCTGCTGAGCACCCCTCACTTCGCACTGCAGTGCACAGTCTCCCCTGTGGTATCCAACACTCATGGCTCATGCTGTGCCCGTGTTCAGCTGGCACAGGGGCGAGAGACACCCAGGATTTACCCCCTGGAATCAGTAGCTGCAGAATGTTTGGTCAGGCTGGCCCACAAGGGACTTCTGTGTGTTTCCCAGAAACAACACACTGAGAAAGTCATCAACTGCACACCGAGGGGATTGTAACCCTCCTTGTTCATGGAAAGGGCTGGGATAGAGCCATATACCAGTACAGAATGGATACAAACCCCATGGGGCACACCCAGCTGGTCGTAATTTTCTGCATTTGGCCAATATCCTCCTCAGCCCCATTCTTCCACGTACCTTGATAAATGAAACCACTGTACCCGACTCATCCACTTCCTCTGGCAGCTCGTTCCATATGCTCACCACCCTCTGTGAGAAGGAGTTACCTCTCAGCTCCCTTTTACATCTTTCCCCTCTCATCCTAAACCTATATCCTCTAGTTTTGGGGAAAAGACTATTACCATCATCCTTATGCCTCCTGTAGTTTTAAACTTTTCTATAATTTTCCTATGCTCCAAGGAATAAAGACCTAGCCTGACCAACCTCTACCCATAACTGAGGTTCTCTAGACCTGGAAACATCCTCAAATCTTTTCTGCACTCTTTCCAGTTTAACCAAATCTTTCCTATAACAGGGTGAGCAATGCTGTACAAAGTACTCTAAGAGCTGCCTCACCAACAACATACACAACTGTAACAATATGTCCCATCTCCTACACTCAATGACCTGATTCATGAAGTCCAGCAGGCTAAACATCTTTTTCACCACCTTGGTTTCAGCTAACTATGCACCGCGGTTCCTCTGTTCTATTAAACCTCTTAGTGCCCTGCCATTCAGAGTAATAAGTCCTACACTGGTTTGACTTCCCAAAATACATCACCTCACATTTAACTATTGAAATCCATTTGCCACTCCTCGGCCCATTTTCTAACTGATCAGGATCCCCCTGTGATGTACGATAAGCTTCTTCACTGCCTCCTGGTTTTGCTTCATCTACAAAGATAAACGTGACACAAACATGGGCAGCTGAGGTGATGGGAAGCCTGCGATGCCACCTGCTCCTGACTGGAAGCAAAGCAAATGACAATGCCTGAGCTGGTGATTTTTGTGCATGGGGGACTTTCTTGAAACTGTAGCAAACTGAGAGACAAGACGGCGATCTGTTGTGGCTGTTTGGAACGAGCTGGGAGTGAGTAAATTCAGAATCACCGTGACCTTGACATCCTTGGAGAGAGCATTCCGTGTGGTCAAATGTCATGTCTCAGGTGTGAGAGGCTTAGTAAGCCATCATTGTCGACAGAGAGGTCATGGATGGTGAGGACTGAGGTAGGAGCCTCTTCCCTGGTGACCACATTCAGGCCTCTTGCCCAAGGTCCCTGATCAATTCCTGAGGTGATAGGTGAAGCCAGGTGCATGGGAAAAGTCAAAAGCTGGAGAAGAAAGAATCTGATAGGAGAGCAGAGTGGACAATAGGAGAAAAGGAAGGAGGAGGGGACCCAGGGGAAGTAATAGGCAGCTAAGAAGAGGTAAAAGGTCAGAGTGGGGAATAGAGGAAAGGGGGGGTGCGGGTAAGTTTTTTGTTACCGGGAGGAGAAATTAATATTCATGCCATCAGGTGGGAGGCTACCCAGACTGAATAAAAGGTGTTGCTCCTCCGTCCCAAGGATGGCCTCATCTTGGCACAAGAGGAGGCCATGGATCACCACATCAGAATGGGAATAGGAATAAGAAAAACATCTCATTCTGATCTTCTGAAGAAATATTAACTGAGATGTCACTTTCCACAGATGTTCCTTGATTGTATGGCAATGTTTCTGTAAATACCTGTGCAAGGAGGCTGTTCTCATCATCCATGATCTTAACTGGGGGCAACATTTGAAGTTCTGAATTACAGGTGGAGATGTAAGCAATGAGAAAAAGGGATGTTGTCACATGTGAAAGGTTATAATTACAAGCAAATGCTTGGGAAACATTTTTATTGGAGCAGCGAGCTATGACATAAAAGAGGTTGTCATGTTTATAATCAATTAAAAATGATCTCCACGAGTGACGCTAAAATGATACATTCCAGATAATCGCAAAAATTAAAGGTAATTTTAGCAAAGTTCTTCACAGAAAGCAGAGAATATGGCAGACTCACATTCCTTAAGCTTGTAGCAGATTTCAGAAGAGCTGTTACCATATTAAGCACTTGACTTGGATCGATTAAGGGCAGGGAGAGTGGGATTAGATGAGATAGATTGAATGAGGAAAGGTGAGCACTGGAAGATCTAGAGTGATAGAATGAGCTAGCCATAGAGAGGTGCAGCAGGGTAACAGACCATTTGGCCAAACAGGTCCATGCCGATCATTGACACTAGTTCTATTCTAACCCGCTTTATTCTTCCCACCTTCCCATCATCTACCCTACACTCTGCCACTCACCTTCACACTTGGGATAACTTACAGCGTCTAATTAACCTGCACGTTTTGGGTATGTGAGAGGATGTCGGAGCACACGGAGGAAGCTTTCATGATCTCAGGGAGAAAGTGCAAACTCCATACAGTTGGAAGTCAAGATCAAACCTGGATTACATTCTCTGCAAGGTTCTCTGATTCTGGGTTTGAGAACACATTCAAGGCAAACGGACTTTGATGAAAACTGACCACACATTAGCAGCAGCTGAGTCTGAGTTTGTAATCGTTCACCATCGTCACTGCTCCCTGGACAAAGTGAAAAGAGATAAGCTTGACACCAGGAACCTACTTTGTCATCAGGTATTTGAGGTCCTGATACCAGGAGGTTCTGGAGTTCAGGGCCTCTGTGAGATTTTCTGAAGCTCCTCGATGAGGGTTTGGCATCAGGAAGGCAAGGAGCAATATGTTAAGAGCACCAATACATGGAGTGACCTGTGGGAAGCAAGCAAACAGAGCACACTACTGATTTAAATGTTAATCAAACACTAACAACAGTATTTATGCTTATACTCAAGGGGAAGATAGTTCCCTAAATCTCTGAAATTCCACTAAAGCATGACAAGAATCTGTCTCAAATTCTCTGCCCAAGATGGAACACGATGTTTACACTGTGCTGATTGTGAAAGCACTGGATCATTCAATTGGTTAAGACCGAGTATTAAAGTTCTATGCATCTGTTGGCAAGGTATGAAAGGTTTCTTCTCATCACCTACATGAGGGCTATCTGCAAGATTTAGTAAGCAGATCATGTAGCAAGAGGGTTTCTTTATTATCTGATGATATAGATGATGTTTGGTGCAGTGCAACGGTATAGGGGTCAATTACAAGAGAAATCAGCGACATTCAGCCTCGCTGAAAATCAATTTGTCTTGAGTCAAATAGTTTCTAATAGGAAATTTCAGATTAATTTTACAACTCTCCTGCTTTCTATTTTATTTAACTTCAATCAAAATACTTGTATTACTGGCTGACAATTCACAAAGGGGCATTTTACACCCAATCAACCCACATCAACTTCCCCTTCCTCCCTGATGGACACCCTTTGTGAAAAGAGTGTGGATTGGGCTTTAAAATTTCTCTCTTGTGCAGAGAAAATGTTGTGATATCACAATGGGAGACATGGTGTAGAAATCCCTGAAGCAAATGAAATACAACAGTAAACATGAAATTGCACACAAACTAGTCTTACCCTCAATCCCCAGTGCCAGTCACCTGTCAGCTTCAGCATACTAGACCCAAGGATGTAACCAAGGCCACTGTAATAGAACAAATATGTTGTATTCAATTTCTCTAATCTTCCAATCATGCAAACAGCAAATGTGTTTCAGAACCTTGACTAACTCACAATTTGATGACATTAACCTTCGCCACTCCAAAGATATGTCCAGCATCAAAGAGAAGATAAAATAGAATGCAAATACTGGAATCTAGAGCAACACAAGATGTGCTGGAGGAGCTAAGAAAATCAGGCAGCATCTATGGAGGGAAATTAAGATGAAGGTCTTGATAGGAAACATCAACTGTTTATTTCCCTCCATAGATGCTGCTGGATCAGTTGAGTTCCACCAGTGTTTCATGTTGCTCCATCATCAAAGCCCTGGAATTAACATAAATCGGTTTCTATTTTATGGTGATTAACAGGCATCCAGATTGTAATTAATATGCTCATCCGTTAGTGATGGGAGCCTGAGTAAATGTCCCTTTTACCCTCACTAACCACAAAGTCACCTACCATGGAGGCTGTTCAAGGATGGAACAGATTTTTATTGTGGACTGTTCAGAAAAAAATTAAAAATGTAACTTACTTTTCATGTGGATGCAAAATGCTAGGGCCTAAAGGACACATACTCTTGTTTGTCACAAGTTTGGCTAATATTTCAGACATGTGGTGACTGACTGAACAGCCATGGTAAGCTGTGGTAAACACTTTAAACCATAAGCGCACTTCTCCATTTGTTTAAAATTGTCAAACATTGACTTCTGTTGAAATAGAGAAAGTGTTCAAAGTAGACTATAACGCATATATGTCAAACTCAAGGCCCGCGGGCCAAATCCAGCCCGCGGTGGAATTATCTTTGGCCCGCGAGATAATATCTAATTACTATTAAAGCTGGCCCCAGTAATCGAAGCGCCTATGGTGTATGATATGGCTAATGCTGAGTTTATTCAGGTACCAGGTTTTCAGGGTTTTTAGTGTTTATTCGGCAGTCTTGCTTGGCAGTCTTCTTCATAAGAAACGGAATTTGTAAAGTGAAACACTTTGTAGTTATAGCAGAGACTGAGACACATGAGAGCAGGCTGAAAAAACGGAGGCAACGAAAGCTGCGTTCGTACGCGTCCTACTGATCCGGCCCGCATGAAGCTGCATTTTGCACAATCTGGCCCGTGACCTAAAATGAGTTTGACACCCCTGCTATAACGTATCACTAGTTTTTATTTACTGAAACAATGGATTGACATCCTGTGAGGCATTTGCATCCACAGGAAAAGAGACTGTCCAAGTTATTAACCAAGGGACATTCTGCTGAAGATAAAGACTTCTGAAGATAAAACATTGGAAACCAGCCACACTTCTTCCCCAGTAAGAGGCTAAAAATTGTGTAAGACTTGATCTGGTATCAGGCACACAGAAGATCAGAGGATAAATGGGCCATCAGTTTTCACATGCAACTGATACCATCCAAGAATCTGAATTGTGCTTCTGTGCTAAGGCTGATTTGACCTTTCTTGGACATTACATGGAATTGATGGTTATAAATGGAAATAGAGTTCAATTGGAGTTACGATGCTGTTGGTTTGGAAAACCCTAAAGATATGACTGCATCAGAAGCATCAAAGGATTAAAGCTGCCTTGCATTTGTCAAGTAACATGTGGGGGGGGGGGGGTGGCAACAGATTAGAGGTTAGGTTGAAGTTGTACCTTGGGTGTGAGATGGGATGGGATAGGGTTGGAATGAGGGTTTAAAGCTGAGTTTGGGTGTAAAGGGCAGGGTGGGGCTATGACTAGTCCTGAAGCCAGTGGCCTATATGGAAGGGGCAATGAAGGAAGTGCTGGTGATCTGATAAGAAGCAGAAATAGAGTGGGGCAGTTGGTAGAGGGTAACTGAGTGATTGGTGAGGAGTCGTGTTTGTGGGTGACAGTGGGGGAGTGGGATAAGGGCAGGAATAGATTTAAGATAGTATGGTGGTGGTGTGATTGTATGAATGTCAGCTGCTGGAAGGGGAAGTGAAAGGAATTAGGAAGCCGAAGTGAAAAGGTGCTGAATGGGGATAGGAATATGGTGACTGGGAATAGTGGGTTGGAAGGAGATTAATTGACTGGGATTGTTACGGGTTATCAGATAGGGTAGGGGAGGATAGCTGTTGAGTTAACATTGAGCTGGCAGTGGTGGTTGGGCTACAAGCCACATAAGAGGGAAGCAGTAGTCCATACGTCACTGAGCCTCTTCCCCCTTCCAATAAGATCATGGCTGATCTGATCTTAACCTTGAGCTCCCCTATACACCAAAACTCTGTCTGAGGCTTCAGTGATATGGCCTGCATAGCTGGCAAGGATGCCACCCTTCAAGAGAAGAAACTTACCCTGGACCATGGTCCAGTTAAGAGTGCAGGCGACTGGCCGGCTTTGACCAGTATCCACCCACCCCACCTCTGCCCCCGTGACAGACAAATAAGGCTGTAGTGGTATATAGAGAATGATTTGGTGGTCCCAGTCAAAACGAGCAGCAATTAGGGTGAGAAGTGGTAGAGGTGGGGGCTGGAGGAAGCACATGCGCTTAATTCCTACCCACCTCTTTGTTATCAGTGTTTGAAAACATGGAAGGAATTCACATACCTTCCTATTGGAATCGCAATGTAGAAGGCACAGAGTGCCCATGTCCTTCTGGCATCCACGAAAAGGTCTGCAATAACAGTTGGTGCAATCGTGGCAAAGCTGGCTTGCCCTACCCCAACAAATGCCAAGCACAAATTTAGCAAACAAAAGCCCTGAGGAGAAAAGCAAGTTTTAAAAAATAGTGAGCTGGAGTGGAGAATCAATGACATTTCCAAGTTCAGAGTGTTGCTGAGAGCTCAACCAGCAGTTACAGGGGTTACACACCATTCATTCTCCTTTGAGTTCTTGCATCAGAAGCAATCCAATCCATGAGGCCCAATATCAAGAGAGTCGTATGCTTTCAATGAACACCAATACAATGCATCAAATTTTTGTACAAATTGTCATTATCTGGCAAGCATTTTTAAGCTCTGAGACGTAAAAATTGGTATGTGCCATTCTAGTTTTGGTTCCAAGGTTTTTCAAGTATCTTGATAGATCAAACTGAGGAAAGAGTTTCTTCAAAGCACTCTCCAAACTCAAGATGGACACCATTTAGAAGGACAAAGGTAGGAGGAGGATGAGGTCAACATCATTCCTAAGTCAAAACTTCATCACATCCTATTTAACTTATTATTTTTTATCAAATAGAGTTATGAACATCCCAAAACATGGAGACAGGGCCAATGCCATCTTCTCTTGAATGGACAATGAAAGATTGGTTTAACATTGACGCTTGCATTGCCAGAATAAAAGAGGAGAAATATACCTTAACTCCAAGTGCAGTCAGTATATTCTATTCTACAACATCCCAGGAACAAATGACCACTTTGGGCTACTGATTTTGTGTTACTACTGTTTCTAACCAGAACAGAGATGGTTGGCTGATTCTCCCATTATCACATCTAGAGACTGCTGCAAGTGACTGGGATTATTTTATTGGTGAATTCACCATGATCCTATCGGGAAGCATTGCTGTTATTTTGACAATGGGTCCTTCCAGATAGCTTGTTTGGAATAAATAAGCACTACTGTAAAATGCAGTTACCCATCTCTTGTTGATTTTATGGAAACACAATATGGCAATAAACACCATATTGTATGTGTAATTAGCAACTGTAATGAAAACCAGCCTAGACACAGACAGTAAGCACAAGCATGTAACATTACAGAAGAGCTGACCAAGAAATCTTTCATTCTTGAGCTCCAACATTGACAAGAAGATTAAGAAATAAAAATATATCAGCATACAAACTCAGTAACGAATGATCCTGCCAGCATCGCAGTGCTCCATATGGCTATTCCGACACCCATCAGAATCTTCCTGTTGTATCGATCACCCAGGTAACCAAACAATGGCGCCAGCGCCAGGTAGCTGCAGGTAGGGACTGAACAAAATAGGCAAGTCAGCAGTGAACTCAGCACAGAATGTGAAGCCAGTAATGTGTTGTCTGTGTGAATCACCTAAAGCCCTTTTGCTAGACATCGCGGTGACAAGGTCCTACATCATGGCAGGAGAATCCCAGCTCAGCAAGGACAAGAACGAACCAGGAGGAATCCAGACCAATCACATGGCTGGAAAGTTCATCAAAAGACAGCCAAGCCTCACCTCTTGCTTATGAAAACTGCAGTGAATTCTGACATTCCAAAGCCATGAAATGAATTAATTTTGTTAAAAAGAATAATACAAATATAAATACTTAATACTTACCCAAGCAATTAATAAAATATGAACATCTTAGTCCTTGCTGGTTGTTTCTCTTCAATGAAATTACAGGTGAAGCACACGTACCCAGCCTAACCTGCCATTGTTCGCCCTACAGATTCTCCAGTGTAAGTGCAAGTTTGGAATTATTATCACTTGTAACAAGGTACAGTGAAAAGCTGTTGCTACAGATCAATTCATTACAACAGTGCACTGAGGTAAATCAATGTCAGAATGCAGAATGAAGTGTAGCAGTTAAAGAGAAAGTGCAGTACAGGTACAGGTTATAATTTTGCACTTCATCTTTAGATTGCACAGAGAGTCATGTGTCAAAGTACTATTTTCGTTCTGACAATGGCCCATGAACAGGTTTGGGTTTCTTGGATTTGCACACTTTAATGAAAAGCCCAAACTTGCTGGTGGTTACATGGTGAAATGCAAATGATGAGCTTTCTCTTTCAAACTCCACCTCAGTACATCTCAGCAGCAACTCAATAGTTCTAAGGCAGCAGAGCCACAAGTCTGTGCTCTCCTGCTCTCTGCACAGGCATCCTGCATATCACATAGCTCAGTTCAAGCATTGCAAACGTGAAGAGGGTGTGGATTCAAATTCCATTCTCGGCACTTGAGAACCTAATACAACCAGGTGGTGCCCTTTGCAGTTGCAAATGCCTCCTTTTGAATGAGACATTAACGAGACACTGCTCTTTTCCTAAGTGTAGATAATAGACAGAAAGCAAATCATTTTTCTCTTAATCAAAATCTCCTCTGATCATTATCAGATTTTTCATTAACAGCATGCAGATTCTCTTTTTGAAACCGGTACTTGACTTTTTATCTTTATCTCTTCTCAGTGCAGTTCATTTACTTCTGTCTGCCAAACATGTGCTTTGTATGTGTACTACTTTGTTGCAGTTTCCGCATATTTCACCTTCAAATCTGCATTGGTTTGGTGTATATGAGCCCCTGCCACAGCAGTAACACAGTTTGTTCAACCAGGCAATTTCAGTTCAGACATTGCAATTTTCTCACACTCATTTTCATTCTTGACTGCAACTCCAGCTACCATTCCCACTGATACAGTGATTTCAACTGCAATTTTAAATGTGACTTGTGCTTCAGTTAGGAGCCATTCTTAATGCTTTCTTGTAAGATTCCACAAACTAAATGATCTCTTAGTGCATCATGAAGCTCATTTCTGAACTGGCAATGCTCAGACAATCTCTTCAACTCAGCCACTTAAAATTTAATGGACTCCCCTTCTTTCTGATTTGGCTTATGAAACCTAAAGTATTATGCAATCAACAATGGTTTCTGTTCTAAATGTTCCTGCATTACTTTCAAGATATCAGCAATGCTCATTTCAGCTGGTTTGGTTGAAACAGTTAAACTTCTAAGCAAACTATACTCTTCCACCAATTGCATTCGTTTCTCATCAGCTGTTCCATTTACCTTAAAATATTGCTCAATTTGTTCAGTATACATCAGCCAGTTATCTGTTGTGTTATCGAACATAACTATTATTCTGATATTGCCAGCCATGTCTGCTTTTTCAACAGCCAGAAAGACACAAAGCTTGCAGTTAGGGTCCTCTCTCAGCCCCCATGTGTGCAGCTGTGAGAGGGAGAGTGCCATACATGAACCACAGGAGGAAAGAAATGCAGAAAGCCTCCAGTCTCCAAAGCTCTGCCCAAGTGATCTTGTGCTTGGGAAGATCCCATTTCATCCAAGCACTCTGTGACCCCCATCTGCACTGCCTCCACCTTCTGTCCTCACGGTTCCATACCTCTGGCTGAATTATGTCACGCCTATCCCTTGCATATGCACTCCCCCATCACTGGAAGTGTGCAGAGCCAAGGCTTGCCATCCCAGGCTTGGGTTGCCAATGATGTCTCTGTCAATTGCAGGGAGCTCACTGCTTGGTCTATGGCCATGTTGGCGGCCCACTTTCAGCCTGATCTTGTCATGTCTTATGCTTGGTGTATTAGCTTGTCATCGGAACCCCTCAGTGTTAGCGCAACTCTACACTTTGCCACTTTGAAATCCTCCACTGGCGATGACAATGGAAGCTGTAGCTAGCCTGATCTTATGTAGAGCCCCACTGAAGAAAAGTTTGAGGGGATCCACAGCCACCTGCAGGTGCTTGTTGACTTACCTGTTGATACCTTCTACAGTAACCATGGGGAACTCATACACTGTGAAAAGCCAGAGCAGCATTGGTAGAAGACTATGTTGGTACAGCTATTAAACATCACATCTCATCTCTTTGTACTCAGTACTTTGATTTATGAAGGCCAATGTGCCAAAAGCTTTCTTTAGGACACTATCTACCTGTGACACCACTTTGAATGAATTATAGACCTGTATTCCCACATCCCTTTGTTCTACTACACTCCTCAATGTCCTACCGCTCATTGTATAAGACCTACACTGGTTGGTCCTCACACTTGCTTGTATTAAATTCCATCTTCCATTTTTCAGCCCATTTTTCCAACAGGTCCAGATCCTGCTGCAAGCTCTGACAGCCTTCCTCACCGTCCTCCACACTTCCCATCTTGGTGTCATTCGCACACTTGCTGATCCAGTTAACCACATTATCATCCAGATCATTGATATAGATGACAAACAAGGATGGACCCAGCAATCACTTTACTGTCAGATTACTACAGGCCTCTCAATGAGTTATCAGGAGAGGGATAGACATGTAGACAGTTCACAGAAAAGTACATAAACAAAAAGGTATTTCAATTTCCCCAATAGTAACTGGAATTGCCTTAGCATGAAAAACATAGAGGGGTGCAATTTATCAGGAAGGTCAATTTGTAGATAATATTATTGTAGAGGCAACAGTACCAGATCTAACCTCAGGAAATGAAGTTGGGCAAGAGGTAAAGTATCTGTGGTTGAACAGTTTGAGAGAAGTGACTATAACTCACAGGAAGTTACAAGGCGTTGGTGGGACCACATTTGGGATATCATGATCAATTTTAATCACCCTGCTATATGGAAAGAATGCGGGGCGATTTACACGGATGTTGCTGGGATTAATGGAGAGAGGTTCAGCAGTTTGGGATTTTATTCATAGGAGAATGAGCAATGATATTATAGTGTATGAAATCCACAAGGTACTACATGGACAGGGTGATTTTTTAGTTTTTATCTCATGGTTGGGGAATCATTAATTAAAGGACATAGATTTAGAGGGAGGGGTGAAGATTTACTAAGGATCTGAAGGACAATGTTTTCACCCAAGTGTTCCCAGTACATGGAGTGAGTTGTCAGAGAACAGGTACATTAACAAAAGGCACTTGGACAGGTTCATGGATAGAAGAGGTGTAAAGGGATATAGGCCAGATGGAGAGGACATGGGCATAGCTTAGATGGGCATCTTAGTTGGCATTGAACAGTTGGGCTCTGGGGCCTGTTTCCATGCTGGATGATTTCATGACTCTGAGTTATGGAAAGATATAAAGAGGGTCTGGAAATCAGGGTCCTGATTTATAGAAATATAGAAACATAGAAAACCTACAGCACAATACAGGCCTTTCGGCCCACAAAGTTGTGCCGAACATGTCCCTACCTTAGAAATTACTAGACTTACCCATAGCCCTCTATTTTTCTAAGCTCCATGTACCTAACCAAAAGTCTCTTAAAAGACCCTATCGTACTATGGAAGGCCAATTTCAATATCTTAAAGCAGAACCCAGAAAAAGTGAATTGGGAGCAGATACTTCTGGTATGTGGGAATCTTTTAAAAGTGAAATATTGAGAGTTCGTACCATTGTGTCCCTGTAAGGATGAAAGTTTAGGAAGGTAAGCCCAGAGTGTCAAATAATATCTTTGGTTTGATAAAGGGAAAAGATGAAGCCTAATGGCAGATATGGAGTATTGAAAGCAGGAGAGGCCCTTCTGGAATATAGAATATATAGGTGAATATTCAGAAAAATTACAAATACAATGAGTGAGCAGCCACAAAGTATCAGAGGCTGAGAAGATTAAGGAAAATCCAAAAAACTTTACAAGTATGTTTAGAGCAAGAATGTAAGGTATAATCTGTGTCTTGAGCAAGGGGATGTTGGTAAGCTCTTAATGTAATAAGCACTCTGTTCACTAAGAAGGAAAAACACTGCAGTTGCAAATGGAGGGTTTCTAGAGCATGTTATCATCAGGAAGGAGGAAGTACTGGATGGATAAATCCTCAGGAGCCTAATGAGATATATCCCAGCTGCTATAGGAAGCAAGGCAAAAGCTTGATGGCATCCTAACAGAGAATTTTAACTCTACTGGCCACAGGTGATGCGCCAGATGACTGGAGGTCAACAAATGTGTTACATTTACTCAGGAAAGGCAGCAGAGATTAGCCAGGCAAAGGTTGGGAATATTTTTTGGAAAGGAGTCTGACAGATAGGATTACTCTATATTTGAAATGCAAGGGCTAATCACGCAGAGCAGACACAAGTGGCTGCAAATGCTGGGATGTGGAGTAACTGATAGAGGGACTCAGGTCAAGCAGTATCTTTGGGGGCTAAATGGATAGTCAGCCTTTCTAGTCGAGACCTTTATTCTGGATTCTCATCAGGGATAGTTAGTGCAACCTAGATGGTGGGAGATTCTGTATGACTAATTTTTCATATTTTATGACTCTATGTCTGACTGTATTTTTACTGAATGTTGATACATGCAACCAACTATCAATTTATCAATATAATTGTGTTTTGAAAAGTACAATATCTAATGATAAGAAGAGTACAGTTGATGTAGTCTACACAGACTCTAATGAGGTCATTGATTAGGCACCACACAGAAAACTAGTTGAAAAGGTTTGAGCCAATGGATTTCTAGGTAAGTTAGCAAAATAGATCCAAACTTGATTTGGCATTAGAGTGTGACAGATGTTGTTATCGATTAAATGGACTCTGAAAACTTTGTTCCTCAATCACACTTTATTTACTTGCGTACAAGATGAACAACCCGGCCCCTGTCACCAAACTGTTCTGAAGTTTGAAAAAAGAAATGCCATTTTTAAACAGAAATTGACTAGTTGGATATAGATGTTGACTAATTGGTAACAATGTGGATGTTGATGTTCCTTATTTGCAAAATCAATCACACTACAATAATACAGCTATTAATAAAATCTATACATCTCAGGCCAAAATACTTAAGAATTAGTAAAGTAACTATTACAATAGTAAGTGTCACCCTGGAATCCTTTATTTGCATCTTTATCGTGTCTTGGTATGACAAATGGCTCTGGCCTCATGATGTGCAAAGGGAAACTATCCTCTTCAGAGACCTCCCTGCCTGGGTTAACTGCACACTATATATAAACTCTCCTTGTCCGGACATCATCTTAACCCTTGACTTGCTGCAACTTCCACATAAAGCAGGATTGCTTCAATGATTTAAAGTCTGTGATCAGTAGAATACTAAAGGGATCAGTGCAGGAATCCTTAGTGTGTACAGGAGCCCTCAATTAACCCTTAATATGCAAAAAAAAAACAATCTGGATAAGAAAGTGTGAGATACGATTCGACCATAAAAAGCATAAAATATAGGAGCAGAATTAGGCCATTCAGCCCATCAAATCTATTCTGCCATTTTATTGTGGCTAATCCATTTTCCTTCTCAACCCCATTTTCCTGCCTTCTGCCAGTAGCCTTTCATACTATGATTAATCGAGAACCTATCATCCTCCGCCTTAAATATACCCAATAACCTGGCTTCCACAGCGGCCTATATCAAAGAATTCCACAGATTCACCACCACCTAAAGAAATTCCCCCTCATCTCCATGAGTACAGGCCCAGAGTCATCAAACTTCCCTCACAGGTTAACCCTTTCATTTCCCAGAAGCATTCTCATGAACCTCCTCTGAATCCTCTTCAATGTCAGTACA
This sequence comes from Hemitrygon akajei, assembly GCF_048418815.1. Classification (NCBI taxonomy): domain Eukaryota; kingdom Metazoa; phylum Chordata; class Chondrichthyes; order Myliobatiformes; family Dasyatidae; genus Hemitrygon; species Hemitrygon akajei. The sequence continues at coordinate 49,962,470 of NC_133131.1, forward strand.
TACTTTCTTAGACAAGGTGTCCAAAACTGCTCACTATACTCCAAGTGAGGCCTCAGCAGTGCCTTATAAAGCCTCAGGACTACATCCTTGCTTTTGCATTCTAGTCCTCTTGAAATGAATGCTAACATTGCAACTTATCTTTAGGGAATCCTACATGAGGACTTTCAAGCCCCTTTGCACCTCAGACTTTTTAATTTTCTCCATGTTTAGAAAAATAGTCTATGTTTTTATTCTTTCTACCAAAGCACATCACAACATACTTCCCAACACTGTATTCCATCTGCCACTTCTTTGTCTCCTCCCTGCTTCTTCAACACCTGCCCCTCCACCTGTCTTTGTATCATCCACAAACTTGGTCACAAAGCCATTAATTCGATCATCCAAACGATTGACATATAACATAAAAAGAATGGTCCCAACACCAACCTTTGTAGAACACTACTAGTCACCAGAAAAGGCCTATTTTATTTCCACTCTTCGCTCCTGCCAATGAGCCAATCATCTATCCATGCTAATATCTTTCTTGTAATACTATGGGCACTTATCTTGTTAGGCACGCATGTACAGCATCTTGTCAAAGTCCAAGTACACAACATCCACCAATTCTCCTTTGTCCTTACGGCTTTTTGTTTCCTCAAAGAATTCCAACTGATGTGTCAGACAAGATTTTCCCTTGAAGAAACCACACTGACTTTGTCCTATTTTATCATGTGCCTCTAAGTACCTTAAAACCTCATCCATAACAATCGACTCCAACATCTTCCTGAGGTCAGAATAACTGGCCTATAATTCCCATTCTTCTGCCTCCCTCCCTTCTAAAACAGTGGATTGACATTTGCAATTTTCCTGTCCTCTGAAGGTATGCCAGAATTTAGTGGTCATTTAAAGATTATTACTAATGCATCCACAATCAAGTACTTCTTTCAAAACCCTGGTGTGAAGTCTAACTGGTCCAGGTGACTTACTGACCTTCAGACTATTCCACTTGTCAAGCACCTTCTCTCCAGTATTAGTAACTGCACTTGCCTCTGCTCCCTGACACTCCCGAACTTCCGGAATACTGCTAGTATTTTCCACAGTGAAGACTGATGCAAAATACTTATTCAGTTCGACTGTCATTTCCTTGTTCCCCCATTACTACCTTTTCAGTGTCATATTCCAGCAATCTAATATCTACTCTCATCTCCCTTTTACTCTTTATATATTTGAATAATCTTTAGGCCTCCCCTTTTAATTATTGGCCAGTTTACCTTCAAATTTAATCTTTTCCCTACTTAGTGTTTTTTTAATTGCATTCAATTGGTTTTTAGAAGCTGCCCAATCCTTTAACTTCCCACTAATTTGTGTTCCGTTATATGCCCTCCCCTTTCCTTTTATTTTGTCTTTGGCTTCCGTTGTCAGCTATGGTTGTATCATCCTGCCTTTAGAATACCTCTTCTTCTTTGGGACGTATCTATCCTGTGCCTTTTGATTTACTCCCAGAAACTTCAACCAATGCTGCTCTGCCATCATCCCTGCTAGTGTCCCCTTCCAATCAACTTTGGCCAGCTACTCTCTCATGCCTCTATAATTCCCTGTACTGTACTACTGATACATCGGACTTTAGCTTTTCCCTCTCATATTGCAGGGTGAATTCTATCATATTATGATCATTGTCTCCTAAGGGTTCCTTGACCATAGGCTCCCTAATCAAATCCAGTTCATTACACAAAACCCAATCCTTTCCCCTAGTGGGCTCAACCACAAGTTGCTCTGAAAAAACATCTCACAGACATTCTACAAATTCTCTGTTTTGGGATCCAGCACCTACCTGATTTTCCCAATCTACCTCTATATTGAAAACCAGCTATGAGTAAATAGTCCCACTGCCTTGTGAGCAGCCTCGAGAGAGAAGAAGGCTATGGGAGTAAACCCAGACACCAAATCCAGAGTGGAGCCCCTAAGGCAGCCGGACGTCATTGAATATCCTTCCAGCAGCTCCTGCAGCCAAGCTGGTGCCAAATGTATTGCTTCATGATATTTCCTTTAGACTACAGTGCGCCAGAGGTCCATGAGCGTCAGGAAGCAGAAGTGAGTGCCATTGCTATTTCAAAAGGAAAAAGTGCTACGCAAATTCAAAGGTCTTAAGATGGATAAGTCACCTGGGCCAGATGGACTACATCCCAGAGTCCTGAGAGAGGTTGCTGAGGAGATAATGGATCCATTGTTCATGATCGATCAAGAATCACTTGATTCTGGCATGGTGCCAGAGGAATAAAGGATTGCAAATGTCACTCCACCCTTTAAGAAGGAAGGGTGGCAAAAGAAAGGAAATTATAGGCCAGTTAGCTTAACCTCAGTGATTGGGGAAGTGCTGGAGTCTATTATTAAGGTTGAGGTTTTGGGGTACTTGGAGACTAATGATAAAATAAGTCAAAGTCAGCATGGTTTCTGTAAAAGGAAATCTTGTCTGACAAATCTGCTAGAGTTTGTTGAGGAAGTAACAAGCAGGGTGGACAAAGGAGAGACAGTGGATGTTATTTACTTGGATTTTCAGAAAGTGTTTGATGAGGTGCCACACATGTGGCTGCTTAGCAAGATAAAATCCTATGGCATTACAGGAAAGATACTAGCATGGATAGTGAAATGGCTGGCAGGCAGGAAGCGGTGGGTGAGAATAAAAGGGGCCTTTTTCTGGTTGATTGCCAGTGACTAGTGGTGTTCCTCAGGGTTCAGTATTGGGATCGCTACTTTTCACATTGTTTGTCAATGATTTAGATAATGGAATTGATGGCTTTGTGGCAAAGTTTGCAGATGATACGAAGATGAAGGGGTAGGTAGTGCTGAGGAAGCAATGCAATTGCAGCAGGACTTAGACAAACTGGAAGAATGGGCAAAAAAGTGGCAGATGGAGTACAGTGTTGGGAAATGTATGATAATGCACTTTGGTAAAAGGAACAATAGTGCAGAATATAATCTAAATGGGAAGAAGGTTCAAGAGGTGCAGAGGAACTTAGGAGTCCTTATGCAAGACTGCCAGAAGGTTAATTTACAGGTTGAGTCTGTAGTAAAGAAGATCAATGCAATATTGGCATACATTTCATGGGGAATAGAATATAAAAGCAAGGAGATAACGCTGAGCCTTTATAAGACACTAATCAGGCTGCACAATTGTCTACAGTTTCAGGCCCCATATCTCAGAAAGGAGGCATTGTCATTGGAGAGAGTCCGGAGGAGGTCCACGAGGATGATTCTAAGAATGAAAGGGTTAACATATGAGGAGCATTTGGCAGCTTTGGGCCTGTACTCACTGGAATTTAGAAGAATGTGTGGGGATCTTATTGAAATCTACCTAATGTTGAAAGGACTAGATAGGTTGGGTGTGGAGAGGATGTTTCCTATGGTGGGGGGTATCCAGATCTATAACGCACAGCCTCAAAATTGAGCGACGACCTTTTAGAACAGAGGTAGGGAGGAATTTTTTTTTAGGTCAGAGAGTAGTAAATCTGTGGAATGCTCTGCTACAGAATGCGGTCGAGGCCAAGTTCATGCATATATTTAAGGTGGAAATTGATCATTTCCTGATCAGTCAGGGCATCAAAGAATATGGTGAGAAGGCAGGTGTATGGGGTTGAGTGGGATCCGGGATCCGGGATCAGCCATGATGGAATGGTGGAGCAGACTCAATGGGCTGAATGGCCTAATTCTGCTCCTATGCCTTATGGTCTTACAGTCTTACACTGGTGAGGCTGAGAGGGGGATCTTGACGACCGGGCATCTCGGGATCTCCATACCTTTCGCCCAGGCTTGTGACGATGAAGACGATCACGCATTGTCCTTCAAGACAGACGGATGCCACTAAATGTATCTTACAACCAAAACTCAAGCTATTGTTTGAGAGGTGATTGATAAGGAGCTTTATATAATAGCATTCATGCCACATCCCAGCTGATGACAAAGGAGAGTGAAATACAGTGGAATTGAACTTACCAGTCTGGAGTAAACCAGTGAAGCTGTCATCTATTTTGAAGTAGTCCTTAACTCTGTTCAACATACCTGCAAGAAACAACACAGATAGTATGACTGAACAGTACAAAGACAGACTGGTCATTTATCAAGGTCAGTGAAAATCATCTGGGGGGAGGAGGAGGGGGAGGGTTGATGCTTTTGCTGCTAGTGTGTGGGGGAAGGGGACTTTTAGTTTCTGGCATTCATTCTTTGGGCTTTTTTGCTCTCTGTTTCATGAATGTCTGTGAAGAGTAAGGATTTCAGGTTGTGTACTGTATATGTACTGATACTAAATCAAACCACTGACCCATCATCCTCTACAACGACGTATCACCCTCAGTCCCTCTGGACCTCTCCAAGGACCCATCCTAGCTGTCTTCCCACATTGCCCCCCATCACGTCTATTCCAGTCATTGATCTAACCTTCTCCTGATGACACCATCAGACAGTTCCCTCATCCCTAGCTGGCCACCAACATCGTCAATGCCTACACTGACCGTTCTGCTTTCAGTAGTAGAGCTGCCACCTTACAGTTTCAGAGACACAGGTTCAATGCTGAACCCCGGTAATCTCTGTGTGGAGTTTGTATGCCCTCCCTGTGACCGTGTATGTGGCTTGCTCCCACACCCCACAGATGTACAGTTTGATAGGTTGCTCTCTCTTGGATAGGTGAAGGGTGGAATATGTTGATGGGTTTGAGCAGAGAATAAAACAGGAATAGTATAATACTGACATAAAAGCGTGAGCAATGGCCAGACCAAAGTGCCTGTTTCCATGACTCTATCAGCTTCTTTAGGACTCTATTTTCTTCTCTGGTCATGATATCAGTGAGCTGAAATCACCGTGCGAGCTCGCTCATTGGTGACGCAGCACAAGGTTTAAAAAGAGCTCAGGAGCTTTCAGCTTCTTATTGGCGCACTGAAATCAGCGTGGGGCCAATAAAAAGAAAGGAGGTGTAAGTGGAGCGGCCGTTGTTGGAGTGGAGCATTGTGAGAGTGGACTGGCTTTGGCTCAACAAGCTTAGGTGAGAACAGAGCTGGGTGGGAACAGGTTCTAAGTGAGTAAGTTTCTAGTAAGCTTTTTCTTTCTGTTAGTATGTAGCTAGGGCACTGAGAATGGATCTGGATGGAGTGGTGTGTTCCAAGTATGAGATGTGGGAAATTTGGGAGACCTCGAGTCTCCCTGATAACCACATCTGCACAAAGTTTATCAAGCTGCGATCCTTAGAGACCCTGTTAAAGGAAATGGAGCTGCTATGTGGTGACTTCTGGCTCATATGGAAGGAGGAGGAGGTGATAAAGGGAGGTAGTCACCCCCAAGTTCCCTTGCGTGACTGTCAGGAGAGCAAAAAGGCAACCTGTGGCCATTCACCTCAGTAATGAGTATATTGTTTTGGATACTGTTGGGGGGGTGGGGTGAGGGGAATCAACCTACCATTGGGAACCTGCAGCGACCAGGTCTCTGGCACTGAGTCTGTCCCTGTGGCTCAGAAGAGAAGGCAGGGGAGAAGTAGAGTGTAGCTGTGATAGGGGGATTCCATAATTTCTAGAATACTACAGCACAGTACAGGCCCTTCAGCCCTTGATGTTGTGCCGACCCATATATTCCTTAAAAGAAGTACTAAACCCACACTACCCTGTAACTCTCTGTTTTTCTTTCATCCATGTGTCTGTCCAAGAGGCTCTTATTACTCCTAATGTTTTAGCCTCCACCACCATCCCTGGCAAGTCATTCCAGGCACCCACAACCCTCTGTGTAAAAAACTTACCCCTGATGTCTCCCCTAAACTTCCCTCCCTTAACGTTGTACACATGCCCTCTGGTGTGTGATATTCTTACCCTGGGAAACAGGTACTGGATATCCACCCTATCTATGCCTCTCATAATCTTGTAGACCTCTATCAAGTCCCCTCTCATCCTTCTACACTTCAAAGAGAAAAGTCCCAGCTCTGCTAACCTTGCCTCAAGACTTGTTTTCCAATCCAGGCAACATCCTGGTAAATCTCCTCTTCACCCTCTCCATAGCTTCCACATCCTTCCTATAATGAGGTGACCAGAATTGAACACAATACTCTAAGTGTGGTCTCACCAGATATTTGTAGAGTTGCAACATGACCCCTCTACTCTTGAACTCAATCCCCTATTAATGAAGCCTAGCATCCCATAGGCTTTCTTAACTACCCTATCAACCTGTGCAGTGACCTTGAAGGATGTATGGATTTGAACCCCAAGGTAAACACAAAGTACACCGCAGATGCTGTGGTCAAATCAAGATGCACAAAAAAGCTGGATGAACTCAGCAGGTCGGGCAGCATCCGTTGAAAGAAGCAGTCAACATTTCGGGTCAAGACCCTTTGTCAGGACTAAAGAAGGAGGGGGCAAGGGCCCTATGAAGAAGGTGGGTGGAGGGTGGAAAGGGAGTGGAGGTAGGTGTGTGTGTGTGTGTGTGTGTGTGTGTGTGTGTGTGTGTGTGTGTGTGTGTGTGTGTGTGTGTGTGTGTGTGTGTGTGTGTGTGTGTGTGTGTGTGTGTGTGTGTGTGTGTGTGTGTGTGTGTGTGTGTGTGTGTGTGTGTGTGTACATATATATACACATACATATATACATACATATATAAAGGCTGTTATATATAAAGGCACCCAATGTGCAGAAAATAAAAACCACATCATGCCCATAAAAGACTGTCGAACCCCAATGTGCAATAAAAAAAATGCAAACAGTAACCACAAGCAAATATTGTTTTCGAACTGAAGTCTGCAAGAGAATCCCATAGCTCAATGCAGAGCTGAGTAAAAGATGCGAAGCCGCGATCTGAACCAGTCCCCACCTCGCCTCGGGTCCCTATACCCTGACCTTTTCAATCTGGCCCAGCTCTTAACTCCCTGTCCGGACATTGGGTTCTGCCTCTTCGAGCAACAATCTGAACCGGTCCATACCTTGCCTCCAGCCATGACACCCTGACCTTTTCAATCTGGCCTGTTCAGGCTGCCGAGATCTCTTTGACCTCCTGCAGTCAGACAGAAGGTACCACAGCATAAGAAGCAGAACCGCCAAGCTGGTTAACAGCTTCTTCCCCCAGGTTGTTACTTGTTAACACCCTGCTGCCACCCAGCACACCTGTACACCCTGTCTGAATGACATGCCACACCACACCCCCCACAACTCCCCAACTCACGGACATACCTTCATCCTGCACAGGTCACTTTTCACCCTTCATTGCTGCCGTTTCATATGCCTGTTTTATTACAACATTCAGGCATTCAGGGAATTATGCTAATATTATTTTGTGACTGTATGTGTGCTGGATCGTAACTATATGTACTGTGTGTGACTACATGGTATGCACTGTGTTTGTACCTTGGCCGCAGAGGAACATTGTTTCATTTAGCCGTGTATGCAGGTATGGTTGAATGACAATAATTTGAACTTGAACCTGATCAAGCTGTTGACCTGAGCTACTCCCATTTAGCTCATTTCCCTCTAAGCCTTTCTTATCTGTGTACTTGTGCAAATTTCTTTTTAAAGCCATACTTGTACCCACCTCAACCTCTTCCTCCAGTAGCTCATTTCACAAAATTACAACCTTCAGGCCCCTCTTTAAATCTTTCCCCTTTCACCTTTAACCTAGGTAAAGAGACCGTGGCCATTCACTTTAAAATTAAATCTTTAAACCCCTATAAACTTTAAACTTTCATGAGGTCACCACTCAGCTTTCAGCACACCAGGGAAAACAGTCCCAGCTTATCCAGTCTGAGGCCCTCCAGTCCTGGTAACATACTTATGAATTTTTTCTACATCTTTTTCAACTTAATGACGTCCTTTCTATAGCTGGCTGATCACAATCGGTTATATAGCTATGTCAATGTCTATGCAAAAACTGTGACAATGATAAACAAAACCATTCACTTATTTCTTTCTCTGCCAAATGCACCTAACACACAGATGTAGATATGAGCGTGCAACTTGTGGGAGGACAAGGGTTTGTGACTGACAAAGTCAGACTGATTGTCCTTTCATCGCTAACATGCCACTTGTACTATGGTTTGGACCTGGATCCCTCTAATATCTGGTACTTGGCACCAAATTTCTTGGTGTTCACCTGGCAGAGAATCTCACCTGGTCCCTCAACACTAGCTTCATAGCAAAGAAAGCCCAGCAGCGTCTCTACTTTTTGCGAAGGCTGATGAAAGTTGATCTCACACCCCATCCTCATCACATTCTACAGGGGTTGTACTGAGAGCATCCTGAGCAGCTGCATCACTGCCTGGTTTGGAAATTGCACCATCTCGGATCGCAAGACCCTGCAGCGAATAGTGAGGTCAGCTGAGAAGATCATCGGGGTCTCTCTTCCCACCATTACAGACATTTACACTACACGCTGCATCTGCAAAGTAAACAGCATTATGAAAGACCCCACACACTCCTCATACAAACTCTTCTCCCTCCTGCCATCTGGCAAAAGGCTCTGAAGCATTCAGGCTCTCACGAACAGACTATGTAACAGTTTCTTCCCCCAAGCCATCAGACTCCTCAATACCCAGAGCCTGGACTGACACCAACTTACTGCCCTCTACTGTGCCTATTGTCTTGTTTATTATTTATTGTAATGCTTGTACTGTTTTGTGCACTTTATGCAGTCCTGGGTAGGTCTGTAGTCTAGTGTAGTTTTTTTCTGTGTTGTTTTTACGTAGTTCAGTGTAGTTTTTGTACTGTTTCATGTAGCACCATGGTCCTGAAAAACATTGTGCAGAGGAGATTTACTATGATGTTGCCTGGATTGGAGAACAAGTCATATGAAGCAAGATTAGCAGAGCTGGGACTTCTCTCTTTGGAGCGTAGAAGAATGAGAGGGAACTTGATAGAGGTCTACAAGATTATGAGAGGCATAGATAGGGTGGATAGTCAGTACCTGTTTCCCAGGGCACCAATAGCAAACACCAGAGGGCATAGGTACAAAATTAAGGGAGGGAAGTTTAGGGGAGACATCAGGGGTAAGTTTTTTACACAGAGGGTAAATTTCCTCTGTTAACATTTTGAGATCTTAACTTTATCAACTTGAATTGTTAATGATTTATCTCTCTACGGTTGCACAGTTTTAGATCATTAGGGCTAAAACATTAGGGGTATTTAAGAGCCTCTTGGACAGGCACATGGATGAAAGAAAAATAGAGGGCTATGGGGTAGTGTGGGTTTAGTACTTTTTTAAGAATTATATGGGTTGGCACAACATGGAGGGCTGAAGGGCCTGTACTGTGCTGTAGTATTCTATGGTTCTATGGGTCTCGTTTTTACTGTGTACTGTACCAGCAGCTATGGTCAAAATGACAATAAAAAGTGACTTGACTTGACTTGACTTCTGTCCGCAGACATTCACTCATTATTTGGTCAGGTGCATTATGAAAGGTCAGGGGGCAAAGAGAGGAGTGTGTGACATGCTTATCTCCTACTTCCCATTTCCCCTTATGGTGATTCCACACATTTTACACTGTGCTGCTTCCTGTGTCTATTTTTGCCCTTAATCGCTCTTTCTGCAACTCTCTTTGTAAAATGACCTTCAACTAAACACAGATTTTAATTTTTTTGCAGCTTTTCCTCAAATTAAATTGAAATGTCAGGTGTTTAATGTTTGATGTGATTACCAAAACATGACACATAAGCAAATGATTCCAGATGCTATAAATATGAAATCTAAATACAGAACGCAGGAAATACAAAGCAATGTCGGCAGCTTCAATTGAGAGAGAAACACTGTTAACATTTTGAGATCTTAACTTTATCAACTTGAATTGTTTACGATTTATCTCTCTACAGTTGCTGCCGGATCTGCTACATATTTCCAGCCATTTCTATTATTTGAAACAAATGCTTCGAAAGGTGACATTGGTCCTTCAATTTACCAATTGATTTCTTTCACAGGTAACTTTGCTTATGATGCTGAAGTAATTGTTTGTTGAGAGATTCTCAGCCATGCTTCATTTTAAGTCCCCTTCCTCTGCTATATTTCTGTTATTTTATTTTGGACTTATCAGCAAATGTGTGACAATAAAAAGATTATGTTCATAAGGTGATGGTAAAATCGTGACTCAGAGCAGTGAGGCACAACTTGACTCCTAACTCCTATTTCTGTCCCACCAAAATCGTCTCTAGAAACCTAAAAAATTGTTTAAAAGCTAATTCTGAGCTGTGACTCAGTGAAGGTCTCAGCCTGGCATCAACACAGTTCAAATATTGCTGCTCAGAGTCAGGGACATTTTAAAGAATAGTACCACCAATTCATACCAGATATATTTGTTATAATTGGGTGGTCTGGATCTGGTGTCTTTGACTGCAAAGGGACTGGAGGAATTAGAGGGAACATTTCTTTGGCTAATTTAGCAATTCTAAAAAAAAACCTGCTCCAGTTCTCCATTGTTAGCCTCTTCCTAAACTATCCATAATGCCACTTGGGAAGGACTTGGGTTGATATTTCTATACTCAAGCTAGGCACGAACTAAAACAACCTATCAAATTTTTCAGTAATCCTCTCTGGTTCAAGAGCCCATTGGTTGAGGGGTAATATCCGTTCCTGAACCAAGTGATGTGGGTCTTGAAGCCCACTGCCTTCTTCCTAGTGGCAGCAGCAAGAAGAGAGCATGGCCTGGGTGGTGGGGGTCCTCAATGATGGATGCTGCTTTCCCGTGACGGCGTTCTGCATAGATGAATGATGGGGGAGGCTTTAACCATAATGAACTGGGCTGTATCAACTACTTTTTGTAAGCTTTTCTGTGTAAGTGACATTCCCACACCAGACTGTGATGCAACCAATCAATATACTCTTCACCATACATCTATAAAAATTTGTCTTTGTTTTAGATGTTATGCCATATCTTCACAACCTTCTAAGGAAACAGAGGTGCTGCCGTGCTCTCTTCGTAATGGACCGATCTTCTGAACTGATAACACTGAGGTATTTAAAGTTGCTGACCCTCTCCACTTCTAATCTCCAAAGAGGACTGGTTCATGAACCTCTGGTTTCCTCCTCCTGAAGTCAATTATCATCGTTTAGTCTTGCTAACAGTGAGAGATTGTTGTTATGGCACCAATCAGCCAGATTTTCAATCTCCTTTCTATAGCTGATAAGCTCTTGCCTTTAAAACAACTCTGAACATTATGCCACTTGCTCACTTGAGCAACCTTTAAGGTAGAAGTTACAGATGTTAACCTTTGCCTGGAGAAATTCACGAGAAAATCCTTAGAATATTAAATTGATTTGAGGGTTATTTATTAATTAAAAGTATTAGCGGAGAAGGGAGAGTTGATCTTTTGCTGACTTTCCACCCGAAGGTAATGAGCAGTAAGGGTGGATCGTCAATGGAAAGGTGGAAATGGAGATCATGAATTTTTCCAATTACTGTAGTGCAAAGCAACGTTGAACACACTAAAGTCTTGAAGAAGGGTCTTGCCCCAAGACGTCAACTGTTACTCTTTTCCATAGATGCTGCCTGACCTGCTGAGTTCCTCCAGCATTGTGTGTGTGTTGCCTTAGACCTTCAGCACTTGCAGATTTTCTTGTGTTTGTGATTGAACACACTACTATCTTTCAAGGAAACCTTCCTTCAGCTGCCCCTCTGAGCAGACAGTTGCCAAGCACAGTTGTAGGCAAGAGTGTTGCAGCAAATCTGATAGCTTAAGGTAGAGCAGCCCAAACATTTAGGTGGAGAGGGGGGTTCATTTTCAATTTGGAACAGAAGATTAAAGGTTGAAATTATTAGCATCATCTCTATGTGGTTAACATCCCAGCACAGAGGGACTGTGGCCATGGGTTCTGATGTCAGATGGCATTGAATGCCCATTTGATTTCACATGCACAAAAACCTAAAGCTTGTATAATACCCTGAAGTAGTGTAACCTTTGAACAGCAAAGATGGTCTGAGCCAAAAGGTTCTGACCTGCTTTAGTCTCAATGAAAGTGCTCTACTCTTCAGCGGCAGCTCCTTGTCTATCTATTGTCATATAGAACCTCCCCATGAAATGGATCAATCCCAATACTAACCCAAGACATCGGCCTGACTGCTGCTCTTCCAGAAAAGCTGGAACACGCCTCTGTGCAGCCTTTTCCCTCAGGGACCTAGAGAATGCTGAGAGCAAGAAGGAGGAACCGCACATCCACACCAACAATTGATAGGGTTCAGATTCCTCGATGATGGCAAAAGAACTTGAAATCAGATTCTTTTTTTATCTGGATAGTAGAATTACAATCAGTCAAGGTGATTGTGCTGTTCTCTAATCGAAAAACTCCAATAATTTACATTTGTCATTTAAGAAATTAATCTATTATTCTGATATAATCTGGCCAGACATAAGTACAATTTCACATAAAGTCTAATCAACTCTTAATTGCCCTGGGAAATGACTTAAAACTCCACTTGCTTACATCAAAATGCTACCTAGGTTGAGGAGTAAAAAACATTCTTGGTGTGATGATAAAATCCTGAGAACAAACAAAAAATGCACCACATATTAATGCCACAATGGAAAATAAGTGTAGTCGTTTAGCTATGGTAGCACACATGCACAATCTAATAAGATATCTTTTATCACTTAATTCCCCCAAATGATGCAGGTTTACTCATATCATATCTTTGATCATTGTGATAGGTCTCCGACATTCTTCACTGCTGCACGGGAGAGTCAAACCAGATTTTCTGTTCAGTACTTTGACATGGGGCTTGAACATGAGCTCTCCGGAGATGAGAGAGCTACTACACAACTTACAGAAGGAAGAACTCCGGGGCACTAATAGTACCTTACAGCTTGAGAAATATGAAGAAGCATTTCAATTCCATTCATAGTTCAAAGATATCTATGACATCATCCGCGAGTGCTGTTCTTTTACTATTTAATATCTTCCCTTCGAGTCTGTATCAGGTAACATCTGTAGAAGATGGTATAGGTGCCCTTTCATGACGTTACTAGCAACAGAGGAGCTGAAGGCAGTGTGGATAGGGTCAACGAACCTAACCTGTTCTTCAACAGATTTGACACTGTAGCCCCTGCCCATCCCCCACATGATTCATCTGTTGTCGGCCCCCAATCAACACATACTCCACTCTCCCCTCCTACACCTCCTCACAGCCCCCCACCCTGCTCTTGTGACTACACCCCTCCCATACCTGAAACCACCACGGTGAGCTTCACAGCTGAACAGGTGAGAAGACAGCTGAAACGTCTCCACCCAAGCAAGGCTGCAGGCCCGGATGGTGTCAGCCCCAGGGTGCTCAAAGCCTGTGCCCCCAGCTATGTGGAGTACTTCACCATGTCTTCAACCTGAGCCTGAGTCTCCAGAGGGTTCCTGTGCTGTGGAAGATGTCCTGCCTTGTTCCTGTACCGAAGACACCGTGCCCCAGTGGCTCCAATGACTACAGACCAGTGGCATTGACCTCCCACATCATGAAGGCCCTGGAGAGACTTGTTCTAGAGCAGCTCCGGCCTATGGTTAGGCCACACTTAGACCCCCTCCAGTTCGCCTATCAGCCCCGACTAGGAGTTGAGGATGCCATCGTCTACCTGCTGAATCGTGTCTATGCCCACCTGGACAAGCCGGCGAGCACAGTGAGGATCATGTTTTTTGACTTCTCCAGTGCGTTCAACACCATCCGCCCTGCTCTGCTGGGTGAGAAGCTGACAGTGATGCAGGAGGATGCTTCCCTGGTGTCATGGATTATTGATTACCTGACTGGCAGACCACAGTACGTGCGCTTACAACACTGTGTGTCAGACAGAGTGGTAAGCAGCACTGGGGCTCCACAGGGGACTGTCCTGTCTCCCTTTCTCTTCACCATCTACACCTCAGACTTCAACTACTGCACAGAGTCTTGCCATCTTCAGAAGTTTTCTGATGACTCTGCCATAGTTGGATGCATCAGCAAGGGAGATGAGGCTGAGTACAGGGCTACAGTGGGAAACTTTGTCACATGGTGCGAGCAGAATCAACTGCAGCTTAATGTGAAAAAGACTAAGGAGCTGGTGGTGGACCTGAGGAGGGCCAAGGCACCGGTGACCCCTGTTTCCATCCAAGGGGTCAGTATGGACATGCTGGAGGATTACAAATACCTGGGGATACGAATTGACAATAAACTGGACTGGTCAAAGAACACTGAGGCTGTCTACAAGAAGGGTCAGAGCCATCTCCATTTCCTGAGGAGACTGAGGTCCTTTAACATCTGCCAGACGATGCTGAGGATGTTCTACGAGTCTGTGGTGGCCAGTGCTATCATGTTTGCTGTTGCGTGCTGGGGCAGTAGGCTGAGGGTAGCAGACACCAATAGAATCAACAAACTCATTCGTAAGGCCAGTGATTTTGTGGGGGTGGAACTGGACTCTCTGACGGTGGTGTCTGAAAAGAGGATGCTGTCCAAGTTGCATGCCATCTTGGACAATGACTCCCATCCACTCCATAATGTACTGGTTAGGCACAGGAGTACATTCAGCCAGAGACTCATTCCATCGAGATGTAACACTGAGCGTTATAGGAAGTCATTCCTGTCTGTGGCCATCAAACTTTACAACTCCTCCCTTGGAGTGTCAGACACCCTGAGCCAATAGGCTGGTCCTGGACTTATTTCCACTTACCATAATTAAGTTATTATTATTTAATTATTTATGGTTTTGTATTGCTATATTTCTACACTATTCTTGGTTGTAACGAAACCCGATTTCCCTCGGGATCAATAAAGTATGTCTGTCTGTCTGTCTGTACTGAAAATCATCCTGTGGAAACAGTGACCCTTTGAAGTCCACCGCCAAGCAACGATAAATAATTTGAGATTTCAGGTCATAGAATGAATGAATTTACAACCTCACAGGTCTCCAACCCACAGCTAGGCCACTTGCTAAGAACTGTGCAGTGGTCACTTTTACCAGCACTGTCACAGCAAGTTGCATTTGCCACAGTCACAAAATAATAACGAAAGGAAGGAGCTTCCAACCACCGATACTGCGCCAGTTTCAGAAAACCAGTGGGTAATAACGCTTTTTTAATCATCTATTCTTCGGTCCTTTCACCAATGCCTCAAATACTATATCCGCTTATTCTTAACCTTCCTGCTAAAGGAAGAATAAAGAGTAGGCAGGAGATCGAACCTCGGTCTTCCTTCTCCCGTCCCAAAACCAGTCTCCTCAAACACTGCCCCCGAGTTCTAGAGCCACCTCCTGAGCAACTCCTCTGAGATGTGAGCGGGTACGCTGCTCTGTTATTCTCTTCAGCCGCGTGTTTGCTTGTTTGGGAAGCGGAACTGATCCGTAGCAGCAGTATTAGAATTGTCCTCCCAGGACCGGTAGCGCGATATGGGACGCAGCGAACTGCTTTCACTCACCCGCAATGATGTATCGATCCATAAGGTTCACCATGTTGATAACCCACAGGATACCGATAGCAAAGTAGGACCTGGCCGCAGACACGTTCAATCGGCTCCTGTCCTGCTGGGTGACAGACTCGGAGTGCTCGTCCACGTTCGCCATCAGCGCCGTCTCGGAGGAGAGAAGGCTTTGCTGTAAGTTCTAGTAGTACCAGCGGCAGGAATTCCTCTCGGTGACTAGTCAAACACTGACCCTGCTCAGACCTCGTGCTTTTATTGCACTGAGGCAGTCCCGCACAATTCTCAGCTGAAGATTGCATCTCCCGGTGTGGTTACAGCTCTGCACAAGTCTGTTCAACCCCTCCAGTTCACGCCACAAACACCCAACGCCTCTCGCACTCCTGCAAATTCTTTCTTCTTCCAGTTCTAATTCAATCTACTATCTTATTGCACTCTTCGCCTCTCTTGTTTATTCCGTTATTCAAACTTCAGCGTTTCTTTGCTGCAGTTTCTTTGCACAGTCCTGTTATTTTACCCTCGCTGGCGCTCTAATTGTTATATTCATTACTATGGTGTATACTGTTTACTCTGTCTGCTTTATGTTTGCAGGGTATTTCATAGGGCACCCTGCTGTATGTGACCAGAAACTAACTGGAATCTCTGAATATGCCTTCTCCACTTCCAGACACACACTACCGACTGTGTGAAAGTAAAATTCCCTCATCAATAAACAAGGATACAATTTGTCTTAAATGTATTGCAGCTACACAAAAGTTGGGAGTGTTGTGGATTGTGTGGAGGGCTGTCAGAGGTTACAGAGGGACATTGACAGGATGCAAAACTGGGCTGAGAAGTGGCAGAGGAGTTCAACCCCAATAAGTGTGAAGTGGTTCATTTTGGTAGGTCAAATATGATGGCAAGATATAATATTAATGGTAAACACAAAGTGCACTGCAGATGCTGTGGTCAAATCAAGACGTACAAAAAAGCTGGATGAACTCAGCAGGTCGGGCAGCATCTGTTGAAAGGAGCAGTCAATGTTTCGGGTCGAGACCCTTCGTCAGGTAAGACTCTTGGCAGTGTGGAGGATCAGAGGGATCTTGGGGTCCATAGTCCATAGTAGATAGTGAGGTCAGCTGAGAAGATCATCGGTGTCTCTCTTCCCGCCATCACGGACATTTACACTACATGCTGCATCCACAAAGGAAACAGCATTATGAAGGACCCCATGCACCCCTCATACAATCTCTTCTCCCTCCTGCCATCTGGGAAAAGGCTCCGAAGCATTCAGGCTCTCATGACCAGACTATGTAACAGTTTCTTCCCCCAAGCTATCAGACTCCTCAATACCCGAAGCCTGGACTGACACCTTGCCCTACTGTCCTGTTTATTATTTATTGTAATGCTTGCACTGTTTTTGTGCACTTTATGCAGTCCTGTGTAGGTCTGTAGTCTAGTATAGCTTTCTCTGTGTTTTTTTTTATTACGTAGTTCAGTCTAGTTTTTTGTGTCATGTAACACCATGGTCCTGAAAAACGTTGTCTCATTTTTACTATGCACTGTACCAGCAGTTATGGTCAAAATGACAATAAACGTGACTTGACTTGACTACCTGCTACACAGGTTGATTCTGTGGTTAAGAAGGCCTTCATCAACTGTTGGATTGAGTTTAAGAGCCGAGAGGTAATGTTGCAGCTATATAGGACCCTGGTCAGACCCCACTTGGAGTACTGTGCTCAATTCTGGTCGCCTCACTACAGGAAGGATGTGGAAACCATAGAAAGGGTGCAGAGGAGATTTACAAGGATGTTGCCTGGATTGGGGAGCATGCCTTATGAGAACAGGTTGAGTGAACTCGGCCTTTTCTCCTTGGAGCGACGGAGGATGAGAGGTGACCTGATAGAGATGTTTAAGATAATGAGAGGCATTGATCATGTAAATAGTCAGAGACTTTTTATCCCAGGGCTGAAATAGCTAGCATGAGAGGGCACAGTTTTAAGGTGCTTGGAAGTAGGTACAGAGGAGATGTCAGGGGTAAGTTTTTTACGCAGAGAGTGGTGAGTGCGTGGAATGGGCTGCCAGCGGCGGTGGTGGAGGCGGAAATGATAGGGTCTTTTAAGAGACTCCTGTATAGGTAATATTAACCTTAGTAAAATAGAGGGCTATAGGTAAGCCTAGGTAGTTCTAAGGTAAGGACATGTGGGCCGAAGGGCCTGTATTGTGCCGTAGGCTTTCTATGGCTTACTCTCATCAATCAACATTGGTCCAAATGCTGTTTGTCCCTCCCTATTACTCTATGTAGACTTCATAGAACGTAGAACAGTACAGCACAGGAACAGGCCACTCGGCCCACAGAGTTGGGCCAAACCAGTTAAAAAGCAAATCAAAAACACCACAGCACTAATCCCTTTTACCTACACCATGTCCCTATCCCTCCATCTTCCTAACATCCATGCGCCTATCAGAATGTCTCTTAAAAACCTCCAATGTATTTGCTTCTATCACCATACCAGACAGCGCATTCCTGAAATCCAGGACTCTCTAAGTCACATCCCCCTTGAACCTAACCCTTCTCACTGGCAACTTTGATCTGTATCTGTAACCTACGCCTCACTGCAGTTGTCTTCTCACCTTTCCAGTTCTGGTGAATGGTCCTCAATATGAAATGTTGACCGTTTCTCTCCCCACTGTGGTTGCTGGTTCTGTTGAACACTTCCAGCATTCTGCTTTTGTTGTGGGTTTCCGGCACCTGCATATTTTCTCTGCAAGTCAATGAATGTTAGAAAGATGGTGGTCAGGATATTGGTCAGGTGGGCAGGTGGAATTTGTGAAGTGTGTCCATGGAAGTTTCCTGAGTCAAAACACAGAGGAAGGGTGGAATACTGGACTTCCCTTTAGAAAAGAGGCAGGGCGATTAGCAGAAGTAGCAGGCAGGGAGCACTTTGGCTGTAGTGACCATAATCTATTACCTTTCAGATAGAGATGGAAAAGGATATGGCAGGTTCACGTTAGGGACATGGCTAATTTTGTGGGATTCAGCAGGATATAGCAGAGAGTGATTGACCGAGTGATTGACGCCTCCGGTTTCATCCACAACAACCTTCCGAGCTTTCTGCCACTGTCCTAACCGCCAGCTTCCAGTATCCGCTGCCCTAGAACCGCTGTCCGCTCCTCACACGTCTGTCCTCCTCATTCACCTCCCGAAAAAGCCTGCAAACTCACACATACAAGATAGCATAACAATTCTCCGTTGGTTAGTTCCCCCTTATCTGCAGTGATAACCCAAACATTCCAGCTACAGAAACCCATTACAGCATTAAATAACATTACAGAAAAGCCATTTTGTTAGCCTGAACAGTTAACACCACAGTTAGTGCTACTGTCAGGGTCTGGTCCGGTCCGGAATCTGCATTCTGGGTCTCGATCCGGTCCGAGTGCTCCGAACTCCGGGTCCTGCAGTTGTCCCTCCCCTCACCCGTGAACTAGTTAGGACCCTCCTAGCTCAAGGAGGCACACCTGTGACTCATTGAGCTGCAGGTGTTTATAAGGGGCCTTGGGACTGGGCCCAGGGGATGGTTGTTTTGTTCTGTATCCTGTTCTGCCCTGGTTGCCGCCCTGCTTGGAATCCTGTTCTACCCTGGTTGCTGCCCTGCTCGGAATCCTGCTCTGCCCTGGTTGCTGGACTGTCCTGTATATGCTCTATCTGGTTGGTCTTGTTCCCCTGCTTTTCTCCTGTGCGATGGTCCTGCAGTTCCGCCTTATTCTCCTTGCTTGCGCTGCCACACTGTCGGTTGCCTTTCCCAATTTACCAATGTACCTGGTGGATCACTGTAGTTTTGCTGCTAACCCTGGACCCAGCTTCCTACCTGTTGCCTCCGTCGGGTGGGTCCAGCCGGACTGCCGCTGTCCGACGGGGGTTCTGCCCCCTCCTACCTGTTACTTCCGTCAGGCAGGTCCGGCTGGACTGCCGCTGCCCGGCAGGGGTTCTGCCCCTTCTTACCCATTTCCTCTGTCGGGCAGGTCTGGCTGGACTGCTGCTGCCCGGCAGGGGTTCTGCCCCTTCCACTTATTGCTTCCTAAGGGTTGTGCCCCGCACCTGCCCAGGTGTCCCCGACTGGCCCAGGCTTCTGTGTTCCTGCCTGGGAGGCAGCCCTGCCCGGGATCCCTGCGGCCCACCATAAGGAATCTACCTGCCTGCCTACCCCGAACCGTGGGACCTGCCTGCCTGCCCCGAACTCCGGGAGCCCGCTCCGCTCTGCCTGCCTGGCACTCTATCTACCTGAACCCCAGCTCTACCCTTAAATGCCATGGCATCCCCATCCTGTCCTTCCCCCTAGTACTTCAGTGTCTGCGTCCTGCGTTTGGGTCCATCCGGCCCCCGTTCCTGACAGCTCCTGAGAGCCCTACAATGGCAAGTAGGAGACAGTAGTTTGGTGATATTATGAGTCCAGGAGCAACATGTTCTTATAAGAGTGAAGAGAAACCCAGGTAAGTTTAGGAAATCCTGGCTGATGAGAGATATTGTAGCTTGAAGGAAGAAAAAGAACAAAGTATGCATTTAGGTTAGAAAGTCAGAAAGGAGTGAATCCCTTGATTACTCTGAAGAAAAAAATCATACACAAATCGGGAGGATAAAGAGAAGGCATGTGATGAACCTGGCAGGTAAGGTTGAGGAAAATCCCAAGAAGTTCTATAACTATCTTAAGAAGGGTGACTAGGGAGAGAATAGTTCCCCTTACAGATCAGCAGAGCTGCCTATGCCTCAAGACACAGAAAATGTGTGGGATTTTTAACAACTATTTCTCATTAGAATTTATGGAAAATGAGTCATGGTTTCTCAAGAGATAAAAGAGAAATGGGGATACTTGAGGATATTCATATTATTGGGGAAAGGGTATTCACAGTCTTACTGTGTGTTAAAGTGAATTGATCACTTTAAGTGTTAAAGTGGGCATTCTTAGACTTTGTGGGAGGCTACAAAAGCCATTGCAGAGGCTCTTGTGGAAATACTTCATCTTTATCCACTGAAGCGTGGAAGGTGATTAATGGTGGGGTTTTTTTGTTTTATGGGATAGCAAGGAGAAGCCAGAAAATGATAGGCCAGTCAGCCCAACATAGTGGGGAAGTTCTGAGGGGCAGGATCTACAAATATCTGGATAGGGTGTGGCTTTGTGCATGGAAAGATGGTGCTTGACTAACCAGTTAAGGGTTTTTTGAAGGGGTAGAGGAATGGGTGTTAACTATCTGGATTTTAGCAAGACTTTTGACAAGGTCCTGTTAGGTAAGAGAGTCCAGAAAGTTAAGTTCCATGGAATCCAGGGTGAGCTAGTTAGAATTATTTGAGAGGTAGGAAGTGGTTGAAGGTTCTTTCTTGGAATGGAAGCCAGTTCCTGGAGCTGTGCCACAGAGGCCAGATTTGGGGCCACTGTTTTTATTATTTATGTAAATGATTGGATGTGAATGTAGAAACTTTATCAGCAGATTTGCAAATGATATCAGATCAGGAGTTATTATAAATAATGAAGAAGGGGTAAGAAATTGAAAATAGTTTCAGCCCGAAATGTCAATTGTTCATTCATTTCCACAGATGCTGCCTGACCTGCTGAGTTCCTTCACCATTCTGTGTGTGTTGCTTTGGATTTCAATGCAGAGAAAGTCAAACTAGCATAGGACTTGTACTATAAATGGTAAAGCACTGGAGAGTATAATGGAATAGAGGGGCCTTGGAATACAAGTGCACAGTAATTGGAAGCAGCTTGGTGATGAAAAAGGCATTTAGATGCTGGCCTTCATCA
Source organism: Hemitrygon akajei (assembly GCF_048418815.1). Classification (NCBI taxonomy): domain Eukaryota; kingdom Metazoa; phylum Chordata; class Chondrichthyes; order Myliobatiformes; family Dasyatidae; genus Hemitrygon; species Hemitrygon akajei. The sequence continues at coordinate 49,983,584 of NC_133131.1, forward strand.
GTCAGGACACTCTGTATGGTAACTGGGACATTACGTTACAGTTGTCTACATCATTGGTGAGGCTGCACTTAGAGTGTTACCCAATTATGGAAAAGATGTGGTTAAAGTGGAAAGAGTGCAGAGAGGATTTATATAGATGTTGCCAGGAGGAGAATCTGAGTTATTGGGAGGGGTTAGCTAGGCTAGGTCTTTATTTCTTAAAAGGTGGGGGAATGAGGGGTCATGTAGAAGTGTTTAAAATTATGACAGGCATAGATAAGATGTCTCTTCTAATTTTAAACACGTATATATTTATGGCTAGGAAAGATGTACCAGTGGTTTTTGTAGACCCAAGTGACTTTTTCTAGATCATCCAAGAAACTGCTTATTCTTCCTTTCTTGTGTGTTCCTTGCCCTTTCAAGATGGTTGGGCTGTCAGAACCCATGATCTACAGTTCAAACTACTGTTCTCTACAAGCAGTGGATATTCACACCAGCCGGGCAACCTGGCATTTCGATATCTGCAGGACCATCCTGGAAGACATTCGCCTTCGGGGGGAGGGCCCATAGACAACACATTTCCTCACTGATTCCGATGTCTGAAACATCAAGACAGCAGATGGTGTGCGCTGCTGTTGGAAGAAGGCCTCTATACTCGAGTGATCTCTCTCCCTCTCTCTCTTAATGGAGGGGAGAGTCTGTCGGTCTCTGTGTCGGGTGAGGAGGGGGAACTTGGAGAGGTGACGTAGAAAATTGTAACAACAGAACAGCGAGCTGCTGGTCTTCTGCTCTTATTGTTGTAGGAGCATCCTCTCACTCCCTCGCTGGTGAGAGAGAGCCTGTCTGAGATACCAAAGTGCTGGGTTATGGACTGTAGTTTTGATGAACTCAAAATCAAGGACTCTTTGGGGGCTTTTGCTATCCCTTGCATGATGGGGGGTGGGGAGGTGATGCTCCTGCTGGTGCAAGTGGTGGGAAGGGGGAGGAGGAGGGAGACGGAAAGGGAGGAAGGAGCGGGGAAGGGAGAGGGGAGGAGGAGAGGGGGAGGGAGAGGGGAGGTCGATGCTGCTTGTGTGTGGGAGGAGGATGGTGAGGCTTTGGGCTCTGATATTACTATCATTCATTCTTTGGGGTTTCTTGTTTCATGAATGTCTCTAAAAAGAGTAAAAGTAAGGTTGTACACTGCATATATTTTCTGATGTTAAATTGAACCATTTGAACCACTTAATAATCGCTTCTCCAGAACTAGGTGCATAGGTTTGGGATGAGAGGGGAAAGACTTAAAATGGGTCCAATGGGCAACTTTCTGACATAGAGTAATGAGATGCTAAGGAAGTGATTGAGGGAGATACAATAGTATCACTTAACAAGAACTTGGATAGGTATGTAGAGGGTGGGGCTTGGAGGAATATGGGCTCAGGTTTGGAAATCAGGATAACTGGGTGGTCACTGGTTGTCATGGACTGGATGGGCTGAAAGGCCTGTATCCAGGCTGTACTGTTCTATGACTCTGTGGCCTCTTGTGCTTTTCCCTTTACTTCCCTCTGCAACCGAAGATACATTCCATCTGACCCAGGAGATCTATCCACTTTAAGTATAGCTAACCTTTCTAGTACATAGTGTATAAATTTTTAACCCACCAAACACTTCAACAGCTCTGTTGTTCGCTGTGACTCCATCAGCACCTTCCTTCATTGTTAGACTGATGTAAAGTTCTCACTTGGTCCATTAGTTATTTATCCTCTGCCTTCAGAGTTAGATCTCCCCTACTGGTCTCTGATCGGTCCCAACTCTCCCCTCCCAGGCCCATTGAATATATTTGGACTCCCTTTATATTTGCTGACAATCCTTTCTCATTGATATTCATATTTTCCTTTTCTCACTTCCTCTCAGAACTTCTACACTCTGTAATGACAAAATCACCACAGCAGTTGGCACTTCTGCCTCACAGTTCCAGGGAACCAGGTTTGTTCCTGATCTGGGCTGCCATCTCTGTGCAGCTTGTGTATTCTCCGTGACCTCCATCTCTTCCCGTATCCCAAGTATGTGTTGCCTATTGTGAATTTTCTCTTATATCAGATGGATGGCATGAGAGTCAGGAGATTTGGGGAGAGTTGATGGGGATGCAAGAGAAGAGATGGGACCTATTGTTAATGGACAGCTGAGCATGATGTGTTGAAGGGACAATGAGACTCTACCTGGCTGGTTAGCACTTCCATTGCATTTGTCACAAGCTCCTTTTTCCTGCCGTGACTTCCAGGTCACTCAGAAGTCTCTGGCTTTCACTTTCATTTCCTCCTTCCTCATGTGTAAATATCTACATTGTAACTAGGAACACACACAAGGTGCTGGAGAAACTCAGTAAGTCAGAGAGCCTCTATGTAGAGGAATAAGCAGTCAGCATTCTAGACCGAAACCCTTAATCAGAACTGGGAAAGAAAGGGGTTGGTGGGAAAGCCAGAAAAAGAAGGTAGTGGGAGGGAAAGGAGAACAAGCTGGCAGGCAAGGGGGAAGGTGGGTGAGGTGTGATGAAGTGAAAAACTTGAGAAGAGAGATGGAGGAGGCAAACCAAATGGAATATGAGGTGTTGCACCTTCAAACTGAGGGTGGCCTTAGCATTGTAACCAGAATGTCTTTACCTTAAGGGCCTTATGAAATGCAAGATAAGAAAATCTAGGAGTCTATACCAGAAAAGAAAACTTAAATCATTGCAAAAACGCTGTCAAGCCCAGTCAACATGAGGGTAGAGATGGTTGATTTAATATACCACCCAGAGATTGCCAGGAATATGTGTGTAAGTTAACTGTCGTATGGAAGAACAGACAGGTATGGTAGAGAAAATCCACAGATCTACAGGGGTAGGAGAGATGAATACAATTTTTAGCAAGTCAGAGAACAAAAATGAACAATTAATGTTTTTGAGGGTAATTGGAGAGAACAAACAAAAGACACTTAAATACAGTCAAGTGACAGTTAAAGATGTTGCTGGAACCGAAAATCAAAAGAAGAATCTTGGGGAACACACAAATTGCTGGAGGAACTCAGTCGGTCAGGAAACATCCATAGAGATGAATAAGCACTCAACATTTTGGGCTGAAAACCTTTATTAGGACTGGAGAGGAAGAAGGAAGAAGCCAGAATAAGAAGGTGGATGTGGTGGGAGGAGAAGGAGTACAATCTGGAAGGTGATAGATGAAACCAGGTGAGGAGGAAGGTGGATGGATGGGAAGGGGAGATGACTTAAGAAGAAGTGGTAAAGGGCTGAAGAAATCTAATAGGAAGTGACATCAGACCATGGGAGAATGGGAAGGGGAAGGGTGATGATGGGCAAGTGAGAAGAATAGAAAGGGTAAGAGGGGAAACAGAATGGGGAATGAGAAAAGAAAGAAGAGGGAGGAAAAAGATGTCCCAAAGTTAGAGAAATCGATGTTTATGCCAACAGGTGGGCATCTTGTTCTGACATGTTGGTCTATGCCCTTTTCCACTGTCACAATGAAGATACATTCAGGTTGGAAGCAAAACACTTCATATTCTGCCTTGGTATTCTCTAATCAAATGGCATGAACTTTGATTCTTTGACTTCTGATAATTTTTCCTCCCTCCTTTTCTCTTTTCCCATTCTTCATTATGGCTCCCATCTAACCTCTTCTCTTCTCCTCACCTATGCATCACCTCCCTCTGGTGCCCTTTCTTCTTCCTTTCTCCAATTGTCCACTGTCCTCTCCTATCAGATTCCTTCTCCTTTAGCCTTTTACCTCTTCCACCTATCACCTCACAGTTTCTCACTTCATTTCCCTCCCCCTTCACCTATCACCCGCCAGTTTGTACTCCTTCACCTCACTACACCTTCTTATTCTGGCTTCTTCCACCTTCCTGCCCTGACCTGATGAAGGGTCTCAGCCCAAAATATCAACTGTTTATTCATCTCAGTTGATGCTGCCTGGCTTGCTGGGCTTCTCCAGTGCTTTCTTCAAGATTTCCAATAACTGCAGAATCTCTGTATGGAAGAACCTTGGAAATGCATTGCAGAATGCCCTCCCTTCATGGACTCTGTCTATACTTCTCACCACTTCAGTATAGTAGCCAGCATAATCAAAGGCCCACCCTGGACATTCTCTCTTCTCCCCTCTTCCGTTGAGCAGAAGACATAAAAGCCACAAAGCACATACCACTAGGTTCAAGGACAGCTTCCACCCTATTACAAGACTGTGAAATATTTTCCTAGTTCGATAAAATTCTTGACCTCACAATCTACCTTGTCATGATCTTGCACCTTACTGCTTGCCCGCCCTGCACTTTCTCTGTAGCTGTAACATTTATTCTACATTATTATTGTTTCCCTCATTCTACCTCAATGCATTATGTATGTACAAGTTGTAAGACAAGATTTTCATTGTATCCAAGTACGTAACAATAGTTAGTAGTAGTTGCTTCTGTTTAATACTTTGTGGCTGGCTGGATTCAAATCCAGGATCAATCTCCTAGCAGTCCGGTGCGAATACCACTACACTAACAGCTGGCTTTAGTACTTAACAATAATAAACCAATTTTGGCCAACACAGACAGATGATATGAATAGCTTTATTCTCTAATCTTCATTTTTATGTCTTTTCCTGTTGACCTATATTTTACAAAGTTTACACATTTTCTCTCTCTCTGACTACCTCTAACTGTTATTCTATCAACCAGATGGCTTCATAACCATGGCCTCTTCTTGTTAGAGATCTTATCTTTGTCCGATGCATATCTCGCCAACTTTGTGCAACTTTGGACTTCCTCCAGTTCTGACAAAGGATTTTCATGGTGAGACATTCATTCTTTCTTCACAGATGCTGCTTCACTTGCATGGAACTTCCAGTGTTTTATGTGTTCACTTCAGATTTCCAGCCTATGCACGTTCCTTTGACTTTCACTTACTGAATGGTAGAGATCCGGAAATCTCTGCAAAACCCCCACACACGGGATTGCCCCTGCGGAACAGAATATAGCATTAATGGTAAAACTCTTGGCAGTGTGGAGGATCAGAGGGATCTTGGGGTCCAAGTCCATAGGACACTCAAATCTGCTACGCAGGTTGACTCTGTGGTTAAGAAGGCATACGGTGCATTGGCCTTCATCAATCGTGGGATTGATTTTAAGAGCCGAGAGTTAATGTTGCAGTTATATAGGACCCTGGTCAGACCCCACTTGGAATACTGAGCTCAATTCTGGTCGCCTCACTACAGGAAGGATGTGGAAACTATAGAAAGGGTGCAGAGGATATTTACAAGGATGTTGCCTGGATTGGGGAGCATGCCTTATGAGAATAGGTTGAGTGAACTTGGCCTTTTCTCCTTGGAGCGACGGAGGATGAGAGGTGACCTGATAGAGATATACAAGATAATGAGAGGCATTGATCATGTGGATAGTCAGAGGCTTTTCTCCAGGGCTGAAATGGCTAGCATGAGAGGGCATAGTTTTAAGGTGCTTGGAAGTAGGTACAGAGGAGATGTCAGAGGTAAGTTTTTTTTACACAGAGAGTGGTGAGTGCGTGGAATGGATTGCCAATGGCAGTGGTGGAGGCAGAAACGAAAAGGTCTTTTAAGAGACTCCTGGATGGCTACATGAAGCTTAGAAAAATAGAGGACTATGGGTAAAGCCTAGGTAAGTCTAAGGTAGGGACATGTTCGGCACAGCTTTGTAGGCCAAAGAGCCTGTATTGTGCTGTAGGTTTTCTATATTTTTATGAACTGCTCCACAAAATCATCACCTAATCTTCATTTGTTTTTTTCATTACGGGGAACAAGCAAAACCATGAAGGTTTTTGGCCAAACTTGGAGTGTAAGTCCAAGTACCTAGAAGCATACCACCAGACTCAAGCACAGCTTCTATCCTGCTGTTATCGATTCTTGCATAGACCTCTTGTATAAGATGGATTCTTGACCTCACAATCTGTCACCCTTCCCAAGTGCTTAAATTACTCCCCTTGTACTTTTAAAAAGAATTAAGTTAATGACACATGGCACCTAGCAGGACAGGAAGTTTTTTTTCATTGAAGAGATATATGCTACTGCATTAGCATTCTATAGCTCAGGAAAGGAAGAACTCAGTCCTACAGATAATAAACTGCTTAGGAATTGGTACATGAACGGTTGGACCAAAAAGTTAGAGCTCATGATATATAAGTCAAGCTGGCAAATTAAGTCGAAAGTTGGCTTGATAACAGAAGACAAAGTGGGATGGGGGTAAGTTGTTTTGTGACACAGCATTATATCTTTGTTTTAATATTCTGGTCTTCTCAAAATGAATGTTGACATTTTTTCTGCCAATGGGGAAGTTGACAGAGGTATACAAAATGAGAGGTAGAGCCAAAGTAGTTATAAAGAAGCTTTTCCCATGCAAAGGTCAAAACAAGAGGGCACGGATTTAGGGTGTGGAGAAAGAAGTTTAGTGGAGGTTTGACAATAAAGATATTTTTCAACTGCAGTTTGGTTGGAATCTGGAACACATTGTCAGTTTAGCTGAAGGGTCTCAGCCTGAAACGTCAACTGTACTCTTTTTCCATAGGTGCTGCTGATTTCCTCCAACATTTTGTGTGTGGTGCTTGGATTTCTAACATCTGCAGATTTTCTCTTTTTTGTCAGAATGGGATGATCAAGGCAGAGAAACATCTTTAAGAAGCAGTTGAAGCACCTGGACAAGCAGTTGAATTGCCAAGGTACAGCAAGCTACAAACCAGGAGCTGGTAAATGGGATTAGTATGGATTTGACACCTATTTTGTTTTCCCCCAATATGGTGATTTAAATTCTGCACTAGTAACGTAGAGGCCTTGAAGAACAGTCTAAAATTTGAGTTCAAATCCCACCTACCGTAGTCATCTGTGGAAATTAAACTCAGTTAATAATGAAGAATTTCATAAATGTACTGGTTATTAGCAATGATGACCATAAAATTCCTTTGACCTCACTCTGTTGCCATCAGCTTGTCTTTCTATAGGCTTGCTGTATGATTCAACAATTTCTAAAGATGCCTTAGTGGACAAATATTTCTATTTAAGGTCTATTTAAGAAAGAGTTGTGATTATGCCTAAGAAAGTTGACATTTAAATATACACTACAGAAGGCTGCTAGGCTCTCTTGACATCTCTGAAGCACAACTCTGTGTATGAATCAGACATGGAAGGAGGTTCGCCTGGTGCTGAAACAATTCAAAGATGAGACGAACAATGACCTTGGCACTGAGAATTAATGGATAATAATGAAAAAAAGAAACCTATGTTTAGCAATTTCAGTAATTTGTGTTTCCAAAAAAAGAAACTCAGTCTTACCGCACGGGCTCTTCTGCCCAGCTGGTCCATGCTCATCTAAGGTATTCCTAATTTCCCACAAATTGTTCTTGAAGCAGACATTTCTGCACTCAACCTGTCGGTATTTGCATAAACAAAACAGGACAGGGGCAGCTTTCTTACAGAGTGGTAGGTACTTGGGCTGTGTTACCACAGGTAGTTGTAGGAGCATGCAATTTGGTGGAGTTTAAGAGGCTTTTAAATAAACACATGAATATGAAGGGAATGGAGGGATATGGGTAGTACACCAGAAGAGGACATACAGTATAAATTGGCATCAAGATTGGCACAGCATCATGGGCTGATGGCCTCCAGTTCTGTCATGTTCTATATTTTATATAAGACAAATAGGACCTAAATCACCCATCTCAGGATGAGAGTGGACAACTTTGGAACTCCAGGGCCTAGTGACTGAACTCCAAAATCAAGAACAGCAAAAATTTCCTGCAGCATTTCCTCACAAATATTGTAAAATCCATCATCTTAAAAATAGTTTCTGAAGTTTGATATTCATTATTGGACATCTATAGTTACTTGAGAGATGTATTTGGAGCTCTGTCTAATTTCTGCTCTACCTTTCTGTGCAGTCAAGTCTTTTAATGAAAGATTTTAATAAAAGGGAAACCAAAGGCCAATTTACAGTTACGTATGAAATTGGATTCAGCAGCATTCTCTCTAAAGATTGAGAGAGAGAAAAGATAGAGAGATAGTGGTGAAAACACCAATGTCTAAAACAAAAATTGGTGAGCATCAGGATGCCTCACTAATCAATGTGCCTGTTCATCAGTGAATGATTCAGAGATTGCATGCATTTAGTAGTTACATGCTTTGCAAATCAATGTGTGTATCTGGACAGTTAATGGATTGATGATTTATTTTTATTTATTAATTTATTGAGATAGAGTATGGAGTAGTCCCTAGAGCCCTTCGAGCTTCGCCACCCAGCTAACCCCAATTTAACCACAGCCTAATCACAGGACAATTTACAATGACCAATTAATCTACCAACTGGTATGTCTTTGGATTGTGGGAAGAAACCTGAGCACCCAGAGGAAACCCACATGGTCACGGGGAGAATGTACAAACTCATTACAGATTGCGTCTTTAGAGATTACTCAAATTGCAGCCCTTAAAATACCACATTCTCACCAAATTTGCTAGTTAGTTTTCTGACTTTATTTCACCTTTTCCACTTAGCAACTTTCACAACTCTTTTAGATCACTCTTTGTTCTGAGAAGCCTAAATCTCCCTCAAGGCTCAGATTTCTGACATGCCATTAACCTTAGCCCTATCCTGCACATTTCCGACATCAGGATGTCTCATTTCACAATGACTCAATGATTTAAACAAGCAAATAACACTGAAACATTGCCTATTCTCATTATAGTGGTTCTGACCCTTTCTTGGTACACCAATCACCTCTGGCTTTTGTCTCACCATTAACCCTCTTCGGATCGCAGACAATCCCCTCTGCGATCCCATTTCTAAATGGACATTGAACCCATGAACACTACCTCACTACTTTTTATTTATTTCTGTTCTTGCACTACTTCCTTAATTCAACTATTTAATTTATTTCAGTTTTTTCTATATTATTTATCATGTATTACATTGTACTGCTGCCATAAACTTATCAAATTTCACAACATAGGCCAGTGATATTAAACCTGACTCTGATTCCTCTTCACTCTCATTCCTGATGCAGGGTTTCAGCTCAAACATGAGTAATTCCTTTCCCCCCAGAGATGCTGCTCAGCCCACTGAGTTCATCAAACAGATAGTTTAATTCAAAATCGAGGAAAAATATATTTAAATTGTAAAAGAAAAATACATTCAGAAATATCACATGCTTTGCAAGCTGTGGGAAATATATTAACATAGTTGGTAAGAGACAATGGATGCTTTGTACTCTTTAAGAGCCTTTGTTGTCTCACAGCTAATATGTCCAACCAGGCTTGACTAAAATCTGAGCTATGTAATAGTGAACTATGTACTTAAAGTAATTGAATATGTCAGAAGAAGAACTAATTGAACTCGCCAGGCTGCAATTGGCTTATTAAATTCAGTTCTCATTAGCATGAGAAAGGGAGATATATATGCACTAGGAGAGAGAAGACTGAACTCAGTAACCAGCCCAAAATTTATGAGTCTGGGAAGTTTTGTTTTGTGAGGAGAGGTCTGAAAGAATATCATATTTAAGTATATAAATAAAATTGCTGGATATACTGTAGAGTCATGGAGTCATTTTGTTGTTAGTGTGGCAACAGTGTCCGTCAAGATGTCTGTCTAAGCTAGTCCCATTTGCCTTCAATTGATCCATATCCATCTAAACTTTTCTTATCCATGTACCTATCCAAATGCCTTTTAAATATTGTAATTATACCCACCTCTGCCACTTCTCCCTTTATTTCCCACCTGAGTTCTCGGCTCACCCCCACCTCCCTGACACTACCTACCTACAACTTCTAAGCTGCCACCTGCTTTTTCCTTCCCAAAGTGAGTACCACACCAATCACCACTGCTCACCACCTTTGAGGACACTCCATTTACTCTCAAAGGCCATGTTGTTCAAAGTCTAGAACCACCGCATCCCCCAACTCCAAAACCAACCAGACCCTCTTCCAAAGAACATCAGGAAAATCTTCCATCTCCAAAGTGACTGAAGTTGGCAAACCACTGTTTCCTGGTACTCTGAGTGGGTTGCTAGGTTCCATGCACAGTTGCCCATCAGATGGAGATAAGTTTCCCCTAAGGAAGCATTAGCATCTCAAATATTTTCTATGTTCAGAGGAGACTCCAATCACATGTGTCTATCAATGGCCATGCAACAGAGCCTGGACATTAGATATTTTGAACTGCTTTAGCTTGAGAATTCATCATGCCCACATGGTGGTGATGTACAATGACCATCTCATTTTTTTTTAATTGCACACAGAAATAGCCACTCCTCAATATGAAGTTTGGGAAAGTTGGGACTCTTGTGGGCTGTCCCAGTTGTGACAAACCTGAATGTTGTTCTGTTATCATAGCTCATGAAGTCAGACACTTTGACTGTGGTATTACCACTCTGTGGGCAAGGCTAATTGAAGGACAATTGCCCTTTAGAAAGGGCAAACCAGAAGAGAAATTGTCTTTACAGGGTGGATTTCACCAGCAAGAATAAGATGGTCTGGCATTTCATTTTTAATCTTTTTTTATTGATTTAAAAAAATAAGGATAAATACAAATCAGAAGTTATATCAAATACATATTTGAATAAAAGTACAAACAAAGGAATATACACTGTCAAAATCATGTATAGGATAATATTGAGCTAATATATAAAAGGAACCACAACTCCTCTTAACAATTCATTAAAAAAGACTCAAAATTTCTATTATTGAGAAGAAAAAAACCCACTAAACTAACCTAAAACAAAAAAAAAAAGACTGGGCAGTCCATTTGAGGATATAATTACCAAAAAAAGGGAAAAATCCTTCTGGTCAAATCTGAAACTTCACGGAGAAGAAAAAAAAATTACCTAAAAAAGTTTAAAAAAAGAGAAACTTTAAATCATATGAAAATATTGAAGGAAAGGTCACCAGGTTTGCTCAAATTTAAAAGATGTATCAAATGTCCAACTTCTAATTTTCTCCAAGCTTAAACACAACGTAATGGAGGAAAGCCAAAAAAAAAAACAGTAGGTGGATTAGGATCCTTCCAATACAACAAAATAGCTCTCCTAGCCAATAAAGTTGAAAATACTATCATACGTTGAGCGGAAGCAGAAACATTTCCTGCTTCCTTTGGCATGATCCCAAAGACAGTCATAAGTGAATTAGGTTGTAGGTCCAAACCTATGATTTTAGATAACGTTCTAAAAACATCTCTCCAAAAATGATTTAACTTTATACAAGACTAAAACATATGAGTTAAGGTAGCCACCTCAGCGTTACATCTATCGCAGGTGGGATTTATATTAGAAAAATTATCTGCTAGTTTATCTTTTGACATGCGCACCGTGCAACTCCTTGAACTGAATCAAGGAGTGACGGGTGCAGATAGATGAATTGTCAACTAAACGATAAATTTTATTCCATTGATCATCTGAAAGTGACTCCTGAAATTCCAATTCCCAAGCACGTTTAACCTTATCATTCGACATCATTTGTCAATTCATGATGGTCTGGCATTTCAGTGACTTCCTCTGTGTGTTTCCAACAAGTCACTCTCAGGTTAAACCAACAGGAGCCACAGAGTGTCTACACAGTATATGGGTTTCCCTGAAGTCCACCATAATTAACCTCTATGAAAGCAGAGGATAACAGAAACATCCAATAAGAGTCTCTAAGAAAATTATGAAGTAATACACAAGAAGTTCTTGGATTGAAAACTCTGCGGTGCCTCAAGGAAAATGGAAAGGCTCTATAGATACTGTAAACCAAGAACAAACAGAATTACATCATTCCCTTTTTTTGGGCTCATAACTGTATTGATTGTTATATTTATTATTATGATGTATACTAGTTACTGTGTAAGCTTTGCTCAAGGAAGAAATTTCATTGCATCCTAGCATATATGACAATGAATCCATCAGAATCTCAATCTGAGATACCACTAATGATGCCACAGATTCCCCAAAACTCTCGTAGTAAGGTAAGTACATTAATAGCAGTGATCTCTCCATCAGATTCCCAATGCACTCTACGTAAGCTGTGTCACAGTAAGAATACTATGTTGTCAGAAGGAAAACATTAAAGAGGTTCTCAAAGGGTGATTGTAAAAAGAGTAATATCCCCTCTGACTCCCTGGACGTCCCTTAAATGTCAGCAGAAGAAGCATTTGGGATGGCAGCAAGCACCTTGAAAACATGTGTCTTAAGCCTGTAGAACTCAGCTCAAATGCAGAAGGAGAATACCTTCTAACAGACTACCCACTGCCCAGGATCCAATGAAACTTCCAAAGGGCTGGAGGTCCCAAAGTTGTGGTTGGACCTTGGAAAGTAAAGGTTCCACATCAGCATTGAACAACAGCCCTCCTACAACATCCTGTTCAAAGGTTGTCTCTGCTCATAGTGTACTAGGGAGCAATAAAAGAAAGGCCTTACCTGCTTCCGATCACCACAGATTCCACAATTCCAGGAATTTCTGTCGTGGCTGTCCTCACAGACCATTGACCACCTTACCTCTGGAAACTGCTAGAGTTAGGTGGGTTTCCCTGTTCTCCTGATCTTGTATCATCCACTGAACCTCGTAGGGAAGTTGTGCTGCTGCTGTAATACTGGAATAACCCACATATATTTCAGAAATGTATAGAACAATTTCCAGCACAGTCATAATAAGCTGCTCAGTGAAGATAAAAGTGCCACTGACCAAATTGTAGATCTAAACAGAATCGAGAGAAATTCTCTGGAGGCTTTCAAGGCACTCTCATAAAAATGTTCCAAGCTCTTGATAAGTGGGCAGTGAGTAACTACAAAGGTATACAAAATAGGTTGGCTACTACTAAAATAGTACAGCTCACAGTGGGTCTCTGTTACACACACATTAAGTCCCTCAGGAGCGCAGGTAATAGCTCACATAATTAATCTCTTCCTCATAGGTTTACAGGCACATCTGGAGAATGATATAAATCCTGCTCTCCTATGCTAATCTCCACTAGGTCTGGTTTTGAGACATTAATATGCTGAAATCTGTTTGGGAAGGACAGAGTGCAATTTGGGCCGAAGACTATTTGCAGTAATACTAATTGTAGGTCCCATAGCCTGTTCTTTCAGCATTCCTGAATATTGTTCCATTTTCTGTACTATCTTCTGTATATATTCTTCTACAGACTCACTTCTACCTTCTTGTCTTCATTATCTTGGACCAATTGGCCTTTTTAGGAAAGATAACATGTAATGCATCATACAAAAATCTTTATTTGGCATGGTGGCAGGTCTTGGCCTGGAACTGTTACAGTGTTCTTGAAAACCCTGAAATTTAACCTCAAAGAATTTGAATTGTCCAGGAGACACTGAAGCTGGTTATATTCTTTATTCAGCACACAAGCAGGCATCATACTCGAGACACTCTTGGAAGAGACCTCCAAAACTCAAAAGTATATTGCACGACTTGTCATATGAAGAACATTTGATGGCTCTTCATCAGGACCTGACGAAGGGTCTCGGCCCGAAACGTCGACAGTGCTTCTCCTTATAGATGCTGCCTGGCCTGCTGTGTTCCACCAGCATTTTGTCTGGTTTACTTAAGTACTTTGGATTGACACAGCTTCATCTAAGTTACTATAATTTTCAAACATCACAGGCACCCTAGATTGAATGTTAATCAGTATCGTCTCTCTTGCTGCATTCATGCTTATGCAAGTATCTCAACTGAATCAATGTTTCCTGGTTTGCAATCAACCCCGATCTGCAGATCACTGATCAGAGCTGCGTTCGAAATTCAATCTACATTCCACATTCAGATCCGAAAACTGGTTGCTGTTAATATTTGCTCTAATAGTATATGACCTAACAGTCAATACATCCTTTCTTAGATAAGAGCCTGAAAATTGCTCACAGTACTCCAAGTGAGGCCTCACCTTATAAAGGCTCAGCATTACATCCTTATTTTTACATTCTAGTCCTCTTGAAATGAATGCTAGCATTGCATTTGGCTTCCTCACCATCTACTCAACCTGCAAGTTAACATTTAGGGAATCCTGTATGAGGACTCCCAATCTAGAATTTTCTACCCATTTAAAAAAATAGTCAATGCTTGTATTCCATCTGCCATTTTGCCTGTATCTCTAATCTGTCTAAGTCCTTCTGCAGTCTCCCTGCTTCCTCAACACTACCTGCCCCTCCAAATACCAACCCCTGCAAAATGCTACTAGCCATCAGTAGCCAATGAGAAAAAAACTCCTTTTATTCCTACTCATTTGACTCCTGCCAGTCAACTAGTGCTGTATCCAATTAATTCTTTCCAAGGTTGAGGAGCCCATGGGCAACGCCAGTGGTCCAAGTAGCCAAGAAGAATGGACTTGTCAGGCTCTGTGGTGATTAAAAGATCACCATCAACCCAGTACTGAAAATAGACCAACACAGTACCTTCTGCTCAGGATAGAGTATGACTTTGAAAATCTTATGGAAGAAAACGCTTTAGTAAAGTGGACTTAGGTGAGGCCTTCCTACAGATGGGGACGGAAGAAGAGTCCATAAGCATCCTTTGTTTAAATAATTCATTATGGGTTATATGTAATAGTACATGAATGGCATACAACATCACACTACCATGTCATACATGTGTGCCTCATATGAAGTAAAAACAAAGTTAGACTCACATTCTGGACTCTTGTTTTCCTTTCAATTAGTTTTTTTTAATGGTTTGGAGTTACAAAACAACAGGAAGGATAAAATTAAATGCATATTTTTCATGGGAAATTAAACTCCAATGTTGATAGTAACCTTTGCAATCTGACTATAGAAGGAATTAATAACTTACTTATTCTTGTAATCCACTTCAAAGACAAAATAACATAATAATATGCTCATAAGTGAAGCTCCCCTATAGTAATAGAAAGGGAATTTGCATGTAAGTATTGTGATGCACCATAATAGACAGAAAGTGCTGAAATAATATTAACATTGTGCAATTACAAGCTCATGCTGCACAGGTCCCAATTTCCTTCCCAATATCTTTTGGACTTTTTTTATTTCAGAATTCCTTTATCCTTTACCTGCAGGAATTATGTTTGATTCAAGAATATTGGACAAAATAATATAATCTATTCAATCCCTAACAATTAAATTCCATCAGACATCTGCTCAGCATGAGCTTGCCTTCAGATTTTTTTTGGGAAATGGGCTGATTGCAGTGGAGATGTGCTCAGCTGTAAAATTAAAACCAATGTGACCACACAGATCTGAACTTCCTGCAGACTGTATTGCACAAGAAGATGCACTGCAGATCCTATTGTCTGCTGTGTACAGAAACAGAAGTGAAGCAGAAGATCATTTGGCCCCCTGTGCCTGCCTTATCTTTTAATAAGATCCTGGTTGGTAAGACAAGCTCCATATCCCAATTCACTTAATAGGCAAAAAAAATTCAAGAAACTAATACATTACCAACATTTCTTATCACCACAACCCTGAATGGCTAACCTCACTTTCTGAGCTATGTCTAAACATCACGGACAAAAGAAACATCACTCCTGCAACTATCTCTAAAGTCCTATTTAAATCTTGAATGTTTCAGTATGATTACCTCTCATTCTTTCTCTGTATGACAAACAGCTCCCATCTCAGAAATCAATCTAATGAACCCTTGTTGTACTTCCAGTGTTCAAGTGTATCTTGCCTTACGTAGAGAGAGTCCAGACCTACACACAATACTCCTGGTATGTTCTCAGTAAAAGTTGCAACTTTCAGTGAATCATGTACAAGGACACACAAGTCCTTCTCAACGTCAAAACCTTTCAATTTCTTGTATAAAAAATACTTAAGTGTTTTTAAACCCATGGATGACAATACTAGTTTACCATATTCTATTTGATCTGCCAAGTTCTCACTTATTCACCTAGCCCACCATATAAAAATAAAGATTAACTTTATTCGTCACACATACATCGAAACAAAACATACGTCAATGCGTCATTTGTGTCATGGCTTTTTGCAATCGGCTGGGGACAGCCGCAAATGGCAACACACTTCTGACACCAACATACCGTGCCCACAAATCACTAACCGTATATTTTTGGAATGTGGGAGGAAGCCGGAGCACCCAGTGGAAACCCACATGATCACAGGGAGAATGTACAAACTCCTATTTGCAGCAAGAATCCAACTCTATTCATTGATCACTGGCACTGTAAAGCTATGCAGCCTGCTGCTGGTGCTGTTTTCATCACCGAAACAGAGGCTGTGCTCAGAGCCAGGTTACCTGACCTAATACCAAATAGGACCCAATTTTATATATTACATTTGGGCTCAAGCAGTCTGGAATGAATTCCTTCTTTCTCCAGCATGTGAGTTGCATGCTTGGGATGGTACTTTTTTATTGAACTGGTTGGATCAAGCCTGGGAAAACTATAAGCATTTCTGTCAGATTGGCTTTATGTTGGATCAGCTCAGGTATTTTATATTGAAGCTGGACAAAGCTCATACCAAAGACTTGATCTCATAATCTGGATTGATGCACTTCTGAGTGATACCTGCACTACCTAATTCTAGTGCACCATGCTAGAATTTGTACAACATAATTTTAGGGCCGATTGTAAAATGATTTTTATAAATTATGCAGTAAAGAATAAACATGGGGCTGTATGAATGAGAAGATTAGATCTTCCTGTGGTTCTTTTATGCTGTATATCCACAGTTGCAGCCTAGTTAAATGCATTAATTATTTCTCAGCCAAAACTTACCTTATCTGCTTAGGTGTAATTACTGCATTTGTTGTCAGGAAGGAGGTGGAATATTTCAAATGCACACTAAGACAAACACATGGGACATTGCTCTACACATCTTTGGCCTATTCCAACTAAAAATGACATGACAACCAGCTCTTTGAAATTAAAAGGCAGTCTGTTGCACTTCCAGAATCTTACGTTAACAGCAGCAATGTATAAATTCAGCAGTTTTCCCGGCTGGGGACATGCATCAGAAATTTCCGTGAGGCCCTACTTCTGTTACATTAATGGCTATTGAATCAAAGGCTGAAACTTCCAGTAGACAAGGCTCAAAGCAGGTGTTTGGGGAAACGTGATTGAAGAATCATATGGACCTGGGTCTATTTCTAGGTCCAAAAATTTATTACATGAGTTTTTATTATTACAGTATATCAATGTATCCCGAGCAGAGAGAAACACTGTGTGTTCCATTCAAGTTCCTATAAAACAAAGAAAGCCTCTATTTATTATTCTGCTTTGCTAGTTGATTTCCAGGTATGAACAATTAATTCCATACCTTGCATGTTTATGTGACCAGGTGTCTGAGGAGGTATAAGGGATCAATTTAACCATTCTACAGAGAGATGGCAGACAAGGTTTGGGTCATTCCATTATGTCCCCTGTTCACTGCCTCTGAGCCAGCCCGACGGCCCTTGTACTCAGTGTCCTGTGTATCCAGCTCAAATTGCTACCGTGCCGATAAAGGACATCAGCTCACTCTATGACACCACAAAATGGAATGTGGACAAGTCTCACAATACCTGTTCACATCTCCATTTTGTAACACAAATGTGATACTGTTCTCCATTTTGTAATACGGTTAGTCATACATTTCTACTAGCTTAACCACTGTGATGCTGCTTTCAATCTGACCACCTGCAACACGGGCAAATGAGAGAAGGGGAAGAGATGGGGTATCTCCACACTCAACCTCTCAGGTCTGATTAGATTGTAGATAATTCTAAGTGTAACTGCCTGGACCTTCTAACCCTTACCCTATCATTGCTCAAGAAAGTCTGTCACAGTGATGAATTTCAATTGACTCAGCTCTTTATTATGGGGGTGGGGGGTGAGATTAGTGTTCCAGATTTCCACTAGCTGTTGAGCGTAGAAGTGCATTCCAGTATCACTACTCAACAGCCCAGGTCTATTTTGAACGTTTTGCTTTGACTCCAAGACCAGAGCAAGGAGCTGCACAAGGCAGAACATGCAGGGTGGTGACTTGTGAATGTGCATACTACCTCCATAATCTCATGTAATTGTAATGCTTGGGGATATTGGTGTGTGTTTGTCTAGGGGAAAATCCATCCACCCACCCAAATCATGCCTCCTGTTTGCGCAGACGCTGTGTAATGCACACTGGAACAAACTCGCACATACAATATCAAACAGCACACAATGTACGTTTTACAGATTACACTTTATAAATCTTACTAGAACTAGGTAATTAATACCAATACAATATAAAAAGAAAGAAAAGGGTGCCAAAACTTATCAAAGTTCAATCAGTTCGTGCACAACCGTTGGAGCTCAATTATCGAAGCCTTCCGTCCCCACTCAATCTTCTCCAACCTCCTCGACCCGCTGCCTGGGACCAACCTCGGTGGTCAACCAGAGCGCATCCAGCGCGTCCTTCCTCTTCGGTTCTCCTCCTGAAAAGTCCGTGCACTCCAGGTTCCCACACATACAGATAGAACAACATTACTTCCACTGGTTAGTTCCTCCGTTATCAATAATTATAACCCAAACGTTCCAACTAAACAGAGTATTACCTCATCAGATACCCACAAAGAAGCCATTTCAGTATAACGCCACAGAGAAGCCATTTTCTATATGCAGTTAACAGTTAACATTACAGTTAATGATCTGAGAACCCTACATAATACAGAAGATTATTTGAGGTAGGGTCCTGATGTCCTCTCCTTCTCTACCCCACTACACACCGCACACCCCTGCAACAGCCATCTAATGACACGTGCAGTTACAGAAGCACCACACATTACGAAAATATGTGCCCCCCTCCTAAAGCTGGCACATTTCAATTTCTGTGCTACCTCTTCTCATTAGCGTATCCAACTTAGACCACTCCACAAGCTTACATTAGTGAAATAAACTAATAAGATGGTAACATTAAATATAATATTAAAATACAGTGGCATTAACTGCGGACTACTTGTAATTGAAGGAAGAAGAAAAATGTGTAAGGAGAAATAGTTATGTATAAGAATTTCTTAAAAACATTTCAAAGGGTGGCAATCTGGTTTAATGTACAGTTATCATTCTTTATTTTGTTTGTTTGTTAGTGTTTATTTAGTTAGTTAAGAGATATAGTGTGGGACAGGTCCTTCTAGCCCAGTGAACCACACCACCCAGCAACCCATCTGTTTAACACTAGCCTAACCACATGATAATTTACAATGTCCAATTTACCTACTAATCTGTATGCCTTTGTTCTGTGGGAGGAAACCGGAGCACCCAGAAGAAACCCACATGGTTCATGGGGAGAATGTATAAACTTAACGCTTGAATAGAACTCCAAACTCCAGAATGCTCTGGGCTGTAATAGTGTTGGCACTAACTGCTACACTGCTGCGGTGCCTCTTGATGATGTAAATGGAGACGGAACATGTTTGCATGGCAAAATCCTATAAGTAGGATTGTGATGATTAGATTTTGAAACTGTCAGCTCAAAGGATCATTTTGATTGAAGAAAGCCATTAGACACTCTTTAATTCATTCCTGGATAGAGATACTAATGTTTACCTGTGACATCTTTCACGTAAATAAACAGAGTTTTGTCAATGCTTCTTGGATTTATGATCATTCTCTTTTTGAGGAAGATCTTTTTGTCACAAATAAAAAATGATTTGGTGACTGAACTTGTGTTTATCACTTGTTCTTAGGCATTCACTCAGGATCAAAGATAATTTGCTTCTGTGAGTTCTGAGGGAACTCATGAGGCCACTGTGTGACTCAGAGATTCTGTCATAGGTGTGGCAGAAGATGTCTCACAGTTGAGCCACGTATCTCCTCTGTGAGCTACTTAAAAGGGGCATAAGGTCTCCAAGCAGAAACTGCAATGAGTTCAGTTAGTCATGCAATACCTAGGACCTATCTTGTCCCAGGACACTGGATATCATGTGAAAACCCAGACAGAGGCTCTAACCAAGCCACCACGGCCCAAAATACACTGTGAAATGAAGCACTTTTTGGGTATGACTGGATATTCCAGACAATAGATTTTAGATTATATGGTCATTGTCAAGCCACTCCAGGACACCTCCCTGCCAAACCAGACCCACTGGTCTGGACCCCTAGGCTGAAGATGCTTCAAACACATCAAGGTTGTCTACCCCTGCAATGGGGCTACAAGAATTCCACCTCTTCATACACCCTAGGGAGCCGTTTGCGCAGGCTGTCCTGATGCAGGATCATGGCAACAAGAAAAGGCCTATCGCTTATTTTAGCGATAGATCCAATTGCCTGTGGTGGCAGCCACCTGTTATGTTGTACAACAGCCCAGTCTATAACCCTAAAGCATTTTACAGTTGCCTACGTACCCCAAGCAGTTGAAACATTGCTAATTCAATGCACTACCCAACACCCCACCCCAGCAAGACAGATTGAAATACTGGCAAATCCTAACATTCAGATTCTCCGGTGCATGATTCTAAACTCGGCCACCCTTTTACCTACCAAAAACGATGGAGATGCACACTGGTGTGAAACAGTCACGAGGTAAGTGAGTAAGCCCCATGTTGATTTGACTCAACTGACTATTACTAATGCTAATTAGATTTTCCCTGTGGATGGTTCTGCAATGTGTGATGATTCAGGTAAACCCCGTGCAGGATACACTATCACCAATCCTATCAGTGTTCCTGAAGCTGCTGCTCTCCCTCCATCCTCTTTTTGCTCTTACTAGAGCGTGTGTCTTGCCCAGGGATCAGTCTGTCAATATGTATCCTGACTCCCGCTATCTCTTCAAGGTAACAGCCTAAGCAGGTTGCTATCATTAAATGAACAGGACAAACCGATGATTTTCTCATGGCAACGATGCTGCGGAACAGGCCACCAAGAAGGCTGCCCTCCAACCTTCTCTCACTATCCAAGGACATGGCCTGAATAATGTCTCTGATGGTGTCAGCAATGTGCTCACAAGTTCACACAAACGGGCAAGAGGGGTTAATCGACCACATAATTCAAACATACTATGCCACCGGTTTATTGGAAGCTGTAAATCAAGTTTATGAACAGTGTATGGTATGTTTTTTTGACAAACTCCAGGGAAACTAATGAAGGTGGAAAGGTCTGATGGACCATTCATGTATTTACAGATGCATTTCATAGAATTACTTCTGTGTGAAGTTTATAAATATGTTTATTGATGTTTTTCAAGATGGGTTGAATCATTTCCTTGGAGATAGAACAATGCAGTTACAGTACATCCGAGGTTCAAGATCCCTTGAAAACTGCCTAGCGACAATGGTATCCATTTTACTGGGAAGGTAATAAAAGCAATACGTAAAACCTTACAGATTGAACACTACCACCCTCAGTCAGCAGACTTAGTAGAAAGTCTGAATGGAATTAAAAAGCTTAGTAAAATGTGTGAAGAAACTGGATTGATATTGCAGAGGGATGGACCTCAGGGGTGTGTGTTTAGCACTCTGCTCCCTCTATACCTATGACTATGTAGCTAGATATAGCTCAAATGCCATCTATAAATTTGCTGATGATACAACCATTGTTGGACAGGGCATACAGGAGCAAGGTATACCAGCTAGTTGAGTGGTGTCACAGCAACAACCTTGCATTCAATGTCAGTAAGACCAAAGAGCTGATTGTGGGCTTCAGGAAGGGTAAGACGAGGGAACACGAACCAATCCTCATAGAGAGATCAGAAGGGGAGAGAGTGAGCAATTTCAAGTTCCTGAGTGTCAAGATCTCTGAGGATCTAACCTGGTCCCAACATTTTGATGCAGCTATAAAGAAAGCAACACAGCTGCTGTATTTCATTAGAAGTTTGAAGAGATTTGGTTTGTCACCTAAAATACTTGAAAACTTCTATAGATGTACTGTGGAGAGCATTCTGACAGGCTGCATTGCTGTCTGGTATGGGGAAGGGGGTGTGGGGGGACTACTGCACAGGACTAAAAGCTACAGAAAGTTGTAAAATTAGTCAGCTCTATCTTGGGTACAGACCTCTGTAGTATCTAAGACATCTTCCAGGAGTGGTGCCTCAGAAAGTCAGCATCCATTAAGGATCCCCATCACTCAGGACATGCCTTCGTCCCATTGTCACCATCAGGAAGGAGGTACAGAACCCTGAAGGCACACATTCAGCAACTCAGAAACAGCTTCTACCTCTCTGCCATCAGATTCCTGAATGGACATTGACCCCATGAACACTACCTCAACTTTTTTTTAATATACAATATATTATTTGTTTTTGCACTTTTTAATCTATTAAATATACATACTTACTGTAACTGATTTATTTTTTCTTTCTATATTATCATGTATTGCATTGTACTGCTGCTGCTAAGTTAACACATTTCATAACACATAGCAGAGATAATAAACCTGATTCTGATTCTGAAATGGAAACAAGTATTACTTTTGACCATCAGGAAGGCCCCATGCTCTCCATTTGTTTCTGGAAAACAGACCCCACCAATTCCCTTCCATCAATATGCTTGTACTTACTCTCAACAACTTCTGTTTTCTCCCACTTTCTCCAAACCAAAGGTGGTCTGAGAAAACCCTGCCTTCTGAGACAATGAGAACACCTGTGGCATTCTGGAGTGAATGGCCTCATTGTGGGAACAGATACTGCAGAGATGGGGAAACTGAGAAAAGAATATGGTGAACAAGAGAAAATCTGCAGATGATGACAATCAAAGTTACACAAACAAAATTCTAGAGGATCTCAGAAGGCCAGGCAGCATCTATGGATAAGAGTAAATAGTCGATGTTTCAGGCCGAGACCCTTCATCAGTAATGAAAAGAGACGAGAAGTCAGAGTAAGAAGGTGGGGGCAGAGGAGAGGAAGAAGCACAAGGTTGTAGGTGAACGGTGAACCTGGGAGACAGGGAGGGGTGAAGTAAAGAGCTGAGAAGTTGATTGGTGAAAGAGAAAAGGGCTGGAGGAGGGAAGGACAGAAGGCTATGGAAGAAAGGGAAGGGGGAGAAGCACCAGAGAGAGGTAAGAAGGTGAGGGAGGGAAATGAGATTGGGGAATGGTGAAGGAGAAGTGGGGGGGGGGGGGCATTTACCAGAAGTTCGAGAAATCGATGTTCATGCCATCAGGTTGGAGACTAGCCCAGATAGAGTATAAGGTGTTGCTCCTGGATCCTGAGTGTGGCCTCATCGCAGCAGTAGAGGCCTTTTTTCCACTCTTGATGAAGGGTCTCGGACTAAAATGTCAACTGTTTACTCTTTTCCACAGATGCTGCCTGGCCTGCTGAGTTCCTCCAGCATTTTGTGTGTATTACAGGAAATGGTGCCCTTGTAAGTCAGGGGCTGGGAGTACCCTAGTTTTCCAGCTTGAGAAATATCCCTTTCTTCTTTGCTGTCTATCCAATAGCCAAATCTCAATATACATCAGATATACAATATATATCTCAATATACTTGAACTCCAGTTCAAGTCCTGATAAAGGATCTCAGTCTATTTCCCTCCATTAATGCTGCCTGACCTGTTAGGTTCTTCTAGGAACTTTGTGTGGGATGCTCCAGATTTCCAGTTTCTGATACCTCCATCTGCTCTACACCTGGGACCTTAACAAAAGCATTCTGAAAATCCAAAACACTCATCTCAATCTACTCTGCTAGTCACATTGTCAAAGCCCTGTAGAATAGTCAAATATGATCTTATACTCAAAACTCCATCTGGAGTGGTCAATCCATTTATTTGTTAGGAGGTACTGTGTTACCGTTCAGTCTGGCAGTGCTAGAGGAGGATGTGAAGCTTTGTTGGGGGGAGAGCTGTAGATCTGTATTGAGTTCTGTAGCAATGTGTTAGAGAGCTGTTGGGAGATGTCAGACAGTGCTGAACTGCCGAGTGACGGGGCCTGAGCCTCCGTAGACAGCGGTCCGCACTTCCTCAGCTCCCGCCTGCAGGACAGCGCTGTCCCGGCACCAGCTGAGAGGCGCTTCCGATCCCTGCGGTGGGTGGGGCAAACCGGGACTTTATCGCTGCCGACTGCTGAGGCTGTGGCACGTCGACCCCAGTCACCCAACAGGATGCAGTCTGCGAGCCGAGCCACCATTCAATAATGGAGCCGGGCCGTGATCGACCGCCCGATAAGAGGCCGCGGCTGGACGCCCGGGAGAAAAGGGCGGCGGGTCCCGAGAGGCCGGGGACAGACCGCGAGGCTCCGGAGAGGCCGGAGGCGGACCGCGAGGCTCCGGAGAGGCCGGGGGCGGACCGCGAGGCCCGGAAATGGCAGGACGGCATTTACTTCAACTCTTACTCGGACGCGTCCATTCACGAGGAGATGATCGCGGACACGGTGCGGACCGGCTCGTACCGCCGGGCGCTCCAAGGCGCCGGGCTGCTGCGCGGCCTGGCCGTGCTGGACGTGGGCGCGGGCACAGGCATCCTCAGCGCGTTCTGCGCCCAGGCCGGCGCGGCGCGCGTCTACGCCAGCGAGGCGTGCGCGGTGATGGCGGAGCGGGCGCTCGAGGTGGTGGCGGCCAACGGACTGGGCGGGCGCGTGCTCGTGCTGCAGGGGCGCGTGGAGGAGGCGGCGCTGCCCGAGCGCGTGGACGCCATCGTCAGCGAGTGGATGGGCTACGGCCTGATGTACGAGTCGATGCTCCGCAGTGTGCTGCACGCCCGGGACCGCTGGCTTAAACCCGGCGGCCTACTCTTCCCCTGCCGCGCCGAGCTCTACGTGGCCCCGGTGACCGACTCGGCCCTGCAGGAGCGCCTGTCCTTCTGGGCCGGCGTCAAGGAGCTCCACGGCGTCGACATGGCCTGTATGGCCACCTTCGCCCGCCGTTGCCTCATGAACGACGAGATAGCGGTGAGTGCCCTGCACGGCGAGGACGTCCTGGGCCGGCCCTGCATGTTTGCTGCCATCGACCTGTACACTGTCACCCAGCAAGAACTCAGCGAAATAGGCGGCTCCTTCACCATCACCTCCTTCGGTATTGCCACCATGCACGCCTTTGCCTTCTGGTTTAACGTTATTTTCCCCACTTCTCCCCCAGCAAGGGAAGTTGGCGGTGGCCTCCGTGCAGACACCACCTGTGCTGGTGACCATAGTGCTCCTGATGCTGGGAGTCAAAGTGTACCAGGTCCACATGCAGATAATCATACTGATACCTTTGCAAACAATGAGTGTCAGGCATCTAGTACTAATTCCCCTGCAGACAGTGCTAATGCCAGCAGCCAAAATGTGTTTACAACCAAAACTGATAACCCCCATTCACTGAATGTCAATGCAGCTGACCACAAGACAGTTGATGTTAATGTCAATGAGTTGGAGCCAGTTGTCTTGTCAACTTCTCCCTTTGCAGAGGAAACACATTGGAAACAATCCATTCTTTATCTAGATGAACCTGTTGAAGTATTCCAGGACACTGTGTTAAAAGGGAAGATAACTTTAGCTCCAGCAGAAGATAATCCAAGATATCTCCGCATATCTTTGACTTATGAGATTGGAGATGGAGGGAAAAGAACAAAAATATTCAAAATGGGGGAGGATTTCCCTCCTTTTGAATGATACATTTGAGAATGTGTATGTGGACTCTTCAAGTGACTGGGCATCTTTCCATGCTTTGGTTTCTAAATACCTTCCCAAGTGCTTTGAAAAATTAATTGTCTCAGTGTAGAAAAACCACAAGGAGAGCTAACAGGAGAAGCAGTGAGTCAGGAGAAAATAGATTTTTCCAAGTATCTGGCCTGTGGAATTGAAAACAATGTACAAAAACAAACTAATTTTGAAATTAGGTGGGGATTGATGGCAGGGAATGAAAATGTGTTTCTGATTAAATTGTTTTCCATGCATACTGTCTGTATTTTTAATAATTTAATAACTTGTGTTTCGTTAGTTCATTTTTATATCAGCATGAATTCTTGCTGTAGTTTCTATGTTTGAGCATCACATTGGAAATTTAATCCAAAAATCAGGCAGCATCTGTGGGAATCCATGAATAGGTTACAGACCTGAAATAACACTAGTATTTTTTTCTCTGCAGCATGACATCCTAGAATTGTGTTTTATTTCATATTTCCTCAGAGGTTGTATTTGTGTATGAAGTGGTTCTTGATAAGATCATACATAGTACTTTCATTACATTCTTAGAAGCTGAAAGGGCGTCAGGAACTTTGTTCCTGGACAATAATATTTTAAATGTCAGATGGTGCTCGCCTCATTATCCTTGGGAAAATGAAAACCGGAAAGTCAGTACAGTGAAGATGTAAAGATTCAGTTGAGTTCAGAAGATTTCTACATATAACATTAACCCACATTTTTTAATGGCTGTCCGATGTTGACTGATTTGTGTATTTACTTTCCACCGGTTTAATTCAAATTATTATCAGTCTTGGAGACTCAGGAGGCTCCAGATGTAGATGCTGGAATCTGGAGCAACACACAGTTTGGAAGAACTCAGTGGATTCAGCAGCATCTGTGGAAGGAAGATAATTGTTGGGCCAAAACCTTGGATGAGGACTAAAAGTAGGTGGTAAAATTGCCAGCATAGAAAGAAGGGGAGCAGCAAGAAAGAATCCTGATCCCGCCTGCCGCCACTACTTCTCCTCACCATTCTTCTTGGCCTTCCATGAGGACCACACCATAATGATACCCTTGTCCACTCAAACTTCCATATCCATCCCTCACTTCCCCAGCACTAACCCTTGTAATCACAGGAAGTGCAACTCTTGTCATTCCATCTCCTCCCTCACCACCATCTGGGGATCTTAGTACTACCAGGTGAGGCACAGGTTCAAATGCATCTCTTTCAACCGTGTCTACTGCATTTGGTGCTCCCATTGTAGCCTCCTGACCAAATGCAGATGTAGTAACCATTTTGAAGAACACCTTCGCTTAGTCTGCAGTGTCAATCCTGAGCTCCCAGTTACAGACCTTATCAGCTCCCCTTCGCATTCCTATACTGACCTGTCAATTTTTGGCCATCTTTACAGCCAGAATGAAGCCTAACACAAATTGGAGAGGCAACATTGTATACTTTGAAAACAAAGTCTTCCAATTTAAAGTAAATCTCACCCGTTCCCCTCCCCCACGTAATCTTCCTGTCCGCTCATGTTTGTCGCTTCCCTCCTCCCCCCCAAGTGCTCTCCTTCACCCATTTTTGTCCCCTTTCCCCACCATCCACCAACATCCCACCTGCCCCATCTGGTTCTAATTGTCGTTCTCCCCCTTTTTCTCTAATGGTTCCCGTTCTCACATCCTTATCAGAATCTTTTTGCCTATTTCCTTCCTGCTGTGACCTGCCATCTTCATACTGCCTTCCGCCAGCCGTCTCTGCACTGCCCATTTGTATACTCATATATAAACAAAATTGCCTTGTGTAATGAAGGGGTAACAAATCAAGGTGTCAGCAGTCAGTCGTGGTACAGATACGTTTCTGTCCCATGTTCATTTGGATTCTGTTACGGTGATGTTTAAAACAGATCTGTTAGTGAAGGGCTATTTTCCATTGCCAAAGTTTGGTATTGCACTTGGTTAGGTCTTAAATTGTCTAACTCTATGACAAATCAAACCTTGAAATGGATGGGTTACAGCAAAAGCCCATGAACATACACTGAGTGGCTACTATATTGGGTAGAAGAGGTATTGCAGTATTCACAGACTAACAGGAACTTTCAATGACCCATCCATTGTTTCCTCTTTGAAGAAAAAGTGTTGATTAATGTTATATTCTTGGGAGCTTAACTAAAAAAATTTGCTGTTGCACTTACCCATTTAATAGTTATTAAACTTAGTAGATACCTTTAGTGGCAGTGGCTCCATGACAGCATTCTTAGGCTGAGGTAGAAATTGTGCATGCAGTTTCAAAATTCAAGGTAAATTTATTATCAAAGTACATATATATCACAGTGTGCAACCCTGAGATTCATTTTCTTGTGGGCATACTCAATAAATCCATAATAAAATAATACCCGTAATCATCGTCAGTGCATTCTAGTGGCCAATGCGACAGCAAGCATTTGGAACAATTAGAACAATTTAAATACAAGCACTGGGCAGAAACAACACTCAGTTGTGCACTGATGATGTCAGCTTGACTAGTGACAAAACGTTTGCCACCTATCCTGAAAAAAATTGCGCTCAGGCTGAAGGTTTGAGATGTGTCTATTTTAACACAAGGAGTGTTGTGAACAAAGCGGATAAGCTTAGAGCGTGGATCAGTACTTGGAGATATGATGTGGTGGCTGTTACAGACTTGGATGGCTCAGGTACAGGAATGGTTACTTCAAGTGCCAGGTTTTAGATGTTTCAGAAAGGACAGGGAGGGAGGCAAAAGAGGTGGGGGCATGGCACTGTTGATCAGAGATAGTGACACAGCAGCAGAAAAGGTGGATGCCATGGAGGGGTTGCCTATGGAGTCTTTGTGGGTGGAGGTTAGGAACAGGAAGGGGTCAGTAACTTGGTGTTTTTTATAGCCGCCCAATAGTAACAGGGATATTGAGGCACAGATAGGGAAACAGATCCTGGAAAGGTGTAATAATAACATAGTTATTGTGATGGGAGATTTTAATTTCCCAAATATTGACTGGCATCTCCCTAAAGCAAGGGGTTTAGATGGGGTGGAGTTTGTTAGGTGTGTTTAGGAAGGTTTCTTGACACAATATGTAGATAAGCCTACAAGAGGAGAGGCTGTACTTGATTTGGTATTGGGAAATGAACCTGTTCAGGTGTCAGATCTCTCAGTGGGAGAGCATTTTGGAGATAGTGATCATAATTCGGTCTCCTTTACAATAGCATTGGAGAGAGATAGGTACAGACAAGTTAGAGAAGTGTTTAATTGGAGTAAGGGAAATTATGAGGCTATCAGGCAGGAAATTGGAAGCAGATGTTCTCAGGGAAAAGTACAGAAGAAATGTGGCAAATATTCAGGGGTTATTTGTGTGGAGTTCTGTATAGGTACGTTCCAATGAGACAGGGAAATTATGGTAGGGTACAGGAACCATGGTGTACAAAGGCTGTAATAAGTCTAGTTAAGCAAAGAAAAGCTTACAAAAGGTTCAGAGCTAGGTAATGATAGAGATCTAGAAGATTATAAGGCTTAATAGGAAGGAGCTTAAGAAGGAAATTAGGAGAGCCAGAAGGCACCATGAGAAGGCCTTATCGGGCAGGATTAGGGAAAACCCCAAGGCATTCTACAAGTATGTGAAGAACAAGAGGATAGGATGCAAAAGAATAGGACCTATCAAGTGTGACAGTGGGAAAGTGTGTATGGAACTGGAGGAAATAGCAGAGATACTTAATGAATATTTCAGTATTCACTATGGAAAAGGATCTTGGTGATTGTAGTGATGACTTGCAGCAGACTGAAAAGCTTGAGCATGTAGATACTAAGAAAGAGGACATGCTGGAGCTTTCAGAAAGCATCAAGTTGGATAAGTCGCTGGGACCGGATGAGATGCACCCCAAGCTACTGTGGGAGTCAAGGCAGGAGATTGCTGAGCCTCTGGCAATGATCTTTGCATCATCAGTGGGGACAGGAGAGGTTCCAGAGGATTGGAAGGTTGCAAATGTTACTTTATTCAAGAAAGGGAGTAGAGATAGCCCAGGAAATTATAGACCAGTGAGTCTTACCTCAGTGATTCATAAGTTGATGGAGAAGATCCTGAGAGGCAGGATTTATGAACATTTGGAGAAGTATAATATGATTAGGAGTGGTCAGCATGGCTTTATAAAGGGCAGGTCATGCCTTACAAGCCTGATTGAATTTTTTGAGGATGTGACTAAACACATTGATGAAGGAAGAACAGTAGATATAGTGTATATGGATTTCAGCAAAACATTTGTTAAGGTACCCCATGCAAGGCTTATTGAGAAAGTAAAGAGGCATTGGATCGAAGGGGACATTGCTTTGTGGATCCAGAACTGGCTTGCTGACAGAAGGCAAAGAGTGGTTGTAGATGGGCCATATTCTGCATGGAGGTTGGTCACCAGTGGGGTGCCTCAGGGATCTGTTCTGGGACCCTTACTCATCATGATTATTATAAATGACCTGGATGAGGAAGTGGAGGGATGAGTTAGTAAATTTGCTGATGACACAAAGGTTGGAGGTGTTGTGGATCGTGTGGAGGGCTGTCAGAGGTTACAGCAGGACATTGATAAGATGCAAAACTGGGCTGAGAAGTGGCAGATGGAGTTCAACCCAGATAAGTGTGAAGTGGTACATTTTGGTAGGTCAAATATGATGGTAGAATATAGTATTAATGGTAAGACTCTTGGCAGTGTGGAGGATCAGAGGGATCTTGGGGTCCGAGTCCATAGGAAGCTCAAAGCAGCTGTGCAGGTTGACTCTGGTTAAGAAGGTGTACGGTGTATTGGCCTTCATCAATCGTGGAATTGAATTTAGGAGCCCAGACTTAATGTTGCAACTATATAGGACCCTGGTCAGACCCCACTTGGAGTACTGTACTCAATTCTGGTCGCCTCACTACAGGAAGGATGTGGAAACCATAGAAAGGGTGCAGAGGAGATTTACAAGGATGTTGCCTGGATTGGGGAGCATGCCTTATGAGAATAGGTTGAGTGAACTCGGCCTTTTCTCCTTGGAGCAACGGAGGATGAGAGGTGACCTGATAGAGGTGTATAAGATAAAGAGAGGCATTGATCATGTGGATAGTCCAAGGCTTTTTCGCAGAGCTGAAATGGTTGCCACAAGAGGACACAGGTTTAAGGTGCTGGGGAGTAGGTACAGAGGAGATGTCAGGGATAAGTTTTTTACTCAGTGGTGAGTGTGTGGAATGGGCTGTCGACAATGGTGGTGGAGGCGGATATGATAGTGCATTTTAAGAGACTTTTAGGTACATTGCAAACACGAGGAAATCTGCAGATGCTGGAAATTCAAGCAACACACACACAATGCTAGTGGAACGCAGCAGGCCAGGCAGCACCTATAGAAAGAAGTACAGTCGACGTTTAGGGCCAAGACCCTTCGTCAGGTTTCCTGTTTCTATGTTTCTATCCTCCTGGCACAACAAACAACCTTACAAATAAGCAGCCAACCCAAGCTACCAATCTTTCAATATAACAATAAAATTGATGAAAAGACTGCACTAAATTGGGAGTTTAACCAGTGTGCAAAAGCCGTCTTTATGACTTGAGAGTCCATTCTCCCAGATTCTACCATTCACCTATTTAGAGTAAGAAGATTACAACCAATTTATAGTGGCCAATTAATCTGTGTGTCATATGCAGCCGCCTACATAACACACTCCAGTCACTTCACTTGCTTACCCTCTTACCCGATTTTCATGAAGTTGCTGTGTCAATGTCATGGATGTAGATCAGAAACAACTCCAGCAATGGTCCCTGGGGGCTGTTAGCCAGCTTTTGCTTGAGATGTAACTTTGAACATCTGGATTCTCACCAGACCATGCACAAATTAGATGCAAACTAATTTGAAGATACATTTTAACTTCTCATATTTTGGTACCCAACTCAATGAAGGCAGAGATCAATGAAGAAATTCACCATCACCTCCATTGTACCAAGACCTCAGACCTACCATAAAAGCCATTGCCTGAAAGGTAACAGTGATCCCTGCTCTGCGATTTGTGTATCAGACCTAGATTTGAGTCATTTTTCAAAGCACTGGAAAATACTAACAAGCAACACACATAAATGCTGGTGGAACGCAGCAGGCAGGTAGCATCTATAGGAAGAAGTACAGTCGACGTTTTGGGCCAAGGCCTTTCATCAGTACTGACGAAGGATCTCGGCCCGAAACATCGACTGTACTTCTTCCTATAGATGCTGCCTGGTCTGCTGCATTCCACCAGCATTTTGTGCGTATTGCTTGAATTTCCAGCATCTGCAGATTTCCTCATGTTTGTATTTTTATATACTAACAATACAGTGTTCACCAAATCCTTCCAAATCACTGGAAGGACAATAGAATTCATTCATGGCAATCCAGCAATTTCAGCTTCAAGGCTGTGGCTACTTCCACTAAGAAGACCGCATAATTTGGCTGACACTAACTCAAAAAACACATAACACAAGCACCGTCATAAGACCATAAGACTTAGGAGCAGTATTCGGCCCTCTCAACCCCATTCTTCTGCCTTCTCTCTGTAACCTTTAACACCCTGACTAATCAAGAACCTATCAACCTATGCTTTAAATATACTCAATGACTTTGCCTCCACAGCTGCCTGTATATTAACCCAATCGTTCTTGTGAACCTCCTGTGAGGAGATTGCAGAGTGGACTGAAAGAGATTCAATGTTGTGCTCAAAGCTTCCACACTGGCTCCTGGGAACCTCAAGCCATAACAGGTTAAAGTGGAGGAGGAGCACATGGAATAATTTTGAGAACCCAAGGTCATCGGAGGCACCCAGAAGTTTTTTTGTAAGCTGTGCATCGTTTTTAAATTATTTGCCCACCCTGTCAACCACCCCTTGTCCCATTTCTGTAAGAGTATGATTACCCCCTGTCCCATTTGTGTAAGAGTCTATGGTTGTATAAGATGGAGTACCTGATAAGGCTCTGAAAACCTGTGCCATTCAAGGACGTTTTCTACCTCTCACTGCTACAGGCAGAAGTTCCCACTTGCTTCAAAAAGGCAACAATTATACCAGTGCCAAAGAAGAATAATGTGGGCTGCCTTAATGACAATCGCCCTGCAGCACTCAAATCGACAGTGATGAAATGCTTTGAGAGGATGGTAATGACTAGACTGAACTCTTGCCTCAGCAAGGACCTGGACCCATTGCAATTTGCCTACCGCCACAATAGGTCAACGGCAGATGCAGTCTCCATGGCTCTTCACACAGCTTTAGACAACCTACATCAGGATGCTGTTCATCACCTATAGCTCAGCATTTAATACCATAATTTCCACAATCCTGATTGAGAAGTTGCAGAACCTGGGCCTCTGTACCTCACTCTGTAATTGGATCCTCGACTTCCTAACTGGAAGACCACAGTCTGTGCAGATTGGTTATAACATATCCTGTTCGCTGACAATCAACACTGGCGCACCTCAGGGGTGTGCGCTTAGCCCACTCCTCTGCTGTCTGTATACACATGACTGTGTGGCTAGGCACAGCTCAAATACCATCTATGAATCTGCTGACGATACAACCATTGTTAGTAGAATCTCAGGTGGTGATGAGAGGGTGTACAAGAGTGAGATATGCCAGCTAGTGGAATAGTGCCACAGCAACAACCTGGCACTCAACGTCAGTAAGACGAAAGAGCTGATTGTAGACCTCAGGAAGGGTAAGACAAAGGAACGCATACCAATCCTCATAGAGGGATCAGACGTGGAGAGAGTGAGCAGCTTTAAGTTCCTGGGTGTCAAGATCTCTGAGGATCTAGCCTGGTCCCAACATATTGATGTAGTCATAAAGAAGGCAAGACAGCGGCTGTACTTTATTAGGAGTTTGAAGCGATTTGGCATATCAACAAATACACTCAAAAACTTCTATAGTTACACCATGGAGAGCATTCTGACAAGCTGCATCACTGTCTGGTATGAGGGGCTACTGCACAGGACCGAAAGAAGCTGCAGAAGATTGTAAATCTAGTCAGCTCCATCTTGGCACTAGCCTACAAAGTACCCAGGACATCTTTAGGGAGTGGTGTCTCAGAAAGGCAGTGTCCATTATTAAAGACCTTCAAAACCCCGGGCATGCCCTTTTCTCACTGTTACCATCAGGTAGAAGATACAGAAGCCTGAAGGCACACACTCAGCAATTCAGGAACAGCTTCTTCCCATCTGCCATCCGATTCCTGAATGGACTTTAAAGCTTTGGACACTACCTCACTTTTTTAATATACAGTATTTTTGTTTTTGCACATTTTTAATAATCTATTCAATATACATAATCAATTTACTTGTTATTTATTATCATGTTTTATTTTATTATTATTATTTTGTATTCTGCTAGATTATGTATTGCATTGAACTGCTGCTGCTAAGTTAATAAACTTCATGTCACATGCCAGTGATGATAAACCTGATTCTGATTCGTACATTGGCTTCATCAGTCATCTCAGCATCTGAACTAAAGTGGAAGACGGTTATCTTCAATCCTGAGGAACTGTTTAAGCAGGGGTTCTGGATATAAAGTAATATTGTCAGCAACTGCCAGCAGGCTGGTTGGAGAGCGAGGTGTCTCCCAGTGTAAGTTGGTTGTAGGGGATTCGCAGCCTGTTCCTTAGCCAGAGCCTTCAGCAATTTGGACATCGAGGGAGAGAGGAAGAGGACAGCCATCCACAGTACCACCGATGCGGCAGAGAGGGCCTCAAGGTGGCTGTGGCTCAAGAGAGGGGAGCCATGGAGACATGTGTAGCTAGCCATCTGGACACAAGCTGGGGTCTGATCAGCCCCGGCTGGGTCACCTGGAGAAGGGTGTATGATGTTGAAAGACCTGAAACACCCGATGATTCCAGGAACATCACTGATGATGTGTCCAGAAGCATCAGTAGATGTATGCACACAGAGGCAGGAGTGTCACTTTGTGGGGCAAGTGCGCCAGGTCTGAATGGAAATGATCTATTGGAACTGATGTCTTGGTAAATTGATGGGGCGCCATGGTGGTGTAGTAGTTAGCACAACACTATTACAGCACTGGCATTGGAGTTCAGAGTTCAAATCCAGTGTCCTCTGCAAGAAATTTGTATGTCCTTCCTGTGAGCATGTAAGTTTCCTCTGGGTTCACCCACATTCCAAAGATGTACCGGTTAGTAGCTTACTTGGTGATTGTAAATTGTCCTGTGATTAGGCTAGGGTTAAATAGGTAGGCTGATGGACTGAAAGGGCCTGTTCCACACCGGAACTGTAAATAAAATAATTAAATAAATGACAAAAGCTAGGGATTTAAACTAACAAAAGAGGTGGGAGTATTCTGGAACAAATACGTTTAAAAATAATACAAGAAAAATGAAAAGCTGTAGCATTGAACAATAGCTGAGTAGGCAGAGTGGATTAGAATTGACAGTTTGCAAAGGCACTAGGCTATAAGTAAGAACACATCAGGAAAAGTAGAAAACGAGTTGAAATAATTTGAGTGTTAAGCATTTACAATAAAATAAATGAATTGTTTACACATTAAACTAGGTTTGATCTAATAGTATAATACTCTGTAACTTCTGCCACCTCCAACGGGATCCCACTACCAAGCACATCTTTCCCTCCCCTCCTCTTTCTGCTTTTCGCAGGGATCGCTCCCTATGCGACTCCCTTGTCCACTCGTCCCCCCCCAACCCCTTTCCACCAATCTCCCTCCTGGCACTTATCCTTGTAAACGGAACAAGTGCTACACCTGCCCTTACACTTCCTCCCTCACCACCATTCAGGGCCCCAGACAGTCCTTCCAGGTGAGGCGACACTTCACCTGTGAGTCGGCTGCTGTGGTATACTGCGTCCGGTGCTCCCGGTGTGGCCTTTTATATATTGGTGAGACTCGACACAGACTGGGAGACCATTTCGCTGAACACCTACGCTCAGTCCGCCAGAAAAAGCAGGATCTCCCAGTGGCCACACATTTTAATTCCACGTCCCATTCCCATTCTGATATGTCTATCCATGGCCTCCTCTACTGTCAAAATGAATTCACACTCAGGTTACAGGAACAACACCTTATATACCGACTGGGTAGCCTCCAAACTGATGGCATGAACATTGACTTCTCTAACTTCCGTTAATGCCCCTCCTCCCCTTCTTACCCCATCCCTGACATATTTAGTTGTTTGCCTGTTCTCCATCTCCCTCTGGTGCTTCCCCCTCCCTTTCTTTCTCCCGAGGCCTCCCGTCCCATGATCCTTTCCCTTCTCCAGCTCTGTATCACTTTCACCTTTCCAGCTCTTAGCTTCATCCCACCCCCTCCGGTCTTCTCCTATCATTTCGCATTTCCCCCTCCCCCCACTACTTTCAAATCTCTTACTGTCTTTCCTTTCGGTTAGTCCTGACGAAGGGTCTCAGCCCGAAACGTCGACAGTACTTCTATAGATGCTGCCTGGCCTGCTGTGTTCCACCAGCATTTTATGTGTGTTGTTTGATCTAATAGTCATTGTGGAGACATTGCTGTCAATTGATAGTTGAAAGAACAATCCAGGATACTTATCCTTTCAGTGCCTTGCTTACCATAGTACAAACACCATTTCCAGAAAAGTTGGGATATTTTCCAAAATGCAATAAAAACAAGAATCTGATATGTTAATTCACATGAACCTTTATTTAACTGACAAAAGTACAAAGAAAAGATTTTCAATAGTTTTACTGACCAACTTAATTGTATTTTGTAAATATACACAAATTTAGAATTTGATGGCTGCAACACACTCAACAAAAGTTGGGACAGAGGCATGTTTACCATTGTGTTACATCACCTTTCCTTTTAATAACACTTTTTAATTGTTTTGGAACTGAGGATACTAATTGTAGTAGATTTGCAATTGGAAATTTTGTTCATTCTTGCTTGATATAAGACTTCAGCTGCTCAACAGTCCGTGGTCTCCGTTGTCTGATTCTCCTGTTCATGATGCGCCATACGTTTTCAATAGGAGATAGATCTGGACTGGCAGCAGGCCAGTCAAGCACACACACTCTGTGTCTACAAAGCCACGCTGTTGTAGCCCGTGCAGAATGTGGTCTGTCATTGTCCTGCTGAAATAAGCATGGACGTCCCGGGAAGAGACGTCACCTTGATGGCAACATATGTCTCTCTAAAATCCTAATATACGCCTCAGAGTCAATGGTACCTTCACATACATGCAACTCACCCATGCCGTGGGCACTGATGCACCCCCATACCATCACAGATGCTGGGTTTTGCA
This sequence comes from Hemitrygon akajei, assembly GCF_048418815.1. Classification (NCBI taxonomy): domain Eukaryota; kingdom Metazoa; phylum Chordata; class Chondrichthyes; order Myliobatiformes; family Dasyatidae; genus Hemitrygon; species Hemitrygon akajei. Next base: position 50,020,295 of record NC_133131.1, read on the forward strand.
CCTTTCACTGATAACAATCAGGATGGTCGTCTTCATCTTTGGCACGGAGAACTCGACGCCCATTTTTTCTGAAAACTAGCTGAAATGTGGACTCATCTGACCACAGCACATGGTTCCACAGTCTTTCGGTCCATCTGAGATCAGCTCGGGCCCAGAGAACTCACCGGTGTTTCTGCATAGAGTTGATGTATGGCTTCCTCCTTGCGTAATACAGTTTCAAGTTGCATTTCTGGATGCAGCGATGGACTGTGTTAAGTGACAATGGTTTTCCGAAGTACTCCCAAGCCCAGGTGGCTATAATTGTCACAGTAACATGGCAGTTTCTTAGGCAGTGCCACCTGAGGGCGCGAAGATCACGCGCATTCAACAGTGGTTTCCCACTTTGCCCTTTACGCACTGAGATGTCTCTGAATTCTCTGAATCTTTTCACAATATTATGTACTGTAGATGTTGAAAGACCTAAATTCTCTGCAATCTTGCGTTGGGAAATGTTCATTTTGAACTGACTAACAATTCTCTCAAGAATTTTGGCACAAAGGGGTGAGCCACGACCCATCCTTGCTTGCAAAGACTGAGCCTTTGATGGACGCTACTTTTATACCCAGTCATGATACCTCACCTGCTACCAATTAGCCTGCTTAATGTGGAGTCTTCCAAACCGGTGTTACTTGAATATTCTGTGCACTTTTCAATCTTATTTTAACTCTGTCCCAGCTTTTGTTGAGTGTGTTGCAGCCATCAAATTCTAAATTTGTGTATATTTACAAAATACAATTAAGTTGGTCAGTAAAACTATTGAAAATCTTTTCTTTGTACTTTTGTCATTTAAATAAAGGTTCACGTGAATTAACATATCACAGATTTTGGTTTTTATTGTATTTTGGAAAATATCCCAACTTTTTTGGAAATGGAGTTTGTACATTACCTGCCTAGATTATTTATCTGACAGGTTTCCAAGGGAGAGAGAGAGAGTTGAAGTGAGGGAATACAGTATCTGGGTCTAAGTGTTAGAAGCCATGATCATAAGTAATAAGAAAATGTGAAGGCGATTAACAATAAACAAGGGAAGTGGAGTTTTTGTAAATTATATTAAAATGGAGGTCTTGTTCTTTAAACTTTCATGCAGTCAAGTGTTATGTTGAAGCACCAGAGGTGTTAGTAAAATTCATCAGCAATGCTTCATTGTGTAGTAGTTCCACTGATAAGGAAAGTGGTGTAGTATATGTTTGTAATGCCTTGTGGACAAATATTTAGAGTTTTAGAGAGATACGGCACAGAAACGGGCTCTTAAACCGGTTGAGTCTGTCAACATTCATTCAGCAATTTGCATACATTCTATATCAATTTCATTTTATATTCTCCCCACATTTTCATCAGAGTCTATCACTCATTTATACATGGTGTTGTCTGTGTATAGCATCTCAGTGACTGAAGTTGGAGCAACTTGTGTTGAACCATTTCCTGTTTTTCATGCAGATTAACTCCACTCCAGCAGAAAGATCGTTGTAGGTGGCGTACAGCAATAGGGTGTGAAAGATAAAGGGTTGAAGCAATGACTCAAGCTTGGTTGACGCCATCTTGTACTAAAATTAGATCTGGTTGTAGATGTGCTGGTTAAGGGGATAGCTTGGATGTATGAACTAGCAACTCTTTAGCTACTGGGAAGAAGCAGTTGAGGAACAGATGACTTTCCTTTTGATAGGCAGCAGGGATATCCCTCTGTGGTCTTCACAATCAGATTTGTCTCCTGTCTTGAAGATGCTCATGATTATGGCATCTCAGAGCTCCCTTAGCGCGTCCTTCTCTCTCAGACAAGGGAGATGAGTTTGTGAATTTGTGGCTGAAGGTCCTCTATGTCAAGTGTTAAAACATCATCATGAATAGTGTTACTCCCAAGACCTGAGGTTTTGTGAGGAGGAATATTTGAGTGAAAGTGCGAGTGCACAAAGCGGAGTATATATGAGGAAGTGTGCTCATGAAAAAGTGTGCATGGAAAACATTAGTTCCAGTTTAAAGTGGAGCTTGTGTAGAAACTGTGGTGGTACTCGGCTGTAAATTTGTGGACCTGTATTTCTGCAAAGAGTGGAGTGTAAACAATCGGACAAGGGAAAATTGGCAATAAAGAACTGTCTAATTCAGGATGAAAGCATTAAAGGTTCAAGTGTTCATTTTATTGACGAAGTATGCATGTACAATACAACTCTGATATTTGTCTGCTCCAGATAACCATGGGTGTTGATGAAAGACATCAACTCCCCCACCCCAACCGGCATGAAAAAGAAAAGAAACAAAACGTGCAGTCCGCAAAATCCCCCCTCGCCTGCAGCAAAAACCAACCACAATATCAATCCCTGACCCCTCACTTGCAGAAAAGTACAGCAACAGTAGCACCAAACCCCAACTCCCCCCTTTTAAACACAAAAACTTAACAGATCGTCCACCCACTATTCATCCACAAGACTGAAGGGCACCAATATGAAGTCCAGTCCAATAATCACATGTTATTAAAGATTAGATTAAACATTAGCTTTATTTGTCGCATATACAGTAGTAGGCAGCCGCCAATCCCAGGGTATCATGGGTTTGTGCCTCTGCTGGACTGTGTCCTCTCCAGGTCACAATCCTGGGTGGGAAGATTTGAAGAACCGGCTGTTGCCCATGCAGTGGGCTCCCCCTCTCCACATCACTGATGTAGTCCATGGGAAGGGCAAGTGCCGATACAATTTGGCACCAGTGCTGTTGCTGAGGTTGCCAGAGTGAAGTTGTAAACAACATCAAACTGCCTTAGGGACCCCGGCTCTGGATCTCTTCCTCGGGGTTTACTCCCGAAACTTTCCCATGGGTGGGTATAGCTGCAAGGCACAGCGGACCTTTCAAATCAGAGTTTTCTTTCTCCTAGACGGGCTGATGAGACCCACCTGCCCGAAGCAACTGGTTTTGAGGTGCCTTTGCCCCTTCTGTTGTCAGTAGAAACAGCTCCGCTGGGCCTAGTAGCTAAGCCACACATGAAGGCCAAGAGTTGGACTTGGTTATCAGGGGATGTTAGAGACACACACCATTTGGAGCACCTTATAGGTAGTGGGAGCTTATCCGCACTACCACCCCCAGCTATGACAACCTTAGGATCCACACACACAGTACATCAAAACATTCCAGAATGTTGTTTATGACAAATCAAATCAGTGGGTATTGCGCTGGGCAGCCTGCAAGCATTAGCATGCTTCTAGCACCCACATAGCATAGACACAACTCACTAACTGTATGTTTTTAGAATGTGGGAGGAAACTGGAGCTCTTAGAGGAAACACACTTGTTCATAGGGAGAACAAATAAACTTCTTACAGAGTCTGATTTATGAATGTGAAAATGTGAACGTTAATTCAGTGGGAATCGAATTCTGGTTTTATAGTTGGTGCTGTAAAATCACCGTGCTAAGTGCACATAGTGAGTGTCAGAATTCATGCCTCATAAAGGGGATTCCTTTGCAGCATCATTGGTCTGTCCTTCAAAGTGATGGCAGCAAATTAAGAGTAGCTCTGAGTATAGTCCTGGCCCAGGTTATATTTTAAATATAGATTGGATAGGAGCTAGAGGAATGCAACACAGGGATGTGGGAAAGGGATGGATGTTAGAGTGCATGTGGAGGATGAACTCTAATATATACTCAGTGACCTCTTTATTAGATATAGGAGATACCTAATAAAGTGGCCACTGTGTGTATGTTTGTGGTCGTCTGTTGCTGTAGCCCATCCACCTTGAGATTCAACATGTGTTTGGAGATGCTCTTCTGAAATGCGTGGTTATTTGAATTACTGTCACCTTCCTGGAAGCTTGAACAAGTCTGGCTGAACTGATTTTTCTCATTAACAAGGTATTTTCAACCGCAGAACTGCTGTTCATTGGATTTTTTTTTTGTTTTTCATATCATTCTCTGTAAACATTAGAGACTGTTGTGTGTGAAATCCCAGGAAATCAGCAGTTTCTAAGATACTCAAACCACCACGTCTGATAACAACAATCATTCCATAGACAATGTCACTTAGATCACATTTCTTCCCCATTCTGATGTTTGGTCTGAACAACATTGAACCTTTTCACCATGTCTGCAGGATTTATACATTGAGTTGCTGCCACATGATTGGCTAATTAGATATTTGCATTAATGAGCAGATGCACAGATGTACCTAATAAAGTAAATTGAATTGACTTTATTTCTTAGATTCTTCACATGCACAAGGAGTAAAAATCTTTACATTGCATCTCTGTCTAAATGTGCAATGTACAATTTATAGCAATTTGTAATGAATAGTATGTACAAGACAGACAATATAGCAGAAATACAACTGTATTACCATGAATTAATCAGTCTGATGACCTGATGGAAGAAGCTATCCCAGAGCCTGTTGGTCCTGGCTTTTATGCTGCAGTACCATTTCCTGGATGGTAGCAGCTAGAACAGTTTGTGGTTGGGGTGACGCAGGTTCCCAATGATATTTCAGGCCTTTTTACACACCCACCTTTGTAAATAGGAACATAGAAAGCCTACAGCACAATACAAACCCTTCGGCCCACAAAGCTGTGCTGAACATGTCCTTACCTTAGAATTTACCTAGGGTTACCCGTAGCCCTCTATTTTTCTGAGCTCCATGTACCTATCCAGGAGTCTCTAAAAAAGACCCTATCGTTTCTGCCTCCACCACCCTCACAGGCAGCCCATTCCACTCACTCACCACTCTCTGCGTAAAAAACTTACCCCTGACATCTCCTCTGTATCTACTTCCAAGCACCTTAAAACTGTGCCCTCTCTTGCTAGCCATTTCAGCTCTGGGAAAAAGCCTCTGACTATCCACACAATCAATGTCTCTCATCATCTTATACACCTCCATCAGGTCACCGCTCATCCTTCGTCACTCCAGGAGAAAAGGCCCAGTTCACTCAGCCTATTCTCATAAGGTATGCTCCTCAATCCAGGCAACATCCTTGTAAATCTCTTCTGCACCCTTTCTATGGTTTCCACATCCTTCCTGTAGTGAGGTGACCAGAACTGAGCACAGTATTCCAAGTGGGGTCTGACCAGGGTCCTCTATAGCTGCAACATTACCTCTCAGCTCTTAAACTCAATCTCACAATGGATGAAGGCCAATGCACCATATGCCTTATTAACCAGGGTCAACCTGTGCAGCTGCTTTGAGCGTCCTATGGACTTGGACCCCAAGATCCCTCTGATGCTCCACACTGCCAAGAGTCTTACCATTAATACTATATTCTGCCATCATATTTGACCTATCAAAATGAACCACCTCACACTTATCTGGGTTGAACTCCATCTGCCACTTCTCAGCCCAGTTTTGCATCTTATCAATGTCCTGCTGTAACCTCTGACAGCCCTCCACATTATCCACAACACCCCCAACCTTTGTGTCATCAGCAAACTTACTAACTCATCCCTCCACTTCCTCATCCAAATCATTTATAAAAATCACGAAGGGTAGGGGTCTCAGAACAGATCTCTGAGGCACATCACTGGTCACCAACCCCCATGCAGAATATGACCCATTTGCAACCACTCTTTGCCTTCTGTGAGCAAGCTAGTTCTGGATCCACAAAGCAATGTCCCCTTGGATTCCATACCTCCTTACTTTCTCAATAAGCCTTGCATGAGGTACCTTATCAAATGCCTTGCTAAAATCCATATATACTACATATAAATGTCCTGAATAGGGAAGTTCACATTTACAGATGTGCTGGGTTGTCTGCACCACTCTCTGCAGAGTCCTGCAATCAAGGGAAGTACAATTCCCACACCGGGCAGTGATGCAGCCAGTCAGGATGCTCTCAGTTGTGCCCCTGTAGAGAGTTCTTAGAATTTGGGGGCCACACAGAGTGTACGTTTATTGGCTATTACAGTCAGATTATGCATAATACGTAATTCTGGATAAAGTACTCTCAGATCTTGCATTTTGCTTTGGCAACATACACAAATGCTAAAGGAATTCAGCAGGTCAGGCAGCAGCTATGGAGGGAAACAAACAATTGATGTTTCAGTCATTAGGACTGGAAAGGAAGAGGATAGAAGCCAGAATAAATGGGTGGAAGTGGGTAAGAGCAGGAGCTGACAGGTGAATCCAGGTGAGAGCGAGAAACGAGAATAAGGTGAGAATTGTGAGGGAAAGTGCTGAAGAAGAAAGATTCTGAAATAGACCATGCAATAAAAAGAAGAAAATGGGGAACCAGAGGAAGGAAGCAGGAGGGGAAAGAGAAGGGGCCAGAGGACAACAGAAAACCAAATGGGAGGGAGGCAAACAGAGGAGAAAGGTTTCCAGAAGTTAAAGAGATCAATGTAGAGGTTGGAATCTACCAAAACAGAGTATGAATTGTTGTTTCTCTAATCTGTGTCCAGTCTGAACCTGGCAATAGAGGACAACCATCTCATGTCATTGGGAAGTGGAATTAAAATGGCAGGCCACAGGCTGCAACAGCAATGGAGCAAAGGTGCTCCTGAAGCAGTTTCCCACTGATGGATTCATATGTGAAGTGCTGCCTCACCCAAAAGGATTTTTTAGGGCTCCAGATGATGGTGAGTATGAAAGTTTAGGATGAGGTGTAACACTTCATATGGTTACAGGGAGAAGTGCCTGGAGAGAGATTAATGAGAAAGATCAAGCAGTGGCTGAGAGAACTATCCCTGTGGAAAGCGGGGAGTGGACAGAAGGGGAAGTTGTGCCTCATGATGGGATTCTGTTGGAGACAGTGGACGTTGATATGATGGACATGGAGGGCTATGTGGTGAGAGATGAGTGCAAGGACAACCCAATCTGTTATATTGGGGGTGTTAGTGCATAATATATTGCATGTGGCAATGAAGGAGATGTGAGTGAGGGCTGTGTTGGCAGCCCTCATTTTTTGAAATAATGAGGATATCTTGGATGTCCTGGGATGGAAAGTCTTGTAATGAGAACTGATGTAGTGGAGACAGGAGAGCTGAGAGAAGGGAATAACATCCTTGCAAGTGATGGGATGGGAGGGTGTACTCAGGGTAACTGTGGGAGTCAGTGGTTTGGTAAAAGACATTGGTAGATAGTCTGCCTCTAGAGACGGAGACAGAATGCACCTTACTTTGGTTCCTGTGACTCATTAAACCTGCTTGCCAGAGAATCATCCAGGCTATTTTAGTCAAGGGAAGACAATCATTTAGTTGTTTCCTGCATTGCACAGTAGATAAACAACATCACTAAAAGACAAAAAAAACGTGTTCATTAGGGGTCTTCTGGGGCCTCGGGATATCTCAAACTGCTTTACTCCTCCACTTTTTGTATCATGATCATTACTAGAATATAGGAAGCACAGCTACTCTGTGCACAGCAAAATCCCACAAATAAACAGATTGTTTGTGTTAACACTATTTCTTCCAGAATAAATAACGCTCAGTACAAGGGCCTCTCCCAGCTCTTTCCGTTGTGCCACCGGATCTTTAACCTCCATCCAGAGGAGAAAGAAATATTGGTCTTGTTAGTAGTGTCACACCCATCATGAATATGGCAAAGAAAGCGCTCATTCAGCATTTTGAGTCCATGTTGACTCCCAGTAGAATAATCCTGTCTATCCCAAACCCACAATCCATAACCCAGCTAATCTCTTCTAAATACACCTCTGGTTCCTTTCCAAATGCACTGATCAACTCCTAAAGGTAGTATCTTCCACCAAACATCCAGCTAATTAACTTAAAAAGGTCTCTACTGTGTGCTTTAAGGGTGCATTTTCTGCACGTTAGCAGTTAATTCATCCCATAGCTCTGTTCACACTGTCTCTGGAAACTACGGTGGGGTTTGTCAAGCTATTTATATGAATGACAAAGTGTGGCAGTATCAAAATGATGTTATCGTCTTGTAAAACGGAAACCAGCACAGATTAAATATCAGTGAGCTTTTGTTAAGAGTTTTAACTACGGAGCAGCCTGATGGTGTATCTAGGATTGCTTCTCAATTACTTTCAGCCATAGTAACATAGCTAAAAGACGTTCTCATGGTCAGTAGGGAGAAAGTGACATATTCATGGTCAATAGGAAAGGGTATTAAAATGCAAGTTTTAGCTACTGAGAATAAAATGGGAGCATTGATTCTAGAATGAAATAGAATGGGCTTCACAGAAACAGGCCATTCAGCTCAAATGTTTAATGCTGGTATGAATGCTACACACAGGACATTGCCCCCAACATTCCACTTAACTCTATCAGTATCATCTCCTTTACTTCTTCCCTTATGTTTATGTAGCAGTCTGTTAAAAACATGAATGTTATTTATTTCAGCTGATCCTTGAAACCAGCTCCAATTCTAACCAAATTCTCTATGAAAGATTGGTTAAACTGGAGTAGATGTCCAAGAAACTACAAGGACAGAAAAGGGATGTGATTGAGATAACAAAGGAACATGGATTTAAAGTAATTGTAATTAGATTGGAGCTGATTTTTTTTTTACCCAGTAGGTGATTAGCATCTAGTGCTCACTGTCTGAGAGAATTAGTTGCAGAAATTTTCAGCACATTTGGGCAGGCCACAATCATTTTGTGAAGTAGTTAGTTGTTGAGGCAGCATGAGGTTTAAAAAGAGCTCAGGGCCTTTTGGAACTTTTCAGTAGGCTGCCTTCATTGTGGGAAGTTATTCATTGGTGAGGCAGCGTTAGATTTAAAAAGAGCTTGGGGCCTTTTGGAACGTTCAGATCACACACCGGTATAAAATTACAAGGGAAATATATTTACTAACGTTTCAACTTTAACAAACAGTTAACAGAAAAAAGAGAAAATAAAAGGGCCTGTAACAGTTAAACCAGTCCAGATGTGCATATAAACATTGGAGCTCGTTTCTGAAATAGTTGGGATGATTACTCGTGCTGAACCCACGTTCTGCATGACAGACACCAGCCACAGTTTGAACCTTTCAAACAAACTGGGTGAGTCAGCAATATTGTCACTTCTTCCTTTGAGCCACTCGTCTGCACAAAGCACTTCTTACAGTGAGGTCTTCCCTTCGGGTAGGATTCTCCGGGCATCTTCCCTTGTGCTCCATTCCACACAAAAAGACTCCAAACCAGGCTACTGTCCTTCAGAAATCTGATCCTACCCAGCTGTCTCCAATTTTCCATAGCATCCCATCAGCCAAGATGTTACAACACATTACCACAACACACCTGAATGGCTGATGCAACCACCTCCCTGGTGACGACATCACTCAGGAGCTGCAGTTGGATGCACTTCCTGAAGATGTAAAGGAACTGAAGTTGGATGCACTTGGGACCATCCGGGAGGCTGAAACCTCATAGAAGAAACTTTTACTGAGGTGGTCACACCCAAAGTGCAGGCTTCAGATAGCAGATTGGTGACCACCAGAAGTCAGGAGAGTGCACAGTCAGTGCATGGTCATTCCCCTCAGCTACAAGAATACCCCTTTGGATATTGCTGGTGATGGTGTGGGGGGGAGGAGGGAAGAATTGACCAATCAGGGCACAGCGGCAGCAGCCAGACCAGTGGCACTGTGGCCAGCTCTGATGGTCAGCAGGGAAGGTAAAGTCAGGCAGAGCGATAGTGATAGGAAGATCGATAGTTGGGGGGTGGGGGGGAAACAGACAGGAGTTTATGTGGTTGTGAAAGAGACACCAAGATGGTGTGCTGCCTCTCAGTTGCGAGGGTCCAGGATGTCTTACAGTGGCTGCAGAAGATTCTCATGAGGGAGGGTGAGCAGCCAGTGCTCATGGTACACATTGACACCAATAATGTAGGTAGGAAGAGGGAAGAGGTCCTGTTCAGTAAGTATCAGGTTGGGGAGAGGCTGAAGAGAAGGATTTCCAAAGTAGTAATCTCTGGATTACTCCCAGTACCATGTGCCAGTCAGGGCAGGTATATGATGATATGAATGTCTGAGGAAGTGGTACAGAGGCCTGAGTTTCAGATTTCTGGATCATTGGGATCTCAGGTATGACCTGTAAAAACCTGAGGGGTTTAACCAATAAGCTTGTGGGCGGGTTTACCAGAGCTGTTAGGGAGGGTTAAACTAAGTTGACAGGGGGATGGGAACTGAGTGACACGGCCAAGGATGGGGCATTTGGTATACAAGTCGATGCACTGTGTACTGAGACGGTGAGGAAGGACAGGCAGACGACAGGGCAATATTCCAGTCAGTGGGATGAGTTGAAGTGAAACAAAGTCAAAGAGGGTGATGAAAACGGGACTGAAGGTGTTATACCTGACTGCTTGCAGTATACAGAATAGGGAGATGATCTTACAGCGCAGATAGAGATTGGCAGGCATGGCATTATGGGCATCTCTGAGTCATGGCTGAAGGAAGATCATAGGTGAGAGCTTAACATCTAAAGATAAACATTGTATCAAATAGACAGGCAGGCAGAGGGGGTGGGGTGACTCTGTTAAAAATAAAATCAAATACTTAGAAAGAGGTGACGTAGGATTGGAAGATTAGAATCCTTATGGGTGGAGTTAAAAAATTGCAAGGGTAGAAGGATGGGAGTTACATACAGACCTCCAAACAGTAGCCAGGACGTGGGATAAAATTTACAACAGGACATAGAAAAGGCATTTAATAAGGGCAATGTTGCAATAGTTACAGGTAGATTGGGAAAATCAGGTTAGGTGCTGGATCCCAAGTGAGGGAATTTGTGGTTGAGCCCAGTGAGGCCAAAGCAGTCCTGGATTGGGTGTGGTGCAGCGAACAGATTCGATTAGGGAGCTTAAGGTAAAGGAGCTCTTCGGAGGCGGTGACCATAATATGATAGAATTTACTGTGTGGTTTGAGAGGAAGATGTATCAATGTCACAGTGGTGTAAAGGGAATTACTGAATCATGAGGGAGGAGCTGGCCAAGGTTGATTGCAAGGGGAGATTAGCAGGGATGACAGCAGAACAGCACTGGCTGGCATTTCTGGAGGCAGTTCGGAAGGTGCAGACTGGATACATCCCAAAGAGATAGTAGTATTCTAAAGGCAGGATGACAAGGGAAGTCAAAGGGAACATAAAAGTAAAAGACATAAAGGGGCATATCATAGAGCAAAATGTAGTGGGAGGTTAGAGGATTGGGAAGCTTTTAAAAGCCAATAGAAGGCAACTAAAAAGCCACAAGGAGAGAAAAGATTAAGTATGAAGGTAAGCTAGCAAATAATGCAAAAGAGGATACCAAAAGTTTTTCAGATATATAAAGAGTAAAAGAGAGGAGAGACTGGATATTGAACCCCTAGAAAATGCCACAGGAGAGATAGTTATGAGGAACAAAGAAATGGCGGTAGAACTCAGTCAGCATTTGCTTCACTGTGGAAGACACCAGCGGTAAGCCAGAAATTTGAGTATCAGGAGCAGAAGTGAGTGTAGTTGCTATTACCAAGGAGATACTGCTTGGAAAGCTAGAAGGTCTGAAGTTAGATAAGTCACCCGGACCAGATGGAATACAACCCAGGATTCTAAAAGAGGTGCCTGAAGAGATTAAGGAGGCATTAGCAATGATCTTTCAAGAATCATTATATCCTGGAATGTTTCTGGACCACTGGAAAATTGAAGATGTGACTCCATTTTTTTTAAAGAAAGGAAGGAGAGAGAAGAAAGGAAATTATAGGCTGGTTTCCTGATGTCAGTGGTTGGGAAGATGTTGGAGTCTATTATTAAGGATGAGGTTTAGGGGTACTTGGAGGCACATGAAAAAGTCTCTGACTAGCCATACAATCAATGCCTCTCATCATCTTATACAGCTCTATCAGGTTACCTCTCATCCTCCGTCATTCCAAGGAAAAAAGGCCCAGTTCACTCAACCTATTCTCATAAAGCATGCTCCCCAGTCCAGGCAACATCCTTGTAAATCTCCTCTACACCCTTTCTATGGTTTCCACAGCCTTCCTATAGTGAGGTGAGCAGAACTGAGCACAGTACTCCGTGGGGTCTGACCAGGGCTCTATATAGCTGCAACATTACCTCTCAGCTCCTAAACTCAATCCCACAATTGATGAAGGCCAATGCACCGTATGCTTTCTTAACCACAGAGTCAACATGCACAGCAGCTTTGAGTGTCCTATGGACTTAGACCCCTAGATCCCTCTGATCCTCCACACTGCCAAGAGTCTTACCATTAATACTATATTTGACCTACCAAAATGAACCACCTCACATTTATCTGTATTGAACTCCATCTGCCATTTCTCAGCCCAGTTTTGCATCCTATCAATGTCCTGCTGTAACCTCTGACAGCCCTCCATACTATCCACAAAACCTCCAACCTTTGTGTCATCAGCAAACTTACTAACCCATCCCTCCACTTCCTCATCCAGATCAGTTACAAAAATCACGAAGAGAAGGGGTCCCAGAACAGATCTCTGAGGCACATCACTGGTCACCGACCTCCATGCAGAATATAACCCATCTACAATCACTCTACCTTCTGTGGGCACCAATTCTGGATCCACAAAGCAATATCACCTTGGATCCCATGCCTCCTTACTTTCTCAATAAGCCTTGCATGGGGTACCTTATCAAATGCCTTGCTGCAATCCATATACAATACATCTACTGCTCTACCTTCATCAATGTGTTTAGTCACATCCTCAAAAAATAGAATCAGGCTTGTAAGAAACGACTTGCCTTTGACAAAACTATGCTGACTATTCATAATCATATTATGCCTTCCAAATGTTCATAAATCCTGCCTCTCAGGATCTTCTCCATCAACTTACCAACCACTGAAGTAAGACTCACTGGTCTATAATTTCCTGGGCTATCTCTACTCCCTTTCTTGAATAAGGGAACAACATCCACAACCCTCCAATCCTCTGGAACCTCTCCTGTCCTCATTGATGATGCAAAGATCATTGCCAGAAGCTCAGCAATCTCCTCCCTTACCTCCCACAGTAGCCTGGGGTACATCTCATCCTGTCCCAGAGACTTATCCAACTTGATGCTTTCCAAAATCTCCAGCACATCCTCTTTCTTAATGTCTATATGCTCAAGCTTTTCAGTCCTCTGCAAGTCATCCCTACAATCACCAAGATCCTTTTCAGTAGTGAATACTGAAGCAAAATACTGATTAAGTACCTCCACTACCTCCTCCGGTTCCATACACACTTTTCCACTGTCACACTTAATTGGTCCTATTCTCTGAAGTCTTATCCTCTTGCTCTTCACATACTTATAGAATGCCTTGTGGGTTTCCTTAATCCTGTCCAGCAGGGCCTTCTCATCACCCCTTCTGGCTCACCTAATTTCATTCTTAAATTCCTTCCTGCTTGCCTTATAATTTTCTAGATCTCGATCATTACCTTTTATTTGAACCTTTCATAACCTTTTCTTTTCTTCTTGAAAAAATTTTCAACAGCCTTTGTACACCATGGTCCCTGTACCGTACCATTCTGTCCCTGTCTCATTGGAATGTACCTATGCAGAACACCACGCAAATACCCCTGAACATTTGCCACATTTCTGCTGTACATTTCCCTGAGAACATCTACTCCCAATTTATACTTCCAAGTTCCTGCCTGATTGTATCATATTTCCCCTTACTCCAATTGAATATTTTCCTAACTTGTCAGTTCCTATCCCTCTCCAATGCTATGGTAAAGGAGACAGAATTGTGATCACCATCTCCAAAATGCTCTCCCACTGAGAGACCTGACACCTGACCAGGTTCATTTCCCAATACCAGATCAAGTACAGCCCCCTCCTCTTGTAGACTTATCTACATATTGTGTCAAGAAAACTTCCTGAACACACCTAGCAAACTCCACCCCATCTAAACCCCTTGCTCTCAGGAGATGCCAATCAATATTGGGGAAATTAAGGTTGTCGTGATGGGAGATTTTAATTTCCCCAATATTATTATTACACCTTTCCAAAATCTTTCTCCCTACCTGCTCCTCGATGTCACCGTTACTATTTTGTGGTCTATAAAAAACACCCAGTAGAGTTATTGACCCCTTCCTCTTTCTAACTTCCACCCACACAGACTCCGTAGACAATCCCTCCATGACCTCCTCCTTTTCTGCAGCTGTGACACTCCCTGATCGACAATGCCACACCCCACCTTTTTGCCCCCCTCCCTGTCTGTTCTGAAACACCTAAAGCCTGGCACTCTAAGTAACCATTCCTGCCGGAGTCATCCAAGTCTCTGTAATGGCCACAACATCATAGCTCCAAGTACTGATCCACGCTCTAAGCTCATCCGCTTTGTTCATGAATAAGCCATGTAAATACAGACTGGAGAGCCCTGCATCAGTTGTAGGAAATTAGGGAAAACTCTAAGGGATGGGATTTATGCACATTTGGAAATTCAGAGACTGGTTAAGGATAGTGGGGATGAAATTCTGACTCTCTAATTTGATTGTTTTTGAGAAGATAACCAAGATGGTAGTTGATGGGAGGAAAGTATAGTGGGGAGATGTCAGAGGTTTTTTTTTAAAACTACACAGAGTGGTGGGAGCCTGGAACATTCTGCCAGGCATGGTAGTAGAGGAAGGTATGCTAAAGACATTTAAGAGACTGACATGGATGAATGAAAATTGGAGGGCGGTATGGGAGGAAAGGGTTAGATTAATCTTAAAATCGGTTAAAGGGTCCGCACAACATTGTGGGCCAAGGACTTGTACTGTCCTGTGTTCTATGAAACTGACCGAGAAACAAGGAACTTTTCCCTAGAAAATACAAAGCCTGAGTTTATAGGATACAATTTGCAGATCTTACAAGATCTGTCCCTTGTAATAATGATCAGAGAGGCACAGAGAGAATCGGTAACTACCATTAAGTACCATTATTGTCTCAACAGAAGAACATGTGAACTTACAACTGAATACTTCTGTGCACACCTACTAAGTTTTCCTGACCCTCTATGAATAGTCAAAGAATAGGAAAGATACCAATTAAAAGGGAATTTCTGCCTCTGGCCACATGTTCCTCGTTGCCCTATTTCAAATCTCCACATCCATGGGGTACCTTGCATTCACAATGGGGAAATCTGACACAATCCCATCTATTTCAAGTTCTGATAAATCTAATCCTAACAACTCCTCCAATTCTCTCATGCCTCTTCTGGTTACGAGTTAATAGGGGGTGTTACCAGTCAATGATGTCACTGCATTTCTTATTATCATCAGTACACAAGGCAAAACCACTTGCCCTGTTGTTCCATGTTGTTGCACCATCTTGGCAATCATATGTTTTAATGTTTGGTTCATCCTTCCCACAATTCCACTAGACTGTTGTCTTATAGGATATATGAAATCTGTGCTTAGTTCCTAAAAGTTCTATGGCATCTTACATTATCTGGGCTGTAAAACGTGTGCCTTGATCCGATTCTAAACTTGAGGTATTCCCCGTCAAGTAAAAATCCTTTCCAATAGGATTTTTGAAGTGGCTTTGGCCATGTTTATCTTGGTGAAAGTCACTACCCCTCCAAGAATATATCTGTGCTCTCCTAGGGTGGGTGGCAATGGTCTATATGCAAAGCAGTCCAAGGCCTTCCACAGGTCTGGTACGTGAGGGGGTTCCTTTCTTTACATTTCCAGCAGGATTATATTGTGCACAAATCAAACAATTCTTGACATGGTGTTCCACACTGCCCTTCATCATAGGCCACTAACACACCCCCTTTACCTTTTCCAGAGTGCTTTTAGTCCCCTGGTGTCCCCATAGATCATGGTACCAGTGAATCACCTGGCTTCTTCTTCTCTCTGGGATGACAAGCTTCCTTTCATATAGGACAACTCCATCCTTAACATATACATCCTCATTTTCTTTGTACATTTTCAACCCTGTTCCTTCTATTAACCTTTTAAAATTCTTTATCTTTCTTCAGCTCCTCAATAAAATCCAGAAACTTAACCTGTGGTTCCTTCTGCCTTTCCATCTCCCTAAACTGCAGCTGCCATTCCTGCCAATTTAAAGCACCTTTCTTTGCTAACTCAGCTTTCCTATTCCCCTCGTGGAATAATTTAGACTGGGCTTTCACCTTGATGACTCGGCATTCTTTCTCCTTTGCTTCTTCAAATATATACCGCAACAGAGCAGATTGGGGTAGGGGGACTTTGTCAGCTGGAACGAACACACTTGCTTCCCAGAGGCAAATCTTCTGCAGGGATATTACAAACATACATACATCTGGACAGAAAATATTCTGGGTGGCTAACCACACGCTAAAGCTGCCATTTCTGCTGCCTCATGATGTTGGGTAACTTTCATACCACACCTTTCCTGGCCATGTTCATCCTCTACATACATACTGCACCTAGGTCTCCTCTCACCCATCATACTGATGAGGATCCATCCTCAAACCTTTTACAACTCAGTGTTTCCATTGCTAGTTTCTTTGTTCTTGGGTATTGCTTCCTCCTTCCTTCTGCTCCCTTATGATTTTGATACAAACGGTCCGCTGGAATCATGTGCTATCACATCCTGATGCCCATGTGGTTGTCCAGTACAATAAAGATTATCTACAAGGAAGGTAGAAACTTTAATACTCTTCACAGCTACATCTCAACCCTGCGGTACCAAGACTGACTGACCAAGACATTTTAATACGAACATCCAGCAGTAGCTAGATATATGCTGACCTGTTTGGACCAGTCCAATATTTAAATTGAACTTCAATTTTCACTTTACATAACAAAAGCCCAGTTGCTTCAAAACTATTTTCCAAGGGATCTCAAACTAAAACTCTACATGTCAAAAGTCTTGAGCAACATCTTTTATATTCTGTAAAAGATAGGTGTTTGTCACTAAAAACAACTTTTAGGATTGCTCCCCAAAAGTTATAATCTTCCCAAAGTGTTAAATTCAAATTCCAAATTTAACTGCCCACTGATGAGCAATTTTCCTGAATGCCTACTTCCCTCAGAAATGTAGGCCTCTCATATCTGAAATAGAGATGCACAAATTTCATTCTCAACCCAGATTACACCTGGCCAGTGGGGAACCTGAGTTTCTCTGAATTCAATTCCACAGAAAAAGACTAAAGAAACAAAGAAAAAAACACAGACAGGACAAACAAAAGAAAATCATTGCTTGCACTGTTCTTCTTTTAGAACCCTCTGCAAGTAACTGCACGATTTAAAATAAACAGTTAATTACCTCCATGAAAAACTGCACACATTTTTCAAAGAACCAAGGAAGGAGAGGGGGAAAATAGCTGAGTGGGGGCCCCAACACATTAACACATTGTGCATTTAAGAGGATACATCAGTCTCTTAAGACAGTGTTTCGCTAACACAGGGACACCGACGTATTCTATCTCTCTGAAATGAACTTAGTGTGGCCACACTTGAGACATACAACCCGTTTACACTTTAAACTATTTCAGAAAATCTCTTGTTCCTAAGGGTTAAACCATTACCAAAATATTCAGTTACAATCCAACACTGAGGAAATGTGTTATTCTAATCCTTTAAAACAGAGAAATTATTCATCATGCACCAGCAAACATTCAACAAGTTTAGAACATGAAATCCCCACATTAACCAAAATTCCAACATATTCTGACCCTTCTGTAACTCCAATCGCTGATTTTTGTTGGGATTTAAATTACATGATCTCACCAAATCTGAAACAACAGATGTGAGCGCTATACTGTACTACCCCCGACACCAGCTTCTCTGATCATGTGAAGGTGCATTCCAGCCCCGTGCTACAATGTCTGCTGGCTTCTGTCCTGACCCGCATTTCCCCACACGATATCCCGTGTATTTTCTCAAGAGAAAACACGTTACCTGCCTCTGGGATATTCCTAAAGTTAAAATCTGCCTCCCGCGTTTCCTTCTCCCATGCTCCGATCATTTTCCTAAGTACCCACGTAGGGTCACCGGGATCAAAGAGTTCAGCATGTTTTTAGATTCGTCGGTACTTTGAGACACTAATGTTCTTAACCGTCTATTTGTGGGTCCTGGTTCTAAATGATGGCGATCTAATGTTGACCCATGCACGTAAAGATTTTTACTGCTCGTGCATGTGAAGGATGTAAGAACTACAGTCAATTCAATTCAGTTCCTTGGAACACCATCCACCCATGGGACGCAGATGCAGCGGGGTGTTCTCCTTTCGGCTGGCAAATGTTACCGTCTATATTATCTATAATCGCCAGTATCACATTCTTTAACTCCTCATTTGTTCCCCCAGATAAGCCGTGTTTTCTGGGAAAGTGGAGTGAATGTTCGGATGAAGAACATACCCAGGATGAAGAATTCAGCAAAGTGTGCAAATCCAGAGGACATGGACTGTTTTGACTTGTGGGGATTCCTCCAGAAGGTCCTTCTGGGGAGATGGCCACAATACGTGGAGTATGCCGGGCACAACAGCGTGAAGGCGGCGAAGCTCTTCTAAAATTACCAAAGGGAAATTGTTAGACAAGGAATTTATGTAGCTACAGAAACCAAATTCAGTCTCCTTTGTTCGGCATGTGTTGCTTTCTGGTAACTAATTGCTCGGAACAGTTCCCTAGGATCAACCCCAGGCATACAAGTCCCGATACCCTTAGCAATATTCCTCGGTTGCTGTACCCCAACGGGGTCGTGTATGTGATATAATGGTTTTGATTTCCTGGCCCGGCTCCTCCCTCTCTGAGAGGCTAGGGGAGCTCCAGTCATGCCGTCAGTAGCACGGGCTCCTTTAGGTGTTCCGTCGGTGGGCGATCCTCGGGGTAGAAGCTCCTGGTCGTGACCGTATCTGGTTGCCTTATCTGCTAAATCTTGCCTATCCACATAACCCTCACCCCCACTTCTAGATCCGCATTGTTCCTCTCTGTGCAGCAAGTAGGACCCGCAGATTTTGTAACTGTTTTAAACACATTGTATGATCGCCGGTAATGTGTTACTTTTCGTGTATTGATTTCTGTATCACGTTTATTGCCGCTTTTAAATCACTGCACTGCCTTTAATTCCAGCACCTGGCTCTTAGCTAAATTAGCCGCTTCTTCCTGGGTTTATTTGTTCATTTCTCACACTTCAGGTGAAATTGGTTCTCATGCACCAAATCCGTACTCCTCTGTCCCTGTAAATCAGGAACCTTTCCCTTAACGGTTCCTACCTCCTTTTGGAGTCTTCATTTGGTCTGACCACGCTGTCCTACTCTGCCTTAGTTTCTCGCCGATATTCCGGCATTTCCTGCTGTAACCTGTCTCGCTTAGCTTCAGCGGTTGATCGACTTTCAGCATTTCCTGTTGTAAACTATCTCGTTCGGTTTCTTTACGCCGATATCTTTTTAAATCCTCAATCAGGCAGGCCACTGCCATTGGTTTCTGTAGCTACATAAATTCCTTGTCTAACAATTTCCCTTTGGTAATTTTAAAAGCGGTTCGCCGCCTTCACGCTGTTGTGCCCGGCATACTCCACGTATTGTGGCCATCTCCAGAAAACTACACTGGACTACCTGAAACAACACAAAACTACATTAGACTTCAGACCTACACGGGACTACATAAAGTGCACAAAACAGTACAATAATTAATAAACAATACAATAGGCACAGTAAAGGGCAAATTACAATATAATAATAAATGATGTAAATATAAACAATGTAAACAATGTTTTAGCAGGAATTGAGAAAGAAATGAGCAAAAATTTGAAAGGGAGTGGAGCGGCGTTCAGGGGTGTGTGTGTGTGTGTGTGTAGGTTAGTGTCAGACTAGACACTGGGAATTGAGGAGTCTAATGGCTTGGGGGAAGAAACTGTTACACAGTCTGGTCGTGAGAGCCCGAATGCTTCGATACCTTTTGCCACATGGCAGGAGGGAGAAGAGGGGTGAGAGGGGTGCGTGGGGTCCTGACTGATCAAGCCAAGCAACTTCATCTCACAAAATGGAGAACACAGGGTCTCTTCATAAAATGGCAGCCTCTATCTCCTTCCTCACAGCAAGAGGCAAGGCAATTGCTTCCACTGCCCTTGATGCATTCGAGTTCACTGATTTGTAGACTTTACTTCTTTCTGGCCAATAATAATGAAGCTGCCAATGAATGGGTCATTTTTGGTTTGTTAACTTGTTTTGCATGTTGCAGCTCTGAACATGTTTGTGTGATTGTCTAAATATGTATAAGGTTATTGTATCAAATCTTACTAATGTGTCAAGGTTGCAGCTCTATTGACAAGGGATAATTGGGATGGAGCTTTTGATCTATAAATGGGCTCCTTCCAACCTTCCAAAATGCCTGTCCCACAATGCATTTCCAGCTTTATCCGTGGCCGGGCTGGTGATGTTCACGTTGACCTTTGACACCATAGAGCTGGAGTAGAAGCAAATCCTCCAACTGAGGGACTGCTTAGGCAAAAGAAAACAATGAACAGCTCAGCTGATGTCAGAAAATGCTGAGCAAAGTGACTCCGGAGAACAGCAACTTGTAACAGGGCAGCATTTGTATGCAAAAACAACATACGCAAAATGCTGCAGGAACATTTTGGGCAGAGAGCCATATCAAGGCTGATGAAGGGTCTTGGTCTACAAGGACAACTATTTATTCCTCTCCATAGATGCTGCCTGACCTGCCAAGCTTCTCCAGCTGTTTATTATGTTGCTCTGGATTTCCAGCATCTGCAGATACTCTTGTGTTTCTGATTTGTAATCAAGCCTTGGGCAACAGCTAGGGAAAAATTAGACAGATAGAAGAAATTATAGTTGATCTTTATCCCACACCTGATTCGGCAGAATTGGACAATTGCAAAACCATTCACTGGAATCAATTAGGCTATCTGGCCTAGGAGTCCCATAGAATTCCCTTTCATGGAGAGATACAGCTTTGAAACAGACATTTGTTCTCCTAAGTCCACATCCACACCAACCATTACAAAAAGTCTACATTCATCCCTTTTTATTATTTCTTCCTACTTTCCAAAAAAATCCCTCCAAATTCTACCACTCACCTACACATGAAGGACATTTTACAGTGGCAAATTTGAACACCATGTCTTAGGGATATGAGAGGAAGGTGGACAAAATCTTGCACATCCAATTTAGGTAGTCCACCTGCTCCATTCATTGATTTCCCATTAAGTTGTCTGCTGTTGAGTGCTCCTTTCTGGCTCTTGTGTAAGCTGGCATTGTAATTGGTACCTTCTCTGCAGGTGTATCAATTTTACCGATAAAAGATGGAGAGGCCATCAGCGCCTGCATGTCCTTGCACACATCTTAAAGAGCAGTTTGTTAGAATGCAAGAACATTCAAACTTCTTCAGCAAATTTCATCCCACCTATGACCAGATTCCAGGAAAGATAAGAGAGAAGTTACTGTGGCAAGTCAGCTACTGCTTAATGTTCCCTCACAATGCATTTGATTAGTGCTTCATTACAAAGCTGCTGAAGCATCAAGTTCAAGTTCTTCTATTGTCATTCAACCGTACACATGTAGACTGCCTGACGAAACAATGTTCCTCCAGACTAAGGAGCGCTGCACAGTATGTAAGAAGTTCAAAAGGTTTGAAGTAAATTTATTATCAAAGTGTATTGTGTATATCACCATATACACCCTTGTGATTCATTTTCTTGTGGACTTTCAAAACAAATGCAAGAAACTCAATAGATTCAGTGAAAGACCACACCCAACAGAATGGACAGACAACTAATGTGCAAAAGACAACAAATTGTGCAAATACTAAAAGAAAGAAAGAAAAATAATAAAAAATCCATAAGCAATAAATATTGAATACATGAGATGAAGAGTCTTTGAAAGTGAGTCCATAGGTTGTGGGAACAATTCGGTGAGGGGGCCAGTGAAGTTGATTTAAGTTACCCTCTCTGGTTCAGGAGCCTGATGTTTGATAACTGTTCCTGATCTAGGTGGTGTGGGTCCTGAGGCCCCTGTATCTCCTTCCTGATGGTATCAGTGAGAAGACGGCATGGCCTGGTTGGCGAGGGTCATTGATCATGGATGCCACTTTGCTACAGAAGTGCCTCATGTGTGCTCAGTGATGCAAAGTGCTTTGCCTGTGATAGACTGGGCCATATCCAATACATTTTGTAGGCTTTTCTGTTCAAGGACGTTGGTGTTTCTAGACCAGGCTGTGACGCAACCAGTCAATATACTCTTCCCCCACATATCTATAGCAAGTAGAGGTGCTGACAAGCTTTCTTTGTAATGGCACTTATTTGCTGGATGCAGGACAGATACTCTGAGATGACAACACCGAGGAATTTAAAGTTGCTGACTCTCTCTAGCTCTGATTCCCCCGATGAGGACTGGCTCATGGACCTCCAGTTTTGTCTTCCTTTAGCCAATAACGGGCACCTTGGTCTTGCTGACATTGAGTGACAGGTGGTTGTTGCGGCACCACTCAGCTAGATTTTCAACCTCCATCGTATATGGGGATTTGAACCACTTTGGTTGGTGTTGGTGTCAGCAAACTTAAATATGGCATTGTGGCTAAGCATAACCCCAACAGAGATTGTGGAGGAGATGTTGCTACCAATCTGAATGAACTGGGGTTTGTAAGTGAGGAAATCAAGTGTCCAGTTACTCAAGGAGAGGGTGGCTATAATTCATTAGGAGATTACAGAGATTTGGTTGTCAAGTAATACACTTAAAAATTTCTATAAATGTACTGTAGGGAGCATTGCTGTCTGGTATGGGGACACTGCACAGGACCGAAAGAAGCTCCTGAAAGTTGTAAAATTAGCCATCTCCACCTTGGCTACTAACCTTTGCCTTAGAAAGGTGGTGTCCATTATTAAGGACCCCCATCAGCCAGGACATGCTCTCTTCTCACTGTTACATCAGGTAGGAGGTACAGAAGCCTGAAGGCACACACTCAGTGATTCAGGAACAGCTTCTTCCCCTCTGCCTTCTTCCCCTCCCCTTCTTCCCCTAAAGGAACATTGAACCCATGAACACTAGCTCACTTTTTAAAATTTATATTTTGCTCTATTTTTAATCTATTCAATACACATTTATATAGTTATGGCAATCGATTAATCCATTTATTTATTTATTTTCTATATTATCAGGTATGGCATTGAGCTGCTGCTGCTAAGTTAACAAATTTCACGTCACATGCCAGTGATAATAAACCTGATTCTGAGATATTGAGCCAAGGTCTTGCAGCTTGTTGATTAATTTTGGGGGGGTGACACTATTGAATGCTGAATTGTGGTCAATGAAGAGCATCCTGTTGTATGCATCTTCACTGTCCAGATGTTGCAGCGTTGAGTGAAGAGCCAATGAAATGGCATCTGCTGCAGTGGAGCGAATCAAAGTTGCTCCTCAGACAGGATTTGATAAGTTTCATCGCCAACATCTCAAAGCACTTCATCACGGTCAATGGAAGTGGTACTGAACAATAGTCATTGAAGCAGGTAACCAATTTCTTCTCAGACACCAGTATAATAGAAGCCTGCTTGAAGCAGGAGGGTACCTCAGGCTGTTAAAGCGAGATGTTAAATTTATTAAACCAAATCGGTGTTGGGACCGCTTCTTTTTATGCTGTAAATTAGTGGACACCAACCCATCGATTGTGATCGACTAGTTGATCTTTGAGACTTTCCCAGTAGATCCCGAAAAAAAAAGAAAAATAAATACACGAACACTGTTGAGAAATTTTTTTTTCGAGTTGCGGGGTTTTAGTTCCGTTCTTTCTGCCCAGTGCACATGTGTGTAGCTCCCCCCCCCCACCCCCCGCACTACAGTGTACTTCAGTGGTCCCCAACCACCGGGCCGTGAGGAAACGATATGAATCGGCTGCACCTTTCCTCATTCCCTGTCACGCCCACTGTTGAACTTGAACCCACGCGAGGTCATTACCCAAGCGCGTCAGGGATCACTGGTTGGCCTCGGGTAACCGACCGGCGGGAAGTGCCATTGCTACTGGCCTGGAGCGTGGACAGATGGGCGCCGCCTCTAAACCTGTTTAGCACACTGAATGATGTGGGGAACCCGATTCTAAAATATTCGCAGACGACCTAATCCAGGCTCAGGGTTTCGTAAGTATTAGAGCAGCTATCGCGCTGCGATCTACTGAAACAAACTTTTGTCGGCCAATAGATCCTACAAGGGGGGTGCGGGCAGGCGACCTGTCGCACTCCTCACTCGGTCGGTAGCTCTCTCTGGACCTCAACCACCGCGGCCCTGGCACGGGGACCTCCAGCCCTTACCTTGTCCTCTCACCCCACCCACGACCAGCTGCACCTGGCCAAGGCGTCTGGTGGCAGGCGGGCGGAGGCTGGAGTTCGGGCCCGGAAGCTGTCTAATGAGGGAATGAAGCCCTCAAAACTGCTTTGGCACCCTGAGTCCAAGCACCTTGCGCTTAAAGACAAACCCATTGAGTTTATTCCAGTGGAAAAAACGTGAGCAAGCGGGACAGAAGCTAAGTGCCGAGAGCCACGTAAACTAACTTGTGGAATAGACTGGACATAAGGAACCTGCTTCGAGTATCGCTGTATTCCGGTCGTGTTTAACACCACACCTCCCCCCCCCCCCACCCCCCGTCGGCTGGTCCGCAAGAATATTGTCAATATTAAACCAGTCTGCGGTGCAAAAAAAAGGTGGTGACCCCTGATGTTTATACATTATTTCTACTTCCGGGTTGCGGGGTTTTACTTCTGGTCTTTTCTGCCCCAGTGCACATGCGCGTTACTAATCAATTTGGAGTCGATCTCGCCTTTCACTAAGGCCGAGGTAAGGGATCTTGGGCTTAAAAAGGTTGGTGACCACTACCCTAAAGGTTAATTTGCAGGTAGAGTCAGTGGTGATGAAGGCAAATGCAATGTTAGCATTCATTTCAAGAGGTTGAGAATACAAGGATGTGACGCTGAGGCTTGATAAGGCACTGGTGAGGCCTCACCTTGAGTATTGTGAACAATTTTGGGCTCCTCATCTAAGAAAAGATGTGCTGACATTGGAGGGGGTTCAGAGGAGGTTCACAAGCATGATTCTGGGGTGAAAGGGTTATCATACGAGGAATGTTCAATGGCTCTAGGTCTGTACTCACTGAAATTTATAAGGATGGGGTGGGAAGGATCTCATTGAAAGCTTCAAATGTTGAAAAGCCTAGACAGAATAGATGTGGAAAGGATGTTTTCCATGGTGGGAGAGTCTAGGACAAGAGGGCACAGTCTCAAGATAGAGGGGTGTCTATTTAAAACAGAGATGCAGAGAAATTTCATTAGCCAAAGGGTGGTAGATTTGTTGAATTTGTTACCACCGGCAGCTGTGGAGGCCAGGTCGCTGGGTGTATTTAAGGCAGAGCTTGATAAGTTTTTGATTGGCCATGGCATCAAAGGAGAAGGCCGGGGAGTGGGGCTGAGGAGAAAAAAAGGATCAGGCATGAAGACTCCATGTTTTATGGTCTAAAACAGCATTTCTCTGCACCACAGTGCATCCACAATACATACACATATATCACATGCAGCACATAAAACCAAACATTACCACAAATAACTTAGTAAAATATAATTCAAAATGCATGATGTGTACAGCACAGGTAAACAGTGAACAGCTCGCTGTCCAAGTGACAAGACTTTGGTGGCGGCAGGGTAAAGTCTATAGAATATCCTGAGGGAAGAAGCTGTTACCCAGCCTGGCAGACCTAGTTCTGGTGCTCCTGTACCCCCCCTCCTGAGGGAGCGGATCAGCGAGATTGTGAGATGGGTGGTAGGGATCCTCATTGCCTTTTTCGAGATACAATAAAGTCACTGTCACTTGAAGAGATTGAAAATTCAAGTTTGTTTAATGTTATTTCCAGTACACAAGTGTAAAGGAGAAAGAAATTATCATTACTCCGGATCTGTGTTGGTGTGTGGCCAAGTGGTTAAGGCATTCGTCTAGTGATCTGAAGGTTGCTAGTTCGAGCCTTGGCTGAGGCTGTGTGTGTCCTTGAGCAAGGCACTTAACCACACATTGCTCTGCGACGACACTGGTGCCAAGCTGTATGGGTCCTAATACCCTTCCCTTGGACAACATTGGTGGCGTTGAGAGGGGAGACTTGCAGCTTGGGCAACTGCCAGTCTTCCATATATAAAAAAAAACTTTGCCCAGGCTTGCTTTCCAAGGCACAAATCCATGGTCTATCGGGACTAATGGAGGACTACTACTCCAGATTTAATGCAGCGCAGAAAAAAAATCACAATAAGATAAAGAACACAACAATAAAAAAACAATAAATATAATTACACCAGATTCTTTATATACATAGATTATATGTACATAAAGTGACGTTAGGTACAGGAGTGTCTGTACATAGGTGACTGACAGGAAATGATAAAATAGTGGTGGTTGTTGTGTATTTAATATCTAAGTAATATTTGAATAATCTTGTCTATTGGTTGATTAAGCATTTGTGATAGTTTAAATAATAAATATGTGAATTGCCCAGATCACCACATTACCACATGATACATACACACCTCACTTAAACACAAAGCTAGACCCACATTCACAGACTACCATGTCTTCCTTTGAATTAGTTTATGTTACACGAGCATGGCGGTGCACGAATCCAACTGCAGAACACGGGCGCGGAGGCAGAGTCAGGAGGCGTTATTGATGTAGCAAGCATGGAATTGGTATCCAGGAGTGATGCTACACTTAGAACTGGCAGTCCTAAGAACCATGAAACGAGGTTACTCACACCGGAGTCGACCAACGAACTGGTAGTTCCTTCTTCGTCTTCTTTTTCTATTTCCAGCATTTTAGACGCATTTAGGTGTATTACTGCCCTCTGCAGGATATACAAATAATTATAGAATTTCAAGAAACTCAAATTCTCAAATATAAACTAGCTGCACATAGAAACAGAATAATAAACTTTTCAGTCAGATGGTGGTTCTCTTGGTGGTAAACAAAGATTTAATAGAAAAAATAAAATACATTTAAGTCAGACAGCCTCTTGAACAATATTCTTCTTTCAATTTTATATCAATTACAACTCAGCAAAACATGCTGAACTGTCTCTGGACTACCACAGTCACATAATCCAGTTGGATGTTTCCTATTATCTTTAAGTAATAGTTTAGCCCACAATACCCCAACCTAAGTCTTGTTAATATCACCATATCTCTATGATTTAAAGAGTAACAGTCTGAGACCTTTTTAACTAGAGGGTGACTAGAAAAGAAATGTCTTCCCTTTAATTGATTTTTCCAATCCTCTTGCCTTTTCTTCTCTATGCCTTTTTTTTTTATCCTACTTCTCAATTCTGCTCTGCCTAGGGGTATTCTAATTCCTACTTGCCCGCTCTGTAAGGAAGACTTTGCAATGCCATCCACAATTTCATTTCCCTCCACCCCAGCAAGCCCAGGTATCCATGTAAATCTAACTTCACAACCTATCTTCCCTACTCTAAACAAAACTAAGAGAATCTCAATAACCATGTCAGGATGAGCTTTCAATTTATTCCCTTTTATAGCCTCTAAGGCGGCAGCAGCAGCAGAATCCAAACTGAAATTAACCCTGCATGGTCAAAAGTTGGCAGTTCCTTGTTGTGTTTCCAGGGTATTTATCCTGTAGTTACTGATGGGAAGCAGGTGTGTGTAATTTGCTGAATTGGGAACGATTGGAAATCAGGCAAGGAGGTTAGGGCCCAATTAAAGAGGTAATGAGGAATTGCCAGACAGGACCATGACAGTTTAATGCTTTGAAGTTTCAACACATAACAGTGGTGGGAGGTGTGTTGGGTGGGATAGCAGGTGATCAGTCTTTCTGCTTGGAAAAAGTAATTCTTCCTGAGTATGGTGCGAGTGGGAAAGGAAAATACTCTGCTGGTAGAAATCAGAGGGGAAGAAGACTGGCACTTCAAATATAGCAACATAGAAAATCTACAGCACAATACAGGCCCACAAAGCTGTGCCGAACATGTCCTTACCTTAGAAATTACCTAGGGTTACCCATAGCCTTCTATTTTTCTAAGCTCCATGTACCTATCCAGGAGTCTCTTAAAAGACCCTATCGTATTCACCTCCACCACTGTCACCGGCAGCCCATTCCATGCACTCACCACTCTCTGCGTAAAAAACCTACCCCTGACATCCCCTCTGTGCCTACTTCCAAGCACCTTAAAACTGTGCCCTCTCGTGCTAGCCATTTCAGCCCTGGGAAAAAGCCTCTGACTATCCACACAGTACCACTCATCATCTTATACACCTCTATCAGGTCACCGCTCATCCTCTGCCACTCCAAGGAGAAAAGGCCATCATATCTGACCCACCAAAATGAACCACCTCACACTTATCT
This sequence comes from Hemitrygon akajei, assembly GCF_048418815.1. Classification (NCBI taxonomy): domain Eukaryota; kingdom Metazoa; phylum Chordata; class Chondrichthyes; order Myliobatiformes; family Dasyatidae; genus Hemitrygon; species Hemitrygon akajei. Next base: position 50,048,460 of record NC_133131.1, read on the forward strand.
GAGTTGAACTCCATCTGCCATTTCTCAGCCCAGTTTTGCATCTGATCAATGTCTTGCTGTAACCTCTGACAGCCCTCCACACTAGCCACACCTCCAACCTTTGTGTCATCAGTAAATTTACTAACCCATTCCTCTACTTCCTCATCCAGGTCATTTATAAAAATCACAAAGATTAGAGCTCCCAGAACAGATCCCTGGGGCACAACACTGGTCACTGACTTCCACGTAGAATATAACTCATCTACAACCACTCCTTGCCTTCTCCAGGCAAGCCAGTTCTGAATCCACAAAGCAATGTCTTTTTAGATCCCATGCTTCAGTACAGGCAGCATATCGGGCAAAGAACAGGTTTAGCTGAGTGCTGTAGCCTGTGCTCAAGATTATAGGCAAGTAATTTTGTTACCTACCAGCATTCCAGTCTGGTCATGTTTGTTTCTGTTTGCACAGGGGATGATGTCATCACATGTTGATACAGATGCCATGCCAGGGTTACAGAGGAGACTGGTGTCTGGTAATGCCTGATTTTCACATTGAGTTAAAGTGTCCCAGAAATACTTGCTGTCCTTGTTTCTTGTCATATTGAAATCCACTTCAGTTGCCTCATGCTGGGAATCACAGTGTGATTGAGTTGGATTTACAGGTGTTACAATGCAGGTGAAGTCTTCACTGCCCTCTCAGGGAGATGGGAAATATCACTTAGTGCTATTAAAAACATTGAAGAGTTCTATCCAGTGTTCAGAATTAACCTCACAACAACCACAAAGAATACAGATTATCTGAGCATTAATTTCTGTTTTCGTGGTATATTTCTGTACAAGAAGTAAGTGGCAAGTGTCTCGGAATCCTTCAATATATGAAAACCTATATTGAAACACCTCAGTCCAAAGAACCTGCACCAGTTCAATGCCAGGCCTCATCACCAATATCCTAATCCATAGAATGTGCAAAACATTGTATGCAGCCATACCAGGAGCATTAGGCTTTGCATTCACCAACTACTTAGATTGCCTAAAGTCCTGCAACAAGCACAACCTTATGATTGTCCGGTCCGCACATGCAGGTTCCTCCCAGTCTTCACCTAGCTAACAGGAGTCACCTGCCACTCATCTCCAACTCATCACCTGCAGCCTATTTAAACCCAGCTCTCATCCACAATCCTTGTACAAACAGCCAGCCTCAACCAGTTACTCCAAGCCTTCAATTGCCTTGCTGACTTGTCAAGATTAGTATCCATTCTCTCTTGTTTTTTGTGTTCCCTCATAGCTAGCTATTTTGCAGTTTATTATTAAAGTTATCGTTCACGGCTAAATCATCACCACTGCTCTCATTTGGGTCAAGCCTCTGCTACTTTTCCTGCCCATCGATTGGCCCAGCAGAGTTTGCTTACCCAAAGGAAGTTGACCGTCAACAAAGGTACATGATCTAGAAGCAGCAGGAAACCATTGACCATATACTCGCCATGCTCAACCAAGTCTCCATCTTGATGCAGCACCCTACAGTCTCCTTCCTCTGAGCCCCAGATTCCAGTGCCTGACCGTTTCGACAGATACCCAACCCAATGCCGTATCTTCCTGTCCCAGTGCGTCTTCCACTTTGAGCTCCAGCCAGCTATGAAATGAGCCTTCGCCATCTCTCTCTCTCTCTCTCTCTCGACTGGGCAAGCTATCACCCGGGCCACTGCTGACTGGGACAACAAAACCACTATCTGCAATAAACATGGAGGATTCACCACTGAGATGCAGCAGGTTTTCCACCACCCAGGAAGTGGAAAGGGGATGGCCGATCAGATATTTCACCTGCGTCAAGACAAGTCCTCTGCCACAGGTTTGTCACCCTTTGAAGAGCTTCATGGCTACCGATCCTTTTTCCCTGTGGAGGTCCCATCCACCAGGGCCCTGGTTCATTGCTGCCAAAATGCTTGGCAGAGTTGCACGGAATGTTATCCTAGCCGCCAATTGCATTTACCACTACTGCCAGGCTAACAGCCGTTGGCACCTAGCCAGACTACACTGGCCTGGGGACCGTGTCTGACTGTCCGGCCGAGAGCTGCCTCTGTGCACTGACGACCACCAGCTCTCACCCCGATTCATTGGTCCTTTCAGATTATCCAGTCACTTACTGTCTGCAGCTGCTATTGACCCTCAGGATTACTCCTACCTGCCTCAAGCCCTTTGTCCATGGATGACTCAACTCAGCTGAGTCTGCAACTCCGGAATCTAGGGTGGTGGGAGGTGGTCCAGTGTACACGGTTGATAGATTCAAGTCAGCGTGGATGGGGTGTGTAGTACCTAGTTGACTGAAAAGGGTACAGTCTGGAGGATAGGTCTAGGGTGCCATCCAGTTACATCTTGTATCCATCACTCATGAAGGAGTTCCACCAGATCTACCTGGATCATCGGGGTGGGGACCATTGTAAAGGGAGGGGTCCTGTCAGGCCTGCACGTGCAGGTTCCTCCCAATCTGCACCCAGTTAACAGGAGTCATCTGCCACTCATCACCTGCAGCCTATTTAAACCCTGCTCTCATCCACCATCCTTTTTCACTCATATGAGCTAGCCAGCCTCTACCTTCAGTTACCTTGTTACCTTGTCACGTTTAGTATCTGTTCTCTTTTGTTTAGTGGCCCCTTGTGGCCTGTTACTTTTCAGCTTATTATTAAAATTATCACTCACTGCTAAATCCTCTCAGCTGCGGTCAAGCCTCCACTGCATTTCCTGACAATGATCTCTTAAAGTAGCAATTCCAACAGCATCTTTAATTGGTGAAAATTGGAAAAAAAATCTGCAGATGCTGAAAATCTGAAATTAAAATAGGAAGTGCTGGAAGCATATGGAATGTCAGGCAGCTACAAAGAGAGAAACAAAGTTAATGAATCATACGGAAGCCCCTTCTTGGAATGAAGGGTCTCTATTCTGAAATGTTAATTCTTCTTCATTTTCAACAGATGCTGCCTGACCTGCTGAGTATTTTCAGCTTTTCCTGTTTTTAGTTTTGTTCAGTTAATGGGGCTGCTTTGTAGCATGTTTGCTTTTGAGGCTCCAAGCACCTCCTGTAGTTGATAGGAGGTGAACAACTGGGGTAGAGTTAATGGTGGTCAGTGAGCCCAGGAAAAAGGTGCCAAGAGGTGCCAAAAGGAAGCTTCCACTTGGCACTAGAGACCCAGACTGGTGCTGTTCAGGTCATTTACAGAAGCATGATTGGGTTTTCATGACTTTATCCCACGGTAAAGAAACACACCATCTGTGCACCAGATATTTTTAGCAGTAAATTATCTATCATGCATTGAATGTCTGTCAATATTACTGAAACATACCCATTTTGAATAAATATGGTGGTACAAGAACCTATTAAATAGGTTGGCATTATAATCAAAGTCTATTAAAACAGGTGTGACAAGCCACTCATTAAATGAGCTGGTTCAACAGGAGCCGATTAAAAGACTGGCTGCATTGGAAGCTCATCAAATGAATGAATACAACGGGAGGTCCATAGGATCCATCGCTGACCATTGAACATTTCAAAACAAATAAAATTAACCACTGCATGCTGAGGTTATTAAAATCATTGCTTGGTACTTCACTGCTTTTCCATAAGTGCCAGAGTATAACCTGTTATCTATTTGCGTTAGAAGCCCAAAGTAAATTGTGGTGTACAATTGGCCAGTTCAGCAATGGCTGTACTCCCAGCTTCTGTAGAGTTCAGTTCACCTAAAGCTCTTCTGTCTGTAACATAACTCTTACCGTGTTCCAGCGCTGATGTACTCACTAATATATATTATGTCCTGATTGGCAAGCTCACAAATATAATATTCTCGTCCAAAGTGCTTGTTATTCTGTGTCCTCTCTATTTCATTCAACTTGCTGCAGAATTCCTTTTCCACACCTCTCTGGCCCTCCACCACTGATATTATCTATTTGGCCAAGCTGTTTGATAGTTTGATTTGTGTATATTGATATGAATTTGTATTTGATAAAACTCCTGTAAAGTGCATTAAAATATATGAATGTCTCAAGGTAGTTCAATGTTGTTTTCCAACCCAATGAGGCAACTTTACTCCATCTGGACAAAATGAATTAATTGCATACTCTCAGTATTGAACACTGAGCTGAACTGAATATGCCTGGACTCTGTAGATTTTGTGTTTTATATTTTGTTATTCATTCTTTTTTTGTTGCCATTTGCACAATTAGTTTTTTTGCACATGGTGTGGAGGTTGATGCTTTTCTTTGAACGAGTTCCATGGCTTTCCTTGTTTCGTGGCTGTCTGTGGGGAAGACAAATCTCAGGGTTGTATACTGCATCCATGCTTTGATTGTAAATAATGCAGCTTTGAGCTCCTTGCATTCCCTCCAAACTATGTGGTGTCTGAATTTATCTTTTTATATCATAATGATTTTCAAATCCATCAATATCACAAGTTTACTTCTAACCTGATACTAGCTAAAATTATCAGCTTTGTTTTACAGTGACAATTCTTTCTGATTTGGAAAGTTGTGATTTCCAGCTTCAATAATAAAATAAGATTCAAGATTTTTTAACGACACTTCCAGTACACAAGGGTAAAGGAGAATGAAATAATTGTTACTCTGGATCTGATGCAGCATGAAAAAACACAATTTGACGGAGAACACAAAAATAGAAAAACAATAAATATCAATACATATGATGGCCTATATACATAGATTGATCGTATGTACATAAAGTGATGCTAGGTACAGGAGTGTCTGTACATAGAGTGACCCTGACAGGAAATGGTAAAGTAGTGGGGGTCTGGTGGGGTGGGTCTGTAGGTGGAGGTGTTGATCAGCCTCAATGTTTGAAGAAGGTAACTGTTTTTGAGTCTGGTGGTCTTGCGTGGATGCTATGTAGCTTCCTCCCTGAGGGGAGTGGAGCAAGCAGTGTATGAGCAGGGTGGGGTCGGTGGGGGGGGGGGGTTCCTTCATGATATTGCTGGCCTTTTTCTGGCACCTTTCTCTATACATGTCCTTGATGGTGAAATAAGAAGCTATAGTGGGCAAGTTCATCAACTCTTCCCACTCCACTATTCTGTATGATATTATTTGATTTTTCATCAGTGTTTTTGCTTGCACTGAACCCATATCTCTGAATTCCCTTAACAGCAAAAGTTATCAAAAGCTGGCAGTTCAACACCTTTTGCAGATGCTGCTTGAGCTAAGTTCTTCCAGAGTTCTATTCGTAGTTCTAGATTCCAGCATCTACAGTCTCTTTTGTCTTCAAAATCAGTCAATCCATGGATTAGAAATACTGAATCAGCAGTGGACTGTTAAACCTGTTCATTCATAGTTAATATATAAACTAACCTGCTCATCTTGGTTTTGTAACCTTAATTCACTTGTCTGATCAAAATCATTCTTCTTATCGTGTCCACGGACAGTCTATACATGGCCCAGCCAGAACTGGACACAGTTTTGCGCCTTGTTGTTGAATTTGGCAAGATCTGCAACAGTGCAGGGTTCCTCCAGCGATGGGCATTGTAGTTTGTGGCTCAGTTCCACATTCACAAGTTGTCGGGCTGGTTGTATATCCCCATTTGCTCAGTGACACCTTTGAACGACCTACACCAGTCCTGAGTCTGATAAGGCACTTGCAGGTTGCCCAGTTGCAACTAGCTCCCGGGGGAAGGCTTTCATCGGTGGAATCTCCATCTTGGGGGTTGTTTGAGACTGGCGAGCTGGTCTTCCCACAAGGCGATATAGGCTTTAGATGGGGTTGTTTGTAATGGAACAACACTGTTCATGAAGCTCTTCCTTGACTTCAGGCGGCGGCTGGGTGTGGGTGTATGACCATGTAGAGGGTGCCTCTCATCTGATGTTTGACAGAGTCGTTCATCGATCAAAATCACTGAGTCCCACTTTTGATATTATGGATCAGATAGGACTATGGATTTATTACTGTGGGTCAGGAAGTGTCTGTAGATCAATGTATTCTGGATCCGGGAGAGGCTGAGGATGCATTTACACTGGATCGGGTGGGGGGGGGGGGGAGCTCAGGATCTTCATACTCTGGATCAGGGAGGGCTGGGGAGCAATACACTCTAAATCAGGGCATTTTCATATTTCTTTACTTACTCTTTGGCCTCTTACTTTGACTGGACAAGAAGTAGATACATTACACACTGCCTTTGTATCTAATCATTGATAGAATTCATAAATAATGCAGGACCCAGAAGTGAACCTTGTGGCATCATGCAGAAAGCAACAGATACCTGCCCACTGCTTTGCTTGAATCCTTGCTCCATCCACACCGATAAATTAAACCCCAGCCCCAGAAACCCTTGTATTATGCATTATATTTTCACTTCAGATCTTTCCAGATGTCTCTTGGAAATTCACCACCGTATTCCACTCATCTGCTGACTCAGTCCATTCCTCAAGAAATGACTGGCAAACACAATTTCCCTGTCATAAAACCATTCTGGCCATGACCAAACCTATTATCATTTTCCAGTCTTCTGTAACCCCTTCCTTCATTTTAGATTCCATAAATTCCACAATAACAGATGTCAGGCCAAATATTTCATGGTACCCTATACGGTTTCTCAGTCCCTTCTTGAATAATGGTATATCAGTTGTTAACTGCAAAACAAAACCTGCACTGAAATAGCTTTGACGTTTTTTTCAATCACAGACTATGGACATTGCTGACAAGGTCAGCATTGATTGCTCATCCCTTACTCCTCTTGAGAAGATGGTGCTGACCAACTTCCCTGAGCTGCTGAAGTTTTGTAAAGGTTCTTCCACAGTGCTTGGGTTGAATTAAGCTTAGATCTACTGACAAGAAGGAAAGATGATATATTTCTATATTAGTCAGTGGTGCTTGTTGGTACACCATCATTCAACACCATCAGCACCATCATTCCCACAATCCTGATTAAGAAGTTACAGAACCTGGGCCTCTGTACCTCCCTCTGCAACTGGATCCTGAACTTCCTAACCAGAAGGCCACAATCTGTGTGGATTGGTGATAGTATCTCCTCCTCGCTGACTATTAACACTGGTGCATCTCAGGAGTGTGTGCTTAGCCCACTGCTCTACTCTCTCTATACCCATGACCGTGTGGCTAAGCACAGCTCAAATACCATCTATAAATTTTCTGATGATACAACCATTGTTGGTAGAATCTCAGATGGAGACGAGAGGACGTACAGGAGCGAGATATGCCAACTAATGGAGTGGTGTCACAACAACCTGGCACTCAATGTCAGTAAGATGAAAGAGCTGATTGTGGACTTCAGGAAGGGTAAGACGAAGGAACACATACCAATCCTCATCGAGGGATCAGAAGTGGAGAGAGTGAGCAGTTTCAAGTTCCTGGGTGCCAAGATCTCTGAGGACCTAACCTAGTCTCAACATATTGAAGCAGTTATAAAGGTTTCAAAGGTACATTTAATGTCAGAGGAATGTATACAATATACATCCTGAAATTCTTTTTCTTCGCAAACATCCACAAAAACAGGAGTGCCCCAAAGAATGAACGATAGTTAAATGTCAGAACCACAAAGTACCCCCCCAACTCTCCCTCCCACACACAAGCAGCAGCAAAGCAATAATACCCCCTCCCCCACCAGGAATGAAGCATCAGTGCCCCCCACTGAGCACTCAAGCGTGCAACAAAGCATCAATACTAAAGACACAGACTTGCAGTACCCCAAAGACTACCCTTTCACCTGGTAAGAGAGCCACAGGTTCTCTCTCTCCCTAATAAGTGAAAAAGAAGTGTCTCCGTTTCACAGCGAGAGGGGAGACATAACGAACAATTCACTGATTTACGATGTTAAAAGTCTGTTGCATTACTTTTTCCAAGCTTTGTGCCCAAAAAACGCGGGTCTCTGGGCACACAGCCAGCAGCTAGCTTGCTGCTTTTGATTTTCCGTCTCCTACTACTCACCGATTACCTACATAGGCACCAACCTCAAGTCCACCCGCCTCCAGAGCCACGAAATCCCGGAAACCTGAAGACGTGCTAGTATTCCAGGCCGTGCTCTTGGTATATCAAATAGCGGCCAGTTGTGAGACCCCGAGAGCTGGTCCCACTTCCACAAAGAACCGAAGTCAGCATGTAACCCCAGGTCAGGGTCTTCAAAAGAACCCTGAAAGGGGAAAATAGAGATATTAAAGATGGAAATAGAGCTGTTTCTGAAGATGCAAGCAAAGGAGTCACCATTGGGTGCCATCGTCCTCCTAAAGAAGGCAAGACATTGACTATATTTCATTAGGAGTTTTAAGAGATATGGAATGTCAACAAATACACTCAAAAACTATTATAGATGTACCGTGGAGAGCATTCTGACAGGCTGGTATGGGGGGGGGGGGGTTAGGGGGGGGGGGAATACTGCACAGGACCATAAGAAGCTGCAGAGAGTTGTGAATTTAGTCAGCTCCATCTTGGAGCTTACAAAGTACCCAGGACATCTTCAGGGAGCGGTGTCTCAGAAAGGCAGTGTCCATTACTAAAGACCTCCAGCACCCAGGGTATGCACTTTTCTCACTGTTTCCATCAGGTAGGATGTAGAGAAACCTGAAGGCACACACTCAGTGATTCAGGAACAGCTTCTTCCCCTCCGCCATCCGATTCCTAAATGGACATTGAACCCTTGGACACTACCTCACTTTTTTAATATATGTTATTTTTGTTTTTCTGCACGATTTTTAATCTATTCAATATACTTACACAGTAATTGGTTTACTATTTTTTTCCTCCGATATTATGTATTGCATTGAACAGCTAAGTTAACAAATTTCACGACACATGCCAGTGATAATAAACCTGATTCTGGTGGTGCTATTCAAATACCTGCAACCCTAGCCCTTCCACGAAGTGAAGGTCGCAGGTTTGGGAGAAACTAGCCAAGCGCAGCACAGCGGTGAGACCAGATCCCAAATGCAGTCTTACAGTGCCAGCTGCTCAGGTCCAGTTCCAACATCCAGAGCTGCCCGTGTGACTGCGTGGGCTTCCTCCCACATCCCAAATTCATGCAGGTTGGTAGGATAACCGACTGCAGTAAATAGCAATGTAGGGAGAATAAAATAAGTTGGGAAGGATTCATACAAAGATAAGTGCTTAATGATCAGAGGCAGAAAACTAATCAATAAGCTCCAAGACCAAGGTGTCAATACCTCCTTGTGCAATTCAATCCTCGATTTCCTCACTTGCACATCCCAGTCAGTTTGGGTTGGCAACAAGATCTCCTCTACAATTACCATCAGCAAAGGTGCACGACAAGCTGTGTGCTTGGCCCCGCTTACTTTATACTTTAAACTGTGAAGCGAAGTTCATCTCCAATACCATATTTAAGTTTGATGATGACACCACAGTCATTGGCCAAATCAAAGGTGAATCAGTATATAGGAGAGATTGAACATCTCACTGCACGGTGAAACAATGACCTCTCACTCAACGCCAGCAAAACCAGAGAGCTGTTTATTGACTACAAGACGATGGGACCAGAGGTCCATTTGTCAGTCCTTATCAAGGGATCAGATGTGGAGAAAGTCAGTAACTTTAAGTTCCTCACCATTATCATTTCAGCAGATCTGTCCTGGCTCTAGTGTATTAATGCCATCATAAAGGCATGACAGTGCCTCTACTTTCTTAGAAGTTTGCTAAGATTCAGCATATCATCTAAAACTTTGACAAATTTCTATAGATGCATGGTGGAGTGTATACTAGCTGGTTATATCATGGCCTGGTATGGAAACACCAATGCCCTTGAATGGAAAAGCCTACCAAAAGTAATGGATACAGCCCAGTCCTTCATGGGTAAAGTCCTCCCCACCTTTGAGCACATCAACATGGAGCACTGTCGCAGGAAAGCAGCATCCATCATCAAGGAACCAACCTTCCAGAGCATGCATTCTTCTCCATGTTGCCATGAGAAAGGAGGTCTTAGATCCCATACCATCAGGGTCAGGAACACATTAACTATCAATCATCAGACTCCTGGGTAACTTCAGTCACCTCAACGCTGAGCTGAAATCCACAACCTATGGACTGAAAGACCCTACAACTCATCTTACCAATATTATATGTTACTTATTCATCTATTATTATTTTGTTTTTCTTCTTGTATTTGCAGTATTAAGGGCATTACAACTCAGGTTCTCAATATTTATTGCTAATTTATTTATTATTACTAATATTTTTCTTTTTTTCTTTGCACAATTTGTCCATTTTTGCACATTGGTTGTTTGTCAAAGAGTCACAACAGGACAGAAACAGGCCCTGCGGCCCATCTAGTTCATGCTGAACCATTTGAACTACCTACTTGTATGGACCTGCACCCAGACCATAACCCTATCATCCATGCACAATCCAAACTTCTCTTAAACATTGAAATCGAGCTTGCATGTACCATTTGTGGTGCTCGTTCCATACTCTCACAACCCTCTGAGTGAAGAATTTTCCCCTTGTGTTCCCTCTCACTCTTAACCCGCAGCCTCTGCTTGTAGTCAATCCCAGTGGAAAAAGCCTGTTTCCATTTACCCTATCTATACCCCTCATAATTTTGTATACCCCTATCAAATCCCTCTCAATCTCCAACAATCTAAGGAATAAAGTTCTAACCTATTAAATCTTTCCTCGTACCGTAGGTGCTCCAGTTCTGGCAACATCCTGGTAAATTTTCTCTGTACGCTTTTGACCTTATTTACAGTACATCATTCCTGGAGGTACGTGACCAAAACAATACTCCAATGTCTTATACAACTTCAACATAACATCCCATCTCCTGTACTCAATACTTTGATTTACAAAGGCCAATATGCCAAAAGCTTTCTTTACAACCCTATCTGACCTGTGACACAAATTTCAATGATTATGGACCTTTATTACCAGATTTTTTTGCCCTGGCTGGTCCCACCAAAATGCAACACCTCACACTTATCTGTATTAAATTCCATCTGCCATTTTTCAGCCCAATTTTCCAGCTGGTCCAGATACCTCCGTAAGCCATTATAGCCTTTCTCACTGTCCACTACACCCCCAATCTTGGTGTCATCTACAAATTTGTTAATCAGTTACTCACATTATCGTCCAGGTTGTTGATACAGATGATAAACAACAATGGACCCAGCACCGATCGCTACAGTACTCCACTAGTCACAGGCCTTCAATCAGGGAGGCAACTATCTACTACCACTTGCTGGCTGCTCCCACAAAGTCAATGTCTCATCCAATTTACTACCTCATCTTGAATACTCAGCAATTGAACCTTCTTGGCCAACCTCCCATATGGGACCTTAACAAATGTCCATGCAGACCACAATACCATAAGACATAGGAGCAAAATTAGTCTGCTCCGCCATTCCATCATGGCTGATCCTGGATCCCACTCAATTTCATACACCTGCCTTCTCACCATATCCTTTGATGCCCCAACTAGTCAGGAAACGATCAACTTCTGCCTTAAGTTTACCCACAGACTTGGCCTCCACCGCAGTCTGTGACAGAGCATTCCACAGATTCACCACTCTCTGGCTAAATAAAAAATCCTCCTTACCACTGTTCTATAAGGTCACCCCTCAATTTTCTGGATTCCCCCACCATAGGAAACATCTTCTCCACCCTATCCAGTCCTTTCAATATTCGGGAGATTCAATGAGAACCCACTGCATTCTTCTAAATTCCAGTGAGTACAGGCCTAAAGGTGCAAAATGATCCTTATATGTTAACCCCTTCATTCCCAGAATCATCCCCGTGAACTTCCTCTGGACTCTCTCCGATGACAATGCCTCCTTTCTGAGATATGGGGCCCAAAACTATTAACAATAGTGCGGCCTGACTAGTGTCTTGTAAAGGCTCAGCATTATCTCCTTGTTTTTATATTCTATTCCCCTTTAAATAAATGACAACATTGCATTTGCCTTCTTTACCACAAACTCGCCTGTAAATTAACCTTCTGGGAGCCTTGCATGAGGACTCTGCACCCTCTCTAAGTCCCTCTGCACCTTCTCTAAGTCCCTCTGCACCTCTGAAGTTTGAAACTTCTTCTCATTTAGATAATAGTCCGCACTATTGTTTATTTTACCAAAATGCATTATCATACATTTCCCATCTGCCTCTTTTTGCCCATTCTTCCAATTTGTCTAAGTCCTGCTGCAATCACACTATCTACCCCTCCATCAATCTTTATATAATCTGCAAACTTTCCCACAAAGCTATCAATTCCATTATCTAAGTCACTGACAAACAATGTGTAAAGTAGCGGTCCAAATACTGACCCCTGAGGAACACCACTAGTTTCTGGCAGCCAACCAGAAAAGGCCCCTTTTAGTCCCACTCACTGCCTCCTGCCTCCTGCCTGTCAGCCATTCCTCCATGCCAGTATATTTCCTGTAACACCATTGGATTTTTGTCTTGTTAAACAGCCTCGTGTTTGGTACTTTATCAGATGCCTTCTGAAAATCTAAGTAAATGAAATCCACTGCCTCTCCTTTGTCCACCCTGCGTGTTATTTCCTCGAAGGACTCTTTGGCTTTTATGCAGTCCGTAACCTCCCTTGTCAGCCACAGTTGCCTACCCTGCCATTTGAGAACTTCTTCTTCAGCGAGACATATCTATTCTGCACCTTGTGACCTTTCCCCAGAAACTTCAGCCATCTCTGCTCTGCCGTCATCCCCACCAGTATCCTCTTCCAATCCACCAGGGCAAGCTCCTCTCTCATGTCTCTGTAATTCCCTTTATTCTATTGTGACACAGATACATGTGAGTTATGCTTCTCCATCTCAATCTGCAGTATGAATTATGATCACTGCCTCCTCAGGGTTCCTTTATATTAAGCTCCCAAGTAAGATATAGATTATTACACAGCACCCAATCTAAGATAGCCTTTCCCTGAGTAGGCACAAGCACAAGCTGCTCGAAAAAGCCAACTCATAGGCATTCAACAAATTCCCTCCCTTGCAATCTGACACCAACCTGATTTTCCTAATCACCTTGCAATTACAATTGTGGCATTACCCTTATTACACGCCTTTTCCAGCTCTCTTTGTAATCTCACATCTTGGCTACTATTTGGATTCCCATAATCGTTTTTTTACCCTTGCAGTTTCTTAACTCCACCCACAAAAGTTCAACATTCTCTGACCCTATGTCACCTCTTTCTAAAGATGTAATTCCATCTCTTACCAACAGAGCCACACCACCGTCTATGCCTTCCTACCCTGTCCTTTTGATATGAAATATATCCTTTGATGTTAAGTTTCGACTATGGCCTTCTTTCAGCCACTATTCAGTGATGCCCACAATGTCATACCGACCAGTCTCTAGTTGTGCCATGCATTTCAGATTCAGATTCAGATTCAGTTTATTGTCATTTATAAACCACAAATACAATGCAGTTAAAAATCTAGACAACATTCTCCGGAATGATATCACGAAAAAGCACAAAACAGACCACACAAGAAAAACCACATAACGTTTGGTAATCCCCAGTCCAGAGTCCGGAGAGGCTGCTGTGTATCGATATCGCGCTACCATCTTAGCACGTTCCCCGGAAAGGAACTACAACCCCATCAGACAAACCTAAAGCTACACGACCTACACAAAACCACATAGTTACATATAGTTATAGTTAACATATAGTTTCAACAGTGCAGACAAAACCATAATTGATAAAAGACTAACTGACAAAGACCACATAATTATAACACATAGTTTCAACAGTGCCCACCTTATTCCGAATGCTATGTGCATTTCAATACAGCACCTTCAGTCTTGCATTCTTCTCCCTTTTGAATTTTGCCTCTGTGGTACAATCTAACTCTTTGCTCTGTCTGTATTTGTACCCAGTCATCGGCTTGTCTTTCCTTACATTCATGTTACACCCATCACCTACTTGTAAACCTGTTGGCTCATCCTCAGCTCTGTTACACTGGTTCCCATCCCATACAGTAGGTAACATTCACTGTTTTGCCTTCATCCACTTTTCTGGTAAGATTAGTGAGACATAACCTACGATGCACAAAGCCATATGCTGACTATCCTTAATCAGGCCATGTCTATCCAAATAGTTATATATACAGTCCCTGAGAATACCTTCCAATAACTTTCTCACTTCTGACGTCAGACTCACTGGCCTATAATTTCCTGGTTTATGTTTAGAGCCTTTCTTAAACAGCAGAACAACATTGGCTATTCTCCAAACCTCTAGTACCTGTCCTGTCACTGAAGATGACTTAAATTTCTCTGCTTGGGCATTTTCCCACCCTGATTTGCCTCAAGACAGCAAACACCTCCTCCTTTGTAATCTGTATCAGATCAGAGAAGTCGATGCCGCTTTGCCTCATTCATTTAGCCTCTGTGGCTGTCTCCTGACTAAATAGAAATGCAAAAAAAATCATTTAAGATCTCCCCTGTCTCTTTTGGCTCTACACAGGGATTACCATTCTGATCTTCCAGAGGACCAATTTGATCCCTTGTAATCCTCTTGTTCTGAACATACTTGCATAATCATTTAGGATTCTCTTTCACTTTGTCTGCTAGGGCAACCTCATACCTTCTTTTACTCTCCTGATTTCTTTCTTAAGTGTTCTCTTGCATTTCTTATACTCCATAAGCAACTCATTTCTTTCTACCTGCTGGGCACCTCCTTTTGTTTCTTAACTAGGGTCTCAATATCTATTGAAAACCAAGACTCCCTACACCTGTTATCTTTACCTTTTATTTTGACAGACACATACAGGCTTTGTACTCTCAAAATTTCACTTTTGAAGGCCTCCTGTGTACCAAGCACACCTTTGTCTGAAAACATCCTGTTCCAATCCACACTTGCCAGATCTTTTGTTATACCATCAAAATTGGCCTTTCTCCAATTTAAAATCTCAATCCACGGACCAGACCTATCTTTTTCCATAGTTACTCTGGAACTAATGGCATCGTGGTCACTTCTACACAAGCCTCTGTCACCTGTCCTGTCTCATTCCTAATAGCAGATCAAGTATTGCACACTGTTTCATTGGGACTTCTACGTACTGATTAAGGAAATTTTCCTGAACACACTTTACAAACTCTATCCTATCTTGTCCTTTTACAGTATGGGAGTCCCAGTTAATATGTGGAAAGTTAAAATTACCTACTATAACAACCTTATGTTTCTTTCAACAGTGCAATCCCTCTACGAAGTTGTTTCTCTAAATCCCTTGGACTGCTGGGTGGTCTGTAATATAGCCCATTAACATGGTCATACCTTTCTTATTCGTCAGTTCCACACATAATGCCTCACTAGACGTAGTCTCCAGTCTGTCCTGACTGAGCACTGCCATGAAACTTCCCTTGAGTAGTCACCCTCCTCTAACATCTCTTACATTGTCGCATCTAAGATAATGGAGACCCAGAATACTGAGCTGCCAGTCCTGCCCGTCCTGCAACTGTCTCACTAATGGCTACAATATCACAATTCCAGGTGTTCCTCCATGCCCTGAGCTCAGCTGCCTTTCCTATGATACTTCTTGCATTGAAATATACACCATGCTCAACTTTATGATTCCTAATTTTGTCTGAGGTTTAATAACATCTGCCTCCTGAACCTCACCACCAACTTTTCTGGTACTCTGGTTCCCATCCCTCTGCAACTCTAGTTTAAACTCCACCGTGCAGCATTAACAAACCTTCCCACTAGAATAATGGTCCCCTTCCAGTTCAGGTGCAAACTGTCTCTTCTGTACAGGTCCCAACTTCCCTGGAAGAGAGCCCAAAGATCCAAAAATCTTATTCCCTCCCTCCTATACCAACTCCTTAGCCATGTGTTAAACTATATAATCTTCCTAGTTCTGGCCTCACTAGCACGTAGCAATCCTGAGATCACAACCCTGGAGGTCCTGCCCTTTAACTTAGCACCTAAATCCCTGAACTCAAAAAGGATCTAGAGCTTTCCCAACATATATAATGAATAAACTCTTCTTGGGCTTTCAACCGGGTACAGGTATCAATTATAACCGATGTTTCGATGACAAACTCTGCCATCTTCATCAGGGATGATGCCTGGGTGTGTCTGAGCCAGCGGTATTTATATCCCCATAGTCCATCCCTTCTGATTGGTTAGTCCTCATCCAATTAGGTTTCTGCTCTCAAACCAAATTCCAATTCTTATTAAGATTGAGACTTTTATCTTCATTCAAATTCTTTTCCTCTAGTTTTATTTCAATGGCTTCCTTTACCAGGCCACCCTAAAAGCCATTGGCGTGGCACAGTAGTTTTGTGCCAGCGAAGTCAATCCATGGTCATTGTGAATGCCCACAAGAAAATGAATCAGAGGGTAGTATATAGTGTCAGATGTGTACTTTGATAATAAATTTACTTTTGAACTTTTAAAAATGAGATTAATAGGTTAATTGCTATCCCCATCTTGGTAGATATGAAGCTGGACCTTGACCAGTTTGCTCAGTGATGTTGCTACCAGGTCCTTGGTCATGGACATTATATTCACCAGACGAGGTACGTTCCCTTCCTTTTCTACTTTCAGTGCTTAATCCAAGTGTTGTTCAACAAGGAGGGTCACTGGTTCATCATCTGAGGGAGGACAGTCAGTGTAAAAAGGAGGATGTCTTCTTCTCTGTGCTTGACTTCATACCTTGAGACATCATTGATTCTGGCATCAATGGCGAGGACTCCTCAGATCACACTCTCCCATTTGTTTGCCTTTGGACCAACATATATGGTGGATCAATTTTCAAGAGAAGATGTACCCAGGGGTCATAATGGAGGAGTACGAGGTGTTGATGGAAAGGTATAATACCGTGACTGCAAATGTATCAGGTTATTGTTTATCTGCTAATCTTCACTGCTTTTCAAGTGGGGAGGTAACCTGTCAATGTCAGAGCCAAATTAATCTCTAAATTAGCATATTACTTACCACTTATTTATGCAATATCACACAGCAACTTATGTAATTAGAAACATAGAAAACCTACAACACAATACAGGCCCTTTGGTCCACAAAGCTGTGCAGAACATGTCCCTACCTTAGAAATTACCTAGGGTTACCCATAGCTCTCTATTTTTCTAAGCTCCATGTACATGTACCTATTCATGTAATTGAAAAAAGATTGCATATAGAATAAAATATTTGGTTTATTAAAAACAGACTGCAGCATTATTATCAAGTTATTTCATAATGATTCAATTGTCACACATTTCTCTCTATAATTTAGCTCTTTATGTCATGAGTCCCACAGGCCTCTATGGCAAGCATTTGGCTCTTAGGATTCTCTAGCACCTGTATTTGTTAAATGTTGTCTCAACTAGAGTTATTAAGCCCTTGTGCCTTCTGTTTAATCGTGTCAAGTTTATTTTGACTGGCATGGGTTTTCCACATACTGTTGTTATTTAAAGTGGACTCCCGATTAGTGCTTATTGCAGGGTCCTTGTGTTGAGAATGATTTGTCTCACAGTGTCGCTCAGTCATGCAACCCATGTTCTGTTAGAATTCCAATGTATAAACTCTTGTTTCCTTCTCTACATGGAAGCTGTTGTTCCTCCACACCTGTGTTCAGTCATTGCAGTTGTTCACCGTGACTCTTTAAGCAAGAATAAAGTTTTGTAATTATTCTTTCTTACTTTTTCCCATGAGATCTCCCAGTTAAACATTCCACATACAGAAAGTGAGGTGTCGACATAATTCTTCCTGTCTCTGCCACTTCACTGAAAATGAGCTTTGGATGGTGCAAAACGGTATTGAAGCATTGACAAACTAGTACAAAATCGATTTGGTGATAGCAGGCCAAGGGTGTGACGGATGTTTTTCTGACTGTAGTATACCACAGAGACCAGTGCTGGGACGCTTGTTGTTCATAATAGATGTACACAGTATATAAATAATTTAGATGAGAATGCAGAGGTTATGATTAGTAAGTTTGCAGATTACATGAAAATTGGTAGACTTGTAGACAGTGAAGTAATTATCCAAATATACAGTGGGACAAACATCATTTGGGCAATTCAGTGGTTCAAAGGTCAAATTTAATGTCAGAGAAATGTATACAATATACATCCTGAAATGCTTTTTCTTTGCAAAAATCCACGAAAACAGAGAAGTGCCCCAAAGTATTAACGACAGTTAAACGTGAGAACCCCAAACTACACCCCCCCACATTTTCCCCTCCAGTGCGTAAGCGGCGGCGAGCAACAATCCCCCCTCCCCCCACCGGCAAAAAAGCACACCCGCTACCGAGCCCAAGCATGAGCTAAGCGATAGTAAAGACATAGACCAAAGTTACCCCAAAGGCTTCGCATTTCATCCGACATTTGACAACCCACAGGTTCTCTCTCTCCCTGGCCAGGGAGAGGGAGGTGTCCCCCATTTTCACAGTGAGCAGGAGACATAACAACAACCCACTGGTTTACAATGTTAAAAGTCCATTTCGTTACTTTTTTCGAGCTCTGTGTCTGAAGTTCGGAAAGACCTCGGGTCTTCGGGCCCACAGCGAAAGATTTTCCAGCCTCTACGAAGACACACGAGTCTCCTGTCGTGACACCGACCCTCGATCCGCCTGTCTCCAGAGCCCCAAGATCTCAGGCTTCCAAATATGATCGAGACTCTCAGACCAAACCCTTAGCACATTGAATAACAGCCCGTCGTGGAACCCCGAGAACAGGCCCTATTCCCACAAAGAACTGAAGTCTGCGTGTAACTCCAGGTCGGGGTCTTCAAAAGAACCCTGAAAGGGAAAAATAGAGATACTAAAGATGGAAATCGTGCTGTTTCCGAAGATGCAAGCAAAGGAGATGCCATCAGGCACCATTAACCCTCCTAAGCTCTTCCTTCAGTGGTAAATGGAACTTAAACTAGAGGTAGTGTTCTTTGGGAAGTCAAATTCTGTTTGGGCATATAGAGTAAATGGCAAAGACTTTGGAAGTGTTGACGTACAAAGATATCCTGGGGTGCTGGTACATTGCTTCCTGAAAGTGGTGACCATATGGACAGAGTAGAGAAAAAGGCATTGGATGCTTGCCTTCATAGGGCAAGGTGTTGAGTATAAGAGTTGGAATGCCATGTTGCAGTGAAACAAGTCTTTGGTTAGGCTGCACTTGGAGTATTGTGTATATTTCTTGGATGTAATAATGTGGTGGTGATAGAGAGAGTGCAGAAGTGATTTACCAGAATGCTGCCTGGAATTCAGGACTGTAGCTGTAAGATAGGTTGGGTTTCTTCTTTCTGGAACATAGAAGGTAGAGAGATGAACTGCAAGAGGTTTATAAAATACAAAGGGAATAGGCAGGATAATGAGTCCTAATGAAGGGTTGTAGACCAAAACGTCGACTGTTTACTCTTTCCCATTGATGCTGCCTGGCCAGCTGAGTTCCTCCAGTATTTTGTGTGTGTTGCTAGAGAGTCAGGTGCCTTTCTTCCTCAGGGCAGGTAGGTTAGAAACAGAGGGTTTCAGATGACAAGCAAGAAATGTTTAGAAAGATCTGAAAGGTAGGTTTTTCACAGAAGCAAAGTCCAAAGTAAATGTATTATTAATGTACATACTGTATATGCTACTATATACAACCTTGAGACTGATTTTCTTGTAGGTATTTAAGAGAAAAAAGAAATAAAATAGAATTGAACATTAAAAGAACTATACATTAACAAAGCTGAAAAAACAATATGCAATGTGATTAAATAAAAATAATACTGATAACCTGAGTTGTAAAGAATCCCTGAAAGTGAATGTGTAGATTGTAGAATCAGTTCAGAATAGTGGAGACTGAAGTTATCCCTGCCAGTTAGCACAGAAGAAGTCCCTTTCTTGTGCTGGTTGCTTCTATGATTTTGAGCTAGTGCTGCACACCACAAATTGGGCAGGGCGTGGGCAGGAATGAAGTCACCTTAAGCGATGCTCTCCATTCTAATATGTGAATGCTGAGCGAAAACAGTAAATGACAGAAGAACACGAGAACATAAGAAATAAGAGCAGGAGTCGGCCATCTGTCCCACCGAGCTTGCTCTGCCATAACTAATCTAGCTGTGGACTCAGCTCCACTTACCTGCTGTTTCACTAAATCCCTTAATTACTCTGCTCTGCAAAAATCTATCTCACTGCATCTTAAATATGCTTACTGAGTTAGCCTCAACTGCTTCCCTGGGCAGAGAATTCCACGGATTGTCTATTCTCTGGGAAAAAGTATTTTCTCTTCATCTCTGATCTAAACATATTCTCTCAAACCTTGAGGCTATATGCCCTGGTTCAAGCTTTGCTTATGTGTGGTGACAACTTTCCTGCCTGTTTTATCATCCTCTGCACAATTTCCTTTTCCATTCAACTTAGTGTCATTATGCTTCACTTGGTCCCATCTTCCAAATCATTAAGGTGTATCATCAACAGTTCCAAGTCCAACATTCCGTTCACCACTAACTGCCAAGTACAAAAACACTCATTTATTGCAATTCTCTGTTTTCTATTGGTTAACCAATTCTCTAACCATGTGTACTGCTACTGCTAATGGTGTGGGATATTTCATTCAGTAGCTTTCTATAAAAGCAGTGCATCCTGCTGGGAGAATGTTTTGGTTTCGGCTAAAGATAGAAGGCTATGATGTTCAACATAGGAATGTTGTGACAGCCTTTCAGGATAGTGTAATAGGGAGAAGGTTCTAGACAGACCTGGACAGAGTGAGATTCGTGTTGGATACTGGTGGGGTTCGTGGTCTTTTAATAGGAAATATGGAGAAGATTGGGAGAGATGGACCTAGGATTCAATCCAACAGAAGATAGATAGATAGATAGATAGATAGATACTTTATTCATCCCCATGGGGAAATTCAACTTTTTTTCCAATGTCCCATACACTTGTTGTAGCAAAACTAATTACATACAATACTTAACTCAGTAAAAAATATGATATGCATCTAAATCACTATCTCAAAAAGCATTAATAATAGCTTTTAAAAAGTTCTTAAGTCCTGGCGGTAGAATTGTAAAGCCTAATGGCATTGGGGAGTATTGACCTCTTCATCCTGTCTGAGGAGCATTGTATCGATAGTAACCTGTCGCTGAAACTGCTTCTCTGTCTCTGGATGGTGCTATGTAGAGGATGTTCAGAGTTATCCATAATTGACCGTAGCCTACTCAGCGCCCTTCGCTCAGCTACCGATGTTAAACTCTCCAGTACTTTGCCCACGACAGAGCCCGCCTTCCTTACCAGCTTATTAAGACGTGAGGCGTCCCTCTTCTTAATGCTTCCTCCCCAACACGCCACCACAAAGAAGAGGGCGCTCTCCACAACTGACCTATAGAACATCTTCAGCATCTCACTACAGACATTGAATGACGCCAACCTTCTTAGGAAGTACAGTCGACTCTGTGCCTTCCTGCACAAGGCATCTGTGTTGGCAGTCCAGTCTAGCTTCTCGTCTAACTGTACTCCCAGATACTTGTAGGTCTTAACCTGCTCCACACATTCTCCATTAATGATCACTGGCTCCATATGAGGCCTAGATCTCCTAAAGTCCACCACCATCTCCTTGGTCTTGGTGATATTGAGACGCAGGTAGTAAGACACGATTACAAGGAGTGCTTCGCGAGATGAAGGAGTCCAAGATAGAAGCTCTACCAGTGATTGGTGATGAGAATTCAGAGCCCTGAGTAATGGTAACATCCAGCTCTTGATCCAATGTCGTGTGCACATTTAGACTGGTTTAACTGTAATGGGCCCTTTTACTTCTCTTAATAACTGTTCGATAAAGCTGGAATTAGTGAATATAATGTTATATGGTGTATGATCAGTTATTTCTTTCTGACCGACAATTGTACATGGACAGTATTTAACCAGCATTCGCTCAAATCAGGGTTTCATTCATCGGAACATCCCAACTTTCCTGTTTGGTTGAACCCTGAATCATACTGACCCTAGATGAATGTTGCTTATGAAAAGAAGCCTTCTCACTGCTGAATCACGTGATTGTTAGCTGAGTCCACTACTGAGCCAAGTTTGTATATGAGCCTGGTGAGAGGGTTACATTTGTGGGGTGCCTGTTCGCTGGATGCTATGTGATTGGTATTAAGAATTGATTGAGCAGTTTCTGTGTTTAAACTAGTGTTGAGGAAAATGATTAAGGTACTTTATTATGGACACTGCAGGGATTAAGATTTGGTGCGATTCAAAGAGATTGCCCACAAATAATGCTTGTGTTCTGAGCAGGGTGGAAATCCAATGCCCTGATGAACTGCTAATTAGAGTGCTGAGTTCTGTAAAAGTATTGGGGAAAGTTACGCTGGTTGAACAGCAGTTTGATCAATTGGCAGGTAAGGATGTTGTGTTAGTCCAGATTAGCAGTCATGTAACTGAAGTTGTGTTGCTTGATAGGATCGGGACACCTGGGGAGGCGAGGCCATGGCCAGTCCATAATTTTGGAAATGAATTCTATGAAG
This sequence comes from Hemitrygon akajei, assembly GCF_048418815.1. NCBI lineage: Eukaryota > Metazoa > Chordata > Chondrichthyes > Myliobatiformes > Dasyatidae > Hemitrygon > Hemitrygon akajei. The sequence continues at coordinate 50,070,832 of NC_133131.1, forward strand.
CTGAGGGTGAAGACAAGTTCTTCTCATTTCTGTAAAATGAGGGAAAGGTCTAAAGGGTCCTTCAGTAGGCGATGGAAAATTCTGAGCTGGTTTCGACAATTACATCACTGGTAGATAAATGCCACAGTGTACCAGCAGAGAGCCAAAGATATCATAGGCTCACCCCCGATGGGGAAAAAAAATGAGGTGTGGGCAGAGCAGACATTTCAGCTACTGAATGAGTGGCAGTGCTCAGATAACATGAAAAGACAGCAAAGGCCCGCGGCTAAGGTGGTGAGGTGTCTGAAGGCAGAAAACCCATTGGTAACATCCATGGACTACATGCAAGCATTAGAAAATATTTTTGGCACAACGGACAGGTCAGCTGATCTTGTGATGAGGTTCAGTTGCACATTCCAGGAGAAAGGAAAAAAAAATTCTGCCTGCATTTTCAGGCTAGGGAGAGACAGCTGCATTGTTTGTGTTGTAAAGTGGCCATTCAATTGGCTGAGATAAATCGATTAAGGATGGGCAAGTTGTGAAGGGCGTGCTGTCACACAACGTGATTGCTTTAAGCATTTGAATGACCCACAAGACGCATCCCCCTCCCTCCTTTGTTGAGCTGATCAGAGAAGTCAGAGAGATGGAAAATAGGTTGCCCCTCTGTCAACGGGGCAAAGTCCTCTGTTGCTGAAGTGACCCCTGTTGCCCCACAAGTGGAGGTTTTGCAGGATGTAGAGAAAAACCTGCAAGCCAACGTACCTCAGTTAACGTGCTGCCACCAACCCTGAGAAGTCCGATATAACATACTAAGCAGAGGGCTGCTACTGACAGGGGTCTCTTGATAAGGGAAGTGACCAGTATTTTCTGTTACATCTGTGGTAAGGATGGACACTTCAAGCAGGAGTGTGAAGGACAAGAAAACCTTTGGAAAGAAACCCAACAGTTACATGAACAGAAAAGGAAATCGAGAACCTTTGGAGAGACCAGTAAGGGAATGGCCTGGTATCTTGGAGAGATAATCAACATAGCAAGAAAAACACTAAAGTGCAAAACCCTATTCCTGAAAGCTTAGTGGGACCAAGCTCAGGTTCGTCCATAACGGATTAGGGATTTGTGCCGGAGCCATACTTGACACAGGTTACTCTGCTCGACAGCTCCTTTTACAACCGACATTTGACACATTTACCATTGATGCCACTCAGTGCCTGAGAAATTTGGGGCCTTAATACTGATGATTATCCATATGGTGGCTACTTTTCATTGAAGCTGGAGTTTTTGGAAACAGATGTTGGAGTAGCTGAGACCTTGATACATTAATGTTGGTCTGTCCGGGTCCAGTTGAAAAGGGTGAAACTTCCATTGTTGTGGGAACAATAAACAATTGACAATAAACTGGACTGGTCAAAGAACACTGAGGCTGTCTACAAGAAGGGTCAGAGCCATCTCCATTTCCTGAGGAGACTGAGGTCCTTTAACATCTGCCGGATGTTGCTGAGGATGTTCTACGAGTTTGTGGTGGCCGGTGCTATCATGTTTGCTGTTGTGTGCTGGGGCAGCAGGCTGAGGGTAGCAGACTCCAACAGAATCAACAAACTCATTCGTAAGGCCAGTGATGTTGTGGGGGTGGAACTGGACTCTCTGACGGTGGTGTCTGAAAAGAGGTTGCTGTCCAAGTTGCATGCCATCTTGGACAATGTCTCCCATCCACTCCATAATGTACTGGTTAGGCACAGGAGTACGTTCAGCCAGAGACTCATTCCACTGAGATGCAACACTGAGCGTCATAGGAAGTCATTCCTGCCTGTGGCCATCAAACTTTACAACTCCTCCCTCGGAGTGTCAGACACCCTGAGCCAATAGGTTGGTCCTGGACTTATTTCCACGGCATAATTTACTTATTATTATTTAATTATTTATGGTTTTATATTGCTATATTTCTACACTATTCTTGGTTGGTGCGGCTATAACGAAACCCAGTTTCCCTCAGGACCAGTAAAGTATGTCTGTCTGTCTGTCTGTCTGTCTGTCGGTCTGTCTGTCTGTCTGTCGGTCTGTCAGTCGGTCTGTCTGTCTGTCTGCCGGTCTGTCTGTCTGTCGGTCTGTCGGTCTGTCTGTCTGTCTGTCTGTCTGTCTGTCGGTCTGTCTGTCTGTCTGTCGGTCTGTCAGTCTGTCTGTCTGTCTGTCTGTCTGTCTGTCGGTCTGTCTGTCTGTCTGTCTGTCTGCCGGTCTGTCTGCCAGATACTGCCGTTGTGAGAAGGCTCGTGGGAGCATGAAGGAGAGACATTTTTGAAAACCTTGTCCATTCACCTGGCACTCAGAGCTGCTTTTGAGAAGGTGCAACTTCCTCCTAAGCAGGATGATTAGCATAAATGAGAAACTGTGTGTGGTACCTCCCAACCCAAACCCATCATGTTACATCCTGGGGAAGTAGCTAGAGTGAAAGGAAACCTCAAATTCCCTGGAATGCCTGATGCTGAGGCCCTCCTGGTGGATCATGAAGAAGAGTCACACTGGAGCCTGAACTGTAGTAACCTCCGGCTGTACACATAAACAGGACAGTGAGTGTCAGGAACATCTCCAAGAGAGAGGTCACCCTCAGACATGGGATGCTAATGGCACATCTTTTCCTAGTGAACATAGTGTCTAGTTTCCTGGTGATAAAACTGGGAGAGAGGCAGTGTCCTGGGCCAGGAAATTTAACAGAAAAGTCATTCAATTTTGGTGACTCCCTGGTACCCGAGGGATGGAAAAGGAGACTAACAGAGAAGATGTTGAAGTTTGAAGATGTCTTTTCCACATGAGTTTGACGTGGATTGCTCCAACGGTACTTGCCACACTATCTGAGTGATAGAGGACACTCCTTTCAGAGAAAGGTCTCGACAGTTAGCAGCAGCAGTGAAAGATGTTCGGCAGCATCTGCTTAAACTGAAGGGAGCTCTAATTATCACTGAGTCAAGGAGTCCCTATGCATCACTTATAATGGTGGTGAGGAAGAAGAATGGGAAGGTACGAATGTGTGTTAACTATCGGACACTGAGCCAACGTACAGTCCCAGACCAATATACTGTTCCACGAATCGAGGATACTCTGGCCTACCTGAGCGGAGCAAGATGGTTCAGTGTGTTGGACCTAAGGAGTGGGTATTATCAAATACCCATGAGCAAAGTTGATAAAGAGTAGATGGCATTCATATGTCCACTCATCTTTTCAACTTGGGCTATATCCCCTTTGACAAGAGATGACCAAGTGGCACCTATACAAGAGTCATCCCACTGGGCTGCTGCCCAGAGAAAGTATGCCCCAGGGCATATCAGGAGCAGCAGCTACTTTTCAATGTATCATGGAGAAGACTGTTAGGGACAAACTTGCTTGAGGTACTGGTGTACTTGGATCATCTCATAGTGTTCAGATCTACACTGAAGGAACATAAGATGAGGTGACTGAAGGTGCTAGACCGCCTGAAAGCTAAGGGGTCTGTAAGATGTTATTCAACTACCTCGTGCACATAGTCTCAAAAGATGGGGTAGCTATGGATCAGATGGTGACCACATGGCCAAGGCACAAGAACGTGAGCGCTCTATGCCCATCCTTCATTCTGAAGGTAGTACTGGAGATTTGTGAAGGACTACTCCAAAGTAAGCCACCCTTTGAATCAGCTTCTGAGTTGTTAGCTGCCCTTGGGGAAGAAAGGAAGGAGAACGAAAGGAGAAGAAGGTGAAGTTTATCTTAGCCCTTCAGAGCCTTTCAGGGAAAGATGGGACGCAAAATGTGGAGAGGCCTTTCAGCTGCTGAAGAGTTGCTGACTGAAGCACCTGTGTTGGTCTTTGCAAGTTACCAGTTGCCGCATGTACTGCACACCGATGCTAGCCATGAAGGTTTAGGTGGTGGTCTATATTAATACCAGGACAAAGGGTTGAGGGCAGTTGCTTTCGTAAACCAGAGTCTGTCACCTTCCAGTCGAAACTATCTCCCACACAATCTGGAGATTTTGGCATTGAAACAGGCTGTGGTGGATAAGTCAAGTCATTATCAATAAGATGCCAAGTTTGAGATGAGGACTGACAACAATCCACTGACTTATATCCTGACCTCAGCAAAGTTGGATGCCATGGCTCACTGCTGGTTGGTAGGATTATCTACTTATGATTTCTGCCTGAAATATCTGCCAGGGAGCCAGAACATTGATGTGGAAACATTGTCCTGATGTTTGCATGAGGTGCTTGAAATGGATGGAGACTGGAAGGACGTTAAAGTTTTCCACAGTGGGGAAATCAGAGGTGAGGAAATGGCATGACAGAGCTGTGGTTCATTTGGGAGCTTCTGCTTGTGTCATTCCATAAGTATATTGCAATTTGATTGTTCTGGATACAAAGCAGCTGCCTGCCTTGAGTCTACAGAGTTGGCAGCACCCTTGTATCAGTGTCATTTGATCATTTGTTGCCAAAGGGGATATGGCCCAAGTTGAAAAGGTGAAACACCCTACCATACCCCTCCTGTTGAGGGAATGGGACAAACTGAAATTGAGGAACCAAGTTTTATACAGGGTCACATCTCCTCCAGACTGGCCTCAGCGTTCCCTGTTGCCTGATAAGCATTGGAGGATTGTGTTAAAGTCACTTCATGATGATTCAGGTCATTCGGGGTTTAACAAGACTTGCAGATTGGTCCAAGATCGGTTCTTTTGGTCCTGAATGAAGCCTGAGGTTGAAGAGTACTGTAAATTGTGCATCCGATCTATTTGGAGGAAGATACTGTCAATGAGAGTTTCTCCATTGTCTCATTTACAGAGTGTGGGACCACTTGATTTCGTGTGTATGGATTTCCTTTCCAAAGAGCCTGATTTCAGCAATGCTATGAATGTCTTGGTCTTCACTGATCACTACACCAGATATGCTCAAGCCTTCCCCAGAAAGGATCAGAGGGCATCCACATTTGCCTAAGTGTTATGGGAGAAGCATTTTGTTCATTGTGGCTTTCCGAGAAGAATACACAGTGATCAGGGAAGGGATTTTGAGAGTTGGCTCATACATGAGTTAATGAGCATGCTTGGAGTTATGAAATTGAGGACCAGCCCTTTCATCCTCAGGGTGATTTCCAGTCTGAAATGTTCAACCAGACCTTGTTAGACATGCTTGGAATGCTGGATATCAGCAAAAAGAACAAACGGAATCAACCCATTGGGCATTTGGTCCCCTGCTACAGCTGTACCCAGAATGAAGCTACTGGATGCTCACCATTGTATTTGATCTTTGGGCACCAAGCAAGGTTGCCTGTAGATCTGTTTTGGAGCCGGCGGTGAAGACTTGTCACAGAAGATGTACGTATCTTAAGTATGTGTCTGGCATGAGGAAAGAACTACAGAAGGCTTATGAGCTAGCAGCAGTTTCTACTACCAAGCAAAATCAAGGAAACAAGAGGAAATATGATCAAAAGATTAGGTTCTCTCAACTAATACCTAGTTTTAACAAGGAATTTGGAGCTATGAGTGAAGCATAATTGGCTGACCGCTGGGCAGCTATGCCTTATGTAGTGGAGAGCCGGATGCCAAATGTGCCAGTTCTCCAGGTGAAGCCAGAAGATGGGAATGGCCCTGTCAAAATTCTCCATCAGAATCACTTTTTACCCCTGGGGCAGGAGGTATGTGTTGACACAGAGCCTGACATGGAAACTACACCTAATAGGAGAACTCTGTAAGAGAACAGAAAGACGAGCAGCAGAAAGACCTGAAAAGGACCCAACCACTGAATGCTGTATGGACCTAAAGGATGAGGAAATGGGAGTGTGGTATATGTTACCTCATGCAAAGTCCCCAAGGCTCGAGGAAGAGATTTCTGAATCTTCCAACCCTGACTCAGGTGTAGCAGAGAGGACTACCAGTGGACAGGCAGACGTTATGATAGACAGTGAGAGGAAGCTGGGCTTCAAAAGTAATGGAGGATGAAGCTGAACTCAGTCAGACGGGGGACCTGAGTTACAAAAAGGCATGAGTAATGGATCAGGGGAGGCATCCCCAAGTAAACAGGAACAGTCCCAAAGAGTGCCTGAGGCTGAAGATGGGATAAAAAGGTCTCAGAGAGTTGGAAACCCCAGATAGGCTGGCATAGGATGCACCGGGAAAACAGAGTGTTGCGTCTATCCCAATACTGAGATATGTTACTGCCATTTACAAATGTTATGAACCCCATAACTGGGTCACTTACCAGCAAAGATAGAGAGGTCCGCTGAAGTCTGATGGTACCATTTTTAAACGTTTTTATTTATAAAGGGGCACAAAAGTAAGGTTAATACAAACATTCAGATAATATACGTCATCAATACTCAATCTAAAGCACGGGTATAGTACTAATCAACAATTCGAAGTAGCTCTATCGTTTGTCTAGGGGTAAAACTATTGTCCGATGGAAATATCAAAGTCTCTTAAGTTCATGCAGGCTTTTAGCCTTTTGGAGACCGTTGGGGCTTACGTGTTGGAGAGAGAAAATAAACTTGCCAGCCTGTTGGACTCAAATCGTGGAATCGGGAACGTGAGTTCCCCGTTGTCAGTTCGGAATCCTTTTCGGGGTTATCAGCCACTCGATTCCCTAGCTAGGGGAACCGAATCACACGTGGCTCCCGAACAGCTTCCCGTCCTTACGGGAGCGATGAGCGATGATGTCTCTGTCTGGTGCGTCGCTGGAGTACTGCCTCCTGCAGTCTCCTTTTTATCATGACTGGCAGATTTGTAAATGTCAATCAAGGTAGGGTGATACAATCCCCACCCCACATTGCCCGAGGGTGTCCATGTCCCTGATAGCTGGCACGTACTATAGAATTGCAATTCACACAGGTGCCTCTAAGAACAATGGTCAAATCCGTTGCAGTGTCTCTCGTTTCCTGGGTCCAAGACCCGAATTAGATAGATAGATAGATAGATAGATAGATAGATAGATAGATACTTTATTCATCCCCATGGGGAAATTCAACTTTTTTTTTCCCAATGTCCCATACACTTGTTGTAGCAAAACTAATACTTAACTCAGTAAAAAATATGATATGCATCTAAATCACTATCTCAAAAAGCATTAATAATAGCTTTTAAAAAGTTCTTAAGTCCTGGCGGTTGAATTGTAAAGCCTAATGGCATTGGGGAGTATTGACCTCTTCATCCTGTCTGAGGAGCATTGCATCGATAGTAACCTATCGCTGAAACTGCTCCTCTGTCTCTGAATAGCGATCTTGCGATTCTCCGGAAGGAGGGGGCTGGTCCCGCACCCTTCTGCCCCTCAGAGCTGTGGTACATTCATAACACCCCCTTTCTTCAAAGCGTTTTCACCAGTGGTGGAAACGAAGTAATACAGAGTCTTACAGGATTTTAGAATCTAACACAATACACAAGCTTTTCTTTCCACTACAGAGCTATACAGTTATACATTTAATTCATCATCTAAACAGGTAACAAGTACAGTGGCACTTACTTTAATTTTTTTTTCTCTTGTACCTGACTAAAGGCTGGTAGCATCAGATTTCAACTTAACAGGCAGGTTCCAAGGGGGTTGTCTTTGTTATTCACATGCTTTGTCAAAATCCCGTACAGCCAGTTTTCCTATTTAAAATGGCGCCCCCATTAACCATCACCTTTTTTTCGGTGAGTTTCTACGGGAGGAACTCGAGTAGTTTGGCGGGGTAAACTCCCATCCGCCTTATTCATAGGAGTTCTCGTATCAACACCGGATCCCAGACCTAATTCATTCCTACCCAATTCTTTAGTTTTAAGCAAGTTGCTATTTTTCTCTTCAGGACCCGTCATGCTATTAGTTTCCAATTTAAGATCTACAAGCGATCCCGCTTTTTCCAGACAGCCTGTCAAGTGCTGCCTGTTCACTCCACATCCTTGAATAACAATAGCGTGTGGGGCCCCGGCAGCTCTCGACTTACTCTGTAAGCGAGCTGCCGGGTTTAAAATTTTTTCATTCGATTGGGGAACTACAAACTTTCTGTTTCCTTCAATAATAATATTTATCCCCCCATGGTCGAGTTCCACTTTAAGGTTCACCACCCCTTCGTGTACAAACACCTGGGAACCCTCCCTTCCCCCAATTACTAGGGTTAACCCTGTCTTCACTGAACCCAGTCTATCTGACCCAAAAGGACGGCCGTCTCGTTCAGCTGAATCAGATACCTCAGAACTTTTCTGAGCTCCGTGACTAGGTTCGGAACCACGTGCATCCCCATCCTGGACACTCTCAAACAGGACATTGACCTCTTCCAGGCTTTCAATACCCGTACCTTTTTCAAATTCCAAATTCCCTTGCTCCTCCCAGCTACTCTCTGGGCAACTCCCTTCCGGAGTAAACTCAACCCCGCGGGCTGAAACAACCTCATCTGCCAACCCAGCACACCTCTCCAAGGTAGTGGCATCCTTTTCATCTAGGACTGCCTTCATCTCATTATCGGGAACACCTTGATAACTCTCAACTTCTTCAAACAGGGCCGCCACCCCTGACAGATCATCCATGTCCAACTCTGGACCTTTTAACAGCTTTTTCCGTTTCTCATCTTTATTTCCTACCTCTAGGACCTTTCTCTTCGCTAAGGGAAGATCTATCTCCTCTCCCTTACCCTCTTTCATGTTACTATTCCTCGTTTTACCACCCTCTAAACCCTCATGGCACAGGGTTGGTAAAGACGTCTCGGCCAAATCAAAACTGGCCAATTTTAAACTGCTCCCGTTCTCAGCTGCAGTTTTCGACAGGCTGCGAGTGACCGCGCATGCGGTATAGCTCGGGGACGCTATGGGCGGGGCCTCAACACGCACCGGTCAGCGGGTCATAGTCTTGGCTGACCAAATCCTACCCCCGGTTAAATCGTTTCCAAGGAGGACGTCCACGTCAGTTCTTGGGAATTCTGATGGCACCCCTATTTCAACTGATCCATACACCAGCTCACAATCCAAAATGACCCTACGTAAGGACACCATTTCTGTCCATTTTCCTATTCCTCTCAGGGCTACCTCGCCCGTCTGAGGTCCAAATTGTAATACGTTACGGATAATTAATGATAGCTCCGCCCCCGTGTCTCTCCAAATCCGTACGGGAATTGGTGGGTCCCCCTCCCTCACAGACATGGTTCCGTGTGACAGATAAATCTCAGACCCTCGCGCTCTCTGCTTACCCGGCACCCTCTTGCCGATTTACTGATTACCTCTGCACACCCGATAGGGACCGCTACTCTCCCTGTTTCTGGCTCCTTTCTCGGAGCAAAGCACCTAGATGCAATATGTCCTCCCTTCCCACAATTAAAACAGGTCAAGCCTGGAAATCTCGGGCCGCCTTGTCTTTCCCCCTCAACTTTACCACTAGCTCCTGGCGGGACCTCTGCCTCAGCCGGCGGACTTTCTCGGTCGTTCTCACGGTCTCTCGGGGTACTTTTATTCGAGGGAAATGTTGTCTTGTGGGTTAGGGCATATTCATCTGCGAACCTAGCAATTTCTGAGATGGACTTATTCGGCTTCTCATTCAAATACATCCAGATCTCCTCCGGAACACAACCTTTAAATTCCTCAATCAGAAATAACTCCCTGATACACCCATAATCCTCGTCCACCTGTTCCGCGGTGCACCAACGGTCCAAGAGCACACCCTTCTCATGGGCTAGCTCGGTATACGTTTGATTCCACCCTTTCCGTAAATTTCTGAACCTTTGTCTATAGGCTTCAGGTACTAGCTCATAACTCCAGAGAATGGCCTCCTTTACTTTGGCATAATTCTCCGCTTCCCCCTCCTCGACGGACAATGCCGCATATGCTCGTTGTGCCTTCCCTTTTAACACACTTTGTAACAACGCCACCCACTGCTCTTTGGGCCACTTCTGATTTACTGCCACCTTTTCAAAAAGCAAGAAATAACTATCAACATCCGACTCTTCGAATGGAGGTACTACCCTTAACTCCCGACTAACATTAAACCTCTCCTCTCAGTCTAACCCTTGATCTCTTCGCTCTTTCTTTAACTTCTCCATCTCCAAGTCATGTTTCCTGTTTTTCTGCCTCCTCATACTCCCTCTCCTTCTCAGCTCTTTCCTTCTCCTTCTCAGCTCTTTCTTTCCCTTTCTCAGCTGCTTCCAGCTCCTTTAGCTGGACCTCATGAACCCGTTTCACCTCTAATTCCTTTAGTTGGAACGCCTGCTCCCTGTGTTTGTCGGCCCTTTCTTTCTCTCCCTCAGCTGCTTTACTTTAAATTCATGTTCCAACCTTAATTTCTCCAACTCTGATCCGTCCCACTCGCTAGTACCTTTTCAGGGATATTTTCCAACTCCTCAGCTGCAAACACCTTCTTCCCAATGTAATACTGAGTTATGACCCTTCGCACTTCCCGCTTTTTCATTGATGACCTCACCTCTGTGAGGCTTAACCCCTTCACCAGATTTACCAAGTCTAATTTTGTAGCCGCCTCTAGCGCCCCCAGAGTCGGGTTTTCCATAAATTCATCCACATCCATCTTTGCTGGTTTCCCGTCTGGCTACCCACGTACCAGATCCAAAATTTTTTTTTTTGACTTACAAACCCAATTCACTGACCTCCCAATTTGGTATCAAATCTCGAGACGAGGCCCCACGTTGTTATGAACCCCATAACTGGGTCACTTACCAGCAAAGATAGAGAGGTCCGCTGAAGTCTGATTGTACCATTTTTAAAAGTTTTTATTTATAAAGGGGCACAAAAGTAAGGTTAATACAAACATTCAGATAATATACGTCGTCAATACTCAATCTAAAGCACGGGTATAGTACTAATCAACAATACGAAGTAGCTCTATCGTTTGTCTAGGGGTAAAACTATTGTCCGATGGAAATATCAAAGTCTCTTAAGTTCATGCAGGCTTTTAGCCTTTTGGAGACCGTTGGGGCTCACGTGTTGGAGAGAGAAAATAAACTTGCCAGCCTGTTGGACTCAAATCGTGGAATCGGGAACGTGAGTTCCCCGTTGTCAGTTCGGAATCCTTTTCGGGGTTATCAGCCACTCGATTCCCTAGCTAGGGGAACTGAATCACACGTGGCTCCTGAACAGCTTCCCGTCCTTACGGGAGCGATGAGCGATGATGTCTCCGTCTGGTGCGTCGCTGGAGTACTGCCTCCTGCAGTCTCCTTTTTATCATGACTGGCAGATTTGTAAATGTCAATCAAGGTAGGGTGATACAATCCCCACCCCACATTGCCCAAGGGTGTCCATGTCCCTGATAGCTGGCACGTACTATAGAATTGCAATTCACACAGGTGCCTCTAAGAACAATGGTCAAATCCGTTGCATTGTCTCTCGTTTCCTGGGTCCAAGACCCGAATTAATAGCGATCTTGCGATTCTCCGGAAGGAGGGGGCTGGTCCCGCACCCTTCGGCCCCTCAGAGCTGTGGTACATTCATAACACAAATAGATTGAGGATCCTAATCCTGAAATCATGAAATTCATTTGAATTCTGAGTTATTAATAAGTTTCAAGTCATGAGGGCTTGACTCATTTTGGTGAGGGGAGAATGTAAATGCCCTGGTTAAGATTTCTATTGTTAATGCTGTGGGGTTTTTCATTTAGTAGCTTTCTGTAAAAGAGGTGTGGCCTGCTGGTAGAATGTTTTAGTTTTGGCTAAAGGGGCTATGATGTTCAACTTAGGAATGTTCTGTAAGCCAATGAGGATGGTCGAATTGGGAGAATGTTCTAGAGAGAGCTGGGCGGAGAGAGATTTGTGACAGACACTGGTGGGGTCCATGGTCTTTTGGAGGGAAATGCAGAGAAGAGAAGATCGGAAGAGACAGCCATAGGATTTGATCCAACAGGAAGATGCGATTGCAAGGAGTGCTTAATGAGACGAAAGAGTCCAAGATGGGAAGCTCTGCTGGTGATTGGTGATGGAAATTCAGCACTGTGAGTAAAGGTTATACACAGCCTTTGGAAGGTACAAGCTCCAATGTCATTTGCACACTTAGATTGGTTTAACTGTAATTACCCCTTCCATTTTTTTCTTTCTTTTCTTTTTCTTAATAACTGATAAAGCTGAATTTAGTGAATATACTTTCGCTAAAATATTATGCGGTATACAATCTGTTATTTCTTGCCAACTGACAATTGTGCATGGACAGTATTTACCCAGCGTTCGCTCAAATCATTAATCAGAACATCCCAACTTCCTGGTTGGTTGAACCCCAAATCATACTGACCCTAGATGTATGTTGTTTATGTAAAGAAGCCCTCTCACCGCTGAGTCTCGTGGCTGTTAGCTGAGTCTGCTATTGAGGCAAGTTTGTATAGGAGCCCGGTGAGAGGGTTACACATGCTAATGCATTACCACTGTTATGACCTCAGCCCCCTCCTTTGTGAGAATCGCAAGAGAGAGAGAGAGAGAGAGCCTTACGGTTTGGAATGTGGGCCGGTTGCTCAACAAGACAAAAGCCTTGGACATAGCCATTGTCTTGGGAGACACCTTTGTGGAATAAGGAACTGGACTACGTGCAAACCCTAAGGGCAATGTGAGATGGGTGATGGGGGAAAGATTGCCTCGCCCCCCGACCCTGATGGACATCGACAACCCTGCCAGTCCAGATAAAAGGTGGGCTGCCGAGGCGGGGCCTCAGACGCACCAAGGAGACACACGAAGAAGACACAATAGTGCTTCCCGTCGGAGCGGGAAGCCATTTTGAAGGAAGCCACGTGCGTTAGATTCCGGATCGGGAGTCTGTGGCTGGAACCAAAGGACAAACCATTTTAACTAACAACAGGGATTTGCTTCGCAAAGACGACGGGCAAGTGTTCCTTCTCTCTCTATCCAACACGTGAAATGCCAGCGGTTCCCGAAATGGGGAAGCCTGCAGACTTTGAGTGACTCTTATACCCAATTGGACTCAGTATCCCCTAGACAACGATAGAGCTCATTTTTGATTGATTATTACTACACCTGTGCTTTAGATTGAGTTTTGACGATGTATATGATCTGAATGTTTTGCAGTAACCATACGTTTGTGCCCCTTTATAATTAAAAACGTTTGAAAATAGTAGCACTAGGCTTCAGCGGACCTATCTATCTTTGCTGGTAAGTCACCCGGTTACTGGGGAACGTAACACCACCAACTCCACGCATCCTTATCTCATGGATTAGTCTTTTATGTAGCAACTAACTGAATACCTTCTGGAAATCTAAGTATACAACATCCACCTGATCCCCTCTATCCAATGCACTCATTGTATCTTCAAAGAATCCAGTAAATTTTTTAAACAGGCCCTGCCCTTCATGAATCTATGCTGTGTCTGCCTGATGGAACCTGTGTCTTGCTATTTCTTCCTTAGTAATAGTTTCAAGTATTTTCTCAATTACAGGTGTTAAGCTAGCTGGCCAATAATTACACACCTTTAGCATACATCTTTTTTTAAAAAGAGCAACATGACATTTAGTTTTCCATTCGGCCAGGACATGCTAAGTGTACAGAGAATTTTGGTATAAATTATCACAAACACACATTTACTGTAACTTCTGCCATTTCTTTCAGTATTCTGGGATGCATCCCATCAGGACTGGGGGAGCTTAGGCCCACTAGTTTGCTCATCAATACCTCTTTAATGACAGTGATTGTATTGAGGTCCTCACCTCCCATTGCAGCCATAACATTTTCATTAGCATGTTAGACGTGTCCTCCACTGTGAAGACTGACACAAAACAGTCGTTCAAGGCCTCTGCCATCTCCATATTACCCATTATTAATTCCCCCTTCTCATCTTTCAAGGGACCTATATTCATTTTTCCTCTCTTTTCCACTTCATATAATTATGAAAACTTTTACTATCCATTTTTATATTTTGTGCTGGTTTACTTTCATAATCCATCTTCCCCTGTTCTTAATGGTTCTTTGTTGCTTTTTAAAGATTTCCCAGTCTTCCAGTTTCCCCACTACTCTTGCAGACATTGTAAGCAACAACCTTTAGTTTAATGCCTTCTTTTATTTCCTGCTGGCTCAATGTTGGCTCACCCAACTTTACTACCTTGCTTATAACTGGAATATACTTTTGATGAACATAATGAAAACTTTCACTGTTCTTCCAACTGTCCCACCATAGATAGACTGTGTTCCCAGTAGTGCTAGTCAGCTCCTCCCTCATCCCATTGTAGTCCCCCTGGTTTAGGCATAATACACTGCTTTTAGATCAAACTATTACAACCTCTATTTGGAGTATAGTGAGCAGTTTTGGATCCTATATCTAAGAAAGGAGGTACTGGCATTGGAGAGGGTCCAGAGGAAGTTTATGAGAATGATCTCAGGAATGAAAAGGTTAACATATCAGGAGTGCTTGATGACCCTGGGCCTGTACTCACTGGAGTTTAAAAGAATGATAGGAGGTCTGAACCTCTGAGTTTCTTCAACATTCTAGCTTCTGCAGTCTCTCGTGTCTCCATCACTGAAGCAATTCTGAATTCTGGCCTCAAACATAAGAAAAGTGAAGGAGAAGTTTTATAAAGGTGGAGGAATATCTCCACAGAATTAATAGAGGCTAGCTTATTAGGAATACTTAAACAGGAGATAGATCAGTTCTTGAAAGATCAGAAGATTAAGGGCTGTTGCTCTGGCCTAGAGGAGTTGAGGCCTTGAGTAGATCAGCCATCATCATATTGAATGGTAGGGACATTCAATAGGTCAGGTGGCCTACTCCTTCTCCTGTTCTCTTGTGTCCTTCGTGAATTAGAATTAGAATCAGAATAAGAATCTGGTTGAATATCATTAGCATATGTCAAGAAATTTGTGACTTTGCGACAGCAGTACATTGCAATACATAATAATAAAAGAATATAAATTACAAAACATTAACTCACCATGTTGAGTTAATCATAAAGCATAATTCACCTCCTCCACTATTAAAAGACCCAGCTGTTCTACCTCTGCGGTGAATGGTGAAACACTCAGGCTGCAGCCGAAATGGTGGTGATGAGCCATGTTTCTGCAAAGCAAACAGCAGTCCCTTATGTCTCTCTGGTACTGCAATCTTGCTCTGAGGTCCTGTATGTGGTTCTACCCCTGTATTACATGTATTGTATTTTCTTCTATTGAGATTAGCTGTAAGAAACTCACAATTTCTTTCTGTCTGTCTCAGAATTGGCCATATCTGATGGTCATCCATCAATGATTTTGGCTCAGTTTTTTCCTCTCTCCTTACATAGTCTGGGCATGTTCTACAGACCTGTTAACAGCACACAATAATAAAGCCAAATTCACTGCCATATTCACCTCAACTGCTAGAGAGATCCCCTTTGTTCTAACATCCCTCTCCTAACTTCTCTGCAACTGGCAACGAACTTATTTTCTTTCTTTTCTAGTTTTGATAAAATGTCTTGACCTTAAATGTTAACTAAACACTAAAATTGCATATGTTCCACTTTGGCTGCATAACATTGAGGGGCAGAGACCATGTGCACCAATAGGGAGGCCTCAGACCAACTCCAAATTAGTCATTGGGGCAGAGTCACAAAATTTGTAAATGCCGTCAGAGACAGTTCACTCATTTTGCAATGTTGAATATTAGTTGCCTCGCCAGTAGTGAAAAATGGAAGATTGGGAAAGGTAGACTGGGAGTGGTGAGGGAAAATGTATGAAATTGCTTAGTATGGAGTTAGTTTTACAGCTCCACGGGGATGTTTTTAAGAAATTTTTAATTTTTTTAAAGGCTTATTATTCGGAGACTGTTGTAGCTTTGTGACTACAGAAGAATCCCAATGAGATTAAATTTATCTGCTTACTTTCATTGAAATGGCTGTGATGTTAGAGGTTCAAATGGAATTTTTGTCAGGTAAATCTATCAAGGTACAGGGAGCAGAGCAGGATGAACAGAGTTGAGCTGCAGATCTGCTTTTGCCTAATTGATCTGAATTCCTACTGCGTTGCTTTATGCAGAATGTATGAATGCTAAGTGCATACCAGTGATGCTAGAGCCATTTAGTAAGCCTTCCTGTTTTCGTGCCAGGTACAGATCAGTGAAAACTGTATCACAGTGCTACAGCTTCCATTTCCCCCATTGATGTACTGTCTGTTTCACAGTGTTGGGCTAAAGTCAGGATGAATCACTATTTCTGGCCTTTTGAATAAAAGATGAGATTTCAGCTTCAAAAATTTAACAGAAGGCTGCAGCCACATTCACTGATAAAAGCTGTGCTTGGTCCATTTGTTTATTATTCATGAGATAATATTCTTTGAGATAGGAGGGGAGTAAATATAATAGCAAAATAAACCAGTACAAGGGAATAAGATCTTTTTCTAAAAGCAACAAGCTACCATTGGTCTGGAATCCACTGACTGAGACGGTAGTGGAAACAAATTCAATAGAATTTTTTCCAAGTATGATTGGATAAATATTGTACAGGGAAAAGCTGCACACCTCCCTGGTCAGAGTAGGAGCTATGTAGTTAATTAGATAAGTTCTTGCCAAGAGGGTTGGCCACTAGAAGCCCTCGGTGGGCTCCTGGTTTCTAAACATTCATGCCTTGCTGTTACCTGTATGGTAATTGCCTACACCTGTGCCTAATTACCGTACTCCAAATGTGTGAATTGGGCTCATCTTTGCTCAGTCTTTGTGCCAACATGTGAGCGGTGTAATCCAGTGCGAATATGATCGAAATTCTGAAAGAGATAAGGGAGTTTCAGAAAGAAATAGAGCAGCAGCTCCGTTATATTAAGTCAGAGCTCGCCTGCGTCAATCAAAAAATAGCAGTGGCAGAGACTCGAATTGAGGAGGTGGAAGATCGCATTCAAAACGTGGAACGGATACTGAGCAAGACAATAAAAATATTAAATCACCAAGAAGGTAAACTGCTTGACCTGGAGGGAAGATCACGGCGGAAAAATATCAGAATCTACAACGTTCCCGAAGAAGCGGAGGGCTCGTCTATGACAGAGTTTGTCGGAAAGTTACTGCGGGACGCGCTGGATCTTCCCTCGGCTATGGAGCTGGAAGTCGAAAGAGCCCACCATGCGTTAGTCCCGAAGTCTACCCAAGATAAGCCACGCTCAATAATAATTAAATTCCTTCAGTACAGCACCAAGGCGGAGATTCTACGAAGGGTCTGGGGTAAGAAGAGAGTATTTTTAGACGATAAATTAATATATTTTGTCATGACCTCAGCCCCCTCCTTTGTGAGAATCGCAAGAGAGAGAGCCTTACGGTTTGGAATGTGGGCTGGCTGCTCAGCAAGACAAAATCCTTGGACGTAGCCATTGTCTTGGGAGACACCTTTGTGGAATAAGGAACTGGCCTACGTGCAAACCCTCAGGGCAATGTGAGATGGGTGATGGGGGAAAGATTGCCTCACCCCCACCCTGATTGACATCTACAACCCTGCCAGTCCAGATAAAAGGTGGGTTGCCGAGGCGGGGCCTCAGACGCACCAAGGAGACACACGAAGAAGACACGATAGTGCTTCCCGTCGGAGCGGGAAGCCATTTTGAAGGAAGCCACGTGCGTTAGATTCTGGATCGGGAGTCTGTGGCTGGACCCAAAAGGAAAAACCGCTTTAACTAACAGCAGGGATTTGCTTCGCAAGGACGACGGGCAAGTGTTCCTTTTCTCTCTCTCCAACACGTGAAATGCCAGCGGTTCCCGAAACGGGGAAGCCTGCAGACTTTGAGTGACTCTTATATTCCATTGGACTCAGTATCCCCTAGACAACGATAGAGCTCATTTTTGATTGATTATTACTACACCTGTGCTTTAGATTGAGTTTTGACGATGTATATGATCTGAATGTTTTGTATTAACCATACGTTTGTGTCCCTTTATAAATAAAACATTTGAAAATAGTAGCACCAGGCTTCAGCGGACCTCTCTATCTTTGCTGGTAAGTCACCCGGTTACTGGGGAACGTAACAATTTCAACAAAGATTACCCCCCCCCCCCCTCCCCCCGCGGTCCTGCAGAAACGCAAAGAATATTCTGAAGTAAAGCGAGTACTAAAGCAAGAAAAGATTAGATTTCAAACTCCGTACCCTGCTAAACTTCGAGTGTTTTATGATGACGGGATGTGGTTGTACCAGACAGTGGAAGAGGCGAATACAGACATGAAGGCCAGACAGTTGTCCGTCAATGTGACCAAAACGAGGGAAAGCCTGGTAGAGGAATTATCCCGCTCCACTTGGGAAATAGTGCGAGAATCGAGAAGGCAGGAGACGGGAGGAGGCCAAGAGAAATATATCAGGAAGAGACTGGGAGTTTTCCAAAGACAGTCCTCACCACCCTTCAGACGAGCCATAAGGTTTGGCTCACTTTAAAAATGTTGAGAAGCTAAGCGGAAGCAAAAGTACATGGTGATATACCTATCTCGAAAAATACTTTTTATAATGTGAATTTTATATTACTTAGTTGTTATTCTTTATTCGTTCACTTACTCCTTGTTCCCCACCAAAATGAGAATATATATATGTATGCATATATGTGTATGTAATATATGTGTATATATATATATATTTATATATTTGTGTGTGTGTGTGTGTGTGTGTGTGTGTGTGTGTGTGTGTGTGTGTGTGTGTGTGTGTGTGTGTGTGTGTGTGTGTATATATATATCTAAACCCCATTTCCAGAAAAGTTGGGATATTTTCCAAAATGCAATAAAAACAAAAATCTGTGATATGTTAATTCACATGAACCCTTATTTAACTGACAAAAGTACAAAGAAAAGATTTTCAATAGTTTTACTGACCAACTTAATTGTATTTTGTAAATATGCACAGTTAGAATTTGATGGCTGCAACACACTCAACAAAAGTTGGGACAGAGTTAAAATAAGATTGAAAAGTGCACAGAATATTCAAGTAACACCGGTTTGGAAGACTCCACATTAAGCAGGCTAATTGGTAGCAGGTGAGGTATCATGACTGGGTATAAAAGTAGCGTCCATCAAAGGCTCAATCTTTGCAAGCAAGGATGGGTCGTGGCTCACCCCTTTGTGCCAAAATTTATGAGAGAATTGTTAGTCAGTTCAAAAGGAACATTTCCCAATGCAAGATTGCAGAGAATTTAGGTCTTTCAACATCTACAGTACATAATATTGTGAAAAGATTCAGAGAATTCAGAGACATCTCAGTGCGTAAAGGGCAAGGTTGGAAACCAATGTTGAATGTGCGTGATCTTCGAGCCCTCAGGCGGCACTGCCTAAGAAACCGTCATGTTACTGTGACAATTATAGCCACCTGGGCTCGGGAATACTTCGGAAAACCATTGTCACTTAACACAGTCCGTCACTGCATCCAGAAATGCAACTTGAAACTGTATTATGCAAGGAGGAAGCCATACATCAACTCTATGCAGAAACGCTGGTGAGTTCTCTGGGCCCGAGCTCATCTCAGATGGACCGAAAGACTGTGGAACCGTGTGCTGTGGTCAGATGAGTCCACATTTCAGCTAGTTTTCAGAAAAAATGGGCGTCGAGTTCTCCGTGCCAAAGATGAAAACGACTATCCCGATTGTTATCAGCGAAAGGTGCAAAAGCCAGCATCTGTGATGGTATGGGGGTGCATCAGTGCCCACGGCATGGGTGAGTTGCATGTATGTGAAGGTACCATTAACTCTGAGGCGTATATTAGGATTTTAGAGAGACATATGTTGCCATCAAGGTGACGTCTCTTCCCGGGACGTCCATGCTTATTTCAGCAGGACAATGACAGACCACATTCTGCATGGGCTACAACAGCGTGGCTTTGTAGACACAGAGTGTGTGTGCTTGACTGGCCTGCTGCCAGTCCAGATCTATCTCCTATTGAAAATGTATGGTGCATCATGAAGAGGAGAATCAGACAATGGAGACCACGGACTGTTGAGCAGCTGAAGTCTTATATCAAGCAAGAATGGACAAAATTTCCAATTGCAAATCTACTACAATTAGTATCCTCAGTTCCAAAACGATTAAAAAGTGTTATTAAAAGGAAAGGTGATGTAACACAATGGTAAACATGCCTCTGTCCCAGCTTTTGTTGAGTGTGTTGCAGCCATCAAATTCTAAATTTGTGTATATTTACAAAATACAATTAAGTTGGTCAGTAAAACTATTGAAAATCTTTTCTTTGTACTTTTGTCAGTTAAATAAAGGTTCATGTGAATTAACATATCACAAATTCTTGTTTTTATTGCATTTTGGAAAATATCCCAACTTTTCTGGAAATGGGGGTTTATATATATAGGAGTACACAGGGAAATCTTTTCTGTGTAATGGATTTGTTCACTGACTTTTATGAATACTGCATTGGGGGCCCTCAACTCACAAGTAGGAGAGGTTATCCCCCACAGCTAGACATTTCCTCTAGCTCATCGCAGGGTCATCTACTAGAGACCTCAGCCTTGGAATCACACGTTCGTTGCCATTTTTGTTATTATTTGCGTTTCTTGGTTCTTATTTGTTCAGGGAGTAGATCGATTAAGTTTTATTCTAATTTCAATGATACATTGACAGATAAATACAGATGGCTAAGGACAGAGTAAAATTCATTTCTTTTTATGTCAATGGGCTATTAAATCCAATCAAATGTAAGAGAATTTTATCCAAAATGAAAAAAGAACAAGCCCATGTAGTATATTTACAGGAAACTCATTTATGTGATAATGAGCATAAAAAACTAAAGAGAATGGGTTTCACTAATTTCTTTTTCTCCTCATACAAATCAGGACATAGGAGGAGTTGCTATTCTTATCTCAAGTAAGCTAAATTTTGAAAAAGGATTCGAAATGGGAGATAAAGAGGGCAGATATATTCTGGTAAGGGGAAATATAGATGGAAATTCAGTTACTCTATTGAATATATACGCACCCCTGGGAAGTGATATTGGTTTCTTTCAGAAAATTACTGATATTATGGTAACAGAAACAGAAGGTCTCCTGATATGTGGGGGAGACTTAAATTTACAATTACAACCAAATTTAGACTCTTCCAATAGAAAAATCTATGAAACAAAATCTTTACATAAGAAAGTTAATACACTTTTTGAGGATGTTGCTTTAATTGATATATGCAGGGACCTTTTCCCCGACAGAAAGGATTACACTCATTATTTTGCTCCCCATTCTGTCTATACAAGAATAGACCATTTCATAACATTTGGAAAAGACAAAGACAAAATAAACACCTGTGGAATTGGGACAATAGATGTAAGTGACCATGCACCTATATATTTATCTGTTGATTTTGACCTACAACCAAAGAATACTATTTGGAAACTAAATTCAGGTCTACTCAATGATCCGTACTTTATGGAACAAATTAAAAAAGAAATTGGTCTCTACTTAGAACTTAATGATAATGGAGAGGTTTCAACTCCCATTTTATGGGATACTCTGAAGGCAGTCTTAAGAGGGAAAATTATAGCGATATCTTCATATAGGAAAAAAATAAGGAATAAAACAGAGGAATTACGAAATAGGCTGAAGGAACTAGAGAAAAAACACAAATTGAATTTGGCACAGGATACATTAGGGGAAATTAAAAGAATTAGGAATTAAATTAATAGTTTGGCTACGCAAGAAATCAGGAAAAATTTAATGTTTCTGAAACAGAGACATTATGAAAGTGGATCGAAATCTATGAAAATACTGGCGTAGAAACTGGAAAAAAAAGATAGCAGAAAGTACAATTCATAGAATTAGGGACCCAAGAACGAAAATGATAAAAAATAAGCTAAGTGAAATTCAAGAAGCTTTTGAAGTGTTTTACAAAACTCTATATTCCAAAGTTCCAGGGGGAAGCATAACCCAAATTGACACCTTCTTGAATTCTCTAGAGTTACCCACTTTAAGCGAAGAACAAAATAGAACGATGACTGCTGACATAACTGAAGTTGAATTAAAAGCTGCAGTTAGTAGGCTTAAATTAAGCAAGTCACCAGGATCAGATGGGTATACGGCAGAGTGGTACAAATAATTTAAAAAATGAGTTAATTCCTGTTTTACTCCCCACACCGAACTGGGCTCTAAAAAAGGCACAAATTCCACCCAGTTGGAAGGAAGCGATAATCTCAGCTTTACTGTTACGAACCCCGTAACTGGGTTACTTACCAGCAAAGATAGAGACGTCCGTTGAAGTCTGATGATACTACAGTATTTATTAGTAAAAATACACAAAAATAATATCAATGCAAATATACAGATAATATACGTCGTCAATACTAAACCTAAAAGTGCAGGTATAATAATAATCAATAAGAAATAAGCTCTATCGTTGTCTAGGGGATAATGAATTGTCCGATGGAAATATACAGTTCACTGCAGTTCCACAAGCTGCCGTCTTTTGGTTGTCGCTGTGTTGCACTTTGTTGGAGAGAGAGAGAGAAAGAAAACTTGCCGGCTTTCCTTTATGATTTCGATCCGTCAGGTGTCTCGTTGTCATGGCCATTCAAGTGTGACCTCTCCTTTAGCTAAACCGTTCTTCCGTGATGAGCCCACCACCCAGGCGAGGGAGGACGCACACGAGCTCTCACCGGCTTTTTGCTATAAAACGCTGTCCCTGGATCTCTAGCGTTTCTCCTGGTGCGTCTCAAGGGGTGTTCCCCAGACCCATCTTTTATCCTTACTCACAGGGTCTCAGATGTCAATCAGGTTGGGATGATGCAATCCCTCAACCAGACCACTCTGGTTGTACCCTGAGGGTTTTCAATGAATAGTACAGTACTCAATACACAATTCCTTCTCCAAGAGACAATAGCAGTAGTCAGTGGTTCCGTTCCGCTGATGTCAGGACACATTCCACCTGTTTGTGTATTCTGCGTCTCTCTCCCTCATGATGTGTATCCCTCTCATTTCTTGGGTCTCAGACCCGAATTAATAGCGATCTTGCGATTCTCAAAAAGGAGGGGGCGACTTTGTACCCTTCGGCCCCTCAGAGTTGCTTCACCTTCATAACAATACCAAAAGAAGGCAAGGATAAAATGGAATGCGGGTCATTTAGACCAATATCCATTCTTAATGTAGATTATAGATTATTTACCTCCATCATGGCCAAACGATTAGAGGAGTTTCTACCCATACTGATACGTAACAATCAGACTGGTTTTATACGACAACGCCAGACACAAGACAATATATGAAGGACACTTCACATTATGGATCATATACAAAAAAATTAAATTGAAGCAATAGTGGTAAGTGTGGACACTGAAAAAGCATTTGATTCGGTTAATTGGAATTTTCTTTACAGAGTTTTACATAGATTTGGTTTCCAAGACACAATTATTAAAACTATACAGACACTATATGACAATCCTACTGCTAAGATTAAAATCAATGGATATTTATCAAATAGTCTTACCCTAGAAAGGGGCACGAGACAGGGTTGTGCATGGTCACCGCTACTCTTCACATTATATCTGGAACCATTAGCTCAATGCATCAGACAAACTGAAGATATCAGGGGAATTACTATTAAAGGGACAGAGCATAAATTGGCTTGTTACATGGATGACATTTTGATCTATCTAGGGCAACCAACATACTCTTTACCTAAATTGATGCAATCCTTTGAACAATATGGTCAATTATCAGGATACAAGATCAACATAGATAAAACCCAATTACTTTCATATTACTATAGTTCACCAAGAAAAATTGAAAGTCGATACCCCTGGGCATGGCACACAGAGTCTTTCAGATATTTGGGCATCATTATGCCAAAAGATTTGGCAAAATTATCAGAATGTAATTATCAGCCTTTATATAAAAAAATTAAGGAAGATGTGGCAAGATGGAACCTGATTCCTTTTTTCAGTCTCAGTTCAAGGATTGAGTCTATTAAAATGAATATACTGCCCAGATTGTTAAATCTCTTTCAGACCCTATCAATAGAGATTAATCAAAATCAATTCAATGAATGGAACAAGATGTTATCAAGGTATATTTGGCAAGGTAAAAGGCCTAGAGTTCGGCTCAAAACTTTGCAATTAGCAAAGGAAAAGGGGGGATGGGGCTTGCCTTCTCTTACAGATTATTATTTTGCAGCACAGTTGAGAGCTGTGATATGTTGGTGCAACCCATCATATGACGCTCAATGGAAAAACATTGAAGAGCGGGTACTTCCCATCCCCATACAAGCAATTTTGGCTGATAACAACCTGCAAAGGTACATAAATACTACTGATAACCCATGGGTGAAAATAACTCTTAAAATATGGAAAACTACTATAAAAGAATATAATCTAGAGAGAGATATTGCAATTCTTAAATGGTGTGCATATGACTCGGATTTTACACCAAATAAATTGGATGCTAGATTTAAGGACTGGACAGCTAAAGGAATAACAGTTCTTTACAACATAATGAAAGAAGGAACACTGTTCAGTTTTGAAATGCTTAAAGAGAAACACTTATTAGAAAAACAAGATTTTCATCGGTATTTACAGATGCGACAATATGTTAATAAGACACTTAAAAATGTAACCAAGACAAGTACATGCTTGATAGAGCTTTTTAGAAAAGAATATAATTCAGATAATGGTAGTAGAATCATTTCAAGCATGTATAAGGGGTTGTCAAATCTTAAAACACATTCGACTTCATACATTAAAACAAAATGGGAGAAGGAAGGAGGGATAATTAGATAGATAGATAGATAGATAGATACTTTATTCATCCCCATGGGGAAATTCAACTTTTTTCCAATGTCCCATACACTTGTTGTAGCAAAACTAATTACATACAATACTTAACTCAGTAAAAAAATATGATATGCATCTAAATCACTATCTCAAAAAGCATTAATAATAGCTTTTAAAAAGTTCTTAAGTCCTGGCGGTTGAATTGTAAAGCCTAATGGCATTGGGGAGTATTGACCTCTTCATCCTGTCTGAGGAGCATTGCATCGATAGTAACCTGTCGCTGAAACTGCTTCTCTGTCTCTGGATGGTGCTATGTAGAGGATGTTCAGAGTTATCCATAATTGACCGTAGCCTACTCAGCGCCCTTCGCTCAGCTACCGATGTTAAACTCTCCAGTACTTTGCCCACAACAGAGCCCGCCTTCCTTACCAGCTTATTAAGACGTGAGGCATCCCTCTTCTTAATGCTTCCTCCCCAACACGCCACCACAAAGAAGAGGGCGCTCTCCACAACTGACCTATAGAACATCTTCAGCATCTCACTACAGACATTGAATGACACCAACCTTCTTAGGAAGTACAGTCGACTCTGTGCCTTCCTGCACAAGGCATCTGTGTTGGCAGTCCAGTCTAGCTTCTCGTCTAACTGTACTCCCAGATACTTGTAGGTCTTAACCTGCTCCACACATTCTCCATTAATGATCACTGGCTCCATATGAGGCCTAGATCTCCTAAAGTCCACCACCATCTCCTTGGTCTTGGTGATATTGAGACGCAGGTAGTTTGAGTTGCACCATATCACAAAGTCCTGTATCAGTTTCCTATACTCCTCCTCCTGTCCATTCCTGACACACCCCACTATGGCCGTGTTATCAGCGAACTTTTGCACATGGCAGGACTCCGAGTTATATTGGAAGTTATATTATATCTGAGGAAGAATGGACAATAATATGGAGGTATCAATGGAAGTGTACTAGATCACAGAAAAGGAGGAAATTTGGATGGAAAAACTTGATAAGATATTTTATTACACCCTCCCAGAAATCCCATTATGATACTAACCTCCCTGTTTGCTGGAGAAATTGTGGAAATCAAAATGCAAATCATTATCATATTTTTTGGGACTGCCCTGTTATCAAAAACTATTGGAGGGGGATACACAATGCCCTACAAGACATCTTTAAATGTGAAATACCCTTAGAGACTAAGACCATATATTTTGGATATATACCTCAAGAATGGTTGAAAAGAGATAAATATTTAATGAATATACTGTTGGTGGCTGGTAAAAAGACTCTTACTAGAAAATGGTTATCACAGCAGAGCCCAACTTTAGATACATGGATGGAAATTACAATGGACATTTACAACATGGAGAAGATAACAGCATCTGTTAATCATAAGCTGGAACAATTTGATTCATACTGGGAAAAATAGTTTAACTACATAATGCCTCATAGGCCTGATTTTATTCTCACAAATCAATGAATCTGTTGTAAAAAAAAGATCACTCCCTACTTGTACATAGTTCTTTCCTTTTGCTTGTTTTTTATTTCCACTCTTTTCTATAAGTGTATACCTCAGATAAATACTTTGCAGAGATTTGTGATATATATGATTATATGATATATATGTACAATCTCTGAAATACATCTTATGGAAATGTTTGTTTGATGATGAACTTCAATAAAAAAAAACACACAAAAAAAGAAGGAAATGCATGCCTACTCCTTTTTGACTCCTGTTTTTGTTATGCTGGACCAATGCCTGGCCTTTTGATTTGGATTATTGCCTTTGTTTTGGAACTATGCTGGAAAGGCAAATTATCCAGTAATGTACCTGTCTGAATATTCATTCCAGCCTTCTGTGTGATCCCTGCATCTGGGTTCATTTCTCACTCAGCCCCTTGGCTACTGTGGTAGAGTTCCAGACTGCTACGCCAGGGACCTGGGTTTGAGCCCAGACAGGCCTGGCAGTTCTTGCAAAGGGTTGGAACTGGTATGATGTGTTGTATGTTGATGATGATCATTGATCCTATGAACAAGCACAATCATCCACAACACCACTTGAAAATATTCACCTTGTTCCTTTCTTCTGGCTTTCCATGCAATACCATTGTCCAGGTTTACTCCTTTTGTGTGTTTTTAGTACCCGCTCCGAGCTGCACAGACTGCAGGCTGCAAATGATAGAGTTCTGAATTGCACCCACTAATTATTTTCCTAATGGAGGATTAGAACACTGGAAAACTAATTTGCAATGCACATATTGAAATTTACTGACTGTCAAAATTATCAGAGCACTCTGTGTGTGTACGTGCATGCACATGCTTAAGTTGTACATGTAGTGTATGATTATTTCTGTGCATTCTGTAAAGGAAAGGGGATTAGTGAGAGTATCTGCTTTTTGACCTATTATTCTTCTTACTCCTTATGACATAAAAGGAGGCCATTTAACACATCCAGTCCACGTTGGCTCTCAAAGTAAGAACATCTGAAAATAGGAGTAGGAGTTTCTTATTCATTCAAAGGGTGTGAGATTTTCAAGTTGCACCAGCTGTTGTGTCTGTGCACAACTACATATCAATTAAATAAAAACACGCACATGGGAGATAGCTTTACAGGTGTGTTCACATTGTAGAGAGAGACAGAGAAAACAATACACGTTTATTCAACAGACAACAGATCAATATGTAATTCTGAGGGGGGGGTGCGGTCATTGCTCTAAAAGAAAAAGAGCCATACATTACACTTACACCCCTTTTAGATTAATGCAGCATAAAACTGTATTTGTACAAAGCATTCAATTTCCCTTTCGTAAACCCATGTTCCAAATAAACATGCTTTCACAATAACAGTCCATAACAACTTCATGTTTCTGAAGACTCTGTCTTTTGAGTGGCGCTCTGTTTCTATCAGATTAGCACCTCCGGACCTATGGGGTGGCATCAGGTTTGGCAGGTGCCTTGTCAACAATAATGTTCTCATTGCGCCTCTGGACCTGTGGAATGGCATCAGGTTTGGTAGCTGTCTTGACTAAGACAACGTTCTTGGTCTTCGGTGTCACATTGCTGTCAGTGACATGATCATCACTGAGAGGTAAGTCCAGTGACTGTAATGTGTCCATCTTCTTGGATACAATGGACTCCAATGTGTTCTTCGGAGCATCTCCATGTCTGATCTCCAACATCCACTGTGTACATCTGGTTCTTGTAGCTATCCTACTGGGTGTCATCTTG
The DNA here is from genome assembly GCF_048418815.1 of Hemitrygon akajei. Lineage (NCBI taxonomy): Eukaryota > Metazoa > Chordata > Chondrichthyes > Myliobatiformes > Dasyatidae > Hemitrygon > Hemitrygon akajei. Next base: position 50,098,614 of record NC_133131.1, read on the forward strand.
TCTTCTCAGTAATCATGCATGAGGACTTCCTGTCCAATCTCAAAGCTCTTTGCTGCTTCACTTGGCAACTGGATGAACTGTTTATTCTGTACTTCCCTCCGTAGATCTGGTTTCGGGAGGTCTATTTGACATCTCAGATCCCTGCTCATGAACAGCATTTGTCATCGCATGAACAGAGTTCCGATACACACAAAGGAAGTTGTCCACCTTGTGCTGTAAAGAAATGTCCTTCTTGTCCATGGACTTCCTGAAGGTTTGGATAAACCATTAAGAAAACCTTTCAGCTAACCCATTCGTTGCTGGGTGGTGAGGAGCTGACTTGAAATGTCTGATGCCATTTTTCTTCATGAGCAGTTGGAATTCTTCTGATGTGTATTGTGGTCGGTTGTCACTCACAGTTTGTTCTGGTAAGTCGTTTCGGGTGAAGATAGCCCTCGGAGCGGAGACAGTCTTGGCAGATATGGTTGACTTCATTGGTATAGCCACCAGCCATACATGAGCACCCACAGCAATCAGAAACGTGCAGTCCGTGAATGTCCCAGCAAAGTCAACATGTATCTTTGCCACGGTGACAATGGCTACTCCCACAGGAGTAACAGTGCCTGTGAGGTGCATTTTGAACTGATTGGCATACCAAACAGTTTTTGGCCAAGTCTTCAATCTTTTTATCTATTCCCAGCCACCACACATAGCTCCGGGAGAGACTCTTCATCCAGGTGTCCTTCATGCAGATTTTCTAACACTCTGGTGTGCAGTTTAGAGGGAAACACAAGATCCACAGCATTCTTTGACGTACCCACAGTTGGTCTCGTCTTGCTGAGAACTTTGGAAACATAGGGTTACCAGAAGCTGGCCATCTTACATGGTGATATCACAGACTTTTGTCAATGTTAGGTCATTCCTTCTTTCCCTTTGTATTTCAGAATTTGTTACCAGCAACTGGGCCACCAATATGGTGTGCAACACTTCTGTTGGGTCACAGTATGAAGAATTTTCTTCTTCAGTTGCCAATAGTGGAAGACTGAACTCTATGTCATATCCTAATAACAGTGCCCAATGTTGTATCAAGTGTAAGTTGTGCTTCCGGTAGGAGCTGTTTTTGAATGCTTTCTTGTAAGCTTCCACAAACTAAACAATCTTACAATGCGTCAATCAGCCCATCACTGAACTGACAATGCTCAGATAACTTCTTCAGTTCAGCTAGGTATGCTGAAATGGACCCCCTTCCATTTCATTCCACATATGAAATCTAAAATGTTCTGCAATTGACAATGGTTTTAAATCTCAATGTTCCTGCATTATTTTAATGATCTCAGCAAAGCTCTCTGTGGCTGGTTTGGTTCAAGTACAATGTACTCAGCAAAGCTGGCTCTCAATTCTCACTGCCTATTTCATTTGCTTCAAAATACTGTTCAATTTGTTGCACATACAACACCCAGTTATCTTTTGTGCAACCAAACATGTCTATCTTCCCAATGTAGCCAGCCATTTTTGCTTTTTAAAAATATGTTATTATCATCACCTGGCACTCAATGCTTATGACCCTGTCATGGATGATATGATTAGGATAATTTCCAGCAGTTTTACATCATCTACCCAAGTACCCAAGTATGGTATGGTAACATAGTGGTTAGCACAACGCTTTACAGTACACGTAATCAGGGTTCAATTTCCAGTGCCGCCAGTAAGGGGTTTGTACATTCTCCCCGTGACCATGTGGGTTTCCTCTTGGTAGTCCAGTACATTCTCCCTGTGACCATCTGGGTTTCCTCTGAGTAGACCAGTTCTCCCCCACACTCCAAAGACCTACTGGTTGCTAGGTTAAATGGTCATTGTAAATGGTCCCATAATTAGGCTAGCATTAAATCAGGCGATTGCTGGGTGGTCTACTCTGAGCTGCATCTCAATAAATTTTAAAAAAACCCATTAGGTTTGATTTTATTTGGCTCTCTTTCCACTTTGATTTTAGTCTCTAGCATTGGCCAATAACGGATGTTAAGCCAACCGACTTTTAGCCCTCTACCTTCTCTCTTCCTCCCTGTTTGAACAAGAGAGTCACATCGGCTGCTTTCTAATTTTCAGGTACCTTCCCAGAATTCAGCGAGTTTGGAAAAAATTCAACCAAAGGATCCACTCTTTTCAGCCACTTCCTTTACCATTCGGGGGAGGCCAACCGGTCCTGGTGATTTGTCCATCTTTTCCCCCACGAGTTTCTCTGATGAGTGAGATTGTTAGATGCTCCTGAGATGAGTATCGGTCCAGGGAGATGGTATCCACCCACCTGTTTCAGCGGTAGGCAAATTGCAGTGAGTCTGCAATTCTAACTTGGTCAACGTAGTTCATATTTCAATATTCCAGCAACTTCGGTTTGAAAGATTAATTTCTAGTGAAGTAGCTGCAAGGTTGGGATAATGGAGTCGTGAAAGGTCTTGTATTTGCAAACGAACATTAGGAGAGCCAGAAGGGGCCATGAGAAGGCCTTGGCGGGCAGGATTAAGGAAAACCCCAAGGCATTCTACAAGTACGTGAAGAGCAAGAGAATAGGACCAATCAAGTGTGACAGTGGAAAAGTGTGTATGGAACTGGAGGAGATAGCAGAGGTGCTTAATGAATACTTTGCTTCAGTATTCACTACGGAAAAGGATGTTAGCGATTGTAAGGCTGACTTACTGTGGACTGAAAAGCTTGAGCATATAGATATTAAGAAAGAGGATGTGCTGGAGCTGTTGAAAGCATCAAGTTGGATAAGTCACAGGGACTGGAGAGATGTACCCCAGGCTACTATGGGAAGCGAGAGAAGAGATTGCTGAGCCTCTGGCAATGATCTTTGCATCATCAATGAGGACAGGAGAGGTTCCAGAGGATTGGAGGGTTGTGGATGTTCTTCCCTTACTCAAGAAAGGGAGTAGAGATAGCCCAGGAAATTATAGACCAGTGAGTCTTACTTCAGTGGTTGGTAAGTTGATGGAGAAGATCCTGATAGGCAGAATTTATGAACATTTGGAGAGGCATAATACGTTTAGAAATAGTCAGCATGGTTTTGTGAAAGGCAGGTCGTGCCTTACAAGCCTGATTGAATTTTTTGGGTATGTGACTAAACACATAGATGAAGGCAGAGAAGTAGATGTTGTCAGGGTCCGGTCCGGAACCGCGTTCCGGGTTTTGATCCAGTCCGGGGGCTCCGGATTCCGGGTCCTGCAGTTGTCCCTCCCGTCACCCGTGATCTAGTTAGGACCCTCCTGGTTCAAGGAGGCACACCTGTGACTCATTGAGCTGCAGGTGTTTATAAGGGGCCTTGGGACTGGGACCAGGCGGGTGGTCGTTTTGTTCTGTTTCTTGTTTCTCCGCCGGCTCCGAACTCGTCTCTGCATTCTGTTATCCCGCCCGGGCTCAGACCTATTCTTCATCATGGTTCTCTGCCCGTACCAGTACTGCCAGGTTGGTCCGCTCCCCCACCGTTCTTCCCATGCGCTGGTCCCGCTTCTCTGCTCGGTTTTGTTTTTCACGTGGTCGCGCTGTCTGCCGGCCGTTTCCGAATTTCCCGTTGTTATGGCTGTTGTGTTGGTCAATCTGGACCTATGCCCGTTCCTACCCCTTGCCCCTGTCGGGCACGTCCGGCCGACCTGCCGCTGCCTGGCGGTGGTTCTGCCTGTTCCTATCCCTTGCCTCCGTCGGGCGGCTCCGGCCGATGGGCCGTGGCCCGGCGGGGGTTCTGCCCCCTCATTCTCTTCTGCCCAAACCCTGGGATAGTGCCCTGCACCCGCCTAGGGGTCCACGTCATGCCCAGGCCTCCGGTGTTTCCGCCTGGGAGGCGCCCCTACCCAGGATACATGCAGCCCACCCAGGGAGGGCTCTCCGCTAGCCTATCGCCACCTACACCTGTCTGTCTGTCTGCCTGCCTGAACCTCGAGGACCTACCTGCCTGAACCTCGAGGACCTGCCTGCCTGAACCTCGAGGACCTGCCTGCCTGAACCTCAAGGACCTACCTGCCTGAACCTCGAGGACCTGCCTGCCTGAACCTCGAGGACCTGCCTGCCCAAACCCGGGAACCTAACTACCAGCCTGCCTGAACCCCGGGGACCTGTCTGTCTGCCTGAACCCCAGGGACTTGTCTGTCTGTCTGCCTGAACCCGGGGACTTGTCTGTCTGTCTGCCTGAACCCGGGGACCTGCCTGCCTGCCTGAACTCAAACTTCGGGAGCCCGCTCCGCTCTGCCTGCCCGAACTCCGGGAGCCCGCTCCGCTCTGCCTGCCCGGACTCCGGGAGCCCGCTCCGCTCTGCCTGCCCGGACTCCGGGAGCCCGCTCCGCTCTGCCTGCCTGAACTCCGGGAGCCCGCTCCGCTCTGCCTGCCTGAACTCCGGGAGCCCGCTCCGCTCTGCCGGCCTGAACTCCGGGAGCCCGCTCCGCTCTGCCTGCCCGGACTCCGGGAGCCCGCTCCGCTCTGCCTGCCCGGACTCCGGGAGCCCGCTCCGCTCTGCCTGCCCGGACTCCGGGAGCCCGCTCCGCTCTGCCTGCCCGGACTCCGGGAGTCCGCTCCGCTCTGCCTGCCCGGACTCCGGGAGCCCGCTTCACTCTGCCTGCCCGAACTCCGGGAGCCTGCTCTGCTCTGCCAGCCTGAACTCCGGGAGCCCGCTCCGCTCTGCCTGCCCGAACTCCGGGAGTCCGCTCCGCTCTGCCGGCCTGAACTCCGGAATCCTGCTCCGCTCTGCCTGCCTGAACTCCGGGAGCCCGCTCCGCTCTGCCTGCCTGAACTCCGGGAGCCCACTCCGCTCTGCCTGCCTGAACTTCGGGGGCCCGCTCCGCTCCGCTCTGCCTGCCTGAACCCCAGCTCTACCCTTAAGTGCCATGGCATCCCCTTCCTGTCCTCCCCCTAGTACTTCAGTGTCTGCGTCCTGCGTTTGGTCCATCTGGCCCCTTTTGACAGATGTAGTGTATATGGATTTCAGCAAGGCATTTGATAAGGTACCCAATGCAAGGCTTACTGAGAAAGTAAGGAGGCATGGGATCCAAGGGGACATTGCTTTGTGGATCCAGAATTGGCTTGCCCACAGAAAGCAAAAGTGGTTGTAGACAGGTCATATTCTGCACGGAGGTCAGTGACCAGTGGGGTGTCTCAGGGATCTGTTCTGGAACCCCTTCTCTTTGTGATTTTTATAAATGACCTGGATGAGGAAGTGGAGGATGGGTTAGTAAATTTGCTGATGACACAAAGGTTGGGGGTATTGTGAATAGTGTGGAGGGCTGTCAGAGGTTACAGCGGGGCATTGATAGGATGCAAAACTGGGCTGAGAAGTGGCAGATGGAGTTCAACCCAGATAAGTGTGAGGTGGTTCATTTTGGTGGGTCAAATATGATGGTAGAATATTGTATTAATGGTAAGACTCTTGGCAGCGTGGAGGATCAGAGAGATCTTGGGGTCCGAGTCCATGGGACATTCAAAGCTGCTACGCAGGTTAACTCTGTGGTTAAAAAGGCATACGAAGCATTGGCCTTCAGCAACCATGGCATTGAGTTTAGGAGCCGAGATGTTGCAGCTATATAGGACCCTGGTCAGATCGCAGGAAGCAAGGATTTACATTCTTGGACCACTGGGGTATGTTTTGGGGTAAGAATAAATTGTACAAAAGGGACAGGTTGCACCTTAATAGGCGGTGGACCAGCATTCTGGCAGACAGGTTTGCCACTGCAACATGGATGTGTTTAAACTAAGTAGTGGGGGGGGGGAGGGGATGAACTGGAAATATAAAGATGGAGTTAAAGGGAAAGTGAAAATAAGAAAAGTTAAAAAGGACAACAGAATCAATGGAGCAGAAAGCTCAAGAAGAGATCATACAGTATGGCCAAGTGAAATAGGAATTGATATGAAAGGTGAGGGGAGTAACAAATTAAAAGTATTATATATGAATGCATGAAGTATAAGGAATAAAGTAGATCAGCTAGAGGCTCAGTTGGAAATTGGCAAGTACGATGTTGTGGGAATAACAGAGACATGGCTTCCAGCGGACAGGGCCTGGGAAATGAATATTCAAGGATATACGTCTTATTGAAAGGACAGACTGACGGGCAGAGTGGTGGGGAGGCTCTGTTGGTGAGGAATGATATTCAGTCCCTTGCAAGGGGGGACATAGAATCAGGGGATGTAGAGTCAGTATGGATAGAACTGAGAAATTCTAAGGGTAGAAAGACCCTAATGGGAGTTATCTACAGGCCCCCAAACAGCAGACTGGATGTAGGGTGTAAGTTGAATGAAGAGTTAAAATTGGCATGTCGCAAAGGTAATGATACAGTTGTCATGGGGGATTTCAACATGCAGGTAGACTGGGAGAATCAGAATGGTACTGGACCCCAAGAAAGAGAGTTTGTGGAGTGCCTCCGAGATGGATTCTTAGAACAGCTTGTACTGGAGCCTACCAGGGAGAAGGCAATTATAGATTTAGTGTTGTGCAATGAACCGGATTTGATCAGGGACCTCGAGGTAAAGGAGCCATTAGGAGGTAGTGTCCATAATATGATATGTTTTAACCTACAATTTGAGGAGAAGGGAAAATCGGATGTGTCAGTATTACAGTTGAACAAAGGGAACTATGGAGCTATGAGGGAGGAGCTGGCCAAAGTTCAATGGAACAATACCCTAGCAGGGAAGACAGTGGAACAATAATGGCAGATATTTCTGGGAATAATGCAGAAGGTGCAGGATCGGTTCATTCCAAAGAGGAAGAAAGATCCTAAGGGGAGTAAGGGGCGGCCGTGGCTGATGAGGGAAGTAAAGGACAGTATAAAAATAAAAGAGAAGTAGTATAACATAGCAAAGATGAGTGGGAAGCCAGAGGACTGGGAAGCTTTTAAAGAGCAACAGAAGATAACAAAAAAGGCAATACGCGGAGAAAAAATGAGGTACGAAGGTAAACTAGCCAAGAATATAAAGGAGGATAGTAAAAGCTTCTTTAGGTATGTGAAAAGCAAAAAAATAGTTAAGACCAAAATTGGGCCATTGAAGACAGAAACGGGTGAATTTATTATGGAGAACAAGGAAATGGCAGATGAGTTGAACAGGTACTTTGGATCTGTCTTCACTAGGGAAGACACAAACAATCTCCCAAATGTAATAGTGGCCAAAGGAACTAGGGTAAAAGATGAACTGAAGGAAATTTATATTAGGCAAGAAACGGTGTTGGATAGACTGTTGAGTCTGAAGGCTGATAAGTCCCTGGGACCTGATGGTCTGCATCCCAGGATACTTAAAGAGGTGGCTCTAGAAATCATGGACGCATTGGTAATCATTTTCCTATGTTCTATAGATTCAGGATCAATTCCTGTGGATTGGAGGGTGGCTAATGTTGTCCCACTTTTCAAGAAAGGAGGGAGAGAGAAAACAGGGAATTATAGACCGGTTAGCCTGACGTCAGTGGTGGGAAAGATGCTGGAGTCAATTATAAAAGACGAAATTATGACACATTTGGATAGCACTAGAAGGATCAGTCCGAGTCAGCATGGATTTACGAAGGGAAAGTCATGCTTGACTAATCTTCTGGAGTTTTTTGAGGATGTAACTATGAAAATGGACAAGGGAGAGCCAGTGGATGTAGTGTACCTGGACTTTCAGAATGCTTTTGATAAAGTCCCACATAGGAGATTAGTGGGCAAAATTAGGGCACATGGTATTGGGGGCAGAGTACTAACATGGATTGAAAATTGGCTGGCTGACAGGAAACAAAAAGTAGCGATTAACGGGTCCCTTTCGGAATGGCAGGCTGTGACCAGTGGGGTACTGCAAGTTTCGGTGCTGGGACCGCAGCTGTTTACAATATACATTAATGATTTAGATGAAGGGATTAAAAGTAACATTAGCAAATTTGCCGATGACACAAAGCTGGGTGGTAGTGTGAAATGTCAGGAGGATGTTATGAGAATGCAGGGTGACTTGGACAGGCTAGGTGAGTGGGCATATGTATGGCAGATGCAGTTTAATGTGAATAAATGAGAGGTTATCCACTTTGGTGGCAAGAACAGGAAGGCAGATTACTATCTAAATGGAGTCAAGTTAAGAAAAGGGGAAGTACAACGAGATCTTGGTGTTCTTGTACATCAGTCAATGAAAGCAAGCATGCAGGTACAGCAGGCAGTGAAGAAAGCTAAAGGCATGCTGGCTTTTATAACAAGAGGAATTGAGTATAGGAGTAAAGAGGTCCTTCTGCAGCTGTACAGGGCCCTGGTGAGACCCCACCTGGAGTATTGTGTGCAGTTTTGGTCTCCAAATTTGAGGAAGGACATTCTTGCTATTGAGGGAGTGCAGCGTAGGTTCACAAGGTTAATTTCCGGAATGGCGGGATTGTCATATGTTGAAAGATTGGAGCAACTGGGCTTGTATACACTGGAATTTAGAAGGGTGAGAGGGGATTTGATTGAAACATATAAGATTATCAAGGGATTGGACACACTGGAGGCAGGAAGCATGTTCCCACTGAGGGGTGAGTCCAGAACTAGAGGCCACAGTTTAAGAATAAGGGGTAGGCCATTTAGAACAGAGACGCGAAAAAACTTTTTCACCCAGAGAGTGGTGGATATGTGGAATGCTCTGCCCCAGAAGGCAGTGGAGGCCAAGTCTCTGGATGCTTTCAAGAGAGAGTTAGATAGAACTCTTATAGATAGCGGGGTCAAGGGATATGGGAAGAGGGCAGGAACGGGGTACTGATTGTGTATGATTAGCCATGATCACAGTGAATGGTGGTGGTGGTGGCTAGAAGGGCCGAATGGCCTACTCCTGCCCCCTACTGTCTATTGTCTATTGTCTATAGTGTACTCAATTCTGGTTGCCTCAGTACAGGAAGGATGTGGAAATCATAGAAAGGGTGCAGAGGAGATTTACAAGGATGTTGCCTGGATTAGGGAGCATGCCCTATGAGAATAGTTTGAGTGAACTCGGCCTTTTCTCCTTGGAGCGACAGAGGATGAGAGGTGACCTGATAGAGGTGTATAAGATGATGAGAGGCACTGATCATGTGGATAGTCAGAGGCTTTTTCCCAGGGCTGAACTGGCTAACATGAGAGGGCACAGTTTTAAGGTGCTTGGAAGTAGGTACAGAGGAGATGTTAGGGGTAAGTTTTTTATGCAAAGAGTGGTGAGTGCATGGAATGGGCTGCCTGTGACGGCGATGGAGCTTGATACGATAGGGTCTTTTAAAAGACTCCTGGAAATGTGCATGGAGCTTAGAAAAATAGAGGGCTATGGGTAATTTTCAAAGTAAGTACATTGTTACGTACTCGTGACACGTGACAGTGGTACCCTTGTCACGTGACTGGGGTTGAAGCTATACTGGACTTGAGGTAATGGTCTTGTGATGGTGGAGTGACGTCATTTTCCGGCCAGTAGAGGTCATGTGACAGGTTTTTTTTACAGGGTATAAAAGGAGGACCCCTCCCTGTGAGGAGGGGCAGTCCGTGGCTGGATTTGCCATGTTGACTTCATGCCGCTGCATGATTTAATGTTATGACGCAGTTTAGTTGAAAGATGAAGTTTTATCTAATGCCTAAAGTTTAAAAGGTCATTGCCAGCAGTTTCTCTACAATACTGCTAGTTGAGAATCAGTGGAGAGTGAAGATCGGAGTTCGGGAGTTAAAGATCGAAGAGAATCGATTTCGACTGTGAAACAGGTTTGACCTTGTTTGATCCTTATTTGGAAGGAATTTGTTGACTTTTCTCGTGTTAGTCCCTGCGAAATAGCAGAAAGGATTGGGAATAGTTCTGTAAAGGAAAGGTCAGTGCCTTTAAGCCATTTCGTTTCGGTACGTAAATTCATCTTGGGAAAAGTTCGATCTTGGGAACCGAAGCAACACGACGTGAAAGAGAATTTAAATCGTCTTAAAAAGTCTCTTCCTTAAATGGACTGTGAGCATTCTGAACTTTTGGCAATACTACTTTGAAGAACTGTTTAAGCTTCAATGCTTTAAGAACTGTTCAAGCTGCCGCACAGCAGCTGACTTCCGGTTACGTCAGTGATTTGTTTACATTTGGGGGGTTTGTTTTCAGTGTTTAATAAACGTGTTATTGGTTATAAAAACCCCTGCCTAACTTATATATTTATTGTTGCCTGAATCCGTAACAACATGTTCGGCACAACATTATGGGCTGAAGGGCCTGTATGTTTTCTATGAACATCTTGAAATTGAGAATATCATCTACACAGAATTACAAATGCCCTCTGATACAAACTTGTATCAAACATCGGAGGTGGAGCAACTCAAATGCTTGGGTTGGACAAACAATATGAGTAAGACTTCAGAGATTGTTAGTGAAAATATTGGACTGGAAAGGACAAATCAAGCAATAGGAATAAATTTGCCTTGTACTACTAAGGCAATCAATCAACTGCTGCATTTTTACTAGACCTTGAATGGAACACAAGCCTACCACCAATCAGGATTATCAGATTTCCTGCACTGTGTGGTATCTCTAGAATTAAAGACTAATCTCCTGGACTGCATAAGGGCATTGGAGGCATATTTTCATTTTGTTTGAATATTTTAATTTAATGCTTGTTTAAGTGCTGGGGGGAGGAAAATAAGGTATGTTTGATAGATTAGGGATTGCCAGTGAGGAACAATGTAGTAAAACTAGTAACCATATAACCATATAACAATTACAGCACAGAAACAGGCCCTCTCGGCCCTTCTAGTCCGTGCCGAATGCTTACTCTCACCTAGTCCCACCAACCTGCACTCAGCCCATAACCCTCCATTCCTTTCCTGTCCATATACCTATCCAATTTTACTTTAAAAGACAATACCGAACCTGCCTCTACCACTTCTACTGGAAGTTCGTTCCACACAGCTACCACTCTCTGAGTAAAGAAATTCCCCCTTGTGTCACCCTTAAACTTTTGCCCCCTAACTCTCAACTCATGTCCTCTTGTTTGAATCTCCCCTACTCTCAATGGAAAAAGCCTATCCACGTCAACTCTATCTATCCCCCTCATAATTTTAAATACCTCTATCAAGGCCCCCTTCTATCTTCTACGCTCCAAAGAATAAAGACCTAAATACCCGGTAGTTCAATCTTTCCCTGTAGCTTAGGTGCTGAAACCCAGGTAACATTCTAGTAAATCTTCTCTGTACTCTCTCTATTTTGTTGACATCTTTCCTATAATTCGGTGACCAGAACTGTACAATACTCCAAATTCGGCCTTACCAATGCCTTGTACAATTTTAACATTACATCCCAACTCCTATACTCAATGCTCTAATTTATAAAGGCCATCATACCAAAAGCTTTCTTCACCACCCTATCCACGTGAGATTCCACCTTCAGGGAACTATGCACCATTATTCCTAGATCACTCTGTTCTACTGCATTCTTCAATGCCCTACCATTTACCATGTAGATATGGTAGACTATGTCCCACCACCATTGACAACTGCAATGTCTTTAGACCTTTTGGTGTTGGTGCTAATAAAAGGGGGGTACAAAAACATCCAACAAGACAATCTTTATTGAAGCCAGCCAACTTCCAGTTAACAGCAGTAGCTGATACAGCAAAGTACAGACTCAACTCCTAATGGTACACTAACTCTCATGTGCATTACAGTGCTTTCTCTTAAAAAAATAAACAATTTACATGCATCAATTATATCAGGTAACCGTTATCCATATGAAGTTATACACTTAACCAATTACTTACAGATATATCTATGTATGTGCATACATTAATCAACTAAATCAATTATAAATCACACAACCCAATGATCTTCTTACCTCTAAGGTCTCAACTGCAAAGGTACTTTGTTATCGTTCCAGAAAACCTCTGTTCTGGAAATCATCTTCTCCTGTAGCATGAAAGCTCTCTTCTCAGATTTAGGTCCACTGTGCTTCCGGATTGTAGAGTTATATTGTAGCAGTGTGCTACACGCAGCGCTAAAATAACGACATGGAGTCGGTAAACTGCAATTAAAGAAGATTTTATTCGAACTTCACAGCCTTGCTTTAAAGCCTCCCTCATCCCGCCCTCCCCGGGCGCGGATGCTGTAAGGGGCACGTACTCACAAACCCCCACAGGCTTTTTCCCTTTGTTGGTGAAGCAGACCTGGCCTTTGTGCTGGCGTGCTGGCTATTTGTGAGCCGGTTCGAGTGCACTAGGAAGTGGGTCGCCACAACATCATAGAACTCAATTTTGTAGCTCAGATCTACAATCATCCATGTTAACAATCACAAAGTTTTATTTTAGTGGTTATGGACATATACCAATTAACCCATGTGAACTTTCTGACTTACATTGCCCATTTTCACAATGGAGTTCCCCATTCCTGGTACTTCCACAATCTACCCCATAGCCCTATTTTAGCAAGTTCCCATGTCCCAGTAAGCTGAGCTCTCTCACCACAACTCCCAGAGGCAACCAACCCTCTCAGCCTTGTTACTCGTTTCACCCCATCTGGTTTTAACCCACACAGAATATTAATGCAATATTAACTGTCGGGTTGCTCCGACTATCAGTTCCTCACTCAGCTAGGGGAAAGACCCTAATTGCTGAAGTGTCATGAACCCACCAAATCCAGCATGGTGGGCAGCCAATCACCAGCAACAAAAGCAGCAAGTACTGAAAATAGTCCTTGACCTGAAATTCTAATGTTTTTTCTCTCTCCACAGAAGCTGCCTGACCTGCTGAGTATTCCTGACGTTTGATGCTTTTCTTTCAGATTTCCAGCATCTGTAGGAGCTCATTCATGGTGCCAACATAAATGCACATTAATCAGTCTAACTGGGGCCCTGTTTCTGGGCTTGCACAATCACTCTCACACACACTGAGCAATACCCAATTCTGTTTTCATTTGCACAGCTCCTCCTCCTCGCGTGCTTCAGGGCACAGAACTGGTCTCGGCTGACAATGTTGGGCTTGCCTCCCAGATGAATATCAATATGGGCCTTGGGCCAATAATGCCACTGTATATTTGACCAACATAATGGTGTGCTGTGTTCTGCAGGCCTATGGATACTGTGGGTTACCACAGAGTTGGAATTCAGAACCCAGCCCACACTTTCCATCAGCTTCAGCCATGTCATTTAATTAGCCGTAATCATTTTCATATTCCTCTGCATAGCCCTGAACCACAGTACTTGACATTCATTATATGCCATGTCGTATGACATGAGCGATCATGGTCATCATCATGACTGTTCACGGCAAATTTTTCTACAGAAGTGGTTTGCCATTGGCTTCTTCTAGGCATTTTCTTTACAAGACGGGTGACTCCAGCCATTTTCAATACTTTGCAGAGATTGATTGTTGTCAGTGGTTGCATACCCAGGACTTGTGATATGCACCGGCTGCCCATACAGCCGTGTATCATTTGCTTCACATGACCCTGATCGGGGGACTAAGCAGGTGCTACATCTTGCCCAAATGTGACCTGCAGAATAGTGGAGGGGAGGAGTGCCTTACACCTCCTTCGTTAGAGACGTATCTCCACCTCACCACCCAATTATTTGGAATATCCCACAAGAATTTACAAAAACCTGTCTACCATCCTCTTAAACAACAACACACACAAAATGCTGGTAGAACACAGCAGGCCAGGCAGCATCTATAGGGAGAAGCGCTGTCGACATTTCGGGCCGAGACCCTTCGTCAGGACCATCCTCTTATGTAGGTCTTAGTTTTGCTGCTAATCAATCGAATCTTGTTGAACAACAGCTCACACACATGGAGAGCAATCTATTATAGTCTTCATCGTTTGGGCTACCTTCATTATGTAGTTCCTGACTTGCAGTACTTTCTATCACAACCACAGATTTGGCAGCGCAGCAGATTCGGCTATTGTGCTCGTGAATATGCACGTGTCAGCTAATTATTATTTCATTGTGATAACGTTTAACTCCATTCATTCTGTCGCAGTATTTGGCGAGACTTGGACACAGTAACATTTCCCTGCCTGCTTGCATTCCACCTCGACTGGGAAATTGGACAGTCGGGTCAACAGACTCTGAAGATTAGCGGTATTCCTTTTATTTTTAGATGTTCTTTTCAGCTGCAGTGTAGGCTTCATTTTCCATTTGAGAGTTTTAGTTAATGGTCCTGTTTGGCCTGGCGTTTATTGTTTTCTTTTCCCTTTAACACTGTTTGCATTTAAGTCCGTGAAATATCAACCCGCGTCAGTGTCTCTCACTCCACACTTCAGCCATATCTGCACCCTTGTGACAACACGTCACAAAGATGGACCCAGTAGAGAGAGGGCAGCTCACCTTGGCTCTAAGATTCATTGGTCAGAGTGATTCGTCAAGGCAACAATATTCCATTGGAGTTCCTATGTATAAATTGTTGTTTCTATCTCCATCGTGACAGAAGGATCTTGCCAAGTAATGGACCAGCAAAGATTGAAGAGTGACATTTTAACATTGGTGGCTTGAGGAGATGCTGCCTTTATTCTGAGTGCATGTCCTGATTCTACATTCTGAGAGTCCCGAGTCTACATTCCCAGCTCCTCTAGTCTACATTGAGTTTCTCCGGTATCCATTCCAAGCTTTTCAAGTCACAAGAACCCAGGTTCCCAGCCTAGTCATCCCGTGACTCAGGTCTGCATAACAAATGAGTGCTTCAAGCAAGCTTATCAATTGATTCAACTAATCATTCAAGTCAATAGTGTAACTTCAGGAAGAGCCCTACTCCAAAAGGTGATCCCTGTCTAAGTGTGCGAATACACAAAGTAACCCTATCAAGAGTATTTTTAACCTCTTGATGAAAGTCATGGTACAGATTAGGAAGATTGAACTTTCATGTCACAAATTAAGCAGATCTGCAGAGAACCAGCTTTCTTAGTGATGAAAGAAACCTGTCTACTCTGTCTTGATCTATAAAATTGAGAGTATATCCTAATTGCCTCTGGAAAAATTGCAAAAGATAAAACAAGGCTTATTCAATGTGTTCAGGGCTTTTCAATGTCCTCCCCATCTCGAGGACTCCCAAGCCTCCCTCTTGGCCCCGCCCAAAGTTTCTTGCTTTCAGTCTGTTGGGATTGCCCGGTCTCTCAGTCTGTTGGGATTCCCCGGTCTCTCAGTCTGTTGGGATTGCCCGGTCTCTCAGTCTGTTGGGATTCCCTGGTCTCTCAGTCTGTTGGGATTCCCTGGTCTCTCAGGATTCCCCGGTCTCTCAGTCTGTTGGGATTCCCCGGTCTCTCAGGATTCCCCGGTCTCTCAGTCTGTTGTGATTCCCCAGTCTCTCAGTCTGTTGGGATTCCCCAGTCTCTCAGTCTGTTGGGATTCCCCGGTCTCTCAGTCTGTTGGGATTCTCCGGTCTCTCAGTCTGTTGGGATTCCCTGGTCTCTCAGGATTCCCTGGTCTCTCAGTCTGTTGTGATTTCCCGGTCTCTCAGTCTGTTGGGGTTCCCAGGGCTCTCAGGATCCCCAAGTCTCCCTGCCTCTCGAGTTCCCCATGCCTCCCTCTCAAGTTCCCCAGATGTCTGGAGTCTTCCCTGGATCTCAAGTTTTCAGGTCTTCTAGGGCCACCGAGTACCAGCTATAGGGAGAGAAGTCCTATAGTGACTACTTCACGCCTGTGCAGGGCATCAGAGCATTGCGATTTAGAATTGGTTAATTGTTGCTTAACAAGTTATTAATAGTTTAAGATTTGCTTGTGTTTTTCTCAAGCGACTCGCTCTTTGTAATGCGGTTTCCTGGTGCTTTCTGTTTAAGTTTATTTTGAGAGGCTCAGGGATTCTGTGTTAGTTTAATTGTTGAAGCAGATGCCTGATTAGCTCCAATGGAGGGTCCTCACTTTGAGAATGATCCGTCTCTCGGTGTCACTTGGTCGAGCTACCTCTGTAAAAGCTTGTTTCTGTCTCTACATGGAAGTCTTTGGCTCTGATATTGGCAGTGCACACCCTGTCACTTGTCTACCAGCATCACTGAAGGACATCTTGGACAAGTCCCTCATCCAGGATGTCCAGCGGACACAGGTCTGTGGCACCTCAGGGGCTGCACCTAGAGAGGGGGGCCCTGTCACGACCACGGATTCGGCAGCGCAGCAGTTTTGGCAATTGTGCTTGTGAATATGCACGTGTCAGCTTATTGTTATTTCATTATGATAGCATTTAACTCCATTCATTCTGTCGTAGTATTTGTCGAGACTTGGACACAGCAACATTTCGCCGCCTGTTTGCATTTGGCCTTGCCTGAGAAATTGGACTGTCCAGTCAACTGACTCTGAAGACTAGTGGTATTCGTTTTATTCTTAGTTGCTCTTTTCAGCCGCAGTGTCGGCTTCGTTTTCCATTTGAGAGTTTTAGTTAACGGCCCTGTTTGGCCTAGTGTTTATTGTTTTCTTTTCCCTTTAAGGCTTTAACGTGCAGTGCGTGGCCAAGTGGTTAAGGCTTTGGTCTAGTGATCTGAAGGTCAGTAGTTCGAGCCTTGGCTGAGGCAGCATGTTGTGTCCTTGAGTAAGGCACTTAACCACACATTGCTCTGTGACGACACCGATGCCAAGTTGTGTGGGTCCTAATGCCCTTCCCTTGGACAACATCAGTGGTGTGGGGAGGGGAGACTTGCAGCATGGGCAACTGCAGGTCTTCCATACAACCTCGCCCAGGCCTCAGTCATCATCGAAAATCAATGGACAGCCGAAGAAAAGATTCCCTTTAACTTGTTAGCATTAAAGTTTGTGAAATATTGACCTGCTTCACTGTCTCTCACTCCGCACTTGGGCCACATCCGCACTATTGTGACACTTTCATCATCTGCCGGTATCTCTATCTGTGACCTTGTAATTGTCATAGAGCCACAGAAAACTACAGGCCCTTCAGCCCATTTAGTCTGTGCTGAACCATTTGAACTGCCCAGTCCCATCGAACTGCACCCAGGCCATAGCCCTCCAAATACCTATCCAATCTCCTCCTAAAGGTTGAAATTGAGCTTGCATACATCACTTGTGCTGGCAGCTCATTCCACACTCTCATGACTCTCAGAGTGAAGAAGTTTCCCTCATGTTCCCCTTAAGCTATTCACTTTCACCCTTAACCCATGACCTCTAATTGTAGTCCTATCCAACCTCAAAGGTTTCAAAGGTATATTTACTGTCAGAGAAATGTATACAAGATACATCCTGAAGCATCCACAAAAACAGAGGAGTGCTCCAAAGAATGAATGACAGTTAAATGTTAGAACCCCAAAGTCCCCCCCAGCTCCACTCCCTTCCACATGTAATCGGCAGCAAGCAACGATCAGACCCCCCCGCTGTAAAAAAAAGCATCGGCACCCGCCACTGAGCACTCAAGCGTGAGCAAAGCAACAACGAAGACACAGACTTGCAGTTATCCCAAAGACTACGCGTTCACCTGGTATTTGACATCCCACAGGTTCTCTCTCTCCCTAATAAGGGAAAAAGAGGTGTCTCTGTTTCACAGCGAGAGTGGAGACATAACAAAACAACTCGCTGGTTTATAGTGGAAAAAGCCTGCTTGCATTTACCCTACCTATACCCCATATAATTTTGTATACCTCTATTAAATCTCCCTTCAATCTTCCATGTTCCAAGGAACAAAGTCCTAATCTATTCGATCTTTTCTTATAACTCAGGTCCTCCAGTCCCAGGAAAATCCTTTTTCTCTGTATTCTTCCAACCTTACTTACATCTTTCCTGTAGGTAGGTGACCAAAACTGCACACAATACTCCAAATTAGGCCTCACCAACATCTCATACAACTTCAACATTACATCCCATCTCCTGTACGCAATATTTTGATCTATGAGACAAAAATGCCAAAAGGTTTCTTTATGACTCTATCTACTTGTGCTGCCACTTTCAACAAATTTTGGGCCTGTATTCCCAGATCCCTTTGTTCTACCAAACTCCTCAGAGCTCTACTGTGTAAGGCCTACGCTGGTTCGTCATACTAAAATGCAACACTTCACACTTGTCTGCATTAAATTCCAACTGCCATTTTTCCAGCTGGTCCAAATCCCACTGATCATCTTCCTCACTGTCCACTACATCCCTAGTCTTGGTGTCATCTGCAAATTTGCTGATCCAGTTAACCACATCATCATCCAGATCATTGATATAGAATCCAAATAACAATGGACCCAGCACTGATCCCTGCGGCACACCGCTAATCACAGGCCTCCAGTCAGAGAGGCGACCATCCACCACCACTTTCTGGCTTCTCTCACAAAGCCAAATTTACTACCTCACATCGAATTGCAAACAACTGAACCTTCATGACCAACCTTCCACCTGGGACTTTGTCAAATGCCTTGCTAAAGTCCATGCAGACTACATCCACCGCCTTGCCTTCATCAGCATTCCTGGTAACTTCCTCAAAAAGCTCTATAAGATTGGTTAGACATGACCTACCGCATAAACAACCATGTTGACTTTCCATAATCAGTCATTTGAATAACTTTCCCATTGCTGATGTCAGGCTCACCAGCCTATAATTTCCTGTTTTATTTTTAGAGCCTTTCTTAAACAGGCTATATTAAAAGGAATAACATTAGCTATCCTCCAATCCTCCAGTACCTCACCTGTTGCTAAGGCTGGTTTAAGTATCTCTGCTGGGGCCCCTGAAATTTCTGCACTTGCTTTCCACAGGGCTGAAGGAACACCTTGTCAGGCTCTGGGGATTTATCCACCCTAATTGGCCTCAAGACAGCAAACAATTCCTCCTCTGTAATCTGTATGGGGTTCATGACCTCGCTGCTGCTTTGCCTCACTTCCATAGACTCTGTGTCCTTCTCCCGAATCAAGACAGATGCAAAAAATGCATTTAAGATCTCCCTCATCTCTTTTGGCTCCGCACATAGATTCTAAACTTCCAGATGACCAATTTTGTCCCTTGCAATCCTTTTGCTCTTAACATATCTGTAGAATCCCTTAGGATTCTCCTTCACCTTGTCTGCTCGGGCAACCTCGTGCCTTCTTTTAGCCCTCCTGATTTACTTTTTTAGCGTTCTCTGGCATTCCTTACACTCCATAAGCAACTCATTTGCTCCTACTTGCTATGCACTTCCAGTCTTTTTTTTTAATGAGGGCTTCAATATCATTTGAAAACCAATCAACGATAAAGAGAGGGGTGACCAATTTGATAGTGCTTTCTTAACATAATTCAGAAGTGTAAAAAAAATTGTTTTTAAGAAGGAATTTATAATTCCTAGTAATTGTTACGCCCAAATAAGTAACTTGATTTCTTACAATTTTAAAAGGAAGGGTAGTATTAACTAATACCAAATTATTCAAAGGAAAAAGTTCACTCTTATGAAAGTTAAGTTTATATCCTGAAAACTGACTAAAGCAGGAAAGTAAAGTTCAGAAGGTAAAGAAGACTCCACATTAGAAATGTAGAGCAAAAGGTCATCAGCATAAAGCGAAACTTTGTGGGTAATAACCTCTCCTTAAAATAACAGTGATATCATTAGATTTTGCCTAAATTTTTATATTTATTTCAGGCCGTACCTGTTTTTATTCCTAAATCCTTTTTTGATTCTCTGGATTCTATCATATCTTCTTATATATCTCATCTTCAAAAAGCTAAAAACAATGGAGGTTTAGCCTTACCCAACTTTAGGTTTTATTACTGGGCAGTCAATATATAGAATCCTACATTTTGGTTATATTATATTAATCGAGAGGACTGTCCGGTCAGGGTTTCTTTAGAAGCTAATTCTGTTAATAAATTTTCTATCATTTCTCTTCTTGGATCCTCAATTCCTTTATCTTTAAGCAATTTAACTGATAATCTTGTAGTTAAACAGACCATGAGGATTTGGGTACAATTTGGAAAATATTTTGGTTTATTGAGTTTTTCACTTTCAAGTCCCATTTTTTCTAACTATTTTTTAAACCTTCTATGACTGATGTAGTTTTTAAAGAGTGGAATAAATTGGGTATTAAATGTTTTCAGGATTTGTTTGTTGGTGATGGTCTCTCTTCATTTGAACAACTGTCAGCTAAGTATAGCCTACCCAAAACCCACTTTTTTTGATATTTACAAATTAGAGACTTTTTGCATTTTCAAGTACATAATTTCCTAAAAGTCCAGATAAGAATTTACCTGATACAATTTTTAATTTGAAACCCTTCCATAATGGATCTATATCTAATATTTATGGTATGTTGTTGGAAATGAGAAATATTCCTTTAGACAAAATTAAAAATCTCTGGGAACAAGATTTACAGATTCCAATTTCTGAGGATACTCGGAATGAAATTTTTAAATTAGTTAATACCTCATCGTTATGTGCCTGTCATTCCCTTCTACAATTTAAAGTGGTTCATAGGCCCACATGACTAAAGATAAGCTATATCATTTTTAGTCTGATATATCTCCCTATTGTGATAGATGTAACAATGGAGAGTTTCACTAATTCATATGTTTTGGACTTGTCCGAGTCTCAAAAAATATTGGAAGGAAGTATTCCAAACTTTTTCGGTGCTTTTTAAAGTAAATTTTAAACTTAATCCTTTGCCTTATTTGGTATTGTTGGAGGAAATGATATTATTTTGGAGACACATGATTTGCATATTTTGGCTTTGATTTCTCTTATAGCTAGGAGGGCATTGTTACTTCAGTCGAAGGATACCACTCTGCCTACTCATTGGTTACATGATGTTATGTCATGTTTAAATTTAGAGAAGATTCGCTGTTCAATTTCTGAACCTAGACAAGATTTTTTTAACATTGTAGGGACCTTTTTTGAATTATTTTCAAAATCTTTGATTTGCTATTAAGCACAGATGTTGGCTAATAATATGTTTCACTATATGATACGGATTTTCCCTTTTTTAACCAAACAGCTGTTTTTTTTTCTGGTAGTGGGTTTTGATTTTTTTGTATAATAACATTTTCTTTCAGTATTATGGATATGGGGTAATGAGACTATATTTGTGATTCCAATATTTTGTAATCTGTATATATTATATATCCTACTGTACTCTGTATTCTTTAATGTAAGAAATCAATTAAAATATTGAAAAAGAAAGAAAGCCAAGGTTCCTAAACTGGTTATCTTTACCTTTCACTCTGACAGGCACATACAAGTTTTCTACTCTCAAAATTCCAATTTTGAAGGCCTCCCAATTACCAAGTACACCTTTGCCAGAAAACAGCCTGTCCCAATCCACACTTGTCAGATCTTTTC
The DNA here is from genome assembly GCF_048418815.1 of Hemitrygon akajei. Taxonomy (NCBI): domain Eukaryota; kingdom Metazoa; phylum Chordata; class Chondrichthyes; order Myliobatiformes; family Dasyatidae; genus Hemitrygon; species Hemitrygon akajei. Next base: position 50,119,733 of record NC_133131.1, read on the forward strand.
CTATACCATCTGTTATGCCTGCAGCCCCCTCCTTTGTGAGAATCGCAAGATCACTATTGGGTTGGGTCAGGGGACCCAGGAAATGAGAGAGAGACGTGCAGAATGCCTCGTTCCCCGGCGATGTAAAGCTACAGGACATGGCCATTGTCTCTTGGAGACACATTGTGGATTGAAATACTATACTACGTGGACGCCCTCAGGCAAAGTGGGCTGGGTGAGAAAGAGATTGCATCACACCAACCTGATTGACATCTTCAACCCTGTGAGTCAGGATAAAAGAGGGTCTGTAGGAACAGCCCTCAGACGCACCAGAAGAAACGCTAGCGATCCCGTAATAGCGGGAAGCCATTTGAAGGAGGCCACATGCGTTCAGTTCCGTTGCTTGGGACTAGTGGCTGGAACCACGGAAAACGGCTTTTAGCTAGCAACAGGGAAATCTATCAACTCACCCGACTCAAAGGACTGGCATCATAAAATACCTGGGCAAGTTTAAAACCGTCTCTCTTAAACCCAAAGAGCTGCAGCTTGAATGACAGTGACTTTCATATTTCCATCCGACAATACATTATCCCCTAGACAACGATAGAGCTATTTCTTATTGATCATTATTATTATACCCGCGCTTTTAGATTTAGTATTGATGACATATATTATCTGTATGTTTGCATTAATCTTATTTTGTGCCCCTTTATCAATAAATACTTTTAAAAATAGTACCATCAGACTTCAACGGACCTCTCTATCTTTGCTGGTAAGTGACCCAGTTACGGGGTATGTAACACATCAAAATTGGCCTTTCTCCAATTTAGAATCTCAACCTGTGGACCAGACCAGGCCTTTTCCATAATGACCTTGAAAAAATGGCAATGTGATTACTAGATGCAAAGTGTTCCCCTACACAAACTTCTGTCACCTGACCTGTCTCATTCCCTAATAGGAGATCAAATATTGCACACTCTCTGATTGGGACTTCTATGTACTGATTGAGGAAACTTTTATGAACAGATTTGACAAACTCTGTCCCATCTGGTCCTTTAACAGTATGGGATTCCCAGTCAATATGTGGAAAGTTGAGATCACTTACTGTAACAGCCTTACGTTTCTTGAAATGATCTATGATCTCTCTACAAATTTGTCTATAATATAGCCCCATTAATGTGATCATACCTTTCTTATTCCTCAGTTTCACCTATAAAGCCTCACTAGACAAGTTCTCTCATCTGTGCAACACACACAGAATGCTGGAGGAACTCAGCAGGCCAGGCAGCATCTATGGAAAAAAGTACAGTTGACATTTCGGGCTGAAACCCGACTGTACTTTTTTCCATAGATGCTGCCTGGCCTGCTGAGTTCCTCCAGCATTTTGTGTGTGTTGCTTGGATTTCCAGCATCTGTAGATTTTCTCTTGTTTGTGATTCTCTAGTCTGTCCTGACTGGGCACTGCTGTGACCTTTTTTCTGACAAGTAACACAACCCCTCCTCCTTTAATCCCTCCTGCTCTGTCACATCTAAAACAGCAGAACCCCACTGAGCTGCCAGTACCGCCCCTTCTGCAACCAAGTCCCACTAATGGCTACAATATCATAATTCCAGGTGTCGATCCACGCCCTGAGCTCATCTGTCTTTCCTACAATACTTCTTGCATTGAGATATACACATCTCAGATCACTAGTTACACCATGCTCAACCTTTTGATCCCTGACTTTGTCAATATCTGTCTTCAATACCTCTCCACTATCTGTTCTGGTGCTCTGGTTCCCATCCCCCTGCAACTCTCATTTAAACCTCCCTGTGCAGCACTAGCAAACCTTCCCACTAGGATAAAAGGGCAATGTTACGGTAGCCATGGGAAATTTTAACATGCAGGCCAATTGGGAAGTCAAAGCTATTGTAACAGCAAAAGAAAGGGCATAACAACAAAGCAAAAATTAGTGGGAAGACAGAGGACAGGGAAGTTTTTAAAACCCTACAGAGAGCAACTGAAAGAATCATTAGAAAGGAAAAGATGAAATATGAAAGTAAGCTAGCAAATTATATCGAAGTGGATAGTAAAGGTTTTTTCAAGTATCTGTTAAAAATAAAAGAGAAGTGAGAGTGGATATAGGACTGCTAGAAAATGAGGCAGGAGAAATAATAATGGGCGAACAAGGAGATTGCTGATGAATTAAATGAGTATTTTGCGTCAGTCTTCACTGTGTAAGACACCAGCAGTATGCTGATGTGGTGTGTGAAGGAAGGGAAGTGGGTGTAGTTACTGTTACAAGAGAGAAGGTGCTCAAATAGCTGATAGACCTAAAGGTACATAAGTCACCCAGACCAGATGAACTGCACCCTAGGGTTCAGAAAGAGGTAGCGTTAGAAATTGTGGTGGCATTAGAAATGATCTTTCAAAAATCATTGGACTCTGGTATGGTGCCAGACGTGAGGAAAATTGCAAATGTCACTCCACTCTTTACGAAAGGAGGAAGGCAGCAGAAAGGAAATTATAGACCAGTTAACCTGACCTCAGTGGTTGGGAAGATGTTAAAGTCAATTGTTAAGAATGAAGTGATGGAGTACTTGGTGACACAGGACAAGATAGTATAAAGTCAGCATGGCTTCCTTCAGGGAAAATCCTGCCTGATGAACCTGTTGGAATTCTCTGAGGAGATTACAAGTAGGATAGATGAAGGGGGATGCAGTGGATGTTGTATACTTGGACTTTCAGAAGGCCTTTGACAAGGTGCCGCACATGAGGCTACTTACCAATTTAAGAGCCCATGGTATTACAGGAAAGTTACTGGCATGGTTAGAGCATTGGCTGATTGGTAGGAGGCAGCAAGTGGGAATAAAAGGATCCTTTTCTGGTTGGCTGCCAGTGATTAGTGGTGTTTTGCAGGGTTTGGTGTTAGGACCACTTCCTTTTATGCTGTATATAAATGATTTAGATGATGGAATAGATGGCTTTGTTGCCATGTTTGAGATGATACAAAGATTGTTGGAGGGGCAATTAGTGTTGAGGAAATGGGTAGGATACAGAAGGACTTAGACAGATTAGGAAAATGGGCAAGAAAATGTCAAGTGAAATACAATGATGGAAAATGCATGGTCATGCACTTTGGTAGTAGAAATAATCAGAATCAGATTTATTATCACCGGCATCTGACATGAAATCTGTTAACTTAGCAGCAGCAGTTCAATGCAATACATAATCTAGCAGAGAAAAGAAAATAATAATAAATAAACAAGTAAATCAATTACATATATTGAATAGATTTTAAAAACATGCAAAAACAGAAATACTGTATATTTTTAAAAAATGAGGTAGTGTCCAAAGATTCAATGTCAATTTAGGAATCGGATGGCGGAGGGGAAGAAGCTGTTCCTGAATCGCTGAGTGTGTGCCTTCAGGCTTCTGTACCTCCTACCTGATGGTAACAGTGAGAAAAGAGCATACCTGGGTGCTGGAGGTCTTTAATAATGGACACTGCCTTTCTGAGACATCGCTCCTTAAAGATGTCCTGGGTACTTCGTAGATTATTGCCCAAGATGGAGCTGACTAGATTTACAACCTTCTGCAGCTTCTTTCGGTCCTGTGCAGTTGCCCCTCCATACCAGACAGTGATGCAGCCTGTCAGAATGCTCTCCACAGTACAACTATAGAAGTTTTTGAGTGTATTTGTTGATATGCCAAATCTCTTCAAACTCCTAATAAAGTATAGCCACTGTCTTGCCTTCTTTATAACTACATCAATATGTTGGGACCAGGTTAGATCCTCAGAGATCTTGACATGCAAGAACTTGAAGCTGCTCACTCTCTCCACCTGATCCCTCTATTAGGATTGGTATGTGTTCCTTCGTCTTACCCTTCCTGAAGTCCACAATCAGCTCTTTCGTCTTACTGACGTTGAGTGCCAGGTTGTTGCTGCAACACCACTCCACTTGTTGGAATATCTCACTCCTGTACACCCTCTCGTCACCACCTGAGATTCTACCAACAATGGCTGCATCATCAGCAAACTTATGGATGGTATTTGAGCTATGCCTAGCTACACAGTCATGTGTATATAGACAGTAGAGCAGTGGGCTAAGCACACTCCCCTGAGGTGCACCAGTGTTGATCGTCAGTGAGGAGGATATGTTATCACCAATCCGCACAGACTGTGGTCTTCTGGTTAGGAAGTCAAGGATCCAGTTGCAGAGGGAGGTACAGAGGCCCAGGTTCTGCACTTTCTCAATCAGGATTGTGGGAATGATGGTATTAAATGCTGAGCTATAGTCGATGAACAACATGCTGATATAGGTGCTTGTGTTGTCCAGGTGGTCTAAAGCCATGTGGAGAGCCATTGAGATTGTGTCTGCCATTGACCTATTGTGGCTAATGCAATGGGTCCAGGTCCTTGCTGAGGCAGGAGTTCAGTCTAGCCATGACCTATCTCTCGAAGTATTTCATCACTGTCAATGTGAGTGCTACCGGGTGATTGTCATTAAGGGAGCCTACATGGTTACTTCCGGGACGCCTAGGAGCAATTCGAGTAGCAGCAGTACTCTCAATGGATATGATTAAATATTCCTATTTCAGCCTGATACAGCAACAAAGCGCAACTACTTCCAAGGTCAATACAGTCAACAAAGATCTTAATGTATTTAAATGAACTATTGCTGCTTTAAAATAAATGTGCTGACTATTTTCCAACCGTGGAGAAAATCCAGGAATCTGAGATGCAGAGGGACTTGGGGGTCCTTGTGCGGAACATCCTTAAGGTTAACTTGCAAGTTGAGTCAGTGGTGAGGAAGGCAAATGCCATGTTAGCATTAATTTCAAGAGGTCTAGAATACAAGAGCAAGGATGTGATGATGAGGCTTTACAAGGCATTGGTGAGGCCTCACCTTCAGTATTGTGAACAGTTTTGGGCCCCTCATCTTAGAAAAGATATGCTGGCATTGGAGAGGGTTCAGAGGAGGTTCACAAGGATGATTCCAGGAATGGAAGGGTTATCATGTGAGGAAAGGATGTTTCCCATGGTGGGAGAGTCTAGGACAAGAGGGCAAAGCCTCAGGATAGAGGGGGCGGAAAAATTTCTTTAGCCAGAGGGTGGTGAACTTGTGAAATTGTTGCCACATGCAGCTGTGGAGGCCGGGTCATTGGGTGTAATTAAGGCAGAGATTGACAGGTTCTTGATTGGACATGGCATCAAAGATTACAGGGAGAAGGATGGGAACTGGGGTTGAGGAGAACAAAAAAAGGTTCAGGCATGATTGAATGGTAAAGCAGACATGATGGGCCAAATGGCCTAATTCTGCTCCTAAGTCTTATGATATTGGTCCCAATCCAGATCAGGCGCAAACTGTCTTTTCAGTACACATCACACCTTCCCAATGATCCAAAAATCTGACATCTACACCATCTCATTAGCTATATCATCTTCCTATTTTTGTCCTCACTAGCACATGGCTCAAGATCACAACTCTGTAGGTTATGTCCTTTAATTTAGCACCTAATTCCCTGAACTCACTTTGTAGAACCTCAATACTCTTCCTACCCACATCATTGGTACCTACATGAACCGTGACCTCTGGCTGTTCACCCTCCCACTTAAGAATACTGAGGACTTGATCTGAGATGTTCTGGACCCTGGCACCTGGGAGACAACATCCCATCTGGGAATCTCGTTTTCATCCACAGAACCTCCATTCTGTCACCCTAACTCATATATGTCAAACTCAAGGCCCACGGGTTTGACACCCCTGCCCTAACTGATGACCGAGACCGATCAGGGATAGTAGATGAAATATGTGCCTGGAGTTGGAGGAAGTAGGGAAGGCCCTCTCATCAGCCAGAGGGACCTTGTTGAATATGAGGTCAGTGTGAAACAGGCTGATATACTGGACTATGTTGATGTTAAGAAAGAGTATGTGTTGGAACTTTGCAATGATTTTTGTGTCCTCACTGGCCACAGAAATAGTGCCAGAGGACTGGAGGGTGGCAAATGTTATTCCTTTGGTCAAAAAAGGTAATGGGGTTAATTCTGGTAATTATAGACCAGTATATCAGTAGTTGGCAAACTATTGGATTCTTTAAAACAGGATTTACAAACATATGAAGAAGCATAGTTTGATTAGGGTTAGTCAACATAGCTTTGTGCAGGGCAGGTCATGCCTCACAAGCCTGATTGAATTCTTTGAGGAGGTGACGAAACGTATCGATGAAGGCGGAGCAGTTGAGGTGGTGTACACGGATTTCAATAAAACATTTGACAAAGTTCTCCATGGTAGGCTCATTCATAAAGTCAGGAAGCATGGGATCTCAGGAAATTTGGCTGTGTGGATTCAGAATTGGCTTGCTCACAGAAGACAGAGGGTGGTCGTAGGTGAAGTGTATAAGGACTGGAGGCCAGTGACCTCTTTGTGAATTTTATAAATGACTTGGATGAGGAACTGGCAAGATGGGTTTGTAAGTTTGCAGATGGCACAACTAGGCATCTATTATCTCTAAAGCTACCTCTTTCAAAACTGTACAATACAGATCTTCAGGTCCCCTTCAAGATCTTAACTTTGAAGCTCACTGATTCCCTTTACAATTTTTTTTATTAATAATTAGTTACTTCAGTCTCTTATTTTCATCACATGGCTGATCTTCCAATAAGTGTAACTGCTTTTGTGTCTATTTTTGTGAAGACAAACACGAACATTGCCATTTCCACTTTCCTCACTATAAATTCTCCTGACAATGTGCGTAAGGAGCCAACATTTGCTCTCACTAGTCTTTTCCTTTTCTCTACCCATTAAAGCTGTTGCAATATACTCTTAAGTTTCTACATGTTCTAGACTCATATTCAATCTTGCCTTTCTTTATCAATTTGTGTATCAATCGTTTACCCATTACTTGCAATAAGTTATTTATATGAACCTGTTTTGGATGGGGAAGGTAGTTGGTATGATGTAATGTAAGGAAATGTGAGTTATTCATTTTGGTAAGGATAGAAAACCAGATTAGCCTAGAAATATGATCACAAGGAATAACTTCTTCTGTGCTATGTCCATAAATTGATTATTTTCCAGAGTTAAATGTGATCACAGCAGGTCCTGGGTCAAATTGTGACACTCCAGGCAGTTCTGGGCTGACTCGCACTGATAATTTATCTTCTGCTTGTAAAATGATAATATAGCTTTAAGACCATAAGATATAGAAGCAGAATTAGGCCATTTGACCCAATGAGTTTATTCCTCCATTTCATCATGGCTGATCCATTTACCCTCTCAGCCTCAGTCTCCAGTCTTCTCCCCGTATCCCTTCATGCCCTGTCTAATCAAGGACCTATCAACCTCTGCCTTAAATATACATAAAGATTCGGCCTCCACAGCTGCCTATGGCAATGAATTACACAGATTCGCCACCCTCTGGCTAAAGAAATTCCTCCTTCTCTCTGTTCTAAAAGGACATATTTGGGATGTGCAGTATATATCCTGCGTCTTCCAAATTACTTCCAGAAATTCCAGCCTTTGCTGGTCTGCCTTCATCCCTGCCCGAGTTCTTTTCCAATCAATTTTGGCCAGCTCCTCTCTCATGCCTCTGTAATTCCCTTTACTCCACTGTAATGCTGATATAGCTGACTTTAGCTTCTCCTTCTCAAACATCAAGCTGAAATCTGTTTATGATCACTTCCCCCTAAGGGTTCTTTTACCTTCTGCTCTCTAATCAGTTCCAGTTCATTGCACAACACTCAGTCCAGAATAGCTGATCCCCAATGAGCTCAAGCATGAGCTGATCCAAAAAGCCATCAAACTGCTTTTCCCAATCTACCAGCATATTGAAATCTCCATGACTATTGTAACATTGCCCTTTTGGCATGCCTTTTCTCTCTCCCATTATAATTTATAGCCCACACACATCTTTACTACTGTTTGGGGGTCTTTAAATAACTTATCAGGGTCTTTTTGCCTTTGCAGTTCCTTAGATCTATCCGCAATGATTCAACACCTTCTGACCCTATGTCTTTTTAATGATCTGATTTCATTTTTTACCAACAGAGCTGGTGGATTTTGTGGATTTTGAGAGGATGTTTCCTGAGGACATCCCCTCTTCTGATTGCTACCATCAAGGAGGTGGTGCAGGAGCCTGAAGCCACACAGTCAACGTTCCCTTCTGGATTCAGATTTCTAAATAGACAATGAACCGATGTACACTTCCTCACTATTTTTTTCTCTTTTTGCCCTCTTTTCACATTGTTTACTTTAATTTATATATACAGTATATATATTTTTCTTATTGTAATTTGTATTATTTTTATTATTTTGTATTGCACTGTACAGCTGCCACAAAATGCTAATTTCACAAGAATTTCAAACCTGATTATGATTCTGAAGATCTTTTTGCTTGCTTAGAGTTGTGAATCTGTTGAACATTATACCCAAGAACTCTACATACTAGATTATTGTATGTATCCAAGGATGTGATCAAAAGATTTTTGTAATTAATCTAAACATGGGACATACTGTATGTATTGGCTGGATACGTGGAGCTGAGGGAGATGAACCATGATCTTGTTGACTGAAACCAGATTTTGCTCTGAAACTCATGTTCTTGTATCTACTGGAAGCTACCTCCAGCTATTCTTTGTAATATACATTGCTAATATCCAATAACTTTCACCTCTTGGTCTATTATTCTGTGCCACAAATTTGACAAGGTCCTGCACCGTAGCCAGATTCAGAAGGTTATAGCACATGCAATCCAAAATTGGCTTTGGTAATGAGAGGCAGAAGATAGTGGTGTAAGATTGCTTTTCTTGTTGTAAGTCTCTGATCAGCGGCTGGTGGCGCAATGGCATCAGCGCCAGACTCCGGAGCGAAGGCTCCCAAGTTCAAATCCAAGTCGGGCCACCCCCGAGCACGCTGTCCATCTGTGCCGGGTTGAGCGTCGAGCTAGCCACTTGGCCTCGTAAAAAAAAGGGTCAAGTCAGGAACGTTCATATCATGGCCCGGTTAATCCGAAAGGAGACCAATCCTGACACCACGCACCAGACAAGAATGGCTGACTGTCTGGTGAGACACACTAAAAAAAAAGTGGCATATCACAGTCATCAGTGGTAGAATGCTTGTTCTTTGTGATATATATTAGATACGTGGATATGAATATAAAAGATATGATTACCAAGTTTGAGGATCATGCGAAAATTGATGATGAAGTTGATAATAAGAAGGGATTGTATGAGACTTCAGCATGATATAGATTAGGTGAAAAGTTGAATCAACACTTACAACTACAGCATCTGCAATGTACTTTGTGTTTATTAGGTGAAAAGTTGGATTGATACTTGGCAGACAAAACTTAATCCCAATGAGTATAATGTAATGCAGTTTGGGAAGTCAAATAGTGTAAGACATATACAGTAAATAGTAGGGCACTAAAGAATGTTGATGGACATAGAGACATTGGAGTTCAAGTTCATAGTTCCCTGGAAGTGGCTAGGCAGGTTATGTAGGGTGGTGAAGAAGACTTATGATCCAGATGGGGTACCTGGCTGAGGACTGAAGGCCAGTCCCATTTAACTGGCTGGTGTTCACTGATATCTTTAACTTCTCACTTTGGCAGTCTGAGGTACCACCTGATTCAAGCAGGCTTCAATTTTAATGGTGCCCAAGAAGAATGTGGTAACCTGCCACAATGACCGTCATCCAGAAGCACTTACACAACAGTGATGAAGTGCTTTGAGAGGTTGATCATGAAAGATAACAACTCTTGCCTGAGGAGCAACTTGGATTCATTCCAATTTGACTACCATCACAACAGGTCAACAGCAGATGCCATTTCATTGGTTCTTCACTCTACCCTGGAACAGTTGGACCTTGAAGGTACATACATCAGGATGCTCTTCATTGACTGCAGCTTTGCATTCAATACTATGATCCCCCTTTCTTTTCAAATCTTTTTATTAATTTTAAGAAAAACATAAGTAAAATATGAGTACAAAACATTTGCGAGTACATTAGTAGTTTAAATAAACAATCAGATATGTATTAATCAATATATAAAGTCTCCCAAACTCATAGTATTAATGTAAAGGAATTAAGAAAAAGAGAAAAAGGAGACCCCCCCCCCCCTCAAATCTAATCAATAAGCTCAGACCTTGGCCTCAATACTTACTTGTGCAACTGAATCCTCGATTTCCTCACTCACTTCTGATTGGCAACAACATCTCCTCCACAATTGCCAACAGTACAGGCGCAATACAAGGCTTTGTGCTTAGCCCTTTGTTCTGCTCACTTTTTACTTCTGACTGTGAAGTTAAGTACAACTTCAACACCATATTTAAATTTGTTGATGACACTACTGATGTAGGCCGAATCAAAGGTGGTGATAATCAACATATGGGAGGGAGATGGATAATCTGGCTGAATGATGTCATAACAACAACCTCTCACTCAATCTCAGTAAAACCATAGAGCTGATTATTGACTACAGGAGGAGAAAACCTGTGGTTCACGAGCCAGTCCTCATCAGGGGATTGGAGGTGGAGAGAGTTAAATTCCTCGCTGTTATCATTTCAAAGGATCTGTCCTGGGTCCTGCACGTAACTGCCATTACAAAGAAGGCATGACAGTGCCTCTACTTCCTTAGAAGTTTGTGCTGATTCAGCATGTCATCTAAAATTTTGGCAAACTTCTATAGATTCATGGTGGAGAGTATACTGACTGGTTGCATCGTGGCCTGGTATGGGAACACCAATGCCCTTGAATGGAAAAACCTATCAAAAATATTGGATGCAGCCCAGTCCGTAACGAGTAGAGCCACTCCTCCGCACCATTAAGCACATTTACAAGCAGTACTGTCACAGGAAACAGCATCCATCATTAGGAATCCTTTTCTGGTTGGCTGCCAGTGACTAGTGGTGCTCTGCAAGGGTTGGTGTTGGGACCACTTCTTTTTATGCTGTATATAAAAGATTTAGATGATGGAATAGATGGCTTTGTTACCAAGATTGCAAATGATACGAAGATTGGTGGAGGGGCAGGTAGTGTTGAGGAAACAGGTAGGATGCAGAAGGACTTAGACAGATTAGAAGAATGGGCAAGAAAGTGGCAAATGAAATACAATGTTAGAAAATGCATGGTCACGCATGTTGGTAGTAGAAATAAACGTGCAGACTATTTTCTAAATGGGGAGAAAATCCAGGAACCTGAGATGCAGAGGGACTTGGGAGTCCTTGTGCTGGATACCCTGAAGGTTAACTTGCAGGTTGAGTCGGTGGTGAGAAAGGGAAATGCCATGTAGCATTCATTTTTCTAGAATACAAGAGCAAGGATGTGATGCTGAGGCTTTATAAGGCACTGGCCTCACCTTGAGTATTGTGAACAGTTTTGGGCCTCTCATCTTAGAAAAGATGTGCTGGTATTGGAGAGGGTCCAGAGGAGGTTCACAAGGATGATTCCAGGAATAAAAGGGTTATCATACGAGGAAAGTTTGATGGCTCTGGGTCTGTACTCACTGGAATTCAGAAGGATGAGAGGGAATCTCATTGAACCCTTTTGAATGTTGAAAGGCCTAGAGAGAGTAGATGTGGAAAGGATGTTTCCCATGGTGGGAGAGTCTAGGACAAGAGGGCACAGCCTTAGGATAGAGGGGCGTCCATTTAAAACAGAGATGTGGAGAAATTTCTTTAGCCAAAGGTGGTGAATTTGTGGAATTTGTTGCCAGATGCAGCTGTGGAGGCCAGGTCATTGGGTGTATAAAGGCAGAGATTGATAGGTTCTTGATTGGAGATGGCATCAAAGGTTACAGGGAGAAGGCTGGGAACTGAGGTTGAGGAGGAGATAGAAAAAAGGATCAGCCTTGATTGAATGGTAGAGCAAACTCAATGGGCCAGAAGGCCTAATGCTGCTCATATGTCTTATGGTCTTAATGACCCTACCGTCATGGCCATGCTCTCTTCTGGCTGCTGCCATTGGGAAGGAGGTACAAGAGCCTCAAGTCCCACATCACCAGCTATTACTCCTCAACCATCAGGCTCTTGAACCAGAGAAGATAACTTCACTCACCCCAGCACTGAACTGATTGCATGGCCTATGGACTCACTTTTAAATTAAGGACTCTTTAATTCCTGTTCTCAATGTTTATTGCTTTTTTCCTTTTTTTTTTGTATTTGCATAGTTCACTGTCTTTTGCACATACGTTGTTTGCCTGCCTCTGTCATGTGTGGTTTTTCATTTATTCTTTTGTGTTTCTTTGTATTTCTGTGAATGCCTGCAAGAAAATGAATCTCCAGTTAATACATGGTGATATATGTAATTTGATAATAAATTCACTTTGAACTTTCAACAAGTTAGGACTTAGAATAAAGAAGTTGAAATGTTATGTTAAAACTTTGCTAAACATTGGATAGTCAGCACCTGGCGAGTTGTGAATAGTTATGGTTGTCATGCTACAGAAAGGATGAGCACTGGACAGAGCGCTCATTTCGCCAGAATGTTGAGTTTTAGTGTTGTGGGGAGATGGAAAGACTGGGTCTGTTTTCCCTGGAGCAAAAGAGACTGAGGATAACCTGATAGAGGTATATAAAATTATCAGAGGCATAGGTAGTGTAGGAGCCATGTATCTGTTCCCTATCTGCTTTATATTCAGTGCTGCAGGGTTTATTATGTTTATTATGGTAACTAGACACATGAGTGGGGGTGTGGCAAAATAGAACGGAATAAGTTACGTATTCTTGCTTATTTTGTGGCAGTTTGTGGCTTGGGACCGGTGGAGGTCATATCTTTGCTAACCACTTAATATTGCTTCAAGTTTGTATGTCTGCTAATTGCTAGGAAAGGATCGAAATAAGGAATTCAACTCTTGAAAACAATCATTTCATTGGAGCTGGGGGTGCAAGTATAACAACCCCATGGTGGTCACAGGCTAACAGCAATTGTTTTGATTTTGGATTAGTTTTTGCCACTACAGATAGGATAGGTAGTCAGAGTCTTTTTCACATGGTAGGGGAGTCAAATATTGAAGGACATAGATTTAGTTTGTGTGAAAATTTGTTCACACAGAGAGTGGTTGATTTCTGGAACTCACTCCCAAGGGAGATGGTGGAGTGAAATACAATCTTTATGCTTAAGAGTCATTTAGATAAATAGGCAAAACATAAATGGACACAGATCTGGAGCAGGCAATTGGGATTTGTGTAGATAGACATGAACGTGATGGGCTGAAGGGCCTGTTTCTACATCACACAACTCTATGACTGTAACTCATAGCTGAGAAATCAGGAAGACAAGTTGTACTGTCAACTGCCAGAGGTGCCCCTTAAAGTGGTTGTAGAAAGGTAAATAAGCCCAGTTTTGGATTATGCATTGTCCAACTTCCTCTTCCCTTCTCAAAGTATTTGACAGCATTAGGGAAATGAAATTGGCTGTTGTTATTTACAAAAAGTGACAGCCAAATTGATTACAGCACAATTGCACATGGTGCAATGGATCTAGAAATTTCTTAACACCACTGAGAAAAGTGTTGTTATGCAGTTGAAAAAATTGGCTGGAGTCAGAGCAGTAAAAAATTGTGAACATTACTGGGTATCTTAACAATTGCTAGGAAACAACTCTTGGCTACTGTGGCACAATGCTTGTTTACCTGGCTTCTTTCCTTTGACTGTAAAACTTCCTAAATCACGTCAGTAGCTTTATCCAAACTGCAAGTCCACTATCAGAAAAGTAGCAGTTCTTACCTACTCACAGAACTATCACTGAATACCCTGAAACCATGCTGTTAAGGAGTCTGTTTGCTCCCAATTTGTAGACTTCCCCTGTGCTAAATTCTGTGACCTCAAGTGCAGGCTCATCTGTTTCCTGCATGCTTTGTTCATGGAGCTCAAGGTCACGGTCACCCTCACCTTCCTAACCACAGGATAATTCCTGACTTCTGCTGCTTACCTCTGCTACATCCAATAGTTTGCTGTTGACTACTGTATCAGGGAGGACATCTAAACTCCAGATTTGAGAGACAAATCTATTTATTTTTACTCAGCCAAGACCAGTGAGCAGCATGCTTCCCCAAAGAGAAGGCAGCCTGCACTCAGCTAGTAATACACCTTGACTGCGATCTCCCTGACAGATCTCTGTTACCCTTCTGTACAAAGAACACCTCTTATGGGTACTGGTCTTCATAACCCTAAGTACCTCTGACTTCACTAAGAACACTATTGTTTACCCATTGTTTAAGCATCAATGGAACCAGTTGTTGGAACAGTACTAAATGTATTTGCTATGTCCCTTATGTTCTGGCTGCAACAGCAAGAACTTTTAATGGACGAGTAGACAAAAATGACCAAGTGTAGCATGACACAAGGAAGGTTTTCAAAGCTGTACTTATAATTACTGATCATGCTGTTGATTGGACTTTTAGATACAGTCTTAGGTAAGATACCAAGGCTACTCTAATGACTTCGAAATATAATACAACAATTTATGTGCTTTAGTGGCTGGAGGCCAACTGGGCAGTTTCACAGTGACAAGGTATAGAAATATTTTTAAAGGATTAATAACAATTTACTTTTCAGTTTTTAAAATCATTATATAGGGAAGATCTGCCATCCAAGAAAGGAAGGAATGAGAAGAAAAGATTGGTAATCATCAGTGATGTTATAATTACTCAGAACTCGTAATTTGGGATTGACCAGTCCAATGACGTTACTTAGCAAACAAATAAAATAAACGTCATATTAGCTCACGCTTAAGTGAGATGTATGTATGGACAATAGAAAGGGATCTCAGGAATAATGCCAATCTGTTCTTCCATTAACAGTCCCTGTTCTGGTTGGTTGAATATGTTTTAACTGCAAGGTTCTAGTCTGTTGACTATTAGCTTGATGGATCAGGGGTTTCTTTCATTGTTCATGGGCATGTGTTAGACGTTCAGAAATGGTGTGATATTCCTTTCTTGTACACCAATCTGGAATGAAATCTACAATGTGAGGTATTTATAGAAATAATTCCCTCCACCACTGATGCACAGTGGCTGTAGTGTATACCATCAGCAAAATGCATTGCTGTTATTCAACAAAGCTGCTCTGACAACACCTCCAAAACCACCTCTTTTGCAAGTTCCCTTCCAAACTGTGCACCATCTTGCATTGTAAATATATCACTGTCCTTCATTGTACCTGAGTCTAAATTCTGTCCGTCTCTACCCAATGGCACTGTGCCAGTATCTTCATCAGGCAGGGTGCAACAGTTCATGCAGCCGGCTTACTCCCACCTTCAATTAGGGATGGACAATAAGTGCTGGCTTTGCCAATCATGCCAAGACCCCTAAAATCAGTTTAAAAAACCTCAAGAATCAAAAAGATTCACAAAAAAATTGATCTGTACTAAAAATAAATTGTAAATAGTCCCAATAAAATGCTTTTGGATCTCCTTCTACAATAGAGTTTCCTAGTTTCCATTTCAAGAAACACGTGTTGTTAATACTGCAAGGATATGGTACTTATTTAACTAACGTTGCAGCAAATGTGGATGCCTAATGAAATGATGGTAAAAAATCAGCTTACACTGTTTAAAATCACTGGATATAGAAGAGTGCTGAGCATCTTCTCTTCTTGCTATATCGTCATTTTTGCACTGTCCTTTTAAACATCTCCACCTGCAGTTCTCCCAATTGTGGATTAGAACTTTTTGGGTATAAACTTCACACTGGGGATTAGTCACATAATTTAAACTGACATCCCAGTGCAGCTTCATGCAGTATCACATTATCATTGCAATGTTTATGGAGAGGGTTGGAATGTGGTCTCATTATCAACTATGATATTACAGAATAACAACCGATGTTCCCTCCAGTTGTTTTTTTTTACAGCCGCTTGGATCAAACATTGCTCTGAGCAGAAAATTTTTACACAGCTTGAAAACTGCACAGCACTTTAAATGTTTTTTTGTAATATGTACACCAAACAAACACAAACCACAACTCACAACACAAGTAAACAATATCAGGCTGTCAAAACAATTGATGGGCACAATGGCAAAAGTAAGATGTTTTGACTAGATGGTGTCGGTGTTCAGCAGGCCAGCAGTTTATTAACAATGAGCTATTGACTTCCATTCTGTGTTTATTGTTACAATTTGTAACTTTAAACACTTACAATGTAAATATGTTGACGCTCTAAAATGTTTCAAAGTAAAGGTTGTTGTATGCTTATTATTTAGAAAAATTATGGATTATATTCATTAACACATAATTAACAACAGGGTATTTCACAATTATTTTAGATGGCGTCAATGGTTTTTGCAGACCCAGGCGACTTCTTCCAGTTCATCCATGAAACAGCTTTTTCTTTTTCTCTTATGTCTTTCTTTTTCTTTTCAAGGTGGCTAGGGTTCTGTCAAAGTCCATGATCCGCAGCTCAAACTATGGCTCTTTGCAAGCGGTGGGACTTCAGACCAGCTGTACGGCCTGGCGCGTCATTACCTCCAGGAACAGCCTGGAAGATGTGTGTCCTCGGGGAGCAGCTCTGTAGACCTGGCTCCTTGCCAATTTTGCCGAATGAAGATCATAGGAGACTGAACACACTTGAGCAATCCCTCTCTCTCGCTCTTGATACAGAGTGAAAGCCTGTCGATCCACGAGTCAGGGGGCTTGGAGAAGCAAAGCGGAAGATTGTAATAGTGGAACAGCAAGTTGCTGATCTCCCACTCTTGTTGTCGAAGGAGCGACCTCTCTTTCCCTCGATGGATACCAAAGTGCTGGATTATGGACTGTAGTTTTTGATAGACTCTAGATCAAGGTCTCTTTGGGGACTCTTTTGCTATTGCTAGCACGGTGGGGAAGTTGGGGGAGCTAAGGCTTCTGCTGGCGCAAGTTGGGGCAGGGGAAGCAGGAGGGTCGATGCTTCTACTGCTGCGTGTGTGTGGGAGGAGGGAGATGAGGCTTTGGGGGTCTGATATTACTACCATTCATTGAGGGGTTCTTGTTTCCTGGATGTCTGTGAAGAGTAAGAATTACAGGTTCTATACTGTATACATCCTCTGAATTAAATTGAACCATTTGATATTAACATAGATTTCAAAATTATATTAATATTATATAAAAGAAACTGCAGCTGTGCCACAGCAAGAGCTATGAGCATGGGAGCATTTCAGTTACTGCATGGGTGCGCACCTGTGCAACCCAGAGGTAACAGTGATGACAACTAGCCTGGCAGAAACAGAACCTTCCTCACATTGAGTCCCGATCGGCCATTGAGGACCCATTTATAGCCCTCCCACTCTACTCAAAATTCATTCTTCCCATGTCCCCATCAACTCCCCACAGGCTGTAGCACTCAACTGTACACTAAGGGTAGTTTGCTATGACCAATTAATCAACCATCCTGTGTACTTTCAGGATGTGGAAGGAAACCAGAGCACCGGAGGCAACCCACATTGAACGGAATCCAAACTCACAGGGAGAACATTCAAATCCCACGCGGACATCACCTGATGTCAGGATTAAACCTGCCTCACTGGCACTGAGGCAGCTGCTCTGTTAGTTGCATCACTGTGCTGCCACATTCACACCACAGATTTCATCTTTGGATTAAGTATTACTACACTTACTCTAGTGGTTAGAAAGGACATTATAGATCCCAGGAGCAGGAAATTGCATTTGCACAATACGTACGAAGCAGTGTTTAATATAATCTACGTGCAGAATTGCTGCCTAGCTTCCTTACAGTGGCTGCACTTCATTGTATGTCATGCACACACTTAAGTGTCAACTGTGGCCTCGTGGGGACTACACATGCCTTTAAGTCACAATATTTTTTATTCAAGGCCCACTTCAGAGGCTTGAGCACAATCTAGGCTGACACTGATGGAGTATTAAAGGAGACAAGCGTATTCTTCAGATGAGACCTTCAGCTGAGCTCCCACTGGTTCTCTGCAATGAATGTAAGATATCATGCTATTATTTTTAGGAAGAGCAGCAGAAATGATAGTTGTAACTCAATCAACATTATTTTAAAAGATCTCAGATTAATTAGTGATTAATACAAAGCTGTTTCTGGGAGGTTGGTGTGCATAAATTAGCTGCCATTTTGTTAATAGTGCACTTCAAATGTACTTCATTGATTACTTAAAAACCAGGAATATCCTGCCAATATCAAAGTTATTATATATGGGCACAGCTTTATCTTCTATCTAAGGATTCATACAGTGGAAAATCACCAAGGAGGCTGCAAATAGGAGGATATTTATGTTGCAGACATTTCTTGTTTTAAAGCAAAAAGGCACACTTGCAGCTTTTGGGTACTTTTCCAGTGTATGAATCCTTAGGTAGGAGATAAAGTAGGAGACCTACTTCTCAATCATCCTCAGAATGTTTAAAACGGCAAATTGGCTTATTATTGTCACATGTACTGAAGTACAGTGGAAAACCTTGCCATAAAAATCATTTCATTACAACATGTGCAGTACAAAGAAAAACAGTAACAGGGTGCAGAATGACATGTTAGTTACTGAGAAAGTGTAGCACTGACAGGCAATAAGATGAAGGCCACAACGAGGCAGACTGTGAATTCAGGAGTTCCATTCTACCATACAAAGGGACCATTCAGTAGTATTATAACAGAGGGATAGAAGCTGTTCTTGAACCTGGTGGTACATGCTTTCAGACTTTTGTATCTTCTGCCTGATGGGAGGGAGAGAAGATGGCTGAAGTGGGTAGGCTCTTTGATTATATTAGCTGCTTCACCAAGGCAGCAAGAAGCACAGACAGAGCCCATGAAGGGGAGCTGGTTTCTGTGATGTGCTGAGCTGTGTCCACACTCTATATCTTCTTGCAGTCATGGGCAGCACAGTTGCCATATCAAGCCATGATCCATCTAGATAGGATGCTTTCTATGCTGCATTGATAAAAAACTGGTTTGAGTCAAAGGGGACATGCCAAATTTCTTTAGCCTCCTGAGGAAGTAAGGCATTGGTATGCTTTCTTGGTCATGGCATGTATGTGGCTGGACCAGGACAAGCCTATGAGTGACATTCACTCCTAGCAACTTGATACTATGAAGTGTGGAAATGCTTTCCATTTCCTTGATGAAATGCCAGTCTCGTACAGTTCCACAGACTTTATTAAAACAGTTGTAGACAAGTATGTCACCACTAAATCATTCAGAGTCTTCCCCAGTCAGAAGCCCAGGTGAAGCGTGAGATATGAATTTTGCTGAGAGCCAGATCAGAAGCATTCAGTCTGGTAACCAAGAAAGTTACAAAAGGTCCAGGTACGATCTCTGGAAAGCCATCTCACAGGTGAAGTGGAAATTGTGGACCAAACTTGAAGCAGAGAACGAAGCTCGATAGTTGTGGCAGGGCTTTAATCACTTCTTATGAAGTTAAATCAAGTAACATGGGAGACAGCAGGGCTTCACCTCCAGATGAGCTCAATGCTTTCTCTGCTCGCTTTGAACATCAAAACATGGAGGAACCATCACAAACTCCCACATCCCCAAACAATCCTATGGGTTTAGTCTCTGAAGCTGACATGTGAGTGCCTTCAGGAGGGTGAACCCATGAAAAGCATCCGGCCTGGCTGAGGTACCCGACCTCATACTAAAAACCTGTGCTGATCAACTGGCTGGTGTGTTCCCTAAGATCTTTAACTCCTCGCTTTGCCAGGGTGTAGCACCCACCTGCTTCAGCAGGCTTCAATTACACTGGTGCCCGAGAAGAACGTGGTGACCTGCCTCATTGACTACCATTGCCCAATAGCATTTACATCCACATTGATGAAGTGTTTTGAGAGGGTGGAAATGAAATATATCAACTCCTGCCTTACAAGTGACTGAGATCCACTCCAATTTGCCTTCAGGACAACAGCAGATACCATCTCATTGGCTCTTCACTCAACTCTGAAAGATCTGGAAAGCAAAGAGGCATACATCAGGCTGCTCTTTATTGATGACCACTCAGTATTCAATTCCATCATCCTCTCAAAACTAATCAATAAGCTCCAAGGCCTTGGCCTCAATATCTCC
Source organism: Hemitrygon akajei (assembly GCF_048418815.1). NCBI lineage: Eukaryota > Metazoa > Chordata > Chondrichthyes > Myliobatiformes > Dasyatidae > Hemitrygon > Hemitrygon akajei. Next base: position 50,139,700 of record NC_133131.1, read on the forward strand.
TTGTGCAATTAGATCCTGGGTTTCCGTACTTGTGGATCACAGTCAGTTTGGATCTCCTCCATCAGCACAGATGCACCACAAGGCTGTGTGCTTAGCTGCTGCTCTACTCGCTTTACACTTACTACGTACTATGAGGCTAGGCACACCTCAATGCCATTTTCAAGTTTGCTGATGACATTACTGTCCTAAGCTGAATCAAAGGTAGTGATGAATCAGCATATAAGAGGGAGATTGAAAATCTGGCTGAGTGGTGTCATAACAACCTACCACTCAATGTCAACAAGACAAAGGAACTGATTATAGACTTCAGGAGAGGGAAACCAGAGGTCCATGAGCCAGTCCTCATTGAGGATCAGAGGTGGAAAGGGTTAGCAACTTTAAATTCCTAGGTGTTATTATTTCAGAGGGCCTGTTCTGGGCTCAGCACGTTGTGAAGAAAGCACGACAGCAGCTTTATTTCCATAGGAATTTGTGGAGATTCAGCATGGCATCTAAAACTTTCACAAACTTCTATAGATGTATAGTGAACAGTAAATTGACTGGCTGCATCACAGCCTGGTATGGAAACACCAATGTCCTTCAATGGAAAATTCTACAAAATATAGTGGATATAGCCCAGTCCACCACGGGTAAAGCCCTCTCAACCATTAAGTGCATTTAACCAAAATGCTGTCACAGGAGAGCTGCATCGACTATCAGAGACCCTCATCAGCCAGGCCCTGCTCACTTCCTGCTGCCATCAGGAACAAGGTACAAGAGTCTGAGGAATCACACCACCAGGTTTAGGAACAGTTACTACCCCTCAACCATCAGGCTCTTGAACAAAGGGAATAACTTCACTTGCCCCATCATTGAAAGGTTCCCACAAACAATGGACTCACTTTCAAGGATTCTTCATCTCATGTTCCTCATATTTATTTCTTCTTATTATTATTTCTTTCTTTTGTAATTGTACAGTTTGCTGTTTTCTGCACTCTATTTGAAAGCTCTAGTTTGGTGGTTGTTCATTGATTCTGTTATAGTTACTATGGTATAGATTTGTTGAGTATACCCACAAGAAAATGAATCTCAGAGTTGTATATGGTGGCATATATGTGGTTTGATAATAAAATTTACTTTGTACTTTGTAGAGTTTAAAAACACATTATAGCAGTAGTTTGAGAAAGCAGCACTGAAATCATGCCTCTAACAATTGCCAGTACTGGCCAGGCAAACTCCTGGAGCTATCAGAATGTGATCTACTCACTGTCACCTTCCCCAATGACTCATCCCCAGACTTTAGTCACTGGTCACCAAACATAAATCTTCACAGCTTCTGTTGCCAACTAAAAACCAAACTTATACTTTTTTGCTTCAACAATACTCATTTAATTGGTAAATGAAAATTTTCAAAGAGAAAGCAAACTACTTTTTCTTAATGCTCCTGTATTTATTTTCTCCTAAATTGCTTAAAGTTTAGTTGAATGATTCTCAAAGGCTCTGGTGTAATCCTGAAAAATTGGCATCTGTGGTGTATGCAAAGATATCTGACCACATGACCCTGAAAGTTTTGCATAGATCAGGCACATTCATTAAAGGTTCCCCATGTGTAACTCTGCATGTTACTCCATTGGAAACTAGACACTCGTGTGGACATTCATTTCTCTGCGGTTTGGATGGAATGGGAAAGAACTGAAGATGCCCATACATGCAACTACGTGTACTTTTATGTGTAAACCTGAAGCAACAGAATTTGCATTCAATGAGAGATCTCATGGGTTCTGAATGCTGATCATCACCTATAACTGGTAACTGTTAAAGCTGTACTGCTGTGGCTAAGAATGGCTGTTCAGATCCAAGCTGGGTACATAAGAATCTGTAGCATTTAGGATCGCGTGTGTGAATTCTTCAGCTTTTATGTAGAATGTGCAATTAATATTTTTGAACATGAAGATGAAGATATATGAAGATATGCTTGCTAAGGATGCCTATGAAAGCACAAGATAGCTATCCCTGTAAGAATCTTACTAATGGGAATGGGCATAGGTAAATGTACAACTTGCCAAATTTCCTGGCATCTCTCAAGACAAAGATGTTTTATTCAATGACATGGTAGTGAGATTCTATGTTGAGTTTAATCCTACACCTTTGGGATAATGAAAAGCCAGGAATTTGGAACCAGAAAGCTAAGAGCAGACATGACCGTGAGTGATGATTTCCCTAATGTGTATGGAAACACGAATTTTAGTGCCCTCCTGAATCAAGGAGTGGAGGACAGTTTCCTGGATAGTTTAATAGATAAGCAACTTCAAACAATATTATTTAATAAATATAATTTAATTTTTGAGCATGCAGGTTATTGCCATATTATTGGAGATAACAACTGCTGAAGAATTTCTGATCAGTGAATTTTGAGTAACAGAAAATGACAAGAGCAGTCAGGAACTCAAATACTAAGACCAAATTGTTTGAATGAGTTTGCCTATAAAGGCAAAAATTATTTTGACAATGAAGGAAGTCATTTGTCCCATCCAATCCATGACAGTTCCCAGCAGAGCAATTCCATCAGTTCTATAATCCTCTCCTTTTTCACTGTAGCCTGGAGACTGGAATATCTGATGGAAACCCACATGGTACAGGGAGGATATGTAAACTACGTCCAGGATCAAATCCAAGTCCGTATAGTTGTGAGGCTAAAGGTCTGCACACATGATACCCCAGTGGAAGAGGGTGCTAATCATTTAATAGTGATCATCCGGCATAAATATATCAGCTTAGAGTAGTGAAATCCTTCAAAAGACGGATCCCAAAACTGGCCTGGAATTGCAGACCATGTAGCCTCACAATACAGTAAAACTTAGATCATGTGCTTTCTGGTTGTTTGAAAATGCTGATGGTTTGGTATCTGGTCACTGGTGATGTTTCCCATGCTCTTTGTAACCTTACCTGGGCCCCATTTACATGCTTCTCACTGGGCCCACAGCCCATAAACTCAATGGAAGCCCGATCCTTCACACCTTGTAAACTCACTTGGGCCGTATTCCTTACAAACACATTGGGGCTCAACTCTCATGCTTTTCATAAACTCACAGGATCTCTGCCTCTACACTCCTAATCAACTCACCAAGTTACATTCTCATGATTCTTATAGTTTAATAGGGCCTGTTCCCACGTTGCTTGTAAATTCACTGGGCCCCTGCTCCCAGGCTCCTCAATAATTCACCGGGCCCCTGCTCCCAGGCTCAATAATTCACTGGACCCCTGCTCCCAGGCTCCTCAATAATTCACCGGGCCCCTGCTCCCAGGCTCCTCAATAGTTCACCGGGCCCCTGCTCCCAGGCTCCTCAATAGTTCACCGGGCCCCTGCTCCCAGGCTCAATAATTCACTGGACCCCTGCTCCCAGGCTCCTCAATAATTCACTGGGCCCCTGCTCCCAGGCTCCTCAATAATTCACTGGGCCCCTGCTCCCAGGCTCAATAATTCACTGGGCCCCTGCTCCCAGGCTCCTCAATAATTCACTGGGCCCCTGCTCCCAGGCTCAATAATTCACCGGGCCCCTGCTCCCAGGCTCCTCAATAATTCACCGGGCCCCTGCTCCCAGGCTCCTCAATAGTTCACCGGGCCCCTGCTCCCAGGCTCAATAATTCACTGGACCCCTGCTCCCAGGCTCCTCAATAATTCACTGGGCCCCTGCTCCCAGGCTCCTCAATAATTCACTGGGCCCCTGCTCCCAGGCTCAATAATTCACTGGGCCCCTGCTCCCAGGCTCAATAATTCACTGGGCCCCTGCTCCCAGGCTCCTCAATAATTCACTGGGCCCCTGCTCCCAGGCTCAATAATTCACTGGGCCCCTGCTCCCAGGCTCCTCAATAATTCACTGGGCCCCTGCTCCCAGGCTCAATAATTCACTGGGCCCCTGCTCCCAGGCTCCTCAATAATTCACCGGGCCCCTGCTCCCAGGCTCCTCAATAATTCACCGGGCCCTTGCTCCCAGGCTCCTCAATAATTCACTGGACCCCTGCTCCCAGGCTCAATAATTCACTGGACCCCTGCTCCCAGGCTCAATAATTCCCTGGGCCCCTGCTCCCAGGCTCCTCAATAATTCACCGGGCCCCTGCTCCCAGGCTCCTCAATAATTCATCGGGCCCCTGCTCCCACACATTCTCACCAGGGATCCATTCCCATCCCCTTATAGATGTGCCGGGGCCCAGTTCCCACATTTCTTTTTAGATCACTAGGCCCCATCCTCACAATCCTTATCAACTCATTAAAGCTTTGTTTCCCACTCTCTTCATTCACTGAATATTTAGTGTACCACTGATGAGATGAGGCATCCATCGGTCAGGATCACCCTTGGATGCTGCATCCCTGCTGTCTAGATAGGCAAGCCCAGGGAAGTAAAGTATGGAGGGGAAGCTGTTGCCCAAATAGCAAGCGCACCCTACACATCTGATGAACAAAGGAACGGCAGAGACCAATACAGTTTGGCACCAGCAGCGCTGCAGTAATTGCCAGTCAACATTGAACTCAACGTGGGGCTGTCTCAGGGACTCCAGCTCCTGATTTTTCCTCAGGGTTTTACTCCCAAAGCCTTCCCCATCAGTGGGTACAGCCACAAGGCAGCGGAGGATTGATATCAGAGTTTTCCTTCTCCTAGGTGAGCCGCCAACCATGGCTGACGAGCCCCACCTACCCAAAGCGACTGGTTTGAAGGGGCCAGTAACCTGCCTCTGCCCCTTCTCCTGTCAATAGAAACCGTTCCGCCGGGCTTAGTCGCTGAACCACACGTGAGGGCCAGGATCTGGACTTGGTTTTCAGAGGCTATTTGAGGTGCACATCACTGGGAGCATTTAATAGGTAGTGGGAGCTTGTCCCCATTACCACTCCTGGCTATAACAACCTTAAAGAATCTATTATACTATTACACTATATGTAAGATATAAAATAAGTGCATTAAAAGTGTGATAGGTATGAATTGGAGTAGCATCCAATAGTCTGGAAAATCTGCCAGCTGGGCAATACCATTGTACCAAGCATGGGACTCTATGTGCATAAAGTAAAGGCTAGAATATCACTGAGTGGATTTTTAAAAAGCATAAATGCTACTTGTGACATTAATAATACATTTTACAACTTTACAATCAATGTATAAGGCAGAGACCAGTTTATTGATATTTACTTCGATATAGCTGTTATCTGCTTGATCATTTTCAGATACATCCACAAAGGGGTACCACTAACAAAACACACACTGAATTACACCTGAAACACTGACCATTTCACTCTCCCCAGGTGCTGCCTGACCTGTTGAGTGTTTCTAGAATTTTGTGCTTTTATTTCAGATATCCAGCATCTACATTTTTTATTTTGAAGCCAACGTTATATAATGTGACACTGAAAACCCTGTAGCAAATGCACTGTTTCTCATCGTGTTCAAAAATGAAACTATCAGTCTTTTTCCACCACCCCTGTCCTGTTGACCTGCCCACACTCCCTCTGCTTCCCCACCTCTTTCCCTTTATTCCATAGCCTACCATCCTCTCCTAACAGATTCTTTCTTCTTTGGCCCTTTGCCCCTTCCACCTATCACCTACTAGTTTCTCACATCACTCCCTTTTGTCCCCTTTCCCTACTCACCTACCTTCCCCCCTGGCCCTACCTATTACCTGCCAACTTGTACTCTTTTCTCCCCCCTTCCTTTCCAGTTCTGATGAGAACGCTCAGCCTGAAATCTCGACCATTCATTTCTTTCCGCAGATGCTTCCTGACCTGCTGAGTTCCTCCAGCATTTGTGTGCGTTGCGTTGCTTATAGTGTGACAAATAATTTGCTGGAGGAAATCAGTGTGCATGGCGGGAGAGGGGAGAATTATATACGCTTTGGGTTGAAATCCTGCAACATCTCCCACAGATGTTGCCTGACCCACTGAGTTCCTCTAGCAAATTGTGTGTTGCTCCACATTCCAACATCTGCATTTTCTTATGTTTACTAACCATAGGAGCTGACCACACCAACATAACAATTTATTTGGGGAAAGGTTGTCTCAAACAATTACAAAGGGATTACAATAAATGTGAGTACTTCCACATCCATGTTTAGAATAAGATCTATAGCAAAATGTTCAAAGATTTCTACACTAGCGTTAAGGGTCATATATGCATTAAACAAATTGATTGCAAGTCTACTTCAAGCAGGTAGACTTTGTACAGAAGCTAGGTAGTGGAAACGAGGGTCCACAAAATGCTCAAGGAAAATGGAGAGGCCAAGCCTAGACTTCTTGAGTTTTAACAAGGGATTTTTGATTGAAATGACACCAGTTTCTTGTCCCAATTGTTGGCCGATCCGTTCTCAATTTTTTGCTTTTCTATTACCTTTCAGACTTCTGTGTTTTATGTGTCGCTGAGCACATACAGGCAACCTATGCGTTAGGTAAGGGGTGGTGTTGGGAGTATAGAATCCGCATCGCGATTTTTCATAACGCGAAGCAGCCTCTACTGCACGTGGATAAGAATATAAATTGAAATAAGTAATTTTGTGTTTGTGATTTACCCACATAAACTCAGTGAAAACGAATTTTATTCCATATTTCACATTTCCGAGAGGTGCGTTTGAATTCAGTCAGGGCGAATTTCCGTAACTCGAATAGCCATAACGCGATGGGCAATATCCTGTACCAGAACAGGCATAAACAGTGGGATTAAGCGAGTCAATCTCCACTAATTTATTCCCTTTGGCCTGGGCTAGTTCATCCTTTGGGTAACATCAATCAACGTTCTCCAATTCTGAAAGCGTACAACGTAGTTGTAGTGAATAAATCATTTCATGAGCTCGCTCAACCACAGCGTTTCATATTAAAGACACAGTAAGATTTCCAGCTGTATGCTGTACTTATAGTAGTAAGGCAGCATATTACCAAACTAGTATTCTCCAATAACTATCAACCGCAACCATCTCATATTTCAACATTTGAACGACTCGACAATTAATTTAGGAAACAAATTGCGCTACCAATCTGCAGAGCGCTGTGCATTTCCTACCAAATTTGGGGAGGGGGAGGAGAACAACCCCACAGCAGCTCGGCTCAACCACACTTGACACGGGCTCTCCGGGCCAGGATGTCCGCGTGACCGTGACAACACAAAATTGAGCCAATCCGAACCCGAGATCCCGGCGCCGGCACAAGCGTCACCAATCCGGAGCGGAGGAAAGGTGGGAGGGCGGGCCGAGCGGCCCATCACGCTTTTGCGCCTCCCCGAGCCGGGCCAGCAGCTGCGAACGCTGCGCCTGCGCGGAGCGGTCTGAGGAGACGATTAAAGTTGAGGCGAGAGCGGCGGGCGGGAGCTGGTGCGCCGATCGCAGGGGGATCGCCTTTGTGCACTTCACGGCCCGCTAAACATGACAGAGCCGCAGTCGGCCCTCTTACTCCGCAGACAACTGGCAGGTAGAGGTCGGCGGGCGCCCGTTCATCCTTTCTCTCCGGCCCGGGGCGACGGTCGTTGCACAAACACCGGGCGGACGGCCGTCGCGCCAACTGCACCCCCCCTTCCCCCAACCCCGCCGCTCCTGCAGTCAAGGCCTGGATAGCATCGCCGTCCGTACCCGAGGACGCGGTGTTTTCCTCGCCGCCGGACCCACCCGCACCCCCCTCCCCTTTGTGCGCCCCTCCGATCCTCTCTTCCGCTGCCCGTCTTCCTCTCGGTCCTCCCCACCCCGTCACACATGGACCGGTTGGCCGCCCGCGCATGCGCCCGGCGCCCACGGTCTCAGGTAACAAGGCTGCGTCTCTATTGTTGGCAGCCGTGGGAAGTCTTTCTCCCTCTCCCAAAATGAATCGCACATGCATCAGTTTTTTGGGATTCAAGCTCGGTGGAAAGTTTTTATGCAGTCTCTTGGGAATAATATGTGAGAACAGATCTTTGTAAGATAAAGCTATAGTGGTAATGCAAAACAAAACTGCAGATGCCTGAAATCTGAAGTAAACAGAAAATGCTGGAAATATCCCTTCTCTTTCCTGATTTGCTTAGTGTTTCCAGTATTTTCTATTTTTTCCTTCCACTAGTCGCAGTGTGGCTTTTGGCAGAATATTTCTCAGGCGTTAGTGGAATTGGAAGGGATATCTCCATGGGGAGAATATGGAGGTGGGTAATAATAGAAGCGCCTTTAGTTTCTGCCCAGTCTGGCGACATTGATAACTTCTGTCCTTTAGCGCCTGACTAAACAAATGACTGTTTGCTCAAAGTTGTAAATGCGTGTGACAAGGCAACATTTTGCCTGTCATTGTACTGCATTCCTGAAGTGAGTTTGAAGTTAATAATAATCAAAAGAAGTGGAAGATTTATCAGGGATTGAATATAATTTCATAAAACATGATTGAAGTAGCAAATCATAATTAGTGTTAAAAGTACTTATTTTAGTTGCTTTCAAAAAAGATGCTCTGAATAACAGCAAAGTAAGAAGTATTGCTAATTTTAGATATGATATTATTTAAATACTAGACATTATTTTAAAATTTCACAAGTACTGTCTATGGTATGTGTTACCTTATTAAGAAAAGCAAGTGTGGAAATAGTGGAAGCTCAGTCCAAGAACAAAATGCACATACTGAGTGATTTGCTTGGTGTGGACAGATATAAAACCAACAATTGAAATCCTTGTTCCAAGTGTATTTTCATGAAGCAAAATTGAACTTTTAAGTAGCTTTGAGTCAACAAGAATTAGGTACAATGATCAAATTAGGACTGGGAAGAAGCAATATCTTTATTGGAAGGGTGAAGGACTTGTGGAGTTCTCTGCCATAAAAGGTGGAAGTGATAGGGAATACAGAAAGGAGATTGGGGATTGTTTTGATTAATGGAGTGGGCTTGAAGGGCCCATGGCCTTAATTCTACTTTTCTAAGAACATATGGGCCGGGATGTGTATAAAGAAGTGGTAATGGTGTAGTTTATTTTAATGTTACTAAGAACCTGGCTATCTAACCCCAGCCTAATGGAATCCAATTGTGATTTTTTTAAAAGCATTGTAGCTTGCTTTGTCTGTAAACGAGTTGAGTTTGTTTTGTGCCAGAACAAACATCAATTGTCTGCTCAGAACCAGAAATCAATGATTAGAATTGGGATGTGGTAGGCTATAGATACTTTTACTGGTCTTTATAATAGAGAAGGAAAGGGAAAATATCAGGGACAAATGGAAAATCAAAATAGACTTGAGAGTTTGATGGGTTAGATTTTTTTTGGGGCGGCTATCCCAGGTCATTAGAAGTCGGTGAGGGAATTTATGCACTAGTTGTGATCTTTCTAAACATTACAATTTCACATTATCACCTGAATTTAAAATGGTGATGTTGTATTTAATGCTAAGGGGGAAAACCCAGAATTTGTAACCTTATTTTTCCTAACATATGTTGGGATAGTTCTCAAATGCTAAGGGTCAGGGAATTGTGTATTTGGGCACAAGCTGAGCAAGCAGTCAGTATGGGTTTGTAAAATGCAAGATGTGGTCAGAAGCAACTGTTTTTAATAATGTAGAGAGTGCATAGAACAGTACAGCACTGGATGAGCCATTCAGCCCATGATGTGCTGATCTTGATACCAATTTGTAGTAAATATCCTCTTCCTGCATATCATCTGCATTATTATTTCCTTGCTAAAAGCCTCAAACTTCATCAATCTGTCCACTTCCACCTCTACTACTGGTAATCATTTCCAGGCACCTGTCATTTGCCGCATTTTTTTTTAAAAAAACTTGATCCTCACATTGTCTTTAACCCCCCCCCACACACACACACACACACAAAACCTTAAAAGCATGTCTGCTGGTGGTATTTGATATTTTTACCCTGGGGAAAATATTCTAACTGCCCACTTTCTTTGCCCCTTATCATACTTGTTAAAAAAAACCTCTTGTAGGGTTTTCCCCTTAGCTGATGCTGTCTAGTCCAGGCAGCATCCTGGTAAACTTCTCCAGCAATCTTTCCATAGTCTTCACATCCTTGCTGTAATAGGGAGATCAGAACTGCACACGTGACTTCCTTACTCTTGTACTCGGCACTCACTGGAATGGAAAGCATGCCATATTCTTTATCACTTTATTCACTTATGCAGCCACTTTCAGTGAATTGTACAGTCCATCTGGTATTTGTCACCCCATATCTGTCCATAAACCAGCATCTGCCCATGTCCAGCAGCCACTTCATTTGCATCTTTCAATGTTATGTTTCAATGATCTTACTTCTGTAAGATTTGCATTCCATATAGGATAGAAAACTTTTTGGCTTACTTTGTGGGCAGCATTCTAATTGCCTTGAATTATGAATTGAAATATCAAATGTAGGTATTTTTTTTAAGGTGCATGATAGGGAAATTTCATAGTTATTCTCATTATCAGTAACCCAAAATTTATAAGATAGACCCAAAAATATTCAGGAAGTAAATCTTTGTTGTTCAGTGTAATCACTGGCTAGAGTTGGATAAAAACTTTTGAGTGGATTCAGCATGGATAAAAAGTATATATCCAAGTTTGCAGTATAGAGATTTCACCCAGCTATTTCTATTGGGAACAGAATGGTGTGTGTGAAAGGGTGGGAAGTCGTGTATCTATGTTTATTAATAACACTTGCATTTGCATGGAAGTGAGCCACTGAAAACATTAAAAATAGGTGTTGGTCAATGGGCCTCGTATCCAGTCTGCAATCCAGTCCGACTAGAGACCTAGTCAGACCTCTATCCATGTCAATATCTAATCCTAGCTCCACATACTTTATCTAGTATTGGAAGACAATGTTAATGAATTGCATGTTTATACAAAATTGGCAAATGGAGTTTATTTGTGAGTATCCACTGGATGCAAGAAACATTATGAACTGTGACAATAGATTTGGTTTGAAAATACAGAAATTGAAGCTAGTAGGCTTATTTGGTAGACTGGCAATGGTGAATAAGAGCTCATGAAATGTTGACCATTATCTTAAGGACTACATCAAAAAGTACTGTGTGTCATGCTACAAATTGTTTTGGTTCAGCCCTCTCTGGGTTGTGCGTGCGTTAGAGGAACAGTTGAGATGGATTGACAGGGAGTGGTAAAGGTGTAGTAGTTGAGTGGGTGCAGTGCTGCTTCACCACAGTAGTGCTTGACTAAAATAATTGAGGCATCACGTCAGGATCAGCTTCATTCTCTTGGAAGACTGAGGAGTTTTAACACTGCTGGAAAATTCCTGTTGGGGCAATGGTGGGGACATGCAGAGTTCATTATAATAAACACAACAACCCTTTGGTCTGTTGGAGATAATATAAAAAAAATCTCATATAGAGGATAATTTGAAAAAGAAAACATTTCCCCTAAAGTCATTGTATGGAAGTTGATGTGGAATCATTTAATTGAAGAAGGCCTACTGTGTTCTCATGCATTTGTTATGTTCTGGGGTTGAATGTGAAACAATAATGTAGATGATCATCCATCATTACAAGGTGTTACTTTTAGATTTTTGGCAGGGGTTAGGAGAGGGGAACTTTGCTTATTATTTGGTTGCCTCTGCTGGATGTGTATGATGGTAAGTTACGACCAGTCAAATGTCCTGATTCAACTTGAGGCTGACTAGCCTGCTCAACTTTGAGGAATTGGGGCCTGGGGTATTGATATGATAATATATGGTAGGGCATGCTTAGGACCTATTTCCATTCCTTTGTTCAAAGCAGTCTATGATCATATCAGAAAAGATTGAATCAGGTTTATTATCACAGGCATGTGACGTGAAATTTGTTAACTTAGTAGCAGCAGTTCAATGCAATCATAATGTAGAAGAGAAAAAAAGTAAATTTATACAGTGTACATATTGATAAAAATTGTGCAAGAAACAGAAATACTATATATTTTTAAAGTGAGCAAGTGTATAAGGGTTCAATGTCCATTTAGGAATCGGATGGCAGAGGAGAAGAAGCTGTTCCTGAATCGCTGAGTGTGTCTCTTCAGGCTTCTGTACCTCCTACCTGATGGTAACGGTGAGAAAAGGGCATGCCCTGGGTGCTGGGGGTCCTTAATAATGGACGCTGCCTTTCTGAGACACTGCTCCTTGAAGGTGTCCTGGGTGCTTTGACCTTACTGAGTTTTAGTGGTTCAGAAAGCAAAGCTTTGTTAAATTGCATCTAATGATTTGTGATTTGTTTGAATCTGTTTTAAAATTGACACAATGAAACTGGGCCATTGAGATGTTTCCATTAATTTACAGCTTTTGGTGAAATCAAAGTAGATTTATTATCAAAGTACATACGTCACGATATGCTGCCCTGAGATTTAGTGGCATTCACAGTAAATAGAAAGAAACACAGAATAAAAACAAACACATGCCAGAGATGGGTAAACAACTAATGTGCAAGAGACAACACTGCAAACAAAGATAAGATAATTGATATTGTAAATTTAGTCCTATATTTTGACCCACATAGAACATGAATATAATTTCTAAATGGACATTGAACCCATGATCACTACCTTACTACTTTTGTCTTGCACTGATTTAACTATTTAATATACATGTATGTACTTCAGTTTTTTCCTATTTGTCATATTGCATTGTACTGCTGCTGCAAAGTTAACAAGTTTCACAACATATGCCAGTGATATTAAACCTGATTTACACCATTGTTTGAATTGATTGTGGTGGTGGGTACAAAACCACAATTTACATTGAATGTTCTGGATATCATTGGGCCATTGATTAAAGTTTGTTTTGCTGTGTCAGCTACATAATGTTCTGTTTCCACAATTGAAGAGCCTGCCAATATTTTGTCTAGGCTCAGATTGAAGGCCAGCCACATGGGTGTGTTATTAAAATGCAGTTGGAACTTGTTCAAAAAATTGATGCACACAATAGGAACAACAGTTTAAAATTTTACGGCAACTATGTGTATAACCATTATGGAAAACACTTAATACTTAATTCCACATGTACATCAAAAACAAAATACTTGGTTCACTGTAACTTAGTGTCAGGAATCCAGCACATTGAAAAATGTCCAGAATTCAGTTGTTTGTTTCTAAAGTGCTGTCACTGCAAACTGCTTTTAGTGCTGCTGTTTAAAAGGCTGTATTGTACACTTTACAAATTGATGGACTGGATTTCCTTGTTTTGCCCCCTTTCACTAAGGTATGAAGTATGAGTAAGTGGAACTATGACCAAATACTAGCTAAGGGTAAGCTGACTGAATCATTTGATCCTGTACATTTGCCTGATTATCACCAGGTTATAGACTTGGCTGGATGATTCTCTACCTTGTTTACTGTCTGTGTAACTGCCATCATTTCAAATTGGTTTACAGGAACTCCACCCTTTGGAGTAATTGAAGTTTATTTATTCACAAGTTTACAATTTTGTTTAGTTAATTTGTTAAAAGGCACAGGAGTAGGGCCAAAATACTTGGTCTTTGTATCAGGGATGGAGAAAAATTGACCAGGATTCTATCATTGTGTTGCAAGATAATAACTTCTGCTGGCTATGCATTCATGCTGAGAAGAGGCTAGATCTGAACTTGGAAGGCAATGAGAAAAGTTGGTGATTAAGTTACCCTAATTTGATAAAACACCTTAGTAACTTGGTTGTGTTGACAATGAAAGCTTGAGACCAAGCTTTTTAAGGATGAAGATTTTTAAAGTCTAGCCTGACCACCTCCAAGTCTGATGTGTTAGCATTGATAGTTCTGTTGTGGATTGTCTATATGACCTGTCACAGAATGAATTGATATGTTCAGCAGCTGTTAATTTGTGGTATAGTTTACTGCTTTGCATTAAGCTTCACAGTGCCTTGGCCATTTGAGATCTGGTAAAGTTTTAAGGTTGTGGTTGTGTCCCATTTAAATTTATATACCGTACATTTATAGGAAATTTCAATCTGCAAGTGTTTTTAAAGTAATTCTTAGTTTCTTGATGACTGCCTTTTCCTGTCTAAACTGTGCACAATGTTGCAGTTTCATACAAGAAGCTAAATTGGTCATAATGAAATTTGTTCTTTGTGCCCAGCATAACCCCAGGTATAGTTATAATCAGTCAGTGGGATAAACTGAAGTGCAGTGAAAGTTGTTTTTTTAAAAAAAATCATCAATTTGTGCACAGCAAACTCAATGACCTTTGGTAACTAATTTGTTTCCAAGGTATAGATTAAGGGGTAAATATTAGCCAGCTTCAGAGAATAATTACTTGATTTTAATATAGTGGATTCCAGTTAATTGGTACAAATTGGGACCAGTCCATTTAAGCAGCCCAATATGAGGAAGCCACAATTAGCTGAAGTTTCATGGAAATACCGTAGATTCTGGATTTTAAGCCGCTACTTTTTTCCCACATTTTGAACAGCTTTGAACTTTGCGGCCAATAATCCGAAGCGGCTAATGCATGATTTTTTTCATGCCGCCTCGTAAACATTTTGCCTCGTAACAGTAGACCAATAAAATTGATGAGTAGTTCACAGAGGTCCAATGAAATTGTACGATAAATCAAGCGCACTTTCACAATTAAATTATTGTAAATCAGTCATTTGTACTCACCCTCATCAACATGGAAAACACTCGAAGCATTGTGCTGCCTACTTAGTTTAAACTATATTTGTTTTCTGTACTACATCGCGGGATGCTATGACGTCACACCCGGTTTCGCGGTGTCTTGTGGGAAAATGCCGGTTTGCGATGAAACGGGACGGAGGGAGGGAGCGCATTACGCGAGCGGCTTTGGATCTGAGCGAACTCTGCTTTTAAGTTAAAGGTATCAATAACTTTTCTTGGTAGGCTGCAATATATATATTTTTTTACCAGTCGTTAGGAGATATTGGAATGTTGTTCAGTAAAGAAGTATACGCAACGTATATTTAAAAGTAGCCGCGTACGGGCACGGTTCGAAAAAAAGCATTTGCAATATGTATTTGTTTTTGTTACCATATGGATTTAATTAAAAGTTAAAAAAATCCTCACGTGTAATATCTTTCTGTGTAAATATCTCATATTACAACGTGGGACACCTGCGGCCGAAAATCCGGTGCGGCCTAAAATCCGATGCGGCCTTTACAATTAAAAAAATGATTTTATTTCTAAAATTAGAGCCAGCGGCTTTTAATCAGGTGCGCTCTGTAGTCCGGAATCTACGGTAGTTAAAAAGGTATTTGAAAAAAAGACAAACTACCATTTAACTGAGTGATACATTATTTATTTAAATGAAATACAGAACAAATTAGAGCACTATCAATATTACTACAGTACTATAAAACTATTAGTTTGTAATAGTTATAAATGGAGGAATTAATGAAGTGTATGCTGCGGAGTTATTTTGATTGGCAGACAGCAAGGGTAACCTTTTCTAGTTGGTGTCTTCAGCATCTCGGCCAGGGTCTGAAAATTTTAAGTTTAAAAAAAAAATCAAAATCACTGCTTTTTGAATTTGTCTGTTACCCAAATGGATAATGTAATAATACAAGCACACGCAGCTGATGCTGTTTTAAAAACTGTTTGTACTAAGCATGGTAGTACCTAACAGCCATACAAGTGCACAGATCTGGCGCTGTCTGGCAGCAGTCTCTTGTCCCAATTAAGCAGCAGTGTCCCAAATATATGAAGGGAATCTGTTATTTTCTTGATTAGTTTTTAAGTGTTGTCTCAACTAAGTGGCTGCTCTGATTAACTGGAATCTACTGTATTGCCTTTACATTTTGTTTGTATAAGATGGCCAAGATCTCATTCTAATGGCACAGTAGCATAGATACCATAACACTGTACAGCACCAGCGATCCTGATTCAATTCCCACTGCTGTGTGGGTTTCATTCAGGTGCTCTGGTTTCCTCCCACATTCCAAAGACACATGGGTTAGGGCAAGTTAAGGGCATGCTATGTTGTCATCACTTCCTTGGACTGTTGGTCGTTGATACAAATATGCATGTGACAAATAAAGGTAATCTTAAACCTTTAACGTGTTTGTTAAGTGGCACTGGGAGCCTTGTTAGATCATATTCTTCAATCTGAATTGGGGGCATGTGAATAAATGGGGGGGGAAATCATTTGACTTTACTGAAATTTGCAGATGTCTAGGATCACTAGATCAAAGTAAATTTAAGTACAGATGGTGCCTTGTAAAAGTTTTCAGTCCCCAACCCTTTGCTCACATAAATGAGTATAACCACGGGCAATTTTGATCAATTTAACTGATTATTTGTGGATCTTGTGCTCCGTTGTTCATAGAGCTGAAAAAATAGAAAATTGTAAAGCAGGAAAAACTAAAAATTCAAAAATGAAAATGTCAACAGTTGAAAGGTATTCATTCCCCTTTGCTCATCACTTAACTGAACCATCTTTAGCAGCAATTATAGCCAGTAGTCTTTTGGTTATATCTCTGTTAGCTTTGCACAACATGATGGAGCAAAATTTGTCCATTTCTCCTTGCAAAATTGCTCAAGCCATGGGGAGTAGAGTTGGACAGTAATCTTGGTCTTACTAGAGATGTTTGATCAGGTTAAAATCAGGACAGACTGGGCCTCTGAAGGACATCAATTATCTGCATTTGAAGCCGCTTCATGGTTGCTCTAGCAATGTGCTTTGGGTCTTTGTCATGCTGAAAGATAAACTTCATCCCCAGTTTAAGCTTCTGGCAGAGGCTAGATCTGTCCATTTGGCAGCATTCATATTCCCATTAAGCCTGACCAGGTTTCCAGTCCCGGCTGCTGAAAATCAACTCCATAGCATGATGCCTCCACCATACTTTACAGTAGGGATGGTGTCACCTGGCTGATGCACAGGAAATTTACACTGCTTGTACCACTTGATGTTGAGGCCAAAATTTTTCATCTGACTGCAAGACTTCCTTCCACATCTTTACAGTATTTTCTAAATAATGCTTTGCAAAGTCTTTATGGGAAAATGTTTTTAGCCAGGATTTCTTCCTGCATAAAAAGAGCATTTATGGAAAAGTGGCAAGGCCCTGGATTGTGGAGCTTTGAACTTCATCTCCAGTTGCAGCCACTGACTTCTGCAGCTCACTCAGTCTGACATCACAGTAGCCTCTTGTAAGTGAGCTTTTCCCCGACTCTGTTCAGAGGGACCTAGTCAGTATCTGTGTTTTCTCATTTTGTCCACTTATCCAAGATGGATGCACTGAGCTCCAAGGTATGTTCAGTGCTTTTGAGATGGTCTGGTACCCTTTCCCAGATTTGTGCTTCTCTATTATCATTTCCCTGAATTGCCTTGAATGCTCTCTTTTCATTTTGGTTTGGTCTGTTGAAAATCAACCGTATTGCTGGACCTTGGAGAGAGGGATGTTTATTATGAATTCATTGAAAACAGGTGATCCTCCAATTTTTGTGTGAACAAGTTGGGTTTGTTGGTAAAGTAATGCTCAGTATTGTACTTGAAGAAAGTTGGTGCAGTAATCATAAAAGGGATGAATTTTTTTTAGTTTCACAATTTTGGTTTTTAATTTTTAGTAAATTGACAGGATTTGGAATTTTTCTTGATTTGACATGGTGCTCAATAAGCTCAAAATCCTACTTAAATATTTTAAATTCAGAAAATGAGGTTGTCAAAATGTAAAAATAACTGGAGGCTGAATACTTTTTCAAGACACTGTGTATGTCAACATAATTCTAGAACATACAAAATAACACAATAGAATCAATGAAAGACTGTACCCAACAGGACGAACAAACAGCCAATGTGCAAAAGATGACAAACTGTACAAATACAAAAAGAAAAGTAATAAATAGCAATAAATATCGAGAACATGAGATGGTCCTTGAAAGTAAGTCCATGGGTTGTGAGTGTAATTCAGTTGGGCGAATGAAGTTATCCCCTCTAGTTCAGGAGCCTAATGGTTGAGGGGTAATAACTGTTCCTGAGGTGTGGGTCCTGGGGCTCCTGTAACTTCCTGATGGCAGCAATAAAGCATAGCCTGCGTTATTCTCGCTACTGATGGTCCTTGATGGATTCTGTTTTAATGCAACAGTGCTCAGTGTAGATGTGCATATCAGTCCTGTTTGCACTGCTTTAACTATGTACTAGAGTCTCTGAAATTTGAATTAAAAGGTATTCTGACCATGGCAACATTATTACCTGTTGATCTATTGCTGACAAAAGCCTTTATGGAATTTGGGTGTAGTAGTTGTCACTTTTTAAAGGTAGACAATTGGGATGCGTACTTGCAATTTAAAATTGTTTTCATTTATTGAACATTCTTCAACTATCCTTTTCAGGTGGTGTTCCAGGTTATTTTAATACAGTTTTGTGGTTTCCACCATTTGCAAACTCAGAATCCTGTGCCCTTCTGCACTGCAGTTCCTTTTACCGATGATAATTTTGAGGTCTCCTATATTAAAATTCCTCACTGTTTTAAATTTCAGAATATGACAGAACTTAAAGCAGCAAATATTGGGCTTATTCATTAAGCTTCATAGTTAAGCAAATTTATAAATCCCACAATGCCAATATATACTTGTGACAAACAATGCTGTCATTTTAAGCTTGGATCATATAAACATCATGAAAAGTGGCAATTGTTTCTTATCCAAATGGAGCAAGTTTCCAGATATTGATTTCATAACCCCTTCAGTTACTTATTCCAATAATCTATTCCTGTTTCGAATTTGCTTCCAGTATCTGCATCTGAAATCTCTTGAAAGGCAGTGGAATGTTCCTCTGCCTTTCAAAACATCATCCTCCATTGGCACCCAACAGTCCACTTAAAATTCTAGCTTGATTGTAGTGTGTGTTTTTAAAAAAAAATGTACTGCAGCAATATGGCAATGTTTATTCAATATTATCTCTAAATCTGTGATGCGAAAAGGTGGTAGGAGAATAAGAATACCTCAACCTTTAAGTTCCCCTCTGAGCTGTATCCAATGTTGACTCTTATGATGAGGAACGGCAACATATTTCAGAATCTAAATCTTGGAATTCTATCTGACAGCACCATAGAACACTTGGAGAATGATAGCAGGTGTTTAGTGGTTTCCCAGTACCCTTTCACAGAGTTAGTGGGATAATACACTGGCCTTGCTGGTGATACAAATGATGGTGGATAAGTTCCACGGGGGAAGTGAATAAATTTTGAAATGCATTGAACAATGCACAGAATGCTGGAGAAACTCAGCAGGTCAGGCAGCATCTATGGAAAAGGATAAATAGTTGACATTTTGAGCAGGTTAAGGGTCTCAGTCTAAAATGTTGACTGTTACTCTTTTCCATAGATGTTGAGTACTTCCAGCATTTTGTATTGCTTTAGATTTCCAGCATCTGCAGATTTTCTGTTTTTGAGATGCATTACACGTGTTTGGTGAATGTTGTTTGTTTATTTCAATGTGTATCCATGCTTTTTCTCCCTTCTGGAGCTGGATTATTTCAGTTATGCAAATTTATTGCAAAGCAGACATTTCTGTTCAGTTTACATAATCCTTGGTAGTCATGCACTGCTGGTGTCACCAACCCCTTTTGTAATTCGACTTGTATGTTCTCCTGTTAACATTACCTTGATTTGTCTGCTTATTTTTTTTGTACTATGTATAGATTTCAGAACTTATTCAAAGTAACCTTGCAGCAAAGACCTAATTTGTTAGAGTTCCACTCAGTGAGATATTCGTGCCATTTAATAGGTGACAAAATGATTATGAACTATACAGATGCTATGCTCTTTCAGTTTATTTTAACCACACAATAATATTAAATGGTGTAAATCATGATAATTCCAATATTACTGAGTATTTTAAATGCACATGCTTTTCTCCTGTAGTGCTTTCTGTGACATTTTCAAAATGTCCTGTTATCAGAAGCACTTTTGAAGTGTGTGCACTTTTCTGATGTGCGAATAAGCATAAATATCTATATAGAAATATTATGACCACAATGATTGAAAGGTGAATCTAGCTTTTAAGTTTACAAATTTTAAAACGGGCGAATCTAATGCCCAAACCTTCGGTTGCAGTGTGACAGGATCTTAAAGAATAATTGTTAATTTTTTTCTTAAATACCTTTTTTTATAAACAGTTGCTATAATCTCTTTGAGGATTTACTGGTCTAATATTTAACTCTGGCAACACCAGTGGAGTTGACTTTTGCTTTCTACATCTTCAGGCAATTAAGGATGGACTATTTTTTTGGAGAAAATCTGTAATATTGGCATCCATTGTAGCTGCAATTAATCTCTTGCATTTATTTGCCTGCTAACTTATTTTGTGGTAGTGTATCAAAGGTTCTGGTCATTTGGTACAAGAGAAGTGTATTTTTAAGAATTGGATTGAAAGAGGTCTTTTAAACATTGTCAAGCGTTTGGATGAAGGCTAATCCAACTTGCCCAGAACTGTTATAGCATTAGTCGATTTTTGTGGATTATTGAATGATTGTAATAATGCGAGCTTTTAATTTGCTCCTCACTGTTGTGGGCTGCATCAAGGGTGGTGATGAATCAGCTTGCAGGAGGAAGATAGAAAATTTGGCTGAATGGTGTAACACAACAGCCTCTCACTCAGTGTCCATTAAGACCAAGGAACTGATTGTAGACCAGGAGAGGGAAACCAGAGGTTCACGAGCCAGTAATCATTGGAGGATTAGAGGCAGAGAGGGTCAGTTTCTTTAAATTCCTAGATGTCCTTATTTCAGAGGACCTGTGTGGACCCATCATACAATTATTATTGTGAAGAAAGCAAAACAGCACCTCTACTTCCTTGGGAGTCTGCGAAAGTTCAACATGTCGTCAAAAACCTTGGCAAACTTCTATAGTTGGTGGAAAGTGTACTAACTGGCTACTTTAAGGCCTGGTATGCATTTGAGTGAAAAATACAACTAAAGGTAGTGGATTTGGCCCAGTACATCACAGGTAAAACCCTCCCAACTATTGAGCACATCCACATGAAACATTGGTGTAAAAAAATCAGCATCCATCAAAGATCCTCACCATCCAGGCCATGCTCTTTTCTTGCAGCTGATATCAGGTAGAGGTGCCTTAGGACTCAGACCACCAACGTTCAAGAACAGTTCCTACCACTCTAACCATCAGGATGATGAACAAAAGGGGATAACGACACTCATTTAAGGACTCTGTTAGATTATTATTTCATGCTTGTTATTTATTGCTATTTATTTGCATGTTCAGTTTGTTAACAGTTCCTGATTACAGTTTAGTTACTGTTCTATAGGTTTGCTAAGTATGCCTGCAGAAAGAATCTCAGTTGTATGTGGTGACTTGTATGTACTCTGATAATTTTACTTTGAACTTTGTTCTATTTAAAACTAAATTTTCCAGGCAATTTGGAGTTTTAAGGGAACATGAGGAAACAGTACCAGGTGAGTTTTAAAACGAGTGCAGGAATCAGAATCAGATTTAATATCACTAGCATGTGTTGTGAAATTTGTTTCTTTATGGCAGCAGTACAACGAAATAAATGATAAATGGAGAAAATCTGAGTTAGCTTAAGTACCGTAGATTCCGGACTACAGAGCGCACCTGATTAAAAGCCGCTGGCTCTAATTTTAGTAATAAAATCAATTTTTTAATTGTAAAGGCCGCACCGGATTTTCGGCCGCAGGTGTCCCACGTTGTAATATGAGATATTTACACAGAAAGATATTACACGTGAGGATTTTTTTAACTTTTAATTAAATCCATATGGTAACAAAAACAAATACATATTGCAAATGCTTTTTTTCGAACCGTGCCCGTACGCGGCTACTTTTAAATATACGTTGCGTATACTTCTTTACTGAACAACATTCCAATATCTCCTAACGACTGGTAAAAAAATATATATATTGCAGCCTACCAGGAAAAGTTATTGATCACCTTTAACTTAAAAGCAGAGTTCGCTCAGATCCAAAGCCGCTCGCGTAATGCGCTCCCCCCCTCCTTTCCGTTTATCGCAAACCGGCATTTTCCCACAAGACACCGCGAAACCGGGTGTGACGTCATAGCATCCCGCGATGTAGTACAGAAAACAAATATAGTTTAAACTAAGTAGGCAGCACAATGCTTCGAGTGTTTTCCATGTTGATGAGGGTGAGTACAAATGACTGATTTACAATAATTTAATTGTGAAAGTGCGCTTGATTTATCGTACAATTTCATTGGATCTCTGTGAACTACTCATCAATTTTATTGGTCTACTGTTATGAGGCAAAATGTTTACGAGGCGGCATGAAAAAAATCATGTATTAGCCGCTTCGGATTATTGGCCGCAAAGTTCAAAGCTGTTCAAAATGTGGGAAAAAAGTAGCGGCTTAAAATCCGGAATCTACGGTATATATGTCTATCAAATTGTTAAGTTAAATTAAGTAGTGCAAAATAACAAAAAAAGTGAGATGGTGTACATGGCTTTAATGTCCATTTAGAAATCAGATGGCAGAGGGGAAGAAACTGTTCCTGAATTGGTGAGTGTGTGCCTTCAGGCTTCTGTACCCCCATACCAGATGGTAATGCAGCCAGTCAGAATGCTCTCCATGGTACACTTGTAGAAAGTTGAGTGTTTTTATTGACAAACTAAATCTCCAACTCCTAATGAAATGTAGCTGCTGCCTTGCCTTCTTTATAGCTACATCGATATGTTGCAACCAGGTTGGGTCCTAGGTGATATTGACAACCAGGAACTTGAAATTGGTAACTTTCCACTTCTGACCCCTCTGAGGATTGGTTTGTGTTGCCTTGTCTTCCCTTTCCTGAAGTCCACAATCGGCTGTTTGGTTTTACTGACATTTAGTGCAATGTTGTTGCTGTGACACCACTCACTAGGGCATTGGTTTGAAGGAGCACAGGAATTACTTGCCTGTGAAGCAGATGCCAAAGTATTCGGTTTGATAAATGGTCAGATAGCATGATTTTTTTTTAAAAAACAAGCTTTATGCACAATAAAATGTATAAAATAATAGAGCAAAAGTTTTGCATTCATGGACAATGTATTCAGTGGTAACTTTTTTTAAAAAAATCATTGTCCCTCACTAGGCTCTCTAGGGTGATGCAGCATTTCAGTTTCAGGGGCTTTCCAACATGACTCAGCTCTTCCATGTGCAGTATCAGAAGGATCCGAGATTTAATTCTTCCTGACACTCTTAGCATTGGTTTCACCAAGCTTCAGTGCTTCCCTTGGCAAGTACTCGTTCAGTCTGGAATGTCAGTTGGCAGCGTTCCTTTACAGACATCTTGCTGTGCTGGAAGATCGAGTGCTGAGCAGATAGCTCATCCAGTTTTACTGCCATTAACTCCTCACTCTATTTGGAGTTGGTCACCTATCTGTGGTTCTTGCTGTGACCGTATTGGGAGCAGTTGTTCATAATCTGGTAGTTGTGGTTTTGGTCCTCAAGCTTTTGTTTTTAAACCATTGCTTTGTTCGTAATTCCAGTAGTTGCACTCTTGTGCAGACTTTCTGTAGACCATTGTTTCGTTTTCAAACTGGCACCACAGCTGCTGAATGGTCGGGGCAAGTTAAACTTAAATAAGCAGTTGTTGGTAGGTGGGTGGTGGGTGAGATTTCATAGCTGACACAGAATCCAGTAAGTTGGGGCATGTGTTATTTTTTAAAGTGCAGTAATGTTGCTTGTTATATTTGAAACGATTCAAAGCCAATTTTAATAGTTGGTGGGAGAAAATCATTGGTTTTAATTTGCTGTAAAATTGCAGATCACTTTGTTCTAATACATGCATTATTTTATGTTTTCCACAAAACAAGTTATTGCAGAGAAACGTATTGGTTCATCAGTGAGTAGCTGGGAACAGCCAACTGCAGTTAATTATAGGAAATGATGAAATTCTGTATGTAGTACCTCTAGCTTTAGTTGTTTTAAATAACACTTTTTTTTGTATTTTTGGATCTTCCATAAGCTATCTATGATACTTTAGATTATATACCAAACTGAAAATTATTCAAAGTTCAAAACAAATCTTTTAACATTGGGCAAAATCCAAGGAAGTACATATGATGGTATGTATTTGGGTAAATGGGTGTTATCAATAGGGATTACAACACCCATATTTTGTCACAGCACAGAACAACTAAATAGATGCAGTTTTTGGGCAAATGTGCACTAGACATGAAGCCACCCTTGTAGTGTCTGTTTAGATTTTATTGTGCCACATTAAATAATTTTGCATTAACACCATCTTTACAGGATTGCTATTGGTTATCATGGTAGAATAAAATGAATAATTATCACAAACAATGTTTTGAATACTTTGCAGGTCAGGTAGCATCTGTGGAGGGAGTTGGAGTAGTTCTTTTGGATTCATTGGATTTCCAGTGTAAAGGATTATCTATAGCAGTTTGCTTCAAGATTAGATTACACTGAACGGAAAGTGGATATGGTTGACATAGAAATCTGGTGTTTGTTAACTTGGAACTTCGAGTCAGAAAGATTGGTTGTCATCCACATCGTTGTTTCTCAGTAGTTTGGTATCATGGTACAGTATTTGAAAATCTAAAATTGCAGAAGTGGATCTGAAGTAGAAGTGAATCAGCAAAAGTTTTTGGTTAGGTAGCATCTAGGATATGAGGAAGTTAGTGTTTCAGGTTGAAAATTTGATTCAGGTTTTCTGACATGAATATTCAACTCTGCCTCTGCACAGCTGTTGCCTGACCTGCTTAGTGTTTCCAGTGTTTTCTAATTTCTTCCCTTGTCACAGTGACCCATGTTTTTTTATACTGTCCCTTATCATTTTACTCAACTGCTTGCACTGGACCACCCCAAGACTGATTATACGTGGAAGTTTATCTTCTCATAACCAAAATATTTTTGCTCCATTTAATTTTGTATTAAAATTGAGTTGTTTTTCTTGTCTATACCCCTGAAACTTGGGCTTGGCAATAAATTTAATTGCAATAGTGAGCATTGCAGCTTTCTATTTATTAAAAAAAGTTAGTTTGTCCGGAGACTTATCGGCTCATCAGGCCGGTGCTTATGCCGGTTTCCATGGCATGAAGCGACTGAGAGTACCTTCAGTGTGCTTTGTCACATTCTCAAAGAATTGAATCAGGCTCATGAGCAAAGACCTTCACTTCAAAGCCATGTTGGCTATCCATAATCAGACTATGCTTCTCCAAAAGCTTAAATCCTGTCTCGAAGAATCCTTGCCAATAGTTTGCCCACTATTGAAGACTCCATATCTATAGTTCCCACAGTTATCCCGATTGCCTTTCCTGAACAAAGGAATAATATTTACTGTCCTCCAATCATCTGGTATTATTCCTGTGGCCAGTGAGGATGCACAAATTATCACCAAAGGCCCAGTTTCCTGCAGTAATTTGGGATATGTCCCAAATGGCTTATCTAAATGTTTTTCAGAAGTTCCAGCACATCATCTAACATTGACATGTTCAGCATATCAGCCTGTTTTATGCTGTCCGCAAGTGTCTAGGTCCCTTAAGCAATGTACTCACTAAGGACTTCCTCTACCTCCTCTGATCCCAGACATGTTTCTTCTACAATTCCAGATTGGCTCTCCCCTCAATGTAGCTATCTCCCTATTTTTCACATGCATGTGGAACACCTTGGAGTTTTCCTTAATCCTACTTGCCAAGGCCTTCTCATGCCCCCTTCTAACTGTTCTAAGTCCATTGTTCAGTTCTTCCCTGGCTCCATTGTAGTCCTTTGCAGCCCTGTCTGATCCTTGCTTCCTAAGCTTTGAGCTTCTTCCTTCCTTTTGACTGGATATTGCACATTTCCTATTGATGATGGTTCCTTCACACTGCCATTCTTTTCCTGCCTAAATGGGACAAACCTATCCAGAACCCCATGTAAGTGCTTCCTGTACCTCCACATTTCTGTTGGCCATTTCCCTGAGTAAATCCCTTCCCAGTTTATGCTTCTAAGTTCCTTAATAGTATCAATCTACCCTTCCCTGATCCTCTAATAGTTTGACTGCAAGGATAATTTAAGTTCTATAGTTGTATTCATTTCCTCAAATGTACAAGATTATTTCCAATAAATAATAAAGTAATATAGGAAATGTTAGATTAGGCTCAGTCATCTTGATCAAATGCCTTTCTTCCATTAAGATCAGAATTGATTATTTTTTTTGCTGACCGCATAATGTTCACTTCCTTTCTTTCTTTTTTCTTTTTAAATCTTTTTATTAATTTTAAGAAAAACATAAATGAAATATGAATACAAAGCGTTTGAGAGTACATAATTAATAGTTTAAATAGACAATCAGATATATAATAATCAATATACAAGGCCTCCCAAACTCATAGTATTTATGTAAAAGAAATCGAAAAAGAGAAAAAAAACCCCAAAAAAGAAAAAAAACTAACCAACATGGGCCATTGCATAATGTTAAGTACATACAGTAGTGCCAATAACTCCGAACCTCCATCCAAATAATTAAGGATAATAAAAGTAAGGTTTAGGATCTGACCATTTAACTCATATGAAAATGTTGAATAAATGGTCTCCAAGTTTCTTCAAATTTAACTGAAGAATCAAAAACCATGCTTCTAATTTTTTCTAAACTCAAACAAGAGATAGTTTGAGAAAACCACTGAAATACAGTTGGAGGGTTAATTTCTTTCCAATTCAGTAAAATAGATCTTCTAGCCATTAATGTAACAAATGCAATCATTCGTTGAGATGAAGCGGATAGACGATTATTATCTATCATTGGTAAACCGAAAATTGCAGTAAAAGGATGCGGTTGGAAATTGATATTTAAAACTCTTGAAATAATATTAAAAATATCTTTCCAATAATTTTGTAAACAAGGACAAGACCAGAACATATGAGTCAATGAAGCAACATCAGAATGACATCTGTCACAGGTTGAATTAACATGAGAATAAAATCGAGCAAGTTTATCTTTAGACATGTGAGCTCTATGTACAACCTTAAATTGTATTAGGGCATGTTTAGCACAAATAGAGGACGAATTTACCAATGATAAAAAATTTTCCCATTGCTCAGTGGATGTAGGACAATGCAGTTCTTCTTGCCATTCCTTCTTAATTTTTTCTGATACATCTGGCTGTACACTCATAATCATATTATAAATGATAGCTACTAAACCTTTTTGACAAGGATTGAGGGCTAAAATTCTTTCTCTAATGTCCAATGGACATTCTTTCGAAAAAGACTTTAATTCATTATACAAGAAATTTCTGACTTGCAAATCTTTTTTAAAAAAAATGGGTTTTAGGTAAATTATATTTATTAGATAGCTGTTCAAAGGACCGTTCACTTCCAATCACAACTCTTCAACTGAGTAGTTTAGGTATCTAATAAAGTAGCCTCTAAGTTTGTTCACGGTGTTCTGCTGCTGTAGCCGATAAACTTCAAGGTTTGATGGGTTGTATGTTCAAAGATGCTCTTCTGCAGATCATTGTAACAGGGTTATTTGATTTCCTGTTGCCTTCCTGTTAGCTTGAACCAGCTTAGCTATTCTCCTCTGACCTCTCTCATTAAGGCATTTTTGCCCACAGAACTGCCACTCGATGTTTCATTATTGCACCATTCTCTATAAACTCAAGAGACTGTGCATGGAAATTTCAGAAAATCAGCAGTTTGAGATACTCGAGCCACCCCTTCTGGCACCAACAATTTGTACATCCAGTTGCTGCCACATAATTGGTGATTAGATATTTGCATTGTGAGCAGCTGTACAAATGTACTTAATAAAGTGACCACTGTGTATGTCATACTTTCAGGCAGTGAATGGGGGGGAGAGGAGCAAAGCTGCCGACCAGAAACAAAGTACTAGAAATGCTCAGCAGGTCAAGCAGCAACTGTAGTTTAAAAACAATTTTCTGGGTCTGTGACCCTTCGAAGTTTGATGTTTTCAGATATAAAATATTTCTTTACGTGCTGTCTGACTGGGATTTTTCCAGCATTTTCTATGCTGTATGCAGGCAATGCTGGTATTTAGTATTCACCACAAATCCACAGATGGGTTCTGGCCCAAAATGTCGACAGTTTATTTCCCTCCGTAGATGAGATGCTGCCTGAAATGCTGAGCTTACCAAAAATGCCATCTTGGGTAATTCTTTTCAAAGGTGATCAGTAGCTAGCTTTCATAAACTATTTACCCTCCGCAAGCTCCCCACCATCAGTATGCTTTGGGTGGGGGGCATCACTGCATGACAAGCCTCATAGAATTTTCCAGTGATTATTATGACCCTGACATGTACAACACAAGTCAAGGGCACGTTTGTCTTTTTGCCTGATCAGTCTAGATCTTTTAATTAAAAAAAATACTTGTATAGTGTTTCAGTGATCACAACAGAATATTTACTTCCACACGGAGCAGTTGAATTTTGGTATGCTACTGCTATCACCCACCACTTTTCTCCCCACCATTGTGTTCTCTCTTGGATAATCTTGCAGATAATTTAAGGTACCTAGCCAAGGGCTAATTGTTTGCTCTTGATCTGGAATCCAGTAATTTCTGGGTAGCTACCCCATTATTTTTTTTTAAATTTCCAAATTAAAGGGGGACCCACTAACACAAATGCTGTACAAACAAGGCACCTGGACTAGATGGGAGCATGCGGAACCTCAAGTTCACCTGGACAGAGCTCTGGAGAGCCGAACCATTGCGCATCAAGTTTCTCATCCAATCAGTCTATAACGTTCTCCCAAGCCCGGCCAACCTGCAGCTGGGGCATGGCAATCACTCCAGCATGCCAATTGTGCCAGAAGAGGGGCACTTTAGAGCATATCCTCAGTTGCTGCCCGAAGGCGTTGGGGGGAAGGGCGATACTGCTGGTGCCATGACCAAGTCCTAAGGTCTATGGCTGACGCAATCAGCACAGCAGTTCAAGACCGCAAAAATCAGCATGTCTCCAAACAGTCCATCACCTTTATTAGAGCGGGGGAGAAGGCTCAACATCGGCCTAGCTCCTCGGGAGGGCTTCTTGCCAACGCACAAGACTGGCAGCTCAAGTTCCCAGAGATCAATCGCAGCTACTCCGCTCTGCCCGGACATGGTGTTAATATTGGAGTCTACAAAGCAAGTGGTGCTCCTGGAACTTGCTGTCCCCTGGGAAGACTGGATTGAAGAGGCCAGCCAGTGCAAGAGGGTTAAATAAACAGATCTTGTTGCAGAATGCTGGAAAGCTCACTGTAAGCCAGTTGGTGCTGGGGCTTTGCTGGCCATTCATTACAGCGGACTCTTAAACTCCTTGGAGTAAAAGGATTGCAGTGCAGAAGAGCCACCAAGAACATTCTGGAGGCTGCTGAAAAGGCCTCGCGGTGACTGTGGATCCAGAGGGGGGATCCATGGATTTGTGCACCACTTGGACACAAATCGAGGGCTGATCACCTGGGCAAGAGTGTCTGAAGATTAAAGACCTGAAACCTCCTACAACCCCGGGTTCATCACTGAAGATGTGTCCAAGTAGCACGAGAAGGTATATCGTACAACTGAAGGAACTCAGCAGGCCAAGCAATGTCTATGGAAAAGTATACAGTTGATGTTTCAGGTGGAGACCCTTTGGCAGGACACTTAGAGTCTCGGCCTGAAACGGTGACTGTACTCTTCTATAGATGCTGCCTAGCCTGCTGAGTTCCTCCAGCATTTTGCGTTGCTTGGATTTCCAGCGTCTGTAGATTTTCTCTTATTTGTGGTGGGGTACCCACTGTGTTAGGAATCTGACGTGAACCTTTACTGTTAACTGCAGCAGCGAAATAGTGATCTCATTCTCTGAAGTGAACCGCAGGCTGTATGCAGAGGCTGGTAAGGGGAAAGTGGCATTTCCTGCTTCTCGCTAGGATGTTCTCCAGTGAAAGTCATGTGGAGCTTAGAAGTTTAGGTTTAGAGAAAGGAAAATGGGGGGGGGGGGGGGTAGAAGGAAGGTATTGACATCAAGTGAATAAATAGTCCAGATCTGGGGCCAGCAGTGAAGTGACCATGTAGTGCTCAAATTTAGCAATCTTCAGCCTGGTTTTCTCTTTGCCAACTATTGGGCAATAACTCAGATTTCTGGCAATCAGCAAATGATTTCAACAAGCTGAGTATGTTAGTGTATTAAAATTATCTTGGACAGCGAAGCAAGAAGTACAATTTTTTTCAGTTTAAACATTTTTCTAGAGCATGGGAAAGTTTGAAACCAATGCATTGGAAAAATTATAAACAATATTTTAAAAAAATTGAAGGGAATGAACATTCTATAAAAACTTAAGGGGTTAGTGATTGTGTTTTGCACAAAATTTTAAAAATTACTGTACAATGAAGAGTAACACATTTTAGTGAGTACAGCACAGATACCCAAATGTCCTCCAGTTTATTTCCAAAGGTCACGTTGGATAAGATCCCAAAGCAACTTATCCTGTCAAGGAATTTGAAATGACAGATAGCAGTTTTCTGTTTAACTGTGTATGCCATCTACTTTCAGTTTTGTCCATTGTAATGGTGCACATAAATTGCTACACTAAAAACTCCTGAATGGAAAATGTGGGTTAATTTGCAGTACAATGATGCAAAAACTACCTAAACTAACAAATGATGTGTAAAATTATCAATTAGGTGATCTTGAGCTCTTGGGTTGAGAATGAGTTCAGGCCAATAGGCTTCAGTTCAGAAGGGTCTATGCAGTGTTGTTGTTATTCATGATTCATGTGATCCTATACACAAGTGTAAAGGAGAATGAAGTAATTGTTACTCCAGATCTGAGGTAGCATAAAGAACCCACAAAACGTTAAGTAGGCAACAATAAAAATACCGCAATACTGAAGATGGCTTGTGTACACTAATTGTATGTCCATAAAGTGTCACCAAGCTGTACATAAGGTGACTGACAGGCAAAGTGGGTGGAGGTGTTGTTCAGCCTTGCTTCTTGAGGAAAGTAACCTTTTGAGTTTAGTCCTGGCATAGATGCTATGTAGCTTCCTCCATGATGCGAATAGGACAAATAGTCCATGAGCAGGGTGGGTGGGTTCCATGATATTACTTGTGATTTTTCCAGTACTTTTTTATAGGTCCTTGATGTCTGCTCTTTTGTCATTGCATGTGCTGCAAATGTACAGTTTTCAAGCTACCTAAAGTTCGATTTGTGCAGAGTTTAAAGAAATGTGAGTCATCTGACAGGTTTACCGTAGATTCCGGACTACAGAGCACACCTGATTAAAAGCCGCTGGCTCTAATTTTAGAAATAAAATCAATTTTTTACTTGTACAGGCCGCACCAGATTTTAGGCCGCAGGTGTCCCACGTTGTAATATGAGATATTTACACAGAAAGATATTACACGTGAGGATTTTTTAACTTTTAATTAAATCCATATGGTAACATAAACAAATACATATTGCAAATGCTTTTTTTCGAACCGTGCCTGTAACGCGGCTACTTTTAAATATACGTTGCGTATACTTCTTTACTGAACAACATTCCAATATCTCCTAACGACTGGTAAAAAAATATATATACTGCAGCCTACCAGGAAAAGTTATTGATCGCCTTTAACTTAAAAGCAGCGTTTTCGCTCCGCCGCTCGACCCCCGCCTTCCCGTTTATCGCAAACCGGCGTTTTCCCACAAGACGCGGCGAAACCGGGTGTGACGTCATAGCATCCCGCGATGTAGTACAGAAAACAAATATAGTTAAAACAGTTCTAACTTTAACTAGAAAATGAATTACTAAGCGAAAATATTATAAACTAAATAACTGCCATAAAGGCAGCACAATGCTTTTCTTCGAGTGTTTTCCATGTTGATGAGGGTGAGTACAAATGACTGATTTACAATAATTTAATTGTGAAAGTGCGCTTGATTTATCGTACAATTTCATTGGACCTCTGTGAACTACTCATCAATTTTATTGGTCTACTGTTACGAGGCAAAATGTTTTCGGCGGCATGAAAAAAAATAATGTATTAGCCGCTTCGTATTAAAGGCCGCAGAGTTCAAAGCTGTTCAAAATGTGGGAAAAAAGTAGCGGCTTAAAATCCGGAATCTACGGTAGTTATTTCAGTAATTTTAGACAATTCCTTATTTACTACTTTGAAGTACAGATTAAAATGTACAGGTCCTGAAATACAGAAATCTAATTGGATATAGCTAATTGAACATTTAGTGTTCATGATTTGCAGAAGCTTCCTGATTTCTTTGCAATTTCTGTATGTAGTTACTCAAGTCATGAGTCACATGTTCACTGGGCCATGTAAAACTAGATTGGCAAGATCACATTTGTGTTCTTTATGCATTGCAGCATGGGGCATTGAAAAGCAGGTTTAAAAACAGCCCATTTTTTCTGATTCCGTCTCTACATCATCGATTCAGTGGAATTCCATTCTACCCCAGAGGTCTTGACACACAGTATTGAATCTTAATTTTTCGTGGCTTGGAAACTTGGTGCTCTTTTGATGATGCATGCCAACACTAAATGTCAAATTCCATTTGGCTAAGTTTTCAAGCATGTGGCTCTAACATTGAGTAACAAATTGTCATGCAGCCCTGGATTTGGATGAACCAACATTTAAATGATTTGTTCTTGATCTAGTTATCTTCATGAGTAAATTATGCTTTTGTTTGAGAGATCACGTGAGTAGCTGAGAGTTATTTGGAAAGCAGCATTGATCTTTAGTAGATTATAGAACAATTTGGATTTGGCTTTTTAAATTAACTGTTCCATGATTTGGTATAAACCTCTTTAAAGTAAGGTATTATCTGATCCAGTCTGTTTGCATCAGTACACACTCTACTCAACTACTTGAAGGATTTGAATATTGTTGCTGTATTCTTGTAGAAATTATTATTGGTAAAACTTGGGTGAGATTCTACTTTAAATGTTCAACTTTTCCCCACCAGAATAAGAAGTGTTAATATTTGGGAAGCACAGCTGGAGGTAGGAGTTGGGGTATGTGTGTAGTGGTAAAATATTGGCTGATATTTACAGTGAATTTCTTGTAATGGTGTGATTTTGGGGCTGAAAATTTAGTTGTTTCAGAAACTCCAAGAACTTGCTCATGTTTGAGTGCTGATGAAACAAATGTTTGTTAATATTCGCTTGTTTGATCGTTTGAATTTAGTTGGCAAGATGTTAGAGTTTATTATTAGAGAGGTTTTGGGGTACTTGGAGAGACATGATAAATGGGCCAAAGTCAGCATGATTCCTAAAGGGGGAATATTGCCAGACAAATCCTTGAAATAACAGGCAGCATAGATGAAAGAGTCAGTATTGAAACATTTACAGGCATTGGAGAAGGTACAGGTGAGGCTCACAAGAATAATCCTGGGAGTGTTTGATCGTTTGAACCTGTGCTCACTGGAGTTTAGAAGAATTGGGGTGGGGGGGGGGGGGAAATCGCATTGAAACCTGAATATTGAAATACTTAGTGGATGTGAAGAGGATATTCCCAATAGTGGGAGAGCCTAGGACCAGAGGGCACAGCCTCAGAAGTAACGGGCATCCCTTTAGAACAGAGATGAATAGGAATTTCTTTTGTTAGAGGACAGTGAATTTATGAAATTTATTGCCACAGTCAGTTATGAAAGCCAAGTCATTGGATATATTTAAAGCAGAAGTTGATAAGTTTTTGGTTGAGGGTGTCGGGTTACACGGAAAAGGCGGGAGGATGGAGTTGAGCGGAAAATAAATCAGCCATGATGGAATGGTGGAGCAGACTAGATGGGCTGAATGGCCTAATTCGGATCCCATGGTCTGGTCTTGTGATTTGAGAGAAAGGATGTAATGGTGTTTTTTTTTTCCCCAGAGCTTCCATGTATCCTTTTCTTTTGTGGCTATCATACAGATTGGGGTAGGAACTGGAGAAACTTGCATGCTGGTTCAGCAACTGAATATTTAGATGGTTGATTTGGTTTCAGTCATCAAAGATGCTTTGTCCTGGACTGTAATGAACTGTTTGAATATTGAATATTCACTCAAGGCAAATGGAGCATATTCAGGGTTCTGATTGTCTAATGAGTGGTCTAAAGTTTGTTTAGAAGGTAACTCTTTAGCTGCAGAATGCACGAGTTTAATGACAATCAAATGTTACTTTGTTATTTAGGCACTCTCCCTTTGCCACAATTTTAGCTGGTTGAGCTGGCGTTTAGAACAAAGTTGCCTTGGTGGAACTCAGTCTATGCTATTTGTCACTGGCATCTTCCATCAATGGCATACTGTAGAGTAGGATAGTAGTGAAATAGATTTAATTATGTGAAAAGAATATAATTATCCAAGTAGAGAAATTGGTAGTGCTGTACCACAAGTGTTTTTCTGGACATACTAATAGTTTGGGGCTTAGTTTTTGGTGCTAATGGAGTCTAGCCCAAGTTTCAATTGTATGCAATACTCACAGCCACTATCTTTTTAATTATAGTGCTAAAGAGCACTATGGGAGCTCATTGGTATGAAAATAGAATTGTTCCAAGGTCACTCCCAATAACTCGTATTCAACTCTATCCGCATGATTGGAGAAGTAACTGTTTTGTGGTTCAATGCCATTTATAGTGGACTTGAGCTGGCTATGATGTTGTTAATGACTCATGCTGCTTAGTGACTCTGAAGCTCTTCTCAGTGTTATTTCTGTTCCCTCTTTTAAAATGAGCAATGTATAGTATCGGTTCTTCACCGGTAGATAGTTTTCTTGGCAATTTGTTTCCTTTCCCTTTCACAAAAATGTAGATGCTTTTTGCTATTCATAAATATTCTCCCAAACTATCTTTGTGTGTCCCTGTCTATATGGGTGATAGATTTCTTTTAAAAGGAATATAAACTGCAGAACACAATCTAACGGGGTACAAGAGCAGCAGATCTGGGGTGATATACAGTGGCATGCAAAAGTTTGAACACCCTGGTCAAAATTTGTTACTGTAAATAGTTAAGTGAGCAAAAGATAAACTGATCTCCAAAAGTCAAAGATGAAACATTATTTTCAACATTTTAAGCAAAATTAGTGTATTTTTCATTTTGTACAATTTTAGAGTGGGGGGGGGAGGAAAGGAGCAACTTGCAAAAGTTTGGGCACCCCAAGAGATTTGAGCTCTCAGATAACTTTTACCAAAGTCTCAGATGTTAAATAGCTTGTTAGGGCTATGGCTTGTTCACAGTCATCATTAGGAAAGGCCAGGATAAATACCCTGACTCCTCAGCAGACTCTGGAGTGGTGATGCACTGTTCTACTTTGCATGCCACTGTATATGCATGTTTCTTGAAAGTGGTCAGCAACTTAAGGTATTGTGTGCTTTATAAATACCAACATTACAAGACCAAATCATAAATCAATGTAATATGTTGATTTGACTGCAACTCACTTTGGAGAGTGCAGCAGCAATTGGAGAGAGCAGGGTGGTGGGAATTAGCTGGCTTATTTTTGCATTGAGTTGGTAAAGATTTGTTGGCCTATAGAAGAACAAGAAAATCTGCAGATGCTGGAAATCCAAGCAACGCAATGTTGGAGGAACTTGGCAGGTCAGGCAGCATCTATGGAAAAGGGTAAGCAGTCAATATTTTAGGCTGGGATCCTTCAATGCACAGAGTCTAAGGCAGGGTAGGTGGTTGTTGGAGCAAAATTGCGGTGTCTTTAATGCTAGAGGTATTAGGAACAAGGATGATGGGCTTGGCTGGGTAAGTGCAGAGAACAATGATGTTGCCATTATGGAATTGATGACTTTTTGGCCAAGTTTGTGGACCATATGTAGATGGGTAGAAGGTCAGATAGTGTTGAGGAAGTAAGTGCAAAAGGATTTGACTAGATTAGGAGAATAGGCAAAAAAGTGGCATGTGGAATACAGTGTAGGAAAATGTATGGCCATGCCCTTTGGTATAAGGAATGAGGGTAAAGACTCCTCTCCAAATGAGGAGCAAATTCAGAAGTCAGGGCCAAAGGGACTTGGGAGTCCTCATGCAGGCTTTCATAAATGTTAACTTGCAGGTTGAGTTAGTGGTAAGGAAGGTAAATGCAATGTTAGCATTCGTCTGGAGAGGCATAGCATAAAAACACAAGATGTAATGCTGAAGTTCTGAGGTATTGGTCAGACCACACTTGGAGTATTTGAGCGGTTTTGGAACTAGTATCTAAGAAAGGATTATAATCAGAATCAGGTTTAATATCATTAGCAAATGTTGTGAAATGTTCTGTGGCAGCAGCACATTGCAATATGTAATTTAAAAAAGCTATAAATGACAACAAGAAATGTGGATATGTTACTTGGTGCAAAAGAAATAGTGAGGTTCATTGTCCATTCAGAAATTGGCAGTGGGGAAGAAGCTGTTCATAGTGAGTGACTTCAGATTCCTGTACCACCTCCTTGATGGTAGCAATGAGAAAAGGGCATGTTCTGGGTGTTGGGAGGGTCCTTGATGATAGATAGATAGATACTTTATTCATCCCCATGGGGAAATTCAACTTTTTTCCAATGTCCCATACACTTGTTGTAGCAAAAACTCATTACATACAATACTTAACTCAGTAAAAAATATGATATGCATCTAAATCACCATCTCAAAAAGCATTAATAATAGCTTTAAAAAGTTCTTAAGTCCTGGCGGTAGAATTGTAAAGCCTAATGGCATTGGGGAGTATTGACCTCTTCATCCTGTCTGAGGAGCATTGCATCGATAGTAACCTGTCGCTGAAACTGCTTCTCTGTCTCTGGATGGTGCTATGTAGAGGATGTTCAGAGTTATCCATAATTGACCTTAGCCTACTCAGCGCCCTTCGCTCAGCTACCGATGTTTAAACTCTCCAGTACTTTGCCCACGACAGAGCCCGCCTTCCTTACCAGCTTATTAAGATGTGAGGCGTCCCTCTTCTTAATGCTTCCTCCCCAACACGCCACCACAAAGAAGAGGGCGCTCTCCACAACTGACCTATAGAACATCTTCAGCATCTCACTACAGACATTGAATGACGCCAACCTTCTAAGGAAGTACAGTTGACTCTGTGCCTTCCTGCACAAGGCATCTGTGTTGGCAGTCCAGTCTAGCTTCTCGTCTAACTGTACTCCCAGATACTTGTAGGTCTTAACCTGCTCCACACATTCCCATTAATGATCACTGGCTCCATATGAGGCCTAGATCTCCTAAAGTCCACCACCATCTCCTTGGTCTTGGTGTTATTGAGATGCAGGTAGTTTGAGTTGCACCATATCACAAAGTCCTGTATCAGTTTCCTATACTCCTCCTCCTGTCCATTCCTGACACACCCCACTATGGCCGTGTCATCAGCGAACTTCTGCACATGGCAGGACTCCGAGTTATATTGGAAGTCTGATGTGTACAGGGTGAACAGGACCGGAGAGAGTACGGTTCCCTGCGGCGCCCCTGTGCTGCTTACCACCGTGTCAGACCTACAGTCTCCCAACCGCACATACTGAGGTCTATCTGTCAAGTAGTCCACTATCCAATCCACTATGTGAGAGTCTACTCCCATCTCCGTTAGTTTGTGCCTTAAGATCTTGGGCTGGATGGTGTTAAAGGCACTAGAGAAGTCAAGGAATGTAATCCTCACAGCACAACTGACCCCATCTAGGTGAGAGAGTGATTTGTGCAGCAAATACGTGATAGCATCCTCCACTCCCACCTTCTCCTTATACGCAAACTGAAGAGGATCCTGGGCGTACCTGGTTTGTGGCCTCAGATTCTGTATTATCAGCCGCTCCATGGTCTTCATCATGTGCGACGTCAAGGCAACAGGTCTGAAGTCATTCAACTCCTTTGGTTGTGGTTTCTTCGGTACCGGGACAATACAGGATGTTTTCCACTGTCTAGGTACTCTTCTCTGCTCCAGGCTCATGTTGAAGATGCGCTGTAGTGGTGTTGGTGATGGTGATGGTGATGATGATTGATGGTGGATGCTGAGGAGATTATTGCAGCTTCGGCAGCTTTTACTGGTCCTGTGCAGTGGCCCCTTTGTACCAGATGGTGATGTGAACAGTTAGAATGGTTTCCATATATACCTCCTAGAAATTTGCAGGAGCTTTTGGTGAAATACCAAGTCTCCTCAAAGTTTTAGTGAAATATAGCTGCTGTCATGCCATCTTTTGTAATCACTCAGGATAGATCTTCAGATTTTTGACACCCAGGAACTTGAAATGACTCTCCCTTTCCACTGCTGATGCCTTGATGAGGATTGGTGTGTGTTCTCTCTGTTCATCTGGAAGATGGTGGATGTGGAGAAGATGTTTCCTATTGTGGGGGAGTCAGGGCCAGAGCCTTGTAATACAAGAATGTCCCTTTAGAACAGATGAGGAGAAATTTCTTTAGCCAAAAGTGGTGAAACTGGAACTCATTGCAACAGATGGCTGTGTCATTGGTTATATTTAAAGCAGAGATTGTTAGGTTCTTGATGTGCAAGGGCAACAAAGGTTACGGGCGAAGGCAGGAGAATGTAGTTGAGAAAGATAATAAATCAGCCATGATGAAATGGCAGAGCAAGGGCAAGGAGCCACATGACCTAGACCTTAAGATGTAGCAGAATGAGGCCATTTTCCCCACTGAATCTGCTCCACTATTCCATCCTGGTTGATCCCACATCCCACTTCATCTCATACACCTGCCATCTCACCATATCCTTTGCCCTGATCAATCAGGAAACTATTAACTTTAATTGTACCACAGACTTTTCCTCTACTGCAGTCTGTGACAGAGCATTCCACAGATTCACTAATCTGGTTTAATCAATCCTCCTTAGCTCTGTTCCAAAAGGTTGCCCCTCAATTTTGAGACTGTGCCCGCCAGTTCTGGATGCCCTCACTAAAGAAAATGCCCTTTCCACTCCACCTTATCTAGCCCCTTCAACATTTGGTAGGTTTCAATGAGATCCTCCGCGTTCTTCTACATTCAGTTGAGTACAGGCCCAAAGCTGCTAAAGGCTCTTCATATGTTAACCCCTTCATTTCTGGAATCATCCTCATGAAACTCCTCTGGACTCTCTCCAATCACAACGCATCCTTTCTGAGATATGAGGCCCAAAACTGTTGACAATAGTACAGCCTGGACTATTGTCTTATAAAGCTCAGCATTATCTCCCTGCTTTTATATTCTATTCCCATTGAAGTAAATGCCAACATTCCATTTGCCCTCTTTACCACAGACTCAACCTGTAAATTAACCTTCTAGGAGTCCTGCATGAGGACTCCTAAGTGCCTCTGCACCTTTAATGTTGGAATTTTCTCTCCATTTAGATAATAGTCTGCACTATTGTTCCTTCTACCGAAATACATTATACATTTCTCAACTCTATTCCTGCTGCAATCACATCACTTCCTCACACTATCTACCCCTCCACCTATCTTCAAAACATCCACAAACTTGGCCACAAAACCATCAATTCCATTATCTGAATCATTGACAAACAATATGAATAGTGACCCTTGAGGAACACCACTAGTCACTGCAGCCAACTAGAAAGGGCCCCTTTATTCTCACTCACTGCCTCCTGATTTGTCAACCATCCCTCTATCCATGCCAGAATCTTTCCTGTAATGCTACTGGATTTTATCTTGTTAAGCAGTCTTGTGTTAATTCTACTGTCTTGTTACCAAGACAGGAGTGAGCAGGAATGGCTGTTGAATGTTCTGTGGTTTAGATGTTTCAAAAGGGATGGAGGTAAGAGGTGGGGAGTGGCTGATCAGGGATAGTATCATAGCTGCAGAAAGGGAGGATGTCGTAGAGGTATCTATTGAGTCAGACAGGAAGGAAGGAAGCAATTGCTCTATTGGGAGTATTCTATAGATGACTCCTCTTTCCACCCCCCCCCCCCCCCCGGCCCAAAACCTGAGGAACAAATCAAGAGGCAGATTTTGGAAAGATATAGAAATAAGAATTACATACAATGCTGGAGAAACTCAACAGGCCAGGCAGCATCTATGGGAGAAAATGTAGTCTACTTTCTGGGCCGAAACACTTCAGCAGGACTGGAGAAAAAAAGTTAGGGAGTAGTTTTAAAAGGTGCAGGGAGAGGAGCGAGAAACACCAGGTCGTAGGTGAAACTTGGAGGTGGAGGGATGAGGTAAAGAACTGGGAAGTTGATTGGTAAAAGAGCCAGAAGGCCATGGAAGAAAGAAAAAGGGTGAGGAGCACCAGAAGGAGGAGATGGGAAATGAAGGAGTGGGGGGTGGGAGGCCTAACCGGAAGTTTGAGAAATCTCTGTTCATGCCACCAGGTTGGAGGCTACCCAAACAGAATACAAGTTGTTGTGCCTCCAACCTAAGTATGGGCTTCTATAACGAAATGGGAAGTGGAATTAAAATGGGTGGCTACTGGAAGATCCTGCTTTTTCCGGCAGACGGAGCGGAGGTGCTCGGTGAAGCAGTCTCTCAATCTACGCCGGGTCTCATCAATTATACAGGAGGCCACACTGGGAGCACTAAACAGTATATGACCCCAAGAGACTCAAGTAAAATGTCACCTCACCTAGGACTGTTTAGGGCCAAAGTGATAGTGAGGGGCAGATGTGGCATTTTTCCACTTGCAAGGATAAGTGCCAGGAGGGAGATTAGTGGGGGGGGGAGGATGTTTCTCTCTCCCCTCCCCACACCTTTGAAATCTACTCCTCAGCTTTTTCTTTCGCCCAAAACATTGACTGTACTTCCCCCCCCCCCCCCCCCTCACAGATGCTGCCTGGCCTGCCGAGTTTCTCAAGCATTTTGTCTGTGTTGCTCAGATTTCCAACATCTGCAGATTTTTTCTTGTCTCAGAACTGAGTTGTTGTCATGGTGACTTTGACTTTCCTAATTGACACCACCTTAGTCCAAAAGGTTTAGATAGGGCGAAATTTGTTAGGTATGTCGAGGAAGGATTCCTGACACGGTATGTAGATAGGCTGACAAGAGGAGAGACAATACTGGATCTGGTTCGAGGCAGTTAACCAGGTCAAGTGTCAGATATCTTGGTGGGTGTTTATTTTGGAGAAAATGTTAACTCCCTGACTTTTTTTACAATAGCCTTGAACAGGGATAGGAGCTGACGGTATGGGCAAGTATTTAATTGGAGAGGGGGAATTATGCTGTTAGATAGGAACTTGGGAACACAAATTGGGAATCATGTCCTTGGGGAAATGCTCAATGGAAATGTGGATGTTATGGAAGTGGAAGGCTGGGTTAGTAATTTTGCAGATGACATGAAGGTTGCTGGAGTGTGGATAGTGTAGAAGTAGGTGTCTAAGTTACAGTGGGACATTGACAGGATGCAGAGAGCTAGGGTGAGTAGGGGCAGATGGAGTTCACCCCCCCCCCCCAAAGTATTGTGAAGTGATTCACTTTGAAAGGTTGGATTTTAAGTCAGAATACAGAGTTAGTATCAGGGTTCTTGGTAGTGTGGAGGAGTAGGAGGATCTTGGTCCATTTTCATAGATCTCTTGAAGTTGCCACTCAAATAGATAGGGTGGTTAAGGTGCATGATGCACTGACCTTCATTAGTCAGAGGATTCCTTCGGGTAAGGTGGCGGTATGCTTGGACCAAATGGACACTCTGGGTCCAATTGAAGGTGTATTTGTTTGTCCTTTTTTTTTATGATTGTAAGTCACTACTGGATATTAAGAACATCAGGTACTGCAGGACTATCCCATCAGCAAGTTGCTCAATGGCAATGGAGCTGGACTTGTTTGCATATCGTTGTGTTGTCACCTGGGCTTATTGCGCTCTGTGTCAAGACAGTGTTGAACATTGGTAGTGTAGAATACTGTAAATCTGGTTCATTGGCAAGACTAACAGGGAACTGTATTGCCTCAGTTGCAGTAAAGACTAGGCCCATGCCACAAGTTCACTTGTTGTAGTTGCCCAGGAGTGGAGATGCTGGAGGCTGCGTGGGAGAGTGCAGAACCCTCTGTGGTTGTGTTGGGGGCTGGCCCCTTCTGTCAGTGCTGCCCTGCAGTGTTTCTTCAGCAGAAGAACAAGATGAGCCGTCAGTCTCTGGTCATGTCATTCAGTGACTTGGGTTATGCTGCTTTTACTTTGTGGCTATGTTTTTATGCAATTATTACCAACAGCACATATGGTTATGTGTTTTGCTTCTTCCTCCTGGAGGAACATTGTTGGATTCATGTATGGGTGAGTAATTGAACTGGAACATGAACTTGGGTCATGAGTTCAAGAGTCACTAGGTGATGTTGCAGCTCTATAAAACCCTGGCTATGCCACACTTGGAATATTGTGTTTAGTTATGGTCACCTCATTATAGGAAGAATTTGAAATCTTAAGGGGGGGGTGGGGATACAGAGGCCATTTAGCAGGATGCTACCTGAATTGGAGAGCATGTCTTATGAGGATAGGTTGAGTGAGTTGGGGCTTCCTCTTTGAAAAGGAGGATGAAAGGTGACAACGTAGAGGTATACAAGATCAGAGGCATAGATCAAATTGTTAACCAGAGTTTTTTTTCCTGGTGTGGTAATGGCTGATAGAAGGGGCATAATTTTAAGGTGATTGGAGGAAAGTGCAGGGGATGTCAGAGATAAACTTGCTGTGGGTACATGAAATGCCCTGCTAGGGATGGTGGTAGAGGCAGATACATTAGGAGCACTTAAGAAGCTTAGCCATATATTTTTCTATCCTCCATGTGCCTATCTATGTTGGAGGGAAGGGTTAGACTGATTCTGAAACACTTGGCCCAGAATATTGTGCTGACTGTTTAACCTACTTCATTCTATTAGGTGGAGCACAAAATAAAAGCTGAGTCACATTACAACATTAGGCTTCAATGGTGTAAATTAGTTGTTCTCAAAGTGGGCAATTCCCTGAGGGGGTACTAGAGTTTCTAAAGGGGGTATTGTGGGTGCACCAGGTAGCAAAGGGCACCTGAGAGATTACAGGGTTAATCTAAGAAATGAATTGCTCCTCGTGTTTCTCCCTTCTCTCCCCCTCCCTTTTTAAAATCTACTCCCATCTTTTTTCCTCTCTCCAGTCCTGCTGAAGCCCAAAATGTTCCCTGTACTTTTTTTTTCCACAGATGCTGCCTGGCCTGCTGAGTTCCTCCAGCATTTTGTGTGTTGCTTATTACAGGCATTTGATCCTCAGTGCCTCAAAATTACAATGATCATATAATCAGCTCACTCTTGCTAACCCATTGCTCTCTTAGACTTGAAACACATTATAGTTGTTGAAAAGCAATGTGACACTTCTGTATTTAGCTATCATAGATCATCTGTATTGAAGAAATACAGGTTTCCCCCACTTTACGAATGTTCACTTTACGCCGCTTCGCTTTTACGAAAATTTTTCCCATATAAATTAATGGTTCTTCACTTTATGCCATTTCAGCTTAAGAAAGGTTTCATAGGAATGCTCCTTGTAAACGGGGGGACACCTGTAATGTTATTTCCAAGACTGGCCTGTGTATTGTTACTGTTTGCTACCGTGGTACAGTGTTAACTATTACAATTCTTACTCTAATCATGCAGTGGGGGTAAAGTTAAGAATCTACCCTTTCAACTGGTCTTGACCGCTGACCAACTGAGATTTCTCTAGTCCGCTGACCAACTGAGATATTGCTGCCCCACTTTATGTACCATCCAGCAGAGTCAGGTTTTGCCTGAGCTATGATAACGTCATAACTTTCAAATTTATTAATTGCAGTGCTTGAGGTTGGACTTAAATGTTTTTGTGAAATATTGGAAAATGAGTAAACTGTAGCTATTAACCATTTTTTTGACATTTTAGAGCTGAACAAA
This sequence comes from Hemitrygon akajei, assembly GCF_048418815.1. Lineage (NCBI taxonomy): Eukaryota > Metazoa > Chordata > Chondrichthyes > Myliobatiformes > Dasyatidae > Hemitrygon > Hemitrygon akajei. The sequence continues at coordinate 50,183,209 of NC_133131.1, forward strand.
AATCCTGTTGATGGTTTCTCTGCTGGATTGATAGATGACAATGACCTATACAGGTGGGAAGTACTTATCATCGGTCCCCCTGACACTCTATAGTAAGTATTGAACAAAAGGCATGTTTTGAAGTATCATTATGCTATGCTTTTACACTGAGATTTCTAAAGTAGATATGCTGACAATGTTTCACAATTGACAAGGCAAGCTTTGGTTCTGCTTAAAATGGTGAACATGAATTTTGCTTTTGGCTGTGATGGATGCTGTGACTGAATGATCTAGCTTTATGAAGATCTTAATTGGTAAAATCAAAATGCTGCATGTACTGGAAGTTCTCAGTAGATTAGGCATTTTGATTTCAGTTTTATAAACAGGTGAAAGTTGGAGATGACTTTTTAAAAGTACTAGATGTGCTATGAAATGGGTGCTCTACAATTGTGCTTAAAGGGGAGAAGAGAACAAAGGAGACTGCATGAATTCAAGTTGTATAACATCCATGGTAATGGGCAAAAGAAGCATGGATTTAGAGGTTACTTTGACATCTACAAACTCACTGACTCCCACTGTTTCCTTGACTACACCTTTTCCCACCATGACATTTCTGAGTATGAAATTCCCTCTCATTTCCTCCATCTTTGTCACATCTCTTGTGATGAGTCTTTCCACTTCGGGACATTCAAGATTTCCTTTCCTCTCCAAAGAGGGGGTTCACATCACTCATTGTAGCTCCCACCTGTATCTCCTCTTCTATTTCCTGCACATTTTCTCTCTCCAAGGCACAACGGAAGTTCTCCTTGTCTTCAGATGCCACTCAGTCTATGCATCTAACATCTTCTCCACAGCTTCTGCCATCTCCAAAGGGATCCCAGCACCAGGGACATCTTCCCTTCCCCATTGTTTTACATGGGGATCATTCTCTCCTTGTCCCTCCTCAGATTTCCCCTTCCAGTTAGATTCTTGCAACAGTTGTTACGTCACCATTTCACCTCATTCCTGCCCTAAGCAGTCCTTCAAGATAAGGCAGTCCTTTGCATGTCATTCCGTACAGTTGTTTATTTTGACCAGTGCTCTAGATGCAACCTCCTCTACATCAGTGTGACCTGGTGCAGATTGGGGAATTGCTTCAAGCAATTTCACTCCTTCTGCCATAACAGCTAGGATCTCGTGGTGGTCAGGTTATTTTAATTCCATGACCCACTCCCACACTGACAAGTCTGTTCATGACTGCCTTTACTGTCAGTTGAGACTAGATGCAAATAAGAGGAACAGCATCTCATTCTACCTCATTCAGCATCTCAAACCTGACAGAATGACCATCTGAACATGAGGAAATCTGCAGATGCTGGAAATTCAAGCAACACAAAATGCTGGTGGAACGCAGCAGGCCAGGTGGCATATATAGGAAGAAGTACAATTGACGTTTCGAGCTAAGACCATCTATTTTTGATGTCCAGTGACTTCTCTGTCCCAATTTATTTTTTTCACTTGTCCAACTGGCCCACTACTGGTCCTCTCAATCTGCCTATCACCCCACACTCCTCCCTCCAGGAGTTGCTCCAGACCAAATTTCTAGCATTTATAGCCTGTTTTGTGTCACCTACATGTAAAAGTACTTGAAACCATTGTAGGGAACAACTTTGACTATAGGTTTGTCACTAAATGTGATCTACCTAAAGCTGAGCTCTCCAGCAATAGTCATGTTCCATACTGCTTCCATTGGAAGGATAAGCTGCTGTTCTTTAGTATTGCCTCAGTGGAATCAGAGATGGTCCTTCAGACCAAGATGGAAAATTAAACACAACAATGCAGGCCCTTCACTCATGATATCGTGCCAAACTTTTAACCTACTCAAAGATGAATCTAACCTTTTCATGTAGCCTTCCATTTTCTTTCATCCATTTGCCTATCTTGGTCTCTTTGTAACACTTACCCAACAGGCTGGTATATGTCTAGGGGAAAAGGAGATCCAGCCACACACCAACCCACCTCCCATACACGCAGGTGCTGTGAGAATCGAGTTTATGCCTCGTGCCGCTCACCGTATCAACTTCACACCAAATACCGTTATGACGTACACTTTATAGAATTTACTAACATTAAAGAAGTATTAGGCAATACTATATATATACACACACACACACACACACACGGCGCCAACTTATCAAAGTTCAGTCAGTGTAGTGCACATCGTAGGAGCTCAATCAACGAATCATCCGACAGCCACGTCGTCACCCCTGGGACCACCCGGTGGTCTTACGAGCCGTCTAGCGCCAGTCGCGGTGGTCCTACGAGCCGTCCAGCGCCCGTCCACCTTCCTCGTCCGTCTCTCCTGCCGACTCCCTTCACCCCCCAAACCTGCGCAACCCCTCCCCCAAGTTCCCAGCCTCACAAAACACAATAACATTCCCCATTGATTAACAAATGAATACAATTACCATATCAGCCATTCTAAAGCGAAACAACGGCGAGAGAAACATTTAACAGACAAAGAAACATTCCTACTCGTAACAAACCAAAGAAGCCCTTTTTAGTAACATACACCGGACATTGTACACTTGTATGTCACTTGATTCTCTGTTTATAAATGCCCTAACCGCACATCCCCCATACTTTCTTCCAAACTCAGTTATGCCCCCTCAAACTAGCTATTTCCATCCTGGTAAAAGTCTCTAGCTGCCCACTTGCGTTTGCCTCTTATCATCCTGTACACTTCTAACTTGCTTCTTGCCCTAGCTCACCCAGCCTACCCTTGTAAGACATGTTTTCTGATCCAAGTATCAACCTGGTAAATCTCCTCTGCACTCTCTCTTCTGAATCCTTCCTGTAATGAGATGACTAGAATTGAATACAATACTCCCAAGTGTGGTCTAACCAGAGTTTATAGAGCTGCACCATTATCTTGTGGTTCTTGAACTCAATTCGCTGACTAATGAAAGACAGCCCACCATATGCTGCCTTACCCACTCTATCACCTTGCTCTGCGTCTTTGAGGTATCTATGGACATGAACCGCAAGATTCCTCTTTTTGTACGCACTGTTAAGAATCCTACTATTTAATCTTTTATTCTGCCTTCAAGTTCAACCTTCCAAAGTGAATTGCTTCAAACTTTTCTAGATTGGACTCTGCCGCTTCTCACCTAGCTCTATCCTATCAATGTCTCGTTGTAACTTGAGAACCTTTTTCACTCTCCACAATTCCACCAACCTTCCATGTCATTGCAAACTTGCTAACCCACCCTTCCATTTCCTCATTCATGTCATTTATAAAAATTGCTAAGAGCATGGGTTCCAGAACAGATGCCTGCAGAACACCCCTGATCATCAACCTCTGTGCAGAAAGTGCTTCATCTACCATCACTGTCTTCAGTGGACAAGCCATATCTGAAACCACGCAGCAGAGTTTCCCTGGATATCATGCTTCCTAGTTCTTCTGAATGAACATTCTATGGGAAACCTTTTAAAATGCCTTGTACACCATATAAGCTGCTCTGCCTTCAATGTTCGTCACTTCCTCAAATAATTCAATCAGACTGAAGCGTGAGCTTCAAAGGACATTGACTATTCCTAATCAGACTGCTTCAGATACTCATCAAACCTGTCTCTAAGAATACTTTCTAATAGTTTTCTTGCCACTGATGCAAGACTTGGTGGCCTATACTTTCCAAGGTTATCTCTGTTACCTTCAACAAAGGAATAACATTTGCCACCCTCCAATCCTCTGACACTACTCCTGTGGCCAGTGAGGATGCAAGATCATCGCCAATGGCACAGCATTTTCTTCCCTTGCTGTAGTGATTTGAGTTTATCACAGAGTCTGAGGAAGTTCCAGCAGATCTTCTTTCTTAACATCAACACATTCTAGCGTATCGGCCTGTTTAGATCTGCCTCAAGCATCAGAGTTCCTCTCACTGAATACTGAAACAAAGTATTCATGAAAAACCTCCCCTGTTGCCTCCAACAAAGGCATGTTGGAGGCACTTTAGGCACTTTATCCTTGAAAAGTCCTACCCCAACTAGTTGTCCTCCTGTTCTTCATGTACAAGTAGAACTCCTGGGGGCTTTCTTTAGTCTTTCTTGCCCTTTCCACTGCCCGTCCTTCCTCATTCTCTACAGGCTACATCTATCTTTACATCTACTGCCCCATTCTATCACTCTGGTTCCCATCCTTCAACCAAACTGGCTCTAGCAAACCTACCTGCAAAAATATCGGTCCCCCCACAAGTTCAGGTGTAACCTGTCCTTTTTGTATAGCTCATTCCTTCCCTAGGAGAAATCCTAGTGATCTAAAAATATGGAACTCTTCCCTACACTAGTTTTTCAGCCACACATTTATCTGCTAAACATAATCCTAGTTTTTACCCTCCCTAAGGTGTGGCATAGGCTGCAATCCAGAGATTTCTACCCTTGAGGTCCTGCTTTTCAGCTTCCTATCTAGGCTTTATATTCTGTCTTCAGGACGTCATCCTTTTTCCTACCTATGTCATTGGCACCAAGATGTACAAAGAACTGGCTGTTTACCCTTACCCTTGAGAATGCAGTGAACCTGATCTGAGACATCCTTAACCCTGGGAGGCAACCAGGGGAATGTCACCCCCACAATCTTTTGTCTGTTCCCCTAACTATTGAATACCCTATCGCAACTGCAAGTTCCCTATTCCCTATTTTAAAAGGACTTGGGCTGTGGATTTTTAAAAAATTTAAATGGCATTGTCAGCAAAAACTTTTGCCTTATTTGAGAAACCAAGGTTACTGTATGAATTAATTTATGGAAAAATATGATTACATTTCTGTTCATTGTGACGATGCTTATTTTTCAGATTTTGATGCATCTTAAGTTGTACGTATACTCCCATGCTGTCACACCACAAAACTGCATTGTGATGCATCTTGTCTACCTCAAAACTTGGATAAATTTAATTAATATAACAAAGGACATGACCAAATTACTGCACTCTGAAAACTGAAGAGTGTGGTGTGTATCTCTGCAATGCTGTGCCATTCTATGAAATTGACAAGTTGCTAATTGAGGAACACTATCGCTTGTCCTTTTCACAATAAAATACTCATTAGTGATTGGTACATAGAATATTAACATGTCTTCTCATCAGCTTCTCATTTGGGTGCACTGCTGCAAAATATGGAATTCAAATGTATTCCTGGTTCTTCCCTTGCCAACCCCATCAGAAATGGATTAATCATTCATACTTTTCCTCATAGAATAGGAATCTAATTAGTTGCAAAGTAAATGTCTGTGCAGTGAAACTCTTGATAATGAGTTTTCCCCCTTGAAAGAGACATTAAATTCTATCAGAAATGGAGCATTAAGTGTGTTAAAGGAAAAAATCTGATTAGGTTTCCAAGTGGAACATTAACAGACTAGGGAGGTTGGGTGTTGGAGGGGGTGGTAGCTATTATGGTGGAATTGGTAGAATGGGAAGCATCTAGCCAAAGACAAAGATTTTAGTTTTTCTAGAGCTCAATTATGCAGCAAAGCAGCATGTTCCAAACTAGATATCTGATTACGAAGGCTTTGGAGAAGTTTGAGATTTTTCTTGAAGGACTATATTTTCAAGATGTGACGAAAAGGTAGTTTTGGGGACCAGAGTTTACGGACGTGAAATGCAAGTGACGAGTCAATATATCTAGATGGGGAAAGAACAAAACCCAGGCAAGTGTTTGTACCAGAATGTGAAGCATTGAAAAGATTTGGAAAGGAACATGAATAGATAATGTAGTTTGTGATGTGGATTAAGATTGTTCAGTTCTCTGGCAGATACTGAATTTTATCAAAACTCAAGCTTCCTTCTGGTCTCTAAATGTCTCTAGATAGACATCAGCTGGTGATCTTCCCTTCTGATATAAATGATGGTATCCGTCTGTCTCGAAGGACAATGGAAATATAGTGTACAATATGGGACGGTCAGTTCTGTCACTGTGAACAGTGGCACTTGAATGACCTCTTCAGGGTACAAGCCTGGGAGGAAAGTAAGGAGATCTTAGTATACCCAGTCAAGATCCCCCTCTCGGCCTCAACTGTGTAGTCCAAAGGAAAGTGAAGGCACCAATCTTCAGTGATGTCTAGCCGCGCTAGGGGTTTCAGTCTGGATTTTTGTCTGCGTTTGCTCCAATAGCCTTTGTCTGTCCAGAGGCTGCTCACAAGGCAGTGGAGCTATTTACCCATAGCTGGGGATGTAAGGGATTAAAGAGAACTGACTTGGGTCTGTAAGTGAGGAAATAATCCAATTGCACAGAGGTATTGAGGCCAAGGTTTGAAGCTTATTGATTAGTTTTACAGGGATGATGGTATTGAATACTGACCTGTAGTTGAAGAGCATCCTGAAGTATACATTTTTTTTACTGTCCAGGTGTTCCAGGGTTGAGTGCAAAGCTAATGAGATGGCATCCTCTTTGAACCTGTTGCTCCATTAGGCAAATTGGAGTAGATCCAAGTCACTTCTCAGACAGGAGTTGATGTTTCATCACTCCTCAAAACACTTATTACTGTTGATGTAAGTGCTACAGGATGATAGTCATTGAGGCACATTGCCCTGTTCTTGGTATAATTGAAGCCTGCTTGAAGCAGGTGGTACCTCAGACTGCTAAAGCAAGAGGTTAAAGATCTGAAAACTCCAGCTAGTTGATCAGCACAGGTCTTCGTACTTGATCAGGTACCCATCTGGGCCAGGTGCTTTTCACCCTTCTAAGAACTGCTTACATTCAGCCTCAGTCTGAAATCACAGGATCATCAGGGGCTGTGGGAGTTTATGGTTCTTCCATGTTTTGATGGCCAAAGCGAGCATAGATGTTATTGAGCTCATCTGAAAGAGAAGCCCTGTTGTTGCCAATGTCACTTAATTTGCGTTATAAGAGGTGATAGTAACCCTGCTGCAACTGTCAACCTTCATTCGTTGATTTCAAATTTAGTCCAGAATTGTCATTTTGCTCCTGAGATGACTTTCTGGAGATTGTACCTGGACCTCCTGCATCTTATTGGTTGCCGGACTTAACGCAGTTGATCTACCAATTTCCCAGTTTGGTAGTTTGCTTGCTAATCTGATAACATGGATAAATATCAGTCTATATGGTATTTGTTGAGTTTCTTACCTAATGTCTTGATGTTGAAAGCAATTTATCTGATCTGTAAACAGGTTTGTTTTAATTATCTTAAACTTCCTATGTTGAAATCTCAATGTCAACCTTGCAAAGTTTTTATTTTGCAGATGTTTAAAGTGAAAATGCCAAGCCAGCTGTGTTTTGCTATGTAGATGCCTCTGTATAGATGTATTAGAAGATGTATGGGGGTGGGGGGGTGGGGGGGTGGAATAATACTGGCATTATTGCATTGGTAGTCTTTTCAGTTCTCCAGTTTGTATTCCAGGTTAATCTGTTTATATTTGAAAAGGGTAGGTGTGTATGTATAATCTGATAAAGCTGACAGAAGTATTGAAACATGATCACACAAATGCTGTGATATTTAGACCATAAGACTAAGATTTTAAGACTCCCTTGGGGAACATTAATTTTATTGGCCCTCTTCACTACCTTAAAATATTTTGAGGTATATTCTTTAATGTATGAAATGCTATGTTCAAACTGACTTCTACAGGTCATGTAAATAGCAGTAGGATTCAGAAGATCTGTGATGTAGGTGACTGGTATGGTGCTCACTTAGTGTTTTCTCTCCCCATCTTTCTGAGGCCAAATTCTGTTCTGTAACTCCTATAACAGTACAGTAGCTCCAACTGTGCAGCTTTCATTATTACTTTATCAGCTTAGGCTGCACTTCAGAAGTAAATCTTCACCAGTGATGCCCAAAATAATGTTTCCTATGGTCTGGCTGGTTAACTTGTCTAATTGAGCTACGATTTAAAAAGCTGTTTAAAATGACTTTCCATTGGCATGATGATCGTCCAAGTTAGGGTGCCCATATTCTTGCTAAAGTCATTATGGTCATTGTTTCTATTTTAATGGATGTTACTGCTTGTTTTTTTTTTAAAGCCCTTCATTGATGTTTTGGTTTTTGACATTTATCTTCTGGTTTCATCACCAAGTGATCAACCTGCAGTCTCCAAACCAGTTTCACAAATGACAGTTCTAGCAGGCTCAAACATAGAAGTACACCTTTGTTTGAGGTTAATTGGAATAGACAGGGTTAGTTGATGTGGGAGGTTAAAAGGGATGATAAATTGCCTATATTGGCTCTTTAATGGTCATTTGGTATACCCTAGAAATGAAATATTTTGTTGCTTAATGATTTCAGCTGAAAAGTTTTACAATGTTTTATGTCAGCAGTGCACAACTTCATAAATGTTCAGTTTGATACTTTCTGTAAGTGTTACAAGAACTAATTATTGTATTTTTATCCACAGTGAAGGTGGTGTGTTCAAAGCTCATCTCACCTTCCCTAAAGACTATCCCCTCAGGCCACCCAAGATGAAATTCATCACAGAAATCTGGCACCCAAATGGTGAGAGCAAAGTCAAGTGGTGGAAGAGCTTGGCTATGGATTAGGGGATTGGTGGGAAAGAAGGTAATCAGGGGAAGCACGATTTTGCAGTTCAGAAAAATCTATTCTTGTAAAATTCTTAATACTTGGTGTGATGCATTTGGCACAATAAGAATATGCCATTGTGTGCCAGATAATTATACTTACTGTTCCAACTGAGTTTTATTCCAGCATCTGGTCATGGGTTATGTGAGTGATGCTATGTGGTGAAGTGAGGATGAATCTATCCCATTCTCTAGTAAGAGTTTAAAACATGTTTGGCCAACAGAAAACTTATTCTATAAACTTTCTCCCGAGGTTTTGAACTTCATAGAAAATCAATAACCATCCAGATGTCAGCTTGATTGGCAGTAGCCTATTACCTAGAACTTAATTTCCTTCATTGTTCCTTGACTGCAATTTGTAGATAGTTTGTAGATGGTAAAGTTCAAAGTACATGTGTTAACATGTACAAACCTAAGATTAATTTTTATGGGTATACTTAATAAATCAATAACTGAATAATAGCCATAATAAAATCGATGAAAGACTGCACCAACTTGGGCGTCTGACCAGTGTGCAAAAGATGGCAAACTGCAAATGCAAAAAGAAAACTAATGTTAAATATGAGGTGAGTCTTGAAAGGGAGTCCATAGGTGTGGGAACATTTTAACGATGAGGCAAGTGAAGTTGCATAAAATTAACTCCTTTGGTTCAAGAGCCTGATGGATGAGTGGTAATTATTCCTGAACCTGGTGGTTGAGTCCTGACGCTCCTGTACCACCACCTGGATGGCAGCAGTAAGAAGAGAGCATGTCCTGTGTGGTGGGGGTCTATGATAATAGGTGCTGTGTTCCTGCGACAATGCTACATGCAAATGTGCTCAATGGCAGGGAGGACTTGTGATGGACTGGGCCATATCCACTACATTTTGTGAGATTTTCTGTTCAGTGGCATTGGTGTTTCCATACCAGGCTGTGATGGAGCCAGAATACTCTCCTCCACAGATCTACAGAAGTTGGTAAAAGTTTTAGATGTCATGCTGAATCTTAGCACACTTCAAAGGAAATGGAGCAGCTGCCATGCTTTCTTCGTAATTGAACTTAAGTGCTGGGCCCAGGACTTGTCTTCTGAAATGGTAACACTGAGGAATTTAAAGTTACTGACCCTCCCCACCTCTGATCCTCCAATGAGGAGTGGCTCATGGACCTCTGATTTCCTCTTCCTGAAGTTGATAATGTCAGCAAGGTAAAGGAGTATATTGAGTAAGAGGTTGTTGCTATGGTACCACTTGGCCAGATTTTCAAACTCCCTCAGATATGCTGATTTGTCATTGTATTTGATTTGGTCTACGGCATTGGAGGTATGCATAACCACACAGTCACAAGTGTAAGCAGTGGAGCAGAGCTAAACACACCACCTGTGATGGAGATTGAACTGATTGGTGTCTGCAGTTGAGGAAATAAGAATATCAAATTACTTGAGGTATTGAGGCCAAGGTCTTGAAGCTTATTTTGAGGGGATTATGGTACTGAGTGTTGAGCGGTCATCGGTAAAGAGCATCCTGATGTATGCATCTTTGCTGTCCAGATGTTCCAGGGTTGAGTGAAGAGCCAATGAGATGGCACTTTCTGTGGACCTGTTGCTCCATAGGCAAACTGGAGTGGATCCAAGTTGCTTCTCAGATGGGAAATGGTGTTTCATCACCAGCCCTGTGGATATGCGTGCTACTGGATGATAGTCATTGAGGCAGGTTACCACATTCTTGTGCACCAGTATAATTGAAGCCTTCTTGGAGCAGGCAAGTACCTCAGACTGCTGAAGTGAGAGGTTAAAAATCTGATTATTCCAGCCAGATGATCAGCACAGGCCTTTAGTACTCTGCCAGGTATCCCAGATGCATTTCATAGGTTCACCCTCCTGAAGGCTGCTTGCACTTTGGCCTCATGCTGAAATCACTGCATTGGGGGCTGCTGGAGTTTGTGATGGTTCGTCAGTTTTGATGGTCAAAGCAAGCATAGGCATTGTGCTTATCTGGACCAAAGTCCTGTTGTCAATTGATTTTACTTTATAAGAGGTGATAACATTCATGCCCTTCCAAAACTATTGAGCATCCTTGGTTTACTCAAGTTTAGTCTGGAACTGCCACTTGACCTGTGAGATCGTACCTGGACATATTGTAACTCTTGGTTACTGGACTTGATTGCCTCTGATCTGGCCCTCAGCAATTTGTGGATCTCATGGCTCATCCAGGGCTTTGGGTTGAGGAAGACTGAACGATTTTGTGTGGAGATACTAATCTACAAATGCTTTTGAAGTCTGACAACCGTGGTGTATTTATTCAGATCCACGGATGAGTCCTTGAACATCACCCAGTCCACCAACTTAAAGCAATCCTATAGCAGCTGCTCTGCCTCTGACCACTTTTTGTTGCCCTAATCTCTGGAGCTTTGCTCTTTAACCTCTGCCTGAATGCAGGTAAAGGACAGTTAAGTGATCAGATTTACCAAAATTTGGTTTGAATATGGAACATTAGGCATTTCTTATCTCAGCAAAAACAGTGGTCTAATGCATTGGGACCTCTGGTGCTATGTGTTATATGCTAATGATAATTGGGCAGGGTTTACTTCAAACAAGCCTGATTGAAATCCCCAACTATGGTATGACATGCTTGGGTGGGCTGTTTCTTGTTTGGTGATGGCATTATGCAGTGTCTCAAATGCTTGATTATAGTTGGCCACTGGTGGAATATAAACTGTGGTCAGGATTATTGTGGCGCACCAACTAGGTAAATAGAATGGACAGCATTTGACTGTAAGGTGTTCAAGGTTAGGGAAACACAAGCTCAACAAAGCTGCCAAATTGGAGCACCAGAGTTTATAAAGAAACCCACACCTCTACCTTCTGCCTTAACCTGAATCAGCAGTTTGATCCATCCTGTGAATTGAGAAGCCTTGCGGGCCTGACTGCCATGTGTGCCAAGTAAGCCATGTCTCTATTACACATACCACACAACAATCTCTCATTTCCCTTCAATATAGCAGTCTGGCTCTCAGGTTTAACCTGACTTGGTGGTCCTCTTCCTCCTTCCCTCCTCCCTCCCCTCTTTCTTCCCCCCCCCCCCCCCCCCCCCAAACCTTGCTTCCATCCATAGCAGTGAACCTTTATCCACTGAAAGGTGCCATACCTACTTGAGAGTTAAGATTTGCCGGGTCCTTCAGAAGTTTGTGAAATTTGTAGTTCATTAAGGCAACTTAAGAGCACATAAAGCACATTGCTTAAAGGGGGATTGCATGCTGCAGATTGCAGTGAGTAATTCAAGAGGTATTGTACATAGTCCACAGAAGGTCACAGCTGTTCACTGGCGCCATCTTTCTGCCTGGGCTATTGATAGCACCTCTCATTCCTTTATCTCCAATGCCAAGAAGCAGGCCTCTATCCCTCCATACGTGTCCCATCCAATGATGAATGTATCAACTTCTTGAAGTGGTTTGCCCAGATGGACAAGTAGCTCACCACTTCCTTTTCAGGGCATCCTAGGATGGCCAGTAAGTGATGGGTTTGTTGAGTGAAATGTTATTAAACTCTAGTTTCCCTGAGACTTCTAAACTGCTTTCATAGAACAGTACAGCACAGGCCCTTCAGCCCACAATGCTGTGCCTCCCTTCAGCCCTGCCTCCCATATAATCCTCACCTTAAATTCCTCCATATACCTGTGACAGCAGACTCTGGTTGCAAGTGCAGTTTCCCTTTAAGAAAATGTAAGCAGGAATGGTGCGCCAGTGTACAGCTACCAATTGAAACACAGAGACCTTGGAATTCCATTCCTGACTATCCTACTGGTGAATGTTCAGTCTCAGGAAAATAAAATTGATTTAATCGGAGCAGGATTGCTGTACCAGAGGGATATTAGGGACTGGTGTGCGTACTTCGATAGAAGTATATTCGGTTTCTGCTTGGAGGTGTGACATTGAGGATTAGTTTTGCAGTTGGGGCTTTCTCTTAAAGTCTCAATTTCTTTTTTGGGCATCTTTGCTTCCATAATTTGGAAGAGCTTGAATTTTGAAAGTGAATGTTTCACTGACATTTGAACCAAAGATTCTACCTTTCTACTTCCATGGTTGCAAAGATATAAAAAGCAAATGTTGTGGATTACAGTTAATTGGGACCAGTATATTTTAGTCTAATTTAGTGGCTGCCACAATTAGCAGAAGTTTCATGGAAATAGCTGAAGTATTTAAAAAAAACTTTCTGTTTAACTGAGAAGTTGGTTTTAAATGAATTGTAAAACAAATTGTAACAGGAATTAATAGTTTTATGGTACTGTAGTATATGTAGTGTATCTTTGACAGAAATTGGTCTAGTATGTGCTGCAGTGTTCTTTTGACTAAATCAGCTCAACCACCTAGTGCAGATATTGGACTGTCTCAAACAATGCTTTTGAGTGTATCTTCCAAATCTTCATTGCAACATTCAAGATGATTCTAAATTCCTTCAATTTCTTTGTAGTTCCTAACTTGAAGTGCTGAAATTTTCATTTTAACTCCCGATTGTTTCCGACATCACCAATCCTCAATATTTTGCTCACTGCAGTTTCAAGCAGTTTTGAATTATTTGTGTTTATCAATGACAAAGATCACTGCTTTTTGAACACAAACACCTGCAATTGATGCTATGTAAAAACTGATCGTTCTAAGCATGGTGTAGTGTAATGGCCACATAAGTACACACAACGTCCCAGTTGAGCAGCATAATGCCCCAAATAAACAAAGGGAATCCCAGCTATTTGCTCAATTAGTTCTTGTTCTTTAAAAGTTATCCCAAATAACTGGTTGCCTCGATTAACTGAAGACCCAAGTAACTGGAATTCACAGTATTTGCTATTCCCCAAACTGATAATGAAAGGTATGAAAATAATTTCAGACAGTTGGCATCAAGAGAAACTGGAGGGCCCCTTCATATGTAATGAGAAATAAAATTATGTAAATTGGTTTAAATTGAAATTCTTGCTTAGAAGGTTGAAGGGTGTTTGGGCTTAGAAATAAGTAGGCCAGGCAAAATTAAGACTGTCTTGTGAATGACTGCAGTGGTAGGATGGATTTTAAAAAATAAACTAAAGAGTAGAAGGATGAAGCAAGTCATTGCTGAATATATGCCCTGTGAATAGTTTCAAATGCTGAACCGCATTTTTTCCTTTGCCCTCTCCTCTGAACCAAATCCCACTCCACCTCTAAATCTGTATTCCCATACTATCAATATATATTTCAATTGACTTGTTAACAGGCAAAGTTCTAGTTAACATTGCTTATTACAGATTGTTCTAGGCAAGATGTCGTCTCTGTACAGGCTATAGAAAGATTTACCTGGTTAGCAGGATTTGTTTGCCTTGTGCTATTAACATCAAAAATTAATGTTACGTGTTTATGGCCTTCTACCTCCAAAATTGAACATTCTTTTTTCCTCTTATTTTAACTGTCTTCTGGTACCAATTTACTAAATTTGACAATTACAAGTGAGCCTGGTTTTATCAGGGTTGGGGCGAGTTAGGGTGGGGGTGTTGTGTTCCTAGAAAATGGTTCCAAGCTGTCATCTAAGCATATGTCAACGAATGCACATTAGGGACAGGGGAAAAAAATCTTGCTGCTTTATTTACTTTTCTCCCCCACACTTCCTATCAAAGCAAATTGAATTCCATATCTCTAATTTTGGGTACTTGTCTATAAATTCTGTAAGGGAGCCTAAATGGCTGTAACACGAGGGTAACATCAATTCTTTTTGTATAGATCTATTTTAATTCAAATTGCACTTTGTCCAAATCCTTTTGTAGTAAATTATTTGTTTCAACCAAGCATCATTTAGTAACTGCAAATCAAATACAAAAGATTGGTTTCAAAGATGAGCTTTCAATCTATTAACAACTGAAATGAACAATAGATTTTGCAATAATCTTTTTTGTTCTCTTAAAGTTGATAAGAACGGTGAGGTATGTATCTCTATACTTCACGAGCCTGGTGAGGATAAATATGGATATGAAAAACCTGAAGAACGTTGGTTGCCAATCCACACCGTGGAGACTATTCTTATCAGTGTGATTTCGATGTTAGCAGATCCAAATGGAGACTCACCGGCCAATGTGGATGCAGCAGTAAGAGCTTTCATTCTCATAATTTTGGCTCTAACCTGATTAACTTGAATTTTGTCCATCACTATCCTCCTTCACAAGACTTATCGTAATTTTTCTCACTGCAATGATGGGTAGTAATGTCACGAATACTTTTAGAAAGCCTGCTGAAATCTGAGACTGAATCTAATTACTAAATTCTTAATCTTAAATCTAACATGTTAAATTGTAGGTGTGATGAAGTGCTCACAATTGGTTTTGCACATTAATGCACCTAGGTGGAATTACTCCAATCTATTTTAGTTGCAAGTCGTCAAATTGTGAATCTTACTTTAAAGAAGACGTTTTGAAATTGAAGCGTACTGAAGATTGTATAGGTACCACTATAGAGGAACTTAGTGTTTCAACCAACATGTTTTTCCTCAAGAAGCAGCTGTTTCACACTAGGGATCTACCACATAACCGGAATGGAATAAATCTGACATTTAGATAGTCAATCTGATCTTTCCAACCCACCTTGCCTCCCTTTCCTGGAAATTCCTGCATTTGCTCATTTTGTTGTTTGCTCTGACATGCATTCATTCCTCAGTGCATTGTTCCTATTGTCTTGTATGTTGAGATCTCTTTAAAACTGGCATCAACACATTCAAATTCACCTGATGTTCTAGAATTTTGTGATTTGGTTCTGGGGGAAGAGTTTGTATTCTTAACACATTCAACTTGGTGTCTGTTAAATTGCCCTTTTGACCATGATTCAGTTTATTATGTAGTATGTGTGGTTTTGAAGATTCACATTGTTAGTTTATAATGGCCATTTCATGTGGCCAATCTCTTCTTGTGCCATCAGTTGGTACATTTAGTAAGATTCCAAGAACTTCTGAATGTAGTGAGTTGAGATAGTTGTGTGGTATTAGTTTGGTTCCGAATTGTCAGATTAGCTGGTTGGAGGATGCATCCCACTTCAGTGACCCGAATACACTTTTACCTGACACTAATTCAGATGAGATGCAAAACTAGTTCTTTCTGTCTCAGTGATGCCCTTTGTAAATTACCTCCCAGTGCAGAATTGCCAGACCAGCAATTGTACATACGGTACTTTAATCATTACTTGTTCATAGTTTTTCTTTTAATGGCTTTGCTGTTCACCAAGTTATGATTTTTTTTAAATTGCTATAGTATTTTTCTACCAATTGTTTTGAGTTGGAAAGGGATTGCATAACTAAAGGAAAATGCATTGGGTATCTTAGTGTTGCTGATTTTTTTTCTCCTTATCAGCAAGTCAAGGTTTAGTTTTGGGCAATTAGGATATGCTGATTTGATTTAGTAGTCTATTTTGTATTACTACTTGCAGAAAGAGTGGAGGGAAGACCGCAATGGAGAATTCAAAAGGAAAGTTGCACGTTGTGTAAGAAAAAGTCAGGAGACTGCATTTGAATGAATTGATTTGCCAGGAAACTCATTTCAGGGTAAGGAAAAATTTGGTACAAGATAGTTTTGTAATTTTCCTGTCATTAACAAGCTGTATTGGTTTATGTTACATAATCGGATGGTTACATGCTTAAGTATTAACAGTGAAAATCATAATTTGAAGGCAATATTTGAAGACTGCTTTTCTGCAGACCTCGTGGCAATTCAGGCACTGAATAAATGTTTAGTAACAAGGGTCTTTCCTGTTTGGGCACCAATGTTATGAGATACTCTGCATAGTAGAAAGTATTCCTCCCCTCCCCCCAAAAGTATTCATGTTTTATAGTTTTACAACATTGAATCTCAGTGGATTTAATTTTTTTTACACTGATCAACAGAAAAAGGCTTTCATGTCAAAGTGAAAGCAGATCTCTGCAAAGTGATCCAAATTACAAATGCAATCAATTATTGTGCTTTGTATAAGTATTCATCTCCTTTGTCAGTATTTAGTAGATGCATCTTTGCAGCAATTACAGCCTTGAGTCTGTGTGGATCGGTCTCTTATCACTTTGCAAGTCTGGACACTGCAAATTTTTCCCATTCTTTACAAAACTGCTCAAGCTCTGTTAGATTGCATTGGGATTGTGAGTGAACAACCCTCCAAGTTCAGCCACAAATTCTCAATTGGATTGAGATCTGGACTCTGAATTGGCAACTCCAGGGCATTACCTTTTGTTTTTAAGCCATTCCTGTGTAACTTTGGCTTGATGCTTGGGGTTATTGTCCCAAGTTGCAGTTCTCTGGCAGACTGCATCAGCTTTTCCTCCAGGAATTCCCTCTATTTTGCTCCATTCAGGTTGCCCTCTACCTTCACAAGACTTTTAGGACCTGCGGTGAATCATCCCCACAGCATGATGCAGCCACCACCACGCTTCACAGTAGGGATGATGTGTTTTTGTGTGGTGTTTGGCTTATGCCAAACAGTTTAGTCTGATGGCCAAAAGCTTAATTTTGCTTTCATCAGACTTTAGAACTTTCTTCCAGGTGACCTCAGTCTCCCACATGCCTTCTGGTAAACTCTAGCTGAGTTCATGTTTTTTTTCAACAGTGGCTTTCTCTTTGCCATCTCACCTAAAGCTGCAAACTGGTGAAGCACCCGGACAAAAGTTGCATGCACAGTCTCTCCCATCTCAGCCACTGAAGCTTGTAACCCTCCAGAGTTGTTGTAAGGCTTTTGGTGGCCTCCCTCACGAGTCCCCTTGCATGGTCACTCATTTTTGAAGATGGCATGCTCTTGGCAGATTTGCAGCTGTGCCATATTCTTTCCCTTGATGATTTAACTGCACTCCAAGGGCTATTCAGTGACCTGGAAATCTTCTTGTATCCATCTCCTGACTTGTACTTTTCAATAACCTTTTTGTAGAGTTGCTTGGAGTGTTGTCTTCATGTTGTAGTTTTTGCCAGGATACTGACTCTCCAGCAGTTGGACCTTCCAGATACAGGTGAATTTTTACCACAATCAATCGAGATGCTTTGACTGCACACAGGTCTCCAAAATCAGATCTCCATTTAACTCATAATGTGACTTCTAAAACCAATTGGCTGCACCAGTGATTTGGTGTATATTAAAAGGGGTGAATCCTTGTGCAATCAATTTTTGTTTTATTTCTAATTAATTTGGATCATTTTGTAGAGATCTGTTTTCACTTTGATACAAGTTTTTTTCTGTTGCTCAGTGTCAAAAATAGCCAAATTAAGTCCACTGATTCAATGTTGTAAAACAATAAAACATAACTTCCAAGAGGGGTAAATACTTTTTATAGGCATTGTATAGCATAACCCACTACCTGGACTTCTGTTGGAAATATAGTAAAGCTACCAGTTAATGTTATCAGCACTTAAATGTGCTACCACAGAAGACAAGTGACTACATAGTCTCAACCTGAAATATCAGCCATTCCTTCCCTCTGCAGATGCAGCTGAGTTTACTACAGAAGATTTTCTTTTACTGAATGTACACTCTTGACCTAATCTTAGACAACCTGTGACTGGGTTGATTCTGTGGTTTTTCATGCAGTTGAATTTCGTCAATGTGATATATGCTTTTGTGCATGTTTCAAGCATTTTGCAATCCTTTTAGGAAGGGTAAACCAACAAAGGAGCTCTGACATTTTTCAAATTATCCAAAAAGTATAACTGAAGTTGCTAGTACAAAAGGAAAATGTCAATTCTGTGACATAGCCGAGACTAGGGCATATAAGCAAATAGTACCATTTTGCATGCCCACTACATTGCACCAGGCAAAGTGCCCTTAAGATGTTTAATAATGCTAAAGCATTGTAAAGAAATTGGTGGTTTTAATTTGTACCCCTACAATAATGGTCTAGAGCCTGTACGTTAATATTTAATTGCCAGAGGACAAACAAGAAGACTGGAACTATTTCCAACTTTTTTAAATTCTGTACTGCTTCCAGTCTGGCAGATTTTATCCAAGTAACTAGCATGTGTTGTCTCGAACAGCATCATCCTAGGAGTGTTTCACCAATACCTGGTAATCTTTTCCATATCCAAATGTCAATTCCTGTCACAGCAAAGAGACTTGCCAGATGATGAAGCAAAATATGTACAAAATAGAACCTTATTGTTTTGTTAAGGCAGAGTTTGCAAGCCAAGACCAAATCCAAATCGGGGTGGGTTTATTTTTTTCCTTTTGCTCTGCCTTTTTTTTAAAAAACAAAGTGCATGTATAAATAGGATTATGACACATCCTTCCTAGTACCAGTTCATGCAAAGGGACTTGGGAGTCCTTGTGCAGGATTCCCTGAAGGTTAATTTGCTGGTTGAGTCAGTGGTAAGGAAGCCAAATGAGATGTTAAGCATTATTTTGAGAGGATTAGAATATAAAAGCAAGAATGTGGTGTTGAGGCTTTATAAGGCATTGGTCAGACCACACTTGGAATATTGTGAGCAGTTTGGGTCCCTTATGTAAGAAGAGATGTGCTGGCATTGGAGAAGGTCCAGAGAAGGTTCATGAGAATAATTCCGGGAATGAAAGGATTAGCTATACTCATTGGAGTTTAGAGGAACGAGGGGGTGATCTTTTTGAAACCTATCAAATATTGAAAGGCCTAGACAGAATAGGTATAGAAAGAATGTTTCCTATAGTGGGTGAGTCTAGGACCAGGGCCACAACCTCAGAATAGAGGGACATCCATTTAGAACATATGAGAAATTTTCTTTAGCCAGAGGGTAGTGAATCAGTGAAATTCGTTGCCACAGATGAATGTGGAGGTCAGATTATTGGGTATATTTAAAGTGGAGGTTGATAGTTAGTCAGCATCAAAGATTATGGGAAGAAGTAGGAAAATGGGGTTGAGGGATAATAAAACAGCTATGATGGAATGGCAGAGCAGACTCTGGTTAATTCAGTACTGTCTTACTCTAACTTCTCTGCAGATAATGCAAAAGATCAATGCATGCATTTCCTTTACAAAAGCTGCAGCTATTTTCTGAAAGTTGCACTTAGTTGCAAAAGATAAATTGCAAGAAAATGAAAATTGAATGCATTAATTTGAGTGATCTATCTACATAAACCTAATAGATGAGGAATAAAGGTTGTTTGGATCATTGTAGAGTGGTTGGAAAATCGTGTTTGCTATGTCAAAATAAAAGCAAAGATTCTGCCTTTAGCGAAAAGTTAGTAGGACTCTTAAGTTCTGCAAGTTTGTTGGTTCGCTTTCCCAAAGCAAGTTGTACTTTGTCCACTTTCTATTGGTTCTAGGATCATTGTCCATTAGGACTTGAGTTGCATGTTGTATTCTCTAATAATGACTGAAGTTGTTCTATTGATCTGGAATTTAGCTAATTGGTCCTGTTCTGAGCCAAAACATTTATTTTTTTAATGACTTCGGGTTTCATTTGACTTTTTTAGCAGCAGTATCTTTCTGGATAAAGAGAACAACATGGGAAGCAAACCCTGTGGTTCTCTTCAACTCAAACTTTTTTCTAATGGGACAGTTATATAGCTGCCAATATACCGAATTATCCTAAAATCCATAAGTTGAAACTTGACAGCAGAATTTTTTTTTTTAAGGCAGCAATAAACTAATTGGAAACGTTTGAGTTGCAGGTCTTCGATTAAGAACAAACGGCACTGTTGACTTTCTGCACTCAAGCCACCAACTGTTGGACTTCAAACTAGTAAAGGTTGAAAATCCTGGATTGGTGTTGTGGAGCGATGGGTGAATTTTGCCATCATTGTGAAGAAAAGACCATTGTGCCAACTTTGGGGGGTGGGCAGGGGATGAAAACAATGATGCATCAGGATTCCTGTGAACTGCTTTGATCTTCAGGAGTAATTGTAAAGAACTGTACATAGCACATTATCTGGATATTCTATATACAGTACTTAGATGCCCACAATATGCATTGTACCAAATTATAGCTTAGTTAGAAAATTGTGTAAATTCTTAAAATTAGGGGGCTTTGTGCATTCATTTTTCTTAATTTACTATTAAAAGTTTAAAAAATGGGTCCTGCACTGTAAAAAGGTGCATTTCTCAGTTTTAAAAATGGATTTCACAGTAAATGTTTTACCAGCTGCTCTGGCACTGCATTAACACCTGGGTGCCCTCCAATATTTTGACCATATTACAGATATTTGTGTATTTAAGATGCTGATACGTCTGGTTTTACAGTGATGGGTTAAAGTTTATACCTGAATTTGTAATTGGCCAGGTGAATTCATTGGTCTTCACCATCTAAGTGATGAACCAAGTTTTCCTGAAGCTTGTTTTTTTTTGTGGAGTAGGTTTGCATGTTTAGGTGTAGACTTTCACCCTTCCATGTGGGAAATTGGAGAATTTTTGCTATTGAAAATGCTGTTGTGTTTTTCTTTCTAGCTATACTGCAGATTTTCTGCCTGATGTACAAAGACAAATGGTGATGTATATTTTCATGTAATTTGATTTTTGGAATTCTGTCACATGTAGTGAAAGTTCTTCCAAAATACAATTCTTTTTCAATAAGAGTTTGTGGATTTCAATTATGTAAAGGCTCTCAGGTGCACCTGGTTTTGTTATATACACAAATTGCTTTTAATTTTAAAACCAGGATGCAAAAAGATTGAACTCTAACTAAGCCACCATATTTTAATACAGGAGCTTGTTTCTCCAAAGATAACAGTGGGTTTGAACAGTTTTAAGGCTATGGGCTTAAAATCTAGTGATCTATTGTGAATCTCCTGTGCAGGATCATAAATATCTGCTCCAAGATATTCAGAATGGCAGGTGTGCAAAAGCATGACTGGTATAACCTTGTGCTGTTTTCTTGGTTGTCCTTGTGAATATTGTACTTAAATGAAGCTTGCACTGTGACTTTTTAAATCTAACTTTTGTTTGCGTGAAATGGGCAATATAAATCTAGGAAGTGGAAAAGTTTTAATATTAGTGAGAACTATAACTTTAGCGCTGGTTTGAAACTTCTGGGAACTGATGTAATTGCAAATTAAGGTACACTAGGTTTTTGAATCAAAATGTAAAACTATTTTTGATCTGATTATGCCTATAGCTTTTTTTCATTATTGAAGGCTCCTGAAACTGGGAAAAGACATAAATTTGTAGGGGAAGATAAAATGGCTTTGGGTATTTAGGGCTCTGATTAAACAAGTTGCTTAAGTTGCAACATTTATCAAAACCAAGAAACAAGTATCTGTAACTTATTTTTTTAAACATCCTAGTTATTATTCCTTGTATGTTCAGACGGTACATTATTTCAGATTTCAAAATACTGGAAGGAAACCAGAACAAGGGTATACCCTGTACAATTTGAGCTACTGGCTATATAAGGAAACATGATATTTGCATCAAAGGGCTTATTTCATGTTGGTGCTCTACAATAGAAGGGTATCAAATTTTGGAAATGACCATGAATATGCTAATAAATTCTTATCCAATTCTTTATGCAAATTTGAAGCTCTGCTATTATGTTGGCAATCATATAGTGATATTTGGTGCTATTAAGCTACGTGATTTAATAGCCTGCAAGATTTGATCATGTCATCCAAGCCAAGAGAAACTGCATGTGTCCTGTCTGCTAGAAATAACTTGGTGCAAGTATCCCATTGCTGTGTCATGTATTACTTGCAAAGGCAGTTGTTTTAAAAGATTGATGTAGTGCTGATATTTTATTTACTTTTTTAAACTCTGAAATTCTTATCAAATTCAAGAGAACATGTTAAATGCAGACTTGTGTAGCATGTTAATGCTTTATTTAAAAATGTCCATATGGTTATATCAGAACACTAAAATGGTCAATTTGTGAAATGGGGCAAGTGTGATGCTATATACAGCAGTACAGACTGTTTCCTGAATGTATTTAAACTTTGACGCTTAGATTTGAACTCAAGAATCTGTCGTCTGAGAACAGTAATACAAGCAGGTAAAGCCCTTGTTTGTTCCACCATTAGTGTTATGGCTTCTGTCTCTGAGTGTGAAGTTCTTGGATGTCTAAAAAATCTATTTAATTTGTACTTTTCTGGGGGGGAGGAGGGGAAGAATTTCAAAGGCTCAGTCTTCTAGGTCTTGCACTAGTTATAAATAATCTCCCAAAAGTCTTGGTTAGAAAGAATGGTAACAGCACTTAATATTACTTAAATATCAATGCTTAAACTTGGAAATCTAGGTGATTTGGCAGAAGATATGAAGGTTAAGTTATGAGGAGTAAGAACTGGCAGGGAAATTGTTCAGAATTGAAGTGTAGGTCATTTTTCATGGGATGTGGTAGAGATCATTAAGGTATAAGTGAACATTTTAAGCAGATAATGGTGGCTTTAGTGAGCAGGACAGATCAGTTTTTCTGGGGTCAAATTTTTTTGCACTGACATTCATTGGGGCTTTTTGGCTTTTCATGTAAGTGTTGAAATTCGTTTTACATCTACATGAAGTGGGCTCCTTTTGAGAGTATTTGAAGAGCTGACTGATCTTGCAGGACCTACAATTATTTGCACTCTGAATAAGGATCTGGGACGTTTTCACATTTGAAAATCACTATTTGATTACAATTAAACCGACTGCCAAGCATTTTAACTTGATATCAAATCCTTTCCTGTTATTGCTGAGATCACATTAAAATCAATAGTTTATGGGCCAGTTGTTGAGCAACTGAAGGAAAGGAGGTGAGAAAAAACAAATGTAAAATTAGTACACTAGCAAGAAGATCATGTTTTTGATCATAAAATGCAATAAAGGAAATTTGTGGCTGAACCTATTTATTTGGGTTGTGCAAAGTATGCATTTCTAACAGGCATGAACATCTAAGTCTCAAACTTGTGATAACTGCTGCACCTGTCCTCTCCTTTCCCCTCCACTCTCTCTCCATCTGCCCATCACCATACTTCTCCCACAGCTTCCCCTCTTCACTTCCCTCTTTATTCCCTGTTCCACCTTCCCTCATCAGCTTCAGCTTTTTTTACTTCCACTTCCCAGTATAAATTAATGTAAAAGGAAGTTTCCCTTTTTTTTCTGGACAGCTATAAAGGTAAAATCCTTCATAAATATCTCTCCAGCTCCTGATTATAAATTTGAAAATTCAATTTTGTGAAGTATAATTTGTACAATTTGAAGAATAAAATTAAGAAGATAATGATTTAAGTAGACCAACGCAATTTATTATTTTAAAACTGTCATGAGCTGGGACGGGAGGAGGTGGAGGGAGGGAACCTACAGTCACAACATGTGATTGCTGCTTCCTAGATGTAAAAATCAGATTTCTAGCAGTGGCAGAAGGGAAAATAAGATATATAAAATGTTATTGGCAATGGAAATCCAACATGCCTGACTTTGCTGAAGTACTTTTACCCTAGAATGAGAGTGGGTGAGGAAAGTATATGCGTGGTTTTAGTAGACCCTTTATCTCTAAGGCAATGAAAAGGATTGGAGCACTGCAATGTAATTCTGTTTGGCTACATGTAGTCAACATATCAGTTCTTTCCTATCTTTGTAGGAGGTTTGTGCTCACCCAGTCAGTCATTCTTAACACTTTATCTTAATGGGGATTGGCCTCCTTGAGGAGACAGTGGGCAGGCAAGTGATTTTGAAATTGTACTTCAGGTAGACAGTACAAGGAAAATGTGTGTATTTATTGGTTCCAAATGTACCATGAACACTGGGAATGGGAATTGGCTATTCTCTCCCCCCCCAACCATTCATCAAGATCATAGCTGTCCAACCTTGACACAAGTTTCCTATCCTTCTCCAATATCCTTGGTTATTTTTGTGTCTGAAACCTCTCCCATTGGTAGGTTGCTGGGCAACTTGGCTCAGTGGACTGGGAGGGCCTATTCTGCACTGTATGTATAAATTTGTTTTGAATGCAATCAGTGACTGCCACTCTTGAGTGAAGAAATTTCTCCTCATTTCAGTCTGGCAGCTAATGCCTAGTTCTAAGCTCCAGGGAAAACATCTTGCCTGGATTCAATCTGTTGAGACTTGTGGTGTTATTGTGCTTTCCCGGTAAGGTTACTTATTCTAAAGAGACCCAGCTACCCAATCTTTCCATTTCAGACTTGACATCCTAGGGCTCAGGCTGGTGAGTCTTCAGAGAGACAAGACCTTATTAATGCTGGAATATGGAACAACAAATAAGCTGCTGACAGAACTGTCGTTAGCAGTATCTACAGAAAAACTTGGTCAATGTTTCGAGTCAAAATCCTCAAGTCTAGACTGAAGGATCTCAACCTAAAACATGCCCATTTTTCTCTGAAAATGCTGCCTTGCTGAGTCCTGCTTGCAGCTGCTCTTGATAATCTTCTCATTCTCTATCAATTATATGCCTTTTCCATCAGATGATGTACAAAGTATCAGAAATAATAACTGGTGTATGTCTATATGCTTTCCATTTGGAGGAATGCTTCACATCTTAAATAGGTTTCTGGCATTGAAGAAGCCAAAAACAGTGAACTCCAATTGTTGAGGCAACCGGAATCATTTATATCACTGAGGATATTGCAAATAGAATAGTTTAAAGCTTTTTACTTCATCTGCTTCTGTTAGAATGTTTGTCAAAAGCAGTGATCTGATTTCATTGGAATATTTGGAATAAAATACTAGAAAAATACCTATTTTGCACAAAGTGAAACAAACATTTTGTGTATTTTTAAGTGTGAGCAATCATTTAAATCTGCCATCTTGATCTCAATGGGTTTAATCCTCCAATTTGTCTCATGATCTCCCATTTCCCACCTCCAATGCATCTGAAAGCTGATGACCTTTGTGCCAGTGCTACTGGTTGTAACCATGTGAGCAACACTCTTCTATTCCACTACAGTATATAACCACTACTAGAATGAGACACCTGCACCAACAAATAATTGTTTCTTCAGAATTTAGTTTTTGAATGATAAAGCAAAAAATCAGTTCAACCTCAAGGTTCCTGTAGCTGATTCTAATGGATTATCTTAACTGAATTCACTTAGATTCTTCTCTCCCCCCCCCCCCCCTTTTTTTTATTTGGTGCAAAAGAGCAATTACTTTTTACTTGTTTAAATGGCTATAAACTTCAGTTCAACTGCAAAGTTCCTTGAGAGCCTGCTACTGAATGACTGGAAGGAGAAATTGATCAAAAGCTAACAAGCACTGCTGCTGAATATCCTGGGCTTATTTTGTAACCTCACAAATGATTTTGTTCAGTGAGAATGGAACACAAACCTAGAGTCTGAATTCCTACAGTATTCTGCTCATTGATGTTAGTAGGCTAAAAAAAATGTATTTGCCTTGAAGGGTATTGTCTGTTTGTGCACAGATTGAAAGTGTTCTTCCCTGCAATAAAGCTTGGAATTATTATCTCATGAATGTGAAGCTTTGAGAAATATAATCTATAATCTCTCATGATCTGATTTCATATTTTACCAACTTGAGCCACAGCACCCACTCCGCCTTCCTGCCTGTCCTTTCGATGCAATGTCTCCTTGGTGTTAAGCTCCCAGCTATAATCTTACAGCCACAATTGTGATGCCCTCAACATTCTACATTGTCAATCTGTAACTGTGCTACATGTTCTACTTTATGCCATATACTGTGTGCATTCAAATACAACACCTTCAGTCCTATATTCATCACCTTTTTTGATTTTGTCCCCTTTTTATTTTGCAACTCACTGTTAACTGCAGTTTCTGCCCCATCGTCAGCCTCTTTGCCATCAGTGTCACTGCACGCTGCCTCTGTAAACCAACTAACCCATCCTCAGCCCTATCACTCCAGTTCCCATCGCCCTGCCAGCTTGTTTTAAACCCTCCCAAACAGCTCTAGCAAACCTGCCTGCAAGGATATTGGTCTGCCTTAGATTCAGGTGTAACACAACCCTTTTGTACAGGTTGAACCTTCTCCAGAAGAAATCCCAATGATCCAGAAATCTGAACCCCTGCATCAGTTCCTTAGCCACACGTTCATCTACCAAATCAGTCTGTTTTTACCCACACTGCTGTGTGGCACAGGCAGCAATCTAAAAATTACTACCTGGCTCCCTAAAATCTCCAATATGTACTAAGACTGCTCCCCCTTAGAAGGCCATTGACCTGATCTGAGACATCACTGACATGGCATCTGAGTTTCTTCTCATTTCCACAGAATCTTGTCTCTATTCCTCTGACTATGGAATCTCCTATCACTGCAGCAGTCCACTTCTTCTGAGCCATAGTGCCAGACTTGAGGCCAGAGATCCAGTTGTTGCGGCTTCCCCGGTAGGTCAGCATCCTCAACAGTATCCAAAGTGGTGTACTTGTTGTGGGGAATAGCCACAGAGGTACTCTGCAGTCCATTTCCCTTCCTTCTGACAGTCACTAAGTTACTTGCCTCCTGAACCCTAGGGGTGTAGCTCCCTGTAGCTCCTATCTGTCACGTCTCCCATATGAGCCAAGAGTCATCGTGCTGCAGCTCCTGTTCCTTAACATGTCCTCTGGGGAGCTGCAGTTCTCTGCCCTTGGTGCAGATGTTATCTGGGAGACTATCACTGAAGCTATCCTCACTGCACTAACAGATGAGGACTGAAAAATTAATAAGAAACTTGACAGAGACTTGACTTGCCTTGTCCAGGCCTGATCTTGTCAAAGCCACTCCAACACTGGCTCACTCACACAATGGCTGTTCCACTTGCTCCTGCCTTATTTTAATTCACCCTTTCTAATGAATCCTTTCACTGGCCCAGTCTAACTCTGAAAACTGCCATGAAGCGCTGCCTTAATTTTCAATTGTGGACCTTTGTAAAATCACCATTCTCCTGTTCACTGGGTACAGTCAAACTTCTAGAACTGCCGTGAAGCACCTTTTTAAAAAATCTGCAAGAAAAAGTTAATGAATCTTTGGCAATTACCTGGCTTTCTGCTTTAATTACTCATAAAATGTGGTTTGATCTTCATTTAAGTCACAATAATAGACAAACACAATCTGCTTAATCTAATAACACAAACAATTGTAATTGTTAATATTGAGTACACCATTTAAGCAATCACAGACTAGGTTCAAAAAAAGTGTGAACCTCTAGGGTAATGCCTGCTACAAAGCTATTTGGAATCGGGTGTTCTAATCAGTGAGATCTGAGGTGTGGATTTTAGAGGTGCCCTACCCTTTTTTTCTCTCTTTAAAGTCATAAACTAGAACATTTAAAACTCTGGAAAGTTTTTGACAAGAACAGGCCATTTGGCCCAACAAAGCCTGCCAAATTCCTAATCACACGTGTTGAAATAATTTATGAGTTTAGATTAGAAAGACTAAGGTACTCCACTCAATTATACAACGAGGTAGTTCGTTCCATGTGTCCACAACTCACTGTATAGAGAGTCAGTCCTGACGAAGGGTCTTGGCCCGAAACGTTGACTGCTCATTTCAACGGATACTTCCCGACCTGCTGAGTTCATCCAGCTTGTTTCTACATCTTGTATAAAGAAATGCTTCCTGATGTTGGTCTGACATCTAACCAGTCTCCACCTATTCCCTGTGTCCTTGTTGATGGATTAATTTTGAGCTACCCTTAATGATCTTTTATCGTTTCTCTTATTCTACGTCTACTTAGGCTAAAGAGATTTAATTCATCCAGTCTTTCTTAATAACTCATACCGTGCAGACATGGAATGAGTCTAGTCACCCTTCTCTGAACACTATCCAGTGCTTTCACGTCCCTCACAAAATATGGAGATAGAATTGTACATAGTACCCAAGGTTTTGGTCTCGAGCCATGAACTCCACGAGCACATTTATATAGCCAACAGTCTATCTACTTTCCTAATTATTTCTGTGCATTGTCTAGACGTTGATAGTGACAAGTCTACAAGGACGCCCAAATCTTTCTCATAAATGCACTTTCTAACTCAAGACCCGCCATTCTGTATTTGTATCTAATAGTTCTACTTCCATAATTTACTATTACATGTACTTTAAATAAATTTTATCTGCCCACATCGGGATTTTGTTTAGATCTAACAGTATTGATGCTGCTGCCTGAATGTTATCAGCTAGGCCCCCCCCCCCAATTTTGTGTCATTGGTAAACTTTAGTTTATTTGTTATGTTCTTATCTAAATCATTAATGTAAATTGAAAACAGCAGTGGCCCCAAAACTGATCCCTGTGGAACCCCACTTTTCGCATCCAGGTCTGAAAATGATCCTCTCACCATAACTCATTTTCTGTTTTTGAGCCAATTCTGCACCCATTCGCACACCCTACCTCCTGTAATTTGATTATTAACCTCTTGTGGGGTACATTGTCAAAAGCCTTACGAAAGTCCAAGTAAATGGTCTGAACCCAGTCTATAATAAATTTTAGTTGCCTATAGAACTCCAACACGAAAACACGATTTCCCCTTTCTGAGCCCATGCTGGCTCTCTCCTAACGTGCCTGTTCTTATCAGCTGCTTTTCCATCTCCATTCTTTATTAATGTTATCATAGGTAAGATGAGCTTACTGGCCTATAGTTACCAGGGTCAGTGTGGTCACTCTTGTATACCAAACAATGATAGCCCATTTCTAATCCTTGAGGATTACAGTAGTCTTCACTGACTTATGAAAAGTACATGCTATGGGTTTGTATATAAAATCAGACCTCTAAGTACCCTTAGGTATGTGTTGTCTGGCCCCGGAGATTTAACTTTCAGCTAAAGCAGGACCTCACTTTCTAAGATATCGAAGTCATTTAAAACAACCTTATTTTTCCTCCACACCTACTGGCATATTGCTAACATCTTTGCAGGTGTATACTTTAGTGAAATGAGTTAAGAGTATGTGCTATGTCCTTGGCATAATTTAACAGCCTATTATTATTCCTAATACACTTAACTTCCCCTGACTTTTCTTTTACTACTTTTTAAAGTATTGAAAGAAACATCTCTTGGGGTCAATCAGGAATATCCTTCTCAACCTGCCTTTTGGCAATCCAAATTTCCCCTTTGACTAGAGCTCTTATTTTACTGACAGACCCTGCTCTTAAGAAAGATCTAGTTATGTGCACCATGTCTCAATCAAAATAACTTTCAGGGGACCTTAGAAGAATTGTAGAGAGGCATGGAGCTGGAATAAGCTACGACAGTGTTTCCGAAAACTAGTGTGTTCATCAGCAATTGTCTACAAATGGCGGAAATTCAGCACTGTTGCCTCTCTTCCCTAGGAGTGGGTGTCCTGCAAAGATCACAACAGCACAATGTGCAATGCTGAAGGAGGTGAAAAAGAACCCACGGGTGACAGCAAAAGACCTGAAGAAATCTCTAGAACTTGCTAACATCTCTGCTTATGTGTCCACAAGAAGAAAAACATTGAATGAGAATGGTGCCCATGGAAGGATACCATGGAGGAACCCACTTATTACCAAATAAAACATTGCTGCACACCTCAAGTTTGCAAAAACCACCTGTATGTTCCACAATGCTTCTGGGACAATGTTCTCTGGACAGGTGAGATGAAAGTTGAACTTTTGGCAGAAATGTTTGGAGGGAAAAGGACTCCACACCACCACCAAAACCTTATCCCAAATGTGAAGTATGGTGGAAGGAGCATCATGGTTTGGGGTTGCTTTGCTGCCTCAAGGCTTGCAGTCTTTGAAGGGAACAATAAATTCAAAATTGTATAGGAAAACATTTTATAGGAAAATGTCAGGGTAGTGATCCGTCACCTGAACTATAATACAAATTGGTTGATGCAACAAGAAAATGACCCAAAACAAGAGTAAATCAACAACAGTGGTTTAAAAAGAAAATTTGTGTTTTGGAATGGCTAAGTCAGAGTCCAGACTTTAACCCAACTGAGAGCTGTGGTATGACCTGAAGGTATCGTGTGAGGCATCCCAGAAATATTGATGAACTGAAACAGTTTTGTACAGAAGAATGGTCTAAAATTCCTCCTTGCCATTGTGCATATCTGATCAGCAGCTATAGAAAGTGGTGGATGTTATTGCTGCTAAAGGAGGTTCTACCAGTTACTAAATACAAGGGTTCACATACTTTTTTTCCAGTTTGAACTGTGAATGATTAAACAATGTGTTCAATAAAGATATGAAAAGTACAAGTTGTGTTATGAGTTTAGGCAGATTGTCTATTATTGTGACTTGGATGAAGATCAGACCACATTTGAGATTGCAGAAAACCAGGTAATTGCAAAGGGTTTGCAAACTTTTTTTGGCAACTGTTTGTGAAATCACCACTTATTATGCTCTTATTCACTGATTCTTTGTAGGTAGATTTTCTGTGTGTGCTAAATGGCAACAATGTAGTGGTCAAGAGACTAAAATTGGTCTGTACATTTGTTGCTATTCTGTCAAAACGGCATTCTTTCAAGGAGGTCTTTGTAGATTAGGTTAAAAGCAGTGGAAATTGTGGTGTGCTGTTTTCAGTGGTCTAATGACATGGGTGATAGATTATCCTAACCACTGGAATTCTGGGGGGGGGGTGAAACTGAGCTGGTAGGGTCAGGATTTCACTCAGCAGCAGTATTTAAAGGCTGCAACATGTGCATTTCCATAAGTTTTAACAAACTCAGAGACAAGGAAAGACCTACGATTAAGGAAGCAGGCAGAAGAAACTGAGCAGCAATGGGATAGACATGATGCTATAGAACTGATGGGGATTGTACTGTACAGGCTCAAGTAAATGAGTCCAGATTTGTAAAAATGGTGATAGGTTTTTGCTAGCTTGGGGAAAAAAAATGAAAGTACCGTATTAGTTACAAAGTTTTTTTTCTCCAGTCCTGTGGAAGCATCTCTGGCCAAAATGTCGACTGTACTCTTTTCCATAGATGCTGCTTGACCTGCTGAGTTCCTCCAGCGTTTTGTATGTTGCTTGGATATAGAAACATAGAAAGCCTACAGCACAATACAGGTCCTTTGGCCAATGCTGTGCCAAACATGTCCTTGCTTTAGAAATTATCTAGGGTTACCCATAGCCCTCTATTTTTCTAAGGTCCATGTACCTATCCAGGAGTATCTTAAAAGACGCTATTGTATCCGCCTCCACTACCATCGCTGGCAGCCTGTTCCATGCACTCAGCACTCTGTGTAAAAAAAAAACTTACCCTGACAGCTCCTCTGTACCTACTTCTAAGCACCTTAAAACTGCCCTCTCGTGCTAGCCATTTCAGCCCTGGGAAAAAGTCTCTGACTATCCACACGATCAATGCCTCTCATCATCTTATACACCTCTATCAGGTATTTCCAGCATCTGCAGATTCTCTTTTGTTTGTATTAGTTATGATCTGAGTTTGTTGGACTCAAGATTTGAAGTTTATAAAGAGATGGTGTAGCGAAGAATTAGGGTGGTAGGTGACAATATTCTAGAGATCATATTTGCAAACTGAATGGAGATGTTAAGCAAACCAATCACCCAATTTCCACGTCTTCCCGGGGCTGGTGGACTATACAAGCAGAATACTGAAGCAAG
Source organism: Hemitrygon akajei (assembly GCF_048418815.1). Taxonomy (NCBI): domain Eukaryota; kingdom Metazoa; phylum Chordata; class Chondrichthyes; order Myliobatiformes; family Dasyatidae; genus Hemitrygon; species Hemitrygon akajei. The sequence goes on from NC_133131.1 coordinate 50,215,124, forward strand.
TACTAGAACATTACTGGTTCACCCAGAAGTGGGGATATGGATGTACGGAAGGGGAGCTGTTAAATTTCCTGAGCTGCCAAAGGAAGATCCTGTCGGAAAGGGAGATTTTGAGCATCATTATAGTGTAGACTAGTGCCACAGGGACCGGAAACATTGGAACCCTGAAAGGGAAGAGGAGAGGAAGATGTGTTGGTGGCACTGGATTGAAGCCAGTGTCAGAGCTGGAAAGAGGTTGAAGGGGAGCATATTGTGGTTTTCAGTGGGATGCAGGTCAGGGTAGTGGGAAGGAATGAGTAGGGAGTTTTGAATTTAAATAAATGAGGTTCAAAAATCTGTTTCCATCTACTAGCATCCAGTAAATGTCAGTTGCCCATCTACTTCACCTGCTCTTTAACTTTACCTCCCCAAATGCTTTTACCCAGCTTCAGAGCACTCAGTTCTCTCCCATCTTATCCCCGCAACCCTACCAGAGACTTATAAACAAGCTGGATGAACTCAGCAGGGTGGGCAGCATCCATTGAAATAAGCAGTCAACGTTTCGGGCTGAGACCCTTCGTCAGCACTGAAGAAGGAGGGGGCAGGAGCCCTATAAAGAAGATGGGGGGAGGGTGAAAAACAAATCAGAGGAAAGATCAAGGAGATAGGCCGGAGAAGTGAAGAAGGAATGAAAGAGGAAAGCACTATGGGTAATAGAAGAAGGCAGAATCATGAGATAGGTGATAGGCAGCTCGAAGAGGAGGCAGGGTGAAAGTGGGATGGGGAAGGGAGAGGGAGGGAATTACCGGAAGTTGGAGAATTCGATGTTCATACCAAGGGGCTGGAGGCTACCCAGACGGTATATGAAGTGTTGCTCCTCCAACCTGAGTTTAGCCTCATCATGGCAGTAGAGGAGGCCATGTATGGACATATCCGAATGGGAATGTGAAGCAGAGCTGAATTGGGTGTCAACCGGGAGATCCTGTCTGTTGTGGCGGACGAAGTGTAGGTGCTCGACGAAGTGGTCCCCCAAACTGTGTCGGGTCTCGCTGATGTAGAGGAGGGAGCACCGGATGCAATAGATTACCCCAACAGACTCACAAGTGAAGTGTTACCTCACCTGGAAGGACTGTTTGGGGTCCTGAATGGTGGTAAGAGAGGAGGTGTAGGGACAGGTATAGCACTTACGCTTGCAGGAATAAGTACCAGATGGGAGATCTGTGGGGAGGGACGTGTGGACCAGGCAGTCGCAGAGGGAACGATCCGTGCGGAAAGCGTAGAGAGGTAGAGAGGGAAAGATGTGCTTAGTGGTGGGGTCCAGTTGAAGGTGGCGGAAGTTGCGGAGGACAATATGCTGGATCCGGAGGCTGGTGGGGTGGTAGGTGAGGACAAGGGGAACACGGTCCCTGTTGTGGTTTCCCCCACCCCTTGATCTTTCCTCTGATTGGTTTTTCACCTGGCACCTTCCCACCCTCCTCCCACCTTCTTTATAGGGCCCCTGCCCCCTCCCTCTTCAGTCCTGACGAAGGGTCTCGGCCCAAAACATTGACTGCTCCTTTCAACGGATACTGCCCGACCTGCTGAATTCATCCAGCTTGTTTGTAGATACAGTATTTGAAGATACAGTAAGCGACCTTCCCCCTCTTCACTTTTAACCTGCCTCTTCAAGATGAAGATGGACAATTGACTTGCTAAACTGTCATGAGCTGGAAATGGAATTGGTCTTAATATAATTTGTGTTCTGCATCACCTTTCCTCAACACTCTCTCAGCTTAAGTCTACACTGTTTTTCTTTTCCCCAGTTTTGATGAAGGATCTTTGACCTGAAATATTAACTTTGTTTCCACAGATACTACCTTATATTTCAGATTTCCAGCCGCTGCAGTATTTTTGTTTTTTCATTTAATCAGCTGTGCTGCTTCTATGTCTGACTGGTGATTGTGTATAAATAAAGCTTCTATGGCTGACTGGTAGGTACTGAGTTTTGCTGTTAAACCTGCTGATGTGAAAGATTGTGTAAATCTAAGAGTAGGAAGTTCACCCTGTTTTCTTAGTCAATGTTCATCTATCAGCCACCAAAACTGAAACATGTAAATTAGTTAATCACCTCACTGGTATTTGAGGCACTTCAGCAAGATGAGGCAGACATGTCACATTACATCAAAGACTAAAAATGCTTTCAGAGCTTTCTGAGAATGCAGAAGGTGTACGTTTGTTTGTGTGCCAAGTGACGTCTGATTCTGGTTGTCTAAACAAACAGATGGAGGGCACCAACAAATAGAAGCAGTACTGGAATTTGCAGAGACCCTGTAGCTGTCCAGCAGCTTGTGTGGCTCATGAGCTGTGTCACATGGTGGCAGCATGAAGTTTCCCATGTGATTGGACCGGTACCATTTTATTGCTTGGGAATGAGTGACAGGCCCTTCTGGTGGTAATGCAGGTGACCCAGAATCAGATTTCATTTAAAAATAACCCAATTCTGGAAATGGTCGCTGTGTTAAGCCCTTGAATAACTGAGTCAAAGTGCACCTATTGCGCATTTAAGATCATGCAAAAAAACCTACCACTATGACTGAGCACTAATTATGCTAATAGCTCAGTCCTTGGCTCTCTGATGTCCCTTAAAACATTTTTACTGCTTTTAATATTTTTTCTCGTTTCAAGTGGAGCCTTCCTGATGAATTTTTATGGTGTATAGTCGTAAGGGTTGAAGGCTGGTGTATTAAGGTCAATCAGTGAAAACTCATTGAATTCCCTCTATGTACATGTTGCTCACGTCCTCATAGTGGCCAGCTAATACCATCAACCCCTCAAAATTAATCAGTAATCTTCAAGACCTAGGCCTCATACCTCCTCCTGCAATTGGGTCCTCAATTTCCTCACTTGCAGACCCCAGTTAGTTTGTTTTGGTAACAAAATCTCTACGATCTCTACCAGCACAGGTGCACCACAAAGCTGTGCGCTTTGTCCCCTGCACTGTTCTCTTTACACTCATGACTGTAGCTAAGGACATTCAAGTTTGCTGATGACACACACCAGTCATAAGCCGAATCAAAGCTGATGATGAATCAGCATTTAGGAGGGAGATTGAAAATCTGGCTGAGTGGTGTCAGCAAGACCAAGGAGCTGATTATTGACCTCAGGGAGAGGAAACCAGAGGTCCATGAGCCAGTCCTCATTGGGGAATCAGAGTTGGAGAGGGTCAGCAACTTTAAATTACTCAGTGTTATCATTTAAAAGGACCTGTCCTGGGCTCAGCATGTAAGTGCAATTATGAAGAAAGCATGTCGGTGCCTCTACTTTTAGGAGGACAGCATGTCCTGATGAAAGGTCTCAGCCCAAAATGTTGACTCTTTACTTTTTTTCCACAGCCTGGTTTGGAAACACCAATGCCCTTGAATGGAAATCCCTATAAAAAGTAATGAAACACTGTTACAGGAAAGCAGTATCCATCATTGAGATTTCCCCCACTCAGGTCACGCTCTCTTCTCATTGCTGCCATCAGGAAGAAGGTACAAGAGACTCAGGACTCACACCACCAGTCAGGTGGTTACTACCCCTCTATCATCAGTATCTTAAACCAAAAGGGATCACTTGCCCCATCATTGAAAGGTTCCCACAACTTTCACTTTCAAGGACTCTTCATCTCATGTTCTTGACATTTATTGTTTATTTGTTTAGGACTTTCTACAGGGGCACCATTGAGAGCATCCTGACTGTCTCTGTCTCTGCCTGGTATGGGAACTGTATTACCATTAATCACAGGCACTGCAGAGGATGGTGCGGACAGCCCAGCACATCTATAGATGTGAACTTCCCTATTCAGGACATTTACAGCAGCGGATGCATAAAAAGGCCCAGAGGATCATCAGGGACTCCAACCACCCCAACCACAAACTGTTTCAGCTGCTTCTGCCTGGCAAATGGAACCACAGCATTAAGGCCAGGAGCAACAGGCTACAGGACAGCTTCTTTCACCAGGCCATCAGATTGATCTGATTGGAAATCTGACTGTATGTACATGTGTACGAAACAGTCAGTGTTTGGGCACTATCTTCCCACGTGTTTCTTCCTTATTGCTTGTACATAGCGATGAAGATGCAACATAAAGATTTTTTTACTCCCCTGTGTTGAGAGATGGATGTAAGAAATATAATTCTAATTCTACTATTGTTTCTTTATGTATTTGCACACTTTGTTGTCTTCTGCACTGTGGTTGAATCCCCGAGCTGGATGGTCTTTCATTGATTCTGTTACAGTTATTATTCTAAAGATTGATGATTATGCTCACAAGAAAATAAATCTCAGGGTTGCATGTGGTGGTATACATGTACTTCGATAACAAAACTTTGAACTTTAGTAGTAAAGGCCTGAGAGTGTGTTCTCAGGCTTCGTTCAGTTATAGTGCTTGTGAGCTCTTAGGAAAGAAGAAAGTGCAGAATCCTTGACGGAAATGGCTCTGCCAAAAAGGTCCATGAATGTGTCATTTTACCAAAATTGGAATGTTGAATCATCAAGCACAGAAGCTCCCCTTTTTGATTATACAGGTTATTGGGAATATGCTGAGGAATTACAGAAAGTATAGTGTTAAGCTATAGGGAAATATGGCTATCATTTTACAGAAAGCTAATCCCAGAGAAGCTGTTTAAGCAATGTTGGTTGAGTAGTGCATATTAGAACACCAACAAGAAGTACCCTGACAATCTTTGAATAGTGTTTTGGTATCTTTCATATGCAGGGAGTGTGGATGGTAAGTGCTCTTGCCTTCAGAGTTCAACAAAGGTGGCTTTTCCAAAAATACAACTTCACTTATTCCACTTCTGAATCTAAAATTATGTTCAGTACCTCTAATACCAAACATGAGCCCACAGTCTTCCAATTCAGAAGTGAGTACTGCGGCTCATTGTTATAAAACTATTTTCTTTTAATAGCTTGTATAAGCTATCGATAGTTTAGTAGCAGTTTGTGCAGATCATCTGCCAACAGCATGGCACATATGAACTACAGTGAGAGAATGCCAGCTGCATCAGAAAATCCTTCAATGCAACCATGTTTCTGCTGGCCTGCACTCTATATCCCATTTCCATACTCCCTCCTCACACTGGCCAACTGTTCACCAGATCGTTTTCCTCCTGTTTCCTGCCCTTCTGCTCCTGAAAGAGCCAGTTAAAGCAGTGGAACAAAAACAAAAGTATTCTCTTTGTTTATTTGTTTGTTTATTTAAAGATAAAGCACAAAACTGGCCCTTCCAGCCTAACTAGCTGCACCAGCCAGCAACCCACTAGCCTACTCACAGAACAATGTACAGTGACCAATTAACCTAGTAATCGGGATATCTTTGGAATGGAGGTGGGGGATTCAGAGCACCTGGAGGAAATCCACGTAGTTCACAGAGAGAACATACAAACTTCTTACAGATGATGCTGGAATTGAACTCTGAACTCTAGAACGGCCCAAGATGTAATTGCGCCACTGGGAAACCTTAATGGTTTAGGCAGCATTTGTGGAAAGAAAAATGGAGCAAAGGGACGAAGGCCTGAAACATCGACTGTTTCTCTTCTCACAGAAGCTGCTTGACCTGCTGAAACTTATTAAAGCTTTCCAACAGAAAATTGTTTTTATTTCAGCATCTGCACATTCTGATTTTCAGCAACAGCCATTGAGATGTATGAGTGTACCACTCTGTAAGACAGTGGCTGGACGAACAATCCAGAATACTGAATTCAAGTCCCTCCATGCCTACCAGGGGAACTTAAATGCATTTTATTAAACATTTGGAATTTTGTTGTAAATGTCATTCAGGGAAAAGAGTTTGCAGTCCATAATTTGGTGTGGTCTATAGACTGCTTCAGCCCCACAGCGTGGCTTTTGGCCTGGCAATGCATTCGGTCATATCAGAAAACTAAACAACACACAAAACTAAGGCAGCATCAATGAAGGGAAATGAACAAGTCAGTGTTTTGGGCTGAGACTGGTTAGAAAGGGAGTAGAAGCTGGCAGGTGATAGGTGAATCCAGATGAGAGGGATGCTCATCAGGACGTCTCTACTCCAGACATCTTAACAACCTTGGTTCATACCCTAAGACTAAGACATAGGAGCAGAATTAGGCCAGTCAGCCCATCAAGTGCCCTACCATTCCATCTAGGCTCACAATGTATCCCTCACAATTCATTTCTCCTGGCTACTCTTTGTACCCTTTGACACCCTGACTAATCAAGAACCTATGAACCTCTGCTTTAAATATACTCAATGACTTCACAGCAGTCTGTGGCAATGAATTCCACAGATTCAGTACACTTTGGCTAAATAATTTCTCCTCATCTCTGTTCTAAAAGAGCATCCCTCTATTCTGAGGCTGTGTTCTCTGGTCCATGGGTCACCCCTCCCCCAACAGTGTTGAATGTGGTGTACTAATTACCAACAAGAACGGCCACGGAGGTACTCTGCGCTGACTGCCCATTCCTTTTCCCTCTCCTGACAGTCACCCAGGTACCTTTTCCCTGTAACTTAGGGGTAACCACCTCCTTGTAGTTTCTAGGAGGTGAGTTCCAGAGACAAGGTGATTGTGAATGCCCTTGAGCTGAGGAAGGGGGTGATACATGCACCATATGGGCTGAATGATTTTGCTTCCTGTTCATGCTGTGACAATGATTCCCTGCTGGTCAACTGCAATGTCTAAATATGTGAAAAGATCGTTGCTACACATGCATGTTTCAATATCCAGTGACTTAGCCTTCATTGGCCTTCTACAGGCCAATTCAACACCCAAAAGAAATCTCTCATCATCCCAGTCCTAAATTACCGAGCCTGTACCCTAAGACTGTTACCCCACCACATCAGCATATGGCTCAGGAAGATTTGAGTAAGTTTCACTTTGATCTCTCATTTCTTCAAAGCTATACTGAATATTAAATCTAGTCAACTCAATGTCTCCTCAAGCGATGGTTCTTACATCTCAGGGATAAGTTAAAGCCTCAAAACCTCAAAGGTTTTTGCACAATACTGTGGTAATTTTATGTATTGCTCTATTGCTGCCACAAAATAAAACAAATTTCATGACATAAGTGAATAATGATAAACCTGATTCTGACATGGGTCTCCATTGTGGACAGAGAGTGGGAAGGGGAATCATGGTTGGGAAAAGAGGAAGGGAGAAGAAGGAGGAGACATTCTGTTATGATCAACAAACCAATTGTTAGGAATCAAGTGACTTTGTTTGGTGTCTCAGGGCTGGGTGTCTCTGCGTCCACCCCCCCCCCCCCCACTTGTCCCACATTCTTCTCATGGCATTCTACCCTTGCCATTCCTAACATCCCTGCTCTCGCCAGTTTTACAAGCTTGCTCCCCATTCCACAGTGACAAAAACACTACAGTACTGTGCTAATGTTTTAACTACCCTAGCTATAGATACACCTATTGCATCCACTGTCAGGGAGTTATGGAATGGAACCGAAGATCACTCTGTCCATCAACACCAGGTGCTGTGCTATTAACAGGGTAATATCCTGTTATGTTTCATCTCCCAAAGTACTGGTGGTGGAGGCAAATACTGTAGAGGTGTTTAGGAGGCACGTGAATGTGCAGGGGATGGAGGGATGTGGACGTTGTGTAGGAAAAAAAATTAGTTAGGCATTTAGATACTAGTTTAAATTAGTGCATCTCAGCATTATAGGCTGAAAGGACTGTTCCTGGGCTGTATTCTGTAAACCTCACCCCTGGCTGGGTTAAACTCCATCTGCCAAATCTCCGCCCGTATCAGCAATAGATCTATATCTCGCTGTATCCTTTCACAATCTTCTATACTCATATCAAGTTGGTAAGACATAACTTGCTCCACACAAAGCCATGCCAACTGTCCCTAATCAGGCCATGGTTTTCCAAGTGCTCATAAATCCTGTCCTTAAGAATGCTCACCAACCGCTTCCCCTGCCTTGGCACCTTTCTCTCCAATCTTAGCAGATGCAATGCCAGCACTTTAATCTCTTCCGGTCATCCAGGAACCTAAACACTGGTTCCTCATGAAACAATAATTCTCTTGCACTTCCTTAAATTTACTATACTGCATTAATTGCTGATTAGGGTGTACTGGAGAAACCAAACACAGATTGTATGTCTGTCCAGTAGAACTCCTCCATTCAGTCTGCAGGGGTGATCTGAGCTTCAATTACCCCTATATCATTTTAATTCTCCACCATCTCAGCTCCCTACCCTTAATCATTTTCACTTCTGTTTGAAGTCTAATATCTCAAGCAACAGCATCCTGTCTTATGACTTGATACATTACAGATATAACATTGAATTTTTAAAAAATATCAGCTTTCTAGTTTATACAGTATTCAAATTGGTCAGTTCTGCTGAAAATTCATCTCACTGAAACAGTGGGTATGTTTCTCTCCTCATGACCTGCTGAGTATTTCCAGGCTGTGCTCTGGACCTTTATTGATTGGTGCTGCGGAGTAGACATCAGACTCATTCTCCAATCAGCTTTACTGAATGAGTCTATGATGACTTGGAGTTCAGCCTCCGAGTGGGCACAGATGAACGTGCTGTACAGCAATACGACGACAGAAGTTGGAGCCTCTGTGTCTGGAGTGAGCAATTATCTGTTCTTTCCTGTATTAACCCTACTCCAGAGGGAAGCTTGTTGGAGTTGAGGGGCAGTGTTAAAGGATGACAAATTAGGAGGCAGATGTGAAAAAAATGGTGTAATCCTCAGACTGTAAAGGAATTGGGCCTCTGATGAATCTTATGATTATGATAGTCACAGGTGATACATCACATGCCCAGGACATCACTCTAGGATAGTGGTTCCCATCCTTTTTTATGCCATGAACCAATACCAACTATGGAGTTCCCCAGGGCAGTGTCCTAGACCCAACTATCAACCGCTTCATCAGTCACCTTCCTTAGGAACAGAAGTTGAGAAGAGTTTATTTATTTTGCATCAGTCACCTTCCTTCCATCAGAAGTTGAGAAGGGGATGCTAAATTTACACGATATTCAATTCTGTGTGGCGTACGAAGCAGTCCATACTTTGAAGCAAAGTCAAGCATAGGCAGGTAGCAGTTGAGTCTCAAGAGTTGCAGCAAAGACCAACTCCACCAAGAGTCTCTCCAACCTCTCATCAGATTTTGTGACCACAAATGTTTTTATCCTGGACGGTCATCATTTGCTAGGTTAATTGTTCCAGCTTGTGCACATTGTGGAGTTACACTCAGAGCAGGTCAGAGGCTGGGGATGTTGTGGTGAGGAACTCGCCTCCGGATAGCAGAGTGTCATTGAACACTACAGCACAGAAACAGGCTGTTTGGCCCATCTATTCTGTGTCAAGCTACTATTCTGCTCTGTCTCATCCACCTGTGCTGGGACCATAGCCTTCCATACCCCACCCATCCATGTACCTATCCAAACTTCTATTAAATGTTGCAATCAAGTACACATCCAACACTTCTGCTGGCAGCTCGTTCCATATTCACACCACCCTCTGAGTGAAGAAGATCCCCCTCAGCTTTCCCTTAAATATTTCACCTTTCACTCTTAATCTATGACCTCTAGTTCCAGTCTCACTCGACTTCAGTGGAAAAAGCCTGCTTGCATTTACCCTATATATCTCTCATAATTTTGCATACCTCTTTATCTCCCCTCACTCTTCTGTGCTCTAGGGAATAAAGTCCTCACCTCTTCGACTTATCCCTATAACTCAGGTCCTCAAGTCCCAGCAACATCCTTGTAAATATTCTCTGTACTCTTTCAATCCTATTAATATCTTTCCTGTAGGTAGATGAGGAGAACTGCATGCATTACTCCAAATTTGTCTTCACTGTCTTATCCAACTTCAACATAATAATAATATTAATAATAAATAAAATAAAATGCTAAGTGCTTCATTAATCCCAAGTGGGGAATTTTTTCATTACAGCAGTGACATTTAAAAACACACTTATCAGTGTGTAGACTTAACTAACAATAATATACACGATAATAATGTACCAATGTGCAACGATAATGTACAAAATAATAAAGCAGACTATTGTACTCTTATGTGTGTTCTCCTGTCGCACAGAGATGAACTGTTGTATATGCTTATTGCATTTTGGAGGAAAGATTTTCTGTAACAATCCTTGTGACAGGGGAGCTGAGTGAGTCTGTTCAAAAGGACGCTCCGCTGCTTATCAGTCGGTCATGGAGAGGATGTGCCAGATTGTCCATAATGGAAAATTTGTTTAGTGACCTTCTCTCCACCACTGACTCAAAAGAGTCCAGTTGTAGCCAAGGATGGATCCAGCTTTTTTGACGAGTTTATTTAGTCTTTTTGCATCACCAGCACCGATGCTGCTCCCCCAACATAAAGCCACAAAGAGGACTGCACTTGCTGCAACAGACTGGTAAAAGATCTGTAACATCCTGCTGCACACATTGAGGGATCTCAGCTTCCCTAGAAAATAGAGTCTGCTCATCCCCTTCTTGTAAACAGCCTTGCTGTTGGTTTTCCAGCCAAGTCTGATGTCAAGGTGAACACCCAAGCTTTTGTACTCCTCCACCACCACAACCTCTTCTCCCAGAACTTACACAGGACTCGTCACAGCCCTCTTCCTCCTAAAATTAATCACCATCTCCCTGGTTTTGGCCACATTCAGGAGCAGGTGATCCCTCCCGCACCACTTCACAAACTTGTCCACCATTCCTCTGTACGCCGATTCCTGCCTGTCCGATACACCCAGCCTCCACAGAGTCATCAGAGAACTCCTGCAAGTGACAAGACTCAGATATCCCAGCTCCTGTACTCAATACTTTGGTTTATGAAGGCCTATGTGCCAAAATTTCTCTTTATGAGCATATATACCTGAGACACTTCTTTCAGGGATTTATGGATCTGTATTCCCACGTCATTCTGTTCTGCTGCACTCCTCAGTGCCCTTTTGTTCACTGTGTAAGTCCTACCATGGTTTGTACTCCAAAAGTGTAACACTACACACTTGTCTGCATTAAATTCCATCTGCCATTTTTCAACCCACTTTCCCAGCCTGGACGGATCACGGTGCAGCCTTCCGCACATTTCACTCTGCTCCCAGTCTTGGTGTCATCTGCAAATCTGCTGATCCATTTTACAACATTTTCATTGACTTGTTGATTTAGATGATAAACAGCAGTGGTCCCAGCACTGATACCTGTAGCATGCCACTAGTAACAGCCTCCAGTTGGAAAGGTGATCACTTACTACCTCTCCTGTGAAGCTAATGTCGAACCCAACTTACTACCGCATCCGGAATGCCAAGAGACTGAACCCTCTTGACCAGCTTCCCATGTGGGACTTTGTCAAAGGTTTAAATCAGAACAGGACGGAATGGTCTCTGCTGGCCTGGATCTCTGCAGTTCGAGCAACTTTCAAGAAGTTTTCCACTATCCAGGATAAACCTGCCTACTTAATTGGCACTCCACCACGAATACACAGTAGCTGCAGATGTACCATCCATAAAGGGAACAGCAGTTACTCACTAACAGTAATTCGCAAACCAGCAACCTCTAGCACAAGGAACAAGGTCAGTAGGTGCATGGGTTCCTCTCCTGTTGCACATCATCCACACTTGAAGGTCCTTTGTCATTGCTGGATCTAAATCTGAGAATGGCCTGCCCTCTGTGGGAATCATGTGGGAGCACCCTCACCAGAAGATCTGCCGCAGGTCCAGGTGACATCCTACCACCACCTTCTCATGGTCAGAACACATCCCAATAACAAAATCACTTCAGGAAGTTACCCGGTTCTTCTGTTTTTTTTTGCCAGATTGTCTAGAACCCTAAACTATGACATGCTTGCCCACTTTATTTTAGGTTCTAGTATCTGCAGATGTAAAAAAAAATTAATTTATTGGAACATTTTGACTGATTATATCTTCCAGTCATTCACATGCTCATGGATACGTGCCACGTCCTCTTCAGATAAAGATCACAAGGAAAGGCTGGCTAAGTGGCAGGAGAGTGTCTTTTATTCTCAACTTCACTGCCTGGGATGCTGACTACAGCCACTGAAAGCTTAGCTCAGCAATTTAAAAATCACCCCAGGTGAACAAAACAAAAGCAAGTTTGTGAATTCCTTTGACAACCAAGCAGATCTGGCACACAGCTGTGGGTTCTGAACCCAGGTGCTGGTTTCCCATATGAGATGTTGGACGAAAATGAGAAGTTGATATTTAACTTTGATCCTGAATTCACTCCTTGTGGGCAGCACTACATATGCCATATAGAAGCAAGTGTGTTTCTGACATCACAGGGGAGGTGCTTGGGATGAATACAGAAAATATTAGAAACATTCAGTAGGTCAGGCAGAATCTGTGGAAAGAAAAATATAATGTTCAGGTCTGGGACAGATAAAATATAGCAGAGAAAAATGATTAAAGTTTAGTCTCTGACTAAAATTTTAATTAATTTCTCTCTCTCCCAATGTTGCCTGATCGTTGAGTGTTTGCAACATCTTGTGTAACACACACAAAATGCTGGAGGAACTCAGCAGGCCAGGCAGCAACTATGGAAAAGAGTACAGTCGACGTTTTGGTCTGAGACCCTTCAGCAGGACTGGAAAAGAAGGGGGAGGGAGCCAAACTAAAAAGGTGAGGGGAGGGGAGGAAAATACAAGGTGGTAGGTGATAGGAGGAACCAGGACACTCTCAAACTTCAATAGATGTACTGTGGAGAGCATTCTGACAGGCCAAATCACCGTCTGGTATGAGGGGGTAGAGGAGCCTCTGCTCAGGACCGAAAGAAGCTACAGAAAGTTGTAAAGTTACTCAGCTCTATTTTGGGTACCAGCTCCATAGTATCCAAGACATCTTCAAGGGTTGGTGCCTCAGAAAGGTGATGTTCATTATTAAGGACCTGCACCATCCAGGACAGGCTCTTTTCTCATTGTTACTATCAGGTAGGAGGTACAGAAGCCTGAAAGCACACACTCAGTGATTCAGGAACAGCTTCTTCCCCTCCGCCATCAGATTCCTAAATGGACATTGAACCCACTGTTTTATGTATCTTACTTCTGTTTTTGCACTATTTTTAATCTATTCAATATACACACATATACTGTAAACAACACACACAAAATGCTGGTCGGGAAGAAGGGTCTCGGCCTGAAACGTCGACAGTGCTTCTCCTATAGATGCTGCCTGGCCTGCTGTGTTCCACCAGCATTTTGTGTGTGTTGTTTGAATTTCCAGCATCTGCAGATTTCCTCGTGTTTGCACATATATACTGTAATTGATTTACTAATATATTTAATTTTTTTTCTATATTATCACGTATTGCATTGTACTGCTGCTGCTAAGTTAACACATTTCACGACACATGCCTGATTCTGAGAGGGGGAGGTTGTTTACTCTTTTCCACAGATGCTGTCTGACCTGCTGAGTTCCTCCAGCATTTTATGTGTGTTGCTTTGGATTTCCTCGGGTTTGCAACATCTTCTGTTCTTATTTCGGGTTCCCAGCACCTGCAGATTTTAAATATTATCTATTGGGGAACATTTAAATCAGACATACTCAGTGGAGTCTGCATTTACCACCACAGCTAATAAGGAACCACCAAAAGTTGTGTTGCAACAATCCGAAGCACTTCTCAACTGGAAGAGAGGGGGCAGGCACCATTTCAGCTGTTCAACCATAAATCCATTGATGCAAGGGTGCACATTCCATACACCAACAGTTGCAGATACAGTAACCGTGCGGCTCTGCTGCCACTGCGGTAGCAGAGGCGAGCTGCGGACGATCCGCCATCCCACCAGAAGGGGCGGCAGTGGTCACTTTAAGAGGCGGGGCTTGTGCGCCCGCCTGTCACTATTTCTATGGCATCGCGGGATATCGCGAGATTTGCGCAGATCGGACATGGCGGACGGTAGGAGTGGGAGCGCGGATGGGCGGAGGTCGGGGACGGGGAGGGGGAGGGGGAGAAGGAGAAGGAGGTATCGGCACTCCCGCTCCGGGAGAGAGTGCCTTCAGGGACGGACGAGTGGGAGGGCGGGTCTCCCCGAGAACCCGCCGCCCACAACCCCCTGCCGTACCTCATCCAACCGCAAATCCTTATCCCACCCACAGCCGCTCCACTTCTCCCCAAATACCAGCCTTAACTCCGCCCTGTCTTATCCTGCCCCTCCTCACCCCACCCCACAGCAAACCCTTGCCTCAGGCCATACACACTCTCGCACAGACCCAGTTCTTCCCAATACTACCCATACGCTCAGTAACTTGGTCAAAAATTTTGTTTTCTTCCCTTCTCGTTATATTGAACGCGCGTGTATGTTTTTGCACCTTGGCCCCAGAGGAACGCTGTCTCATTCGGCTGTATCTCTGTATGGTTCGAGTGACAATTACATTAGATTTGCTAACTCTCCTCCTCCCAACCCCACCCCAAACCCGAGACCCTTCTCAAAACGTCACTGCCGTCTTCACTAGACCCACAGCCCCCAAACACTGCACTTCCCATTTTCCGTGCTTTGTTCATTCTGCCCCAAACCCTCCTGTCTGCCCCATCCGCTTCCATTTTCCAGTTAGCCTACTCTCTGGGTTAGTGTCTTAAAACTATGTCCCTTGAAAAGGAGGGTAGATGGGTACGCGTGTATAAGTTAGGGGGTGGTTTTTAAGTTTTGTGTTCCTGAGTCTTGTCATTAGAAGTGTCAGAAGTTTCAATTATTTAGCTTCTTTTGAAACATAATCCTTGTACTAACTACCAGTGAAAGTTTCAATTATTAAGTACATTCAATATGAAAGAAATAGAATGCATGATTGCTTCATTCTCCACTGTTGTCTGACGGAACTTGGCATAATTCAGTGAATTAAAGCCTTTAAGTCTATTTTGTGTCTTTTCCATACTGATAACTAATTTGGAGAGTGGAAAGCTGGAAATGTAGACAAGTAGAAAATTAAGTTTGCATGGGAAACTGTTGATTTTGTTTAGGAAATTAGCCAATTTTCATTTCTGAAAAGGTCGGAAAGGAGCTCTGGATGGGGAAGTAAAGTTTAAAAACACAAGTACAGGTAGTTGTAAACCAGGGACCATAATTCAAATCTGTGGATTGAGGTTAAAAGCAGAAAGGCACTGCTTTTGATTGAGATCTTTAAGTATGTTTGAAGCTGTGGGCATAGTTTGTGTATCCTTCAACAGGGGGATATTAAAAGTACTGGAAACTTTTTGAGGATTGAAGTTGAGGCTAAGACTCTGCTTGAGAAAATACTAAACATAGGTTTGGTAAACATGTATTCAGTATTTGAGCTATGACAAAGCTGTGCTGAGCTGTAGGATTCTGAAACTAGTTTATTCAAAGTATGGACAAAGAAAACCCAAAACCCTTGGTTAGTCTGTTAAAGGGGTTTTCCCTGAAAAAAGCTCATGTTCTAAGTGGAAGCATGAGGCCACTGTGCAGAGGAAGTGTTAGGATGGTTGGAAGAGCCATTCCTTATGGTGTGTAGGACTGAGGATTTTGTTGACAATCCATATTAATGTAAAGTTAAAAGTACATGTGTTTTCTAGGAACATTCTTGCACAGTCTGCTAATGCAGGAAAGGGCTTCAATGGTCCAAATAATATTTGCTACTCATTAGTTGAATGTTGCTGTATGATGTGCAACTTGGAAGCATCCTCCTAAGTACACCTTCTGTTCTTTCTAAGGAGTTCTAAGTGGAAAAGTACTTTGTTGAATGTTAAGGGAATGTTTGAGTGTTCCTACTTCTGACCATGTGAAGGTCATTGCTGGAGCAGCCAAATTTATGTTCAGGGTATTATCTCAAGAGACACGTGTAATAAAGTCCTGGGGAAAGGATGGTTAACTGCTGCAACTACAACCAAATGGTGAGGTAAAGCCATTGAAATCTTTTGATGCCCATTATATTAATTTTACCATGACACTTAACTTTAATGTCCATACTACTTTTGAGATCTGGAGTTGTAATTCTAATGAAATCCTGGATATTAATGAGCAAGCTATTAGAGAGAAGCTCGTATTTGACAGAAATATTTTCCAATTTTTAGCTTCATATTAGGGTGGTAGTTAGACAACTGGATTTGAATTTTTTTTCTCTTTAGGATCACTTTGTGGACACATTTTCACATGTGGATAGGTGCCAGTGGAATGGTTTGACTATAGGAATGACTAGTTTTTGGAATGTTTGTCATTCAGTGCTACCTTGTAACATATTGGCCTGTCTCATCACCTTTGATTCATCCAATATTCTTAACCTTTTCTTGAATTTAATTGATTTGGATTCTGTGTTGATATTTCTTGCAGATACTTTATCCTTGACTTTAGCACTTGCGTGCTGGGACTTGCCATTCTGGAATTAGAAATATTCATGAAGGTTTATCTAGTTAATTGTTTAGCATGCATGTGGTGTCACAGACTTTGAAAGGTGTCTTTGTCTTGAAGCTGGAACTTTGCCTCCACTAGGATTGTTCACAAATCACCTGTTCTTGTGCTGTTTTGACAGATAGCTGACAATGTGGTTAAGTAAATATACCTCTATTAAATCACCCTATTTTTGCTGCAGACCCAGTTTATTTTTACAGGTCTCAAGCCAGCTCTATCTGGTGCCACTTACTAATGGATGTGAATGTCCCATCTCCAAAGCACATTCTGTCCCCTTGTTACTTTTGGTGCATTTTCCAATTATTTCTATATGTGGATATGCACTGTTTTGTAAAGCAAGGGTGAGTGAGAGGTTTTCTTGTCCATATTTGCTTTGATGTGAGTCTTCATGGGGTTAAGAGGCATTGTTAAAGACTCCTGGAGACCCTTCCTGTGTGTGTAGACATTCCATAATGTATAAGCATGATGTGATCCTGGGAAAAATGTAAATCAAAAGGTTTACACAAAATGTACTTTGCTTTTGAATGGTTTATTTCTATATGGAGTCAAACATCATAGAACCAGAGCCTTGGACTACTGCATTCATCCACTGCACCTATCTATATTAATCCCTTTAGCTACATTAGGTTCATTCCTATTCTCCGGTGATTCAAGTGCATGTGTAGATGCCTCTTGATTATGGATTTTGGCCATTATCTTACCTGTATATTTTTATATAGTTGTATCAAGTCAGTCTCAATCTTAGTGAAATTGAAGCCCCCCCATCCAGTCTCTCCTCATAAGTGAAATGCTGTAATCCTAATCACCCACTCCATTACAATTTCATCCTTCCTACAGTCTGGTGAACACACCTGTGTATAGTACTGAGAGTGGCCTTATGTTTTATCAATTGTAATATGGATTCTTAGCTCATGTATTCTGAGAACAGTAGGCTATTCATTATACTGAAAAGGCTTCTGCAATAATTTCTATCCCATAGAGGCAATGGTGTTGCAGTGAAAATTAGTAAACAGAATTTTGATCAGTTGGAGAGTTAATGTATGTCACTGTGCTGAACTCTCACTCTGATTTCTCCTGCTGATGGGGCAAGACATATCAGGAGATTGTGATGGAAGAGTTTGCACATGATCTCTGAGAGCTCTGAGCTGGTGCTCCAGCCTGGTTGTGGACAACCTCTTACGATACATGCACCAGCTGTTTTATGAGGTGAACTTTGCAGGGTCGATGAAGCTGGGACCATCTTTGCTGCAGTTGAAATTTGTTGTTTTCAGCATGGTAGTTGTTTTGTTATAACTGAGCGGTTCGCTAGGTCATTTTAGAGTGTGTTTAACAGTGGTTATGAATCTGGAGACATCAGATCAGGTAAGGATCTCTTAGGGAACATAACTGAACCAAATGTGGTTTTATCAGTGCTAAGTCTAGTTGATTTTAGTTATATTAAATTCTACAGCTGACAGGTTTTTAGCCCTTTACGTTGACTATTATTGAATATTCTTCTTTAAAGATTTCTAAGTGATCAACAACTTCTCTAATGGGCTGCTAAGGTTTTGAGGAGTTGCTCAATTTTGGTGATTAAGCCTACCATCCTCGGGGCCAAGTACCGCTGAGGTCAGCACTGCCAGTTGTGTGTCACCAAAACTTAATGAGGAAATCTGAATCATGAGGTCTCTGTTTACAATACAATAATTACAAGCACATTGCAAGCTTTTTTTTATTGGACTTGCTATCTGAAAATTGTATGGCTGATGAAACATTCGGGACAAGTATTTCATAATTCACTGGAGGTTAGATGTGAGAGGATCCATTCAAGTAGAATTCTGCCTATTGCAATTAGGTTGCAGGTAGAGAAATAGATGCAAATGAAATACTGTGCCCAGCTGATGGAGTTACTTTGTGCAAAAAAAACTTACAAATTCTTTGTGTTTTCTGCTGCAACCTTTACTGTTATTTTCTGGCCAGAAGGATAGGAGGAAGGAGAAAGATTTTGGCTTTTAAGGTAGCTTTTAAAATGAAATTTGGAGAGTAGAACACTTGTATGTGCCTGTCGGAATAAAAGGCAAAGATTGTGGGTTTAGGGAATCTTGATTTTCAAGAGATGTTGAGGCTCTGGTTAAGGGAAAAAAAGGTCTTAGCAGGGATTGGCAGGTAGGAAGAGATGAGGTACTTGAGTATAAGAAATGCAAGAAAACGTTTAAGAAAGAAATCGGGAGGGCTAAAGAAGGCATGAGGTTGCTCTACCTGACAAGGTAAAGGAGAATCCCAAGGGCTTCTACAGGTTAAGTTAAGAGCGTGGAGCCAAAAGAGATGGAGATCTTAAAAGGCAAAGCAGCAGTGAGGTCATGGACTGTGTACAGATTACACAAGAGGTGTGTACTATCTTGAGGCAAATTACAGATCCTCAGACCTTGACAAGGTGTTCCTTCAGACCCTGTGGGAGGCAAGTGCAGAAATCGCAAAGGCCTTAGCAGATATGCTTAAGTCATCCTTAGTGAAGGTGAGGATAGCAAATGTTGATCGGCTGTTTAAGAAAGGCTTTAAGAACAAACTAGGAAATTAAGGCCTTTAACCCTGACATCAGTAGTGGGAAAGTTATTTGAAAGTATCTTTAAGGGACCGAATATACAAGTATTTGGATAGACAGGGAATGATTAGGTTCAGTCGCTTGACATTCAGAATGAGGTGGTAAATTGGATTAGACATTGGTTTTGGGGAGAAGCCAGAGAGTGGTCATAGATGGTTGCCTCTCTGGGAATATGGGTCCGTAATTTATTGAAGTGGCATCACAGGTAGAGAGGATTGTAAAGAAAACTTTTGGCACATTGGCTTTCATAAATCAAAATAATGAATACAGGAGATGGGATGTTATGTTGAAGTTGTATAAGTGAAGCCTAGTTTGGAGTATTATATGCAGTCTTGGTCACCTATGTACAAGAAAGACGTAAGTAAGGTTGAAAGAGTATGGAGAAAATTTACAAGGATGTTGCTGGGACTTGAGGACTTGGATTATAAGAAAAGATTGAATTTGTTTAAAACCTTATTCCTTTGAAGATTGAGAGGAGATTTGATAGAGGTGTACAAAATTATAAATGGTATAGAAAAGGTAAATACAAGTAGGTTTTTTCCACTGAGGTTAGGTGAGACCACAACTAGAGGTTATGGGTTAAGGGTGAAAGATGAAATATTTAAGTGGAACATGAGGGGAATCTTCACCACCACCTCAGAGGGTGGTGAGAGTATGGTATGAGCTACAAGGGCAAGTGGTGACTCAATTTTGATTTTGACGATTCAGAGAAGTTTGGGTACAGAGGGCTATGGTCCAGGTGCAGGTTGATGGGAGTAAGCAGTTTAAATGAGTTAACTATAATCCAATTACAAAGGGCCTGTTTCTGTGCTGTAGTTTTCTATGACTTGTATAGAGGAGATCACCCCCTCTCCTCGTCATCACCAAATGCAGTACCTCAAATTGGAAAAAGTGCCAGTGAATCACTGCTTCACCTGCAAGGAACTTTCAGGTTCTGGCACAGTGGAAATGGATAAAAAGTCAGATGTTGCTTCACCTGTGCTCGAAGGTGCCAAGAGCAGTGAAGTCGGTGTCACTGAAGGTGGAAAAGTTTCAACTTGCTGGCTGTAAATGTTAACAGTTTGTCCTGGTCTAGCAACTTTAACACTATGGCCAAGGCAGCACTTCCACTTCCTCAGAAGGCTAAGAAATTTGGGATGTTCTTGGTCACTCTCAGTACTTTTTATATAACAGATACACCAGAGGAAGAATCCTATTTGGGTGCAACACAAATTTGTTACGACAAATCCTCTGCCCAAGACTGCAAGAAATTGATCATGTACACCAGCTTCTGCTCCATAGAGTCTGTCTGTATGTCTCGCTGTCTAAGGAGAGCAGCCAGTTTAATAGTAGACCCCGTCCTATGCTCTGTACATTCCTTCTTTCCCCTCCCATGTGGCAGAAAATACTAAAGCTTGAAATTGCACACCACTAGGCTCAAGGGCAGCTTCTAAATCACTCATAAAACTCTTGAATGAACCTCTCATCAGTTAAAGATGAATCCTTGATCTCATTGTGGTCGAACTTAATTTGTCTAGCTGCACTGTACTTCATCAGAAACTGTAAAACCTGCATTTTTTGTGTGATGTCTGGATGGCATGGGAACAAAAATTTTTCTCTATATCTCAGTACATATGACAATGATAATCCAATTATAAACACAAGAAAACCTGTAGTTGCTGGAAATCCAAGGCAACACAAAAATCAGCAAGTCAGGCAGCATCCAAAGAAAGGAATGCAGTTGAAGTTTTGGGCTGGAAAAAAAGATGAGAAGTCAGAGTAAGAAGGTGGGGGGAGTTAATCTAGTTACCATGCAGAAGAAGTGTGGAAGTAAGTACCCTTTTGGAATGCTGACAGAAGGGAGGCAAGGCTGTACTTTCTGTTTTGAAGATGGCAGAAATTATGGATGATCATTTGAATGTGGTGGTTGGTGGGGTGGAATTTGAGGACAAAAATGGTGGGGGGTCCAAACAGAAGTGCTGGGAATGGAATGGGCGTGGTTGAGACCCCTATCCACTATGAAGAGGATATGAGGAGCACTGATGTGCAAAGTGTTTTTAAAACATGCAACAACGCCAGTAAAACTGGGCAAATGAAAGGACATGTAGTCAGGGTTACTGTGTTTCTAATGGATATTGGATGATCTATCCTTTGAGATGGCAGTAGAATAGTAAGGATAGGGGACAGAAAAGAGTGTTAACGTTTCTGAGTCAAGCTTTGATTAGAATTAATTCACTTTCTTGCTAAGTGGCTATGATTGGGTAAACAGTTAGTACTCAGTAGTTAGAGTAAACTTTTAGTTTAGTTCCAGTTGTTGCTACTTTTCACATGCCAGAGCCATGACGCAACCATTGTGTATAATTAGAATTTATGCATGTGTTTTAAGGAAAAGAGAGAGAAGATTGGATCCAATTTAACAATCTCCGAAGTTCTTGGCAGCATGGTTTTAATACCGTTCTAGTAATTGATTCTTAGGATCAACGGGTTTGCTGAGCCGTAATTGTCATTTCTGTATACTGTCTGAACACTTTAGTCCAACTTCGTAGTCTGTGTACCAAGATAATTGTAATGTAACTGACAGCAGATCAGTTGTAATGACTGTCATTTGAGATAGTTTTGCTTTGCCAACTGATCTATGGTTAATTCCATGATAAATGGTGGTTAGACTAATGTTGATAAACAAGTTTTCCTGGTATGGTAGTTATAAATTGCTGTGTTGTTTAGACAGCAGCAAGTGGTTGCAGAGCTAACTATCTTCCAGCCTGAAGATTTTCTTTAAGAATGGTACCATGGGAATAGTTACAAGACTCATATTTGGCTTTTTTAAAAGGTTTTTGAAATCATTTTGCAGTAACTGCCCACTAATTCATTCCAACTTCCATTACTCATCAGTTAGGGTTTTCTCTTTAATTTGACTTATGTATTTGTTACTTTGCTAACAGAGGAGGTGGCCAAGCTACAGAAACATCTGGCGCTCCTCCGTCAGGAGTACGTAAAGCTACAACAGAAGCTGGCAGAGACTGAGAAAAGATGTGCCTTACTTGCAGCCACATCCAATGCTGGGAATTCCAAGGACTCCTTTATTTCCAGGTTACTTGCTATTGTCTCAGAGCTTTATCAGCAAGAACAGTACAGGTAAGTCTTCATAGTAAATATTTAATGTGTTAACTTCCTGTGTGATAAAATGGCTAGTCGTTTGGCGATGAAACCACAAGTTAAATAGCTAAAACTGATAAATCCTTTGATTTGGTTGAAGTAGGATATACCATTTCACTTTTTAAAACTGACGGTGTAAAAATTGTAAATATAGCCATGGGAACATCAAAATTCAGCAGTACTGCTATAGACTTCTGATATAATTGATCATTTGACATCTTTTCTGCTTCTGCAAATGAGTTTGGATGAAACTTTTGTAGAACTACTCATGAATGAGATGCAAGTTAATATATCTGACTGACTGTATCCCAGGTGTTTGTTATTGAATAATGAAGTAACTGGGAACAGTCACTTAAAAATCTTGATGTTTAATGTAATATTGAAATAATTAAATTTGCACCTATTAAATGGATTATTTTAGACTTCTGATAATGTGAACATCCAATGGTAATATTCATTTTTGTTTGTGGAGGAGAGGGAGGAAAAACTGGAGATTCATCCCCTGCAGTTTATACAATGGAAGTTAGCAGTTTGATCTCTGCAATATCTAATTCTCCATATTAGATACAGTAACCTAGAATATTTCTGATAATGTTCATCATACAGTTGAGATCTTAGCTGAATATAGCACTAACAGTGCAGCATAAACATGTATTGCGATTGAGAATAGGTTAGCTAATACAGGGGTAGTCAAAAAAAGGGTGAGACCAACTAGGACTCAATGTATATAGGTGAAAGCTACAGTTGGGGTATTAAATGGATGTTTAACATTTGTCTTCAGTTGAGGATGTTGCCAGTGTAGCAATGTTTATTTTAAAGCCAACATAATGTAACTCAGATTCTTGTTAGGTCGTCAATTCAATTTACTGGTCATCAGTTTCTCTACACAGTGAGCTTCCAACATCTGGTTGGTCTCTTATCCAAATACTTACAAGGCCTGAGTGAGTTTAACTAAGCATAATGAGAATGCTGAGCCACTGTTTCCCTACAACTGAATGATACTGGTGTTGAATAGAGGAATGATAGAGGAGTGTTCTCCCTGCTCTAGCCGCTTTGGCTACTCTTTTCACTTTTCACCTTGATTTCCCTCATTGACCTTACATACAGTCTTCTTCCCTTGGTTTGAACATGGAAACCCCTCACCTCCACTGCTTCATCTCCACCCCCATCCTCAATCTCACCCCCACCCTTCCTTTCTTATCTCCACACCCTCTCACACCTGTACTGTGACTATCTCCTCACGTTCACGTCCACCCTCCTCACTCCTCTACCCTCTCACCCACCCTTTCTACCATAACCTCACCTACTCTATCCACTCCCTCTTCCCCCGCTCAATCTTCTTGTACACCCTTCCTGGTGCTAGGATGAAAGATAGCGGCAGACAGATCTCAGTCTGCTGGAATCCATGATATCTGGCATTGCTGTGGTGAACGCTGGGCTGGGTGTCTGGGAGTTGGAGACTCACCATGAAGCTCCTTGACGGGTAACACTACTTTCTGAAGTTGATGTTAAAGATGGTGACGAAATGGTGTACAGGAGTGAGATAGATTAGCTGTTTGACTGGTGTTGCAACAGCCACACACTTAACATCAGCAAGATCAGGGAGTGCATTCAGGAAGTGGAAGTCAGGAGAATGCAAACCAGTTGTCATTGAGGGGGTTAGTGGTGGGAATGATGAGCTGCTTTAATTTCCGTGCTGTGAATATCTCAAATGATCCATCCTGGGCCCAACACATTGATGCAATCATGAAGAAGGTACACTAATAGCTTGAGGAAACTTAGTATGTCACCAAGGGCATACTATAGGTTTCTATAGAAAATTGGCAGCCCAATTAATGGGAACCCAGTGTATTAGCGAAATGGTAAAGGGCGGATGGGAATAAAGATGTGTGTTGTCTAAATTCTTATTGGTGACAGGACATGCTGAAACTTTTTCAATAAAATTCTTGGCATAATAGAAAGAAAGGAAACTATGCTAAACCTTTTTATAAAACATTAAGTACCACAATTTAAAGAGGATGTAAAGGCCTTAAATTACAAGATTTATTGGAATAGAATCAAGGATGAAGGGCACAAGTTACATGAGGTTACTTGAGAATGAAATAGAGGGTATTTATTATTAAATTTAAAAATTGTATCTTGATAATGTTTCCAAGTGTAAGTTGACCAGAGTTTACAATTTTAAGATAATTAACAAAGCAGATGTAACATGGATTTTTTTTTTGCAGGTTAGCTCAGTGGTGGAAGTGGTGAAAGCAGATGCAGTTAGTGAATTTTGAGAAGGATTAAAAATTGAAAGGGAAAAATGTGATATTTCATGCTGTGACCTTGAAGCAGAACTGCAGCAGCAGGGTTTAGTCGGTTTGGAATACATTCCACTGAAGTATTGATTTGTACAAGAAGCCCTATCTGCAAATGCATCACTCAATAAGTAAATTGACAAATGATGCTGGGACGATACTGCATATGGCATTTGAAAGAAGTAACGAGAAAAAAAATGAAACAACAAAAATATAATGAGCATAATAATGTATAAATGTGTAGTGCTGAATGTGGTCAAAAATAGTAAGCAACGGCCCTATTACAGAGCCCAGATTGTTAATTTTGTTCAACTATCGTAGCTCAATAATGAACAAACGAAATAGAACAATGAAGCCTTGCAAAATGAAGCCATTGATATTTGAAAGTCTGTGTCCATTGCTGATTGAAAAACAAAGTGAGTGAGCATTAGGGCAGAGTAGATGTGTTGATGATTCCATTTTAAGTGAGTAATCAGGAAGATCCTGGTGGCTTTTCAGTTTGGAAAGGAGGTGTGAGAGGTCGTGTTGTGGAAGGCAAATCAGAATATGGGAAATGAAAAACTAGATGTCAGACAAATTAACAAAGATTACCTAGTACAAGAAAATGAGGATTGAATATTTTTCAAAAACACTGTCACCTATTCATTTGGACAATATGCTGTTGCCACATTCTCTGGTAGTAGTCACCGGATTAGTACAATGTCATCTGATGGGTGAATTTGAGTGGTACCCCTTTCATGGGTCAGTATTGTGGTGAGCTGAAGAACTGGCTGTTGTTATTGACAATCTATGTAGATAGTGTTTAGTTGTGATCATTCTGTCAAATCAGCATTAAAATAAGTCATTTGCGTTTTACAGATTTTTAATGTCTCTACATAACCCGTAATTTGAAGTGTCACTGAAGTTTTTTTTTACTTTTTCGAAGCACTTCCCATTTGTAATCTCTTCTAACTCCTTCCAGTCTTGATTGAGACATTGTTCTTGGTCATATTAAATTTAAAATTTGAGTTTCCGTGCAGCTTTTCAGCACAGTGAGTAAATAGGCTGAATTCCCTCATTAAATGAATTGTATGGTCTGTGGTGTCTTTTTGGTTATTCATTTCCTGGTATGCTTTTGTGAATGATACCAGCATCAATGATGCCAAAATCATATTTTGTTTTGCAGTGACCTGAAAGTGAAGGTTGGAGAAAAGCACCTCAATGCTCACAAGTTTGTGATGGCAGCACGCAGTGATGCCTGGAGCCTTGTAAATCTTGCTTCTACCCATGAGCTAGATCTATCAGGTTTGTGCACGTGCTACATTTACAGTACTTGTTACTACTACAATTCTTGTTTTCTTGTTCTACATTTAAGTCCAACATTCTGAATGTGTGTATTTCAAGCTGGTTATTGGTCTCCTTTATGGAGAAGGTAAGCATTTGGTTTACTGGTTCTTTGGTTCATTATTTAAGACACAGAAGAGGTCATGGTTATCCACTGCAACCAAGCAAGACCTCAGTTTGTGACAAATACTTGTACCACTGTACCCATACTTCCGGGGTTGAGAGATTGGAACTGTCCTGGTGCAATGGCTTTTCCACTTTAAATAATCTGCAGAAATTTCACTGTCATTGTTGTATATAGTGGACAACCAACACACTGCTATGTCCTTTTGATTAACTGTAAATGAACAAAACTAGTGTAGAGATATATTGATAATGGACTACCTTCATGCAATGTTTTCGATGATTGCATCCTTAAAATCTGGATTTTCATTGTAACATTCAAGGTGACTGTCAAATTCTTCATAGTTTCTAACTTGTTGAAGTAGTGAAATAGTTTTATTTTAACTTCTGGCTGTTTCTGGCATCTCCAAGCTTGGATGCTTAAAGCTGCAGTGAGCAAAACAATTCCAAGTTGTCTTGCTTCTTATTTCTTGCCAACTATCAGTAAGAAAAATCACTGCATTTTGAACAGAAGCACATGCAATTGACAGTATTTAAAAATCGATTACTCTAAACATGGTGTAATATCTAAAGGAACCAAAAGTTCACATGACTGATGCTAGTTAGAAACTGTTCAGCAACATTTTCCTGTCCCAATTAAGCATCATAGTGTCCCAAATAAATAAAGGGAATCCCGGCTATTCTCTTTATTAGTTTTTGTTCTTTGAATTGTCCCAAATAAGCGTCTGTCCCAATTCACTGATGAACCAATGAGTCAAGTCTATTTAGAACTCTAGATTGAGGCGAGTCAGTCCAATTCGAATCACTTTAACATTTTCAGTTTGAATGTAGTACAGCTTTGAAAGTATTGCGTAGAAAGAAAAGTTAGATCCTTTTGTCCCTTGTTTTGACTAGAAAATTATAGATTATGCTAGAAATATGCTTTATAGCAAGTACTGGCCATTCAGCTAGTTCGTAAATAGTGACTTGGTCGGGAACCCAAGAAGAAAATCAGCTTGTGGATCTCTAAGCTTCCAGGTTGTGATTCAAGAGGGGCAATGTGGAAATTATGGATAGCTGCATCCTGTTAATCTGTCAACCAGGAGTTTTACACTCACCACTATATTCATAAGAAAACAGACGTCAAGAGTTTGGGGAATGTTGATCATAGACTTGGTGTCTCTGAGAGTCACCTGAATCTAATATGTAGTAAGCATTTATAAAAATGATATGTCAGCCTTTATTGCTGGAAAATTTGAGTAACAGAGATATCTTATACTAAAATTATCTAGGATCTTTGTGAGAGCCGTATTCAACTGTTTCTCTTACTCGGGGATCTATTTCTATTAAGGAACTAGTTTACCAGATTGGTTATTGAAATGAGGGGTCAGAAATGAGAAGGGATTGAGTAGTTAAAACCTCAATTCTTTGTAGTTTAGAATGAGAGATCACTTCATTGAAATGTACAAAATTCTTAATTAGGCTTGCCTGTATTCTGGTACTGTATCTTGGCCACAGTGTCAGACTAAATTCAGGTGGAAATGAGGTGACATTTTTGCACTTGAAGGTTGAGTCCTTGGAATTCACTTCCTTTTGGGGAATGCAGAAGCTGAGTCATTGTTAGATATGACTATTTTTTGACATCAAAGGAATTAGCAAATAGTGGAAATCTATTCTCTGGATAGGGCATTCACCTCCATGTTTGAACATACTTCTCACATTTATTATTTTAAATACCACAGCTGGGTTTCCCTTTTATTTTTTGAAAGGGAAGAGTTATAGTATGTTAATTCCTTCCTCATTTCTGGGATAAAATATTCTGATGGGGCGCTTTAGTAGTGTAGCAAAAATTATTGTGTGAATAGTGGAAGTAAGCAGTTTGATAGGCTTTAATACTCACATGGATAGAAACAAACACAAAACCTACAGCACAGTACAGGTCCTTCGGTCCACAAAGCTGTGCTGAACATGTCCTTACCTTAGAAATTACGTAGGGTTACCCATAGCCCTCTATTTTTCTGAGCTCCACGTACCTGTCCAGGAGTTTCTTAAAAGACCCTATCATATCCGCCTCCACCACCATCACCAGCAGCCCATTCCACGCACTCACCGCTCTCTGTATTTAAAAAAAAAACACTTGCCCCTGACAGCTCCTCTGTACCTACTTCCAAGCACCTTAAAACTGTGCCCTCTCATGCTAGCCATTTCAGCCCTGGGAAAAAGCCTCTGCCTATCCACACGATCAATGGATGTGAAAGGAATGGAAGGAAGCGGATCATAGTCAGGAGGGCAACATTTATAAATTGAAATCAAGATTGTGGGCTGTATGGCCTGTCCAAGGCTGCTGTTCTTTATATGTAAATTACAAATAAAGAACATTTCACATTTTTAGAGCATCTCCAGCATTTTCTGCTTCTGTTTTTATTCCAAAGTCTAAAGAAATGTGACAGCACCAAGAGAAAGCGACCTGATTGATCAGTAACCTGTTCACCATTGTAGATATTCACATTTTCCACCATTGCCATACAGTGGCTGCAGTGTGTATTACCTACAAAATGCATGCAAGTTGCTCACCTTGCTTGTTATAACAAATCTGTGACCCCTATCATCAAGAAAGAAGACTTGTGAAGTATGGGAACACATCCATTTCCCATCCATGTTCACACCATCATGACTTGGATATGTTATAGATATTCTTTGATCTTCTCTGGGTCTAAATGTTAGAAATTCTTTGGCAGAATCTCTGTGAGTAACACCAGAAGAGTTAGAATAGTTTGCACAGTTGTTGCACCATCTTCTGGAGGGGTATTTAGAGACGATAGATGCTGGGTTTACTGCGATGCCCATTCCATTAAAATAGTCAGCTAGGGCCCCTCAGTATATGAAATCAGCTTCATCCTGCACAACAGACTGAAATAAAAACAGAAAATGTTGAAAACACTCATTCTAGTAGACCACTAGAAATAAACAGAACTAATATTTGGCCTTCGTCAGAACTGGGAAAGAGAAAGCAAGTTAGGCTTTGGTTTTAGAGAAGATTGGGGTTGGATAGGGGGAATGTCTCTGGAGGCAAGGTTAACTGGCTTAATGAAGTATTGGAATGAGAAAATGAACAAAAGCTAGAAACTGACAGGTAGACAGTGTGAATATGAACAAAAGAATATAAACATGAAATGTAGAGCAGACTATGTTAATAGAGTGAGGAAAAAGTAAGCCAATAGCACGTACAAAGTACACTGCAGATGCTGTGGTCAAATCAACACGTACAACAAGCTGGAGGAACTCAGGTCGGGCAGCATCCGTCGAAACGTTGACTGCTCGTTTCCACGGATGCTGCCTGAGCCAATAGCACATGACTTGAGTCAGAAAGTGCCACAGTTATTCGTATAACACATGAATATTTTTTCCTTTTCAGATTTGAAGATTGTAAATTTCAGCAACTCTTAAATTCCAATACCTCAGAGTTCCAACAACTGCAGATTTAAAAAATTAAATGATCATTGTACTTTTAACTGCTAGTCTTTCTAATATTATAGATTTCTTTCCTTATTAGATGCTGATCCAAAGGTGGCCATGTCGATGCTCCGATGGGTTTACACAGATGATCTGGATCTGAAAGAAGACGATGTGTTCCTCATTGACCTGATGAAACTGGCCAATCGATTTCAGCTGTTTCCACTTCGGGAAAGGTAGGTAGATTGGTAGATTATTTCATACACACAAGGAGAACTCTGCTTGTATCCATTCTGCTGTTTGTATATGACCTCTAGGTTAGAAATTAATGGAGCAGGTCCTACTTGAAATGCCTTTGGGATTTTAATTTGGTATTTTTCATTAGTAAATGTGTAGTCAGATTTGGGAAATTGTTTAAAGTTAAGCTCAAGAAAAATGAAGTGGTTTATGGGTGGAGAGGAAGGATTTTGAGGAGAAAGGACTTACAGTAAAAAGTGGGAATATTTGGGTCACAGTATACATCAAATTGGTATTGGTTTATTATTTTATATACCAAAATACAGTGAAAAGCTTGTTGAGGACTGTTTATATAGATCATATCATTGCAGAGTACACGGAGTTAGATTAAGGTAAAACAATAGCAATGTAGAATAAAGTGTAAAAGCTATTGATAAACTGCAAGACAATAATGAGGTAGATTGTGAGGCCAAGAGTCTATCTTATCATAAACAGATCTTTCAAGAGTCTGATAACAGTGGGATAGTAGCTGACCTTGAGTCAGGTGGGACATACTTACAGGCTTTTGCTTTTTCTGCCTAATATGAGGGGGGGGAAGAGGGAATTTCCATAGGGTCTTTGATTTTTCTGGTTTCTTCATTGACAAAGTCTGTTGAGATTCCTGTGAAGTGCTGAGCTGTGTGTCAGTTCTCTGTAGTTTTTTGCAGAGTAGTTGCCTTACTGAGCAATTGAGCGTCCAGACAGTGGGTTAAAAGTTGGTAAGCATTGACAGGGGGAATAGAGGCATGGGTGAGCTTTCTTAGTCATGACATCAATGTAGTTGTTAACATTTTGGAATTGGAAAATGGCAGGTGAGATTCAGGACAGATGAATGTGAAATAGTACATGTTGGCACTTGACACCACAGTTGTACCTTCAGAGTACAAATACATCAGTCACTAACTATTCCCCCTTCATGAGTTAGCAAGCCAATGGACAATACCTAGCGTTGTAGAGTTTATTTCTCAAGAGTTGTATTGAGAAGTAGGGAAGTTTTGCTAGACACACTTGGAATATTGCATACAGCACGTTTGATTGCTGAATGTGAGATATACAGTAGTGGCACTGGAAGGAGTGCAAGGTAGAATCCAAGCAATCCATAGGGGATTCATTCACCTAATTCCAGGTTTTACATGTTTATCCTATCAAGAAAAGCTAGATAATTTGGTTTCTTATTCCTTATAGTTTAGAAAAACAAGGGGTCATTTTACAAGGTCTTAAGGGGCCTTGACAGGGTAGATGTTGGGATGTTGCCACTATTGGAGAGGCATGAACAAGAGAACATAGTGGCATATATGTCCTACTGTTTGACTTCCTAAAATGCATCACCTCTCATTTGTCAGGGTTAAGTTTACCTGTCGATCCTCTGCTCAACTTTCCATCCTGCTGTAACCTTAAACAACCTCCCTCACTATCCACAACATCCTTTGGTGTCATCTTCAAGCTTACTAATCACACCAACATTACCACAAACCAGTTGGGGTCTGAACACCAATCCCTGTGATCTATCACTGGTCAGAATAGTACCCTCTCCACCACAACCCACCTCTCCTGTCATCAAGATGACTTTGGACCCAATTAGCCACTTCAAAGAACCTTTTGGACTGATATATCAGGTTAGTTCTGGATGCATTAGGCTTTGTGGGACATCAGCTGTTATCTATTTACATAGCAGGTCCTACAGGTTTAGATGAGATCCTACATCCAGACTAAGAATAGAGAGGAACAATGTCCAGTAAAGAGGATGAATGGTGAGACCAATGAGTGAGAGGATGGAATTGCGAGGCAGGCAGGTATATGATGGATGGTGGATGGTGGGGGGGGGGGGGGGAGTGGCAGCTAGAGGCATGAGCTACAAGTGAAAAAGGATGGTGATAATGGGGAACTATTAATAGAGCGATGAAGGGTAGGTGGAACTAGATGGGGAGGGAATCCTGTGGATGAAATGTTTGAGTAGTAGGAGGATGGGACCAAGAGAGATTGGGGATTGAGACTGAAAATGAGTGATGGTGGCTTGGTGTGGGGGCGGGAGGAAGGAACAAAATGGGAGGACTGTAGGTGGATTGGATGAAGGGAAACAGGAGGTTACTGTGGGAAGTCTGTAACCCAGTTCCAGCTGGGTAGTCCATAACACTAAAATATGAACTTAAAATAAAATTTATACTATTGGGTATTGACCTCCCCAGTGGTAATATGAGATGCTGTCACCAGAGCTTCAGTGATTAGAAAAAGGACATGGCAGATGGAATATAATGTATCATCCTCTTTGGTTTTAAAAAAAGGCAGAGTTCCTGTTAAATGATATATTTTTTAAAGGTGTTGGTGTTTGAGGGACCTGGATATCATTGTATCCATGTCATTGAAAATTGTTTGGGTACAGCAAGCAGTTAAGAAAGCGAACAGTAGGTTAGCCTTGGAGACGTGAGACTGCATATGCTCGAATCTGGAGCAACATGTTAAATGCTAGAAGAACTTGGATGGGGGAGGGGGTTGAGGTTGTGCAGGCATCTGTGGAGGAAAATGAACAGTTGATATTTCAGATAGAGACCCTTCATTTTGACTGGGTGGAAGTGGGAGAGAGAGCCAGTATAAAGAAGAGAGAGGATGGAGTGCAGCAAGAGCTGGCTGGTGATAGATGGATCTAGGTGAGGAATACTGGCTAATGGAAGAAGAAAGGATTGAAACAGTGACAAGCTGGAAGGAGATAGATGGAAGCAACAAAGCAGATGATGGAATCTGTTAGCAAAGGAAGATGGAGCATGGAGCACCTCCAAATAAGGGAGGTGGAGTGGGCAGTTATGAGAAGGGGCCCTGTTGGAGGAGTGTGTAGATTATCTTGAGGACATCTTTAGGGAGTGTTGTCTCAGAAAGGTAGCGTCCATTATTAAGGACCCCCAGCACCCAGGACATGCCCTTTTCTCACCATTACCTTCAGGTAGGAGGTGCAGAAGCCTGAAGGCACACATTCAGCGATTCAAGAACAGCTTCTTCCCCCGCCATCCAATTCCTAAATGGACATTGAAGCTCACTTTTATAATATACAGTATTTCTGTTTTTGCCTTTTAATCTAATCAATATACATAATTGATTTACTTTTCATTTATTATGTTTTTTATTGATTATTATCATTATATTTCTCTCTGCTAGATTATGTATTGCATTGAACTGCTGCTAAGTTAACAAATTTCACGTCACATGCCGGTGATAATAAACCTGATTATGATTCTGTATTAACCTTTACTGGAAAGGGATATGAGTCTGAGAACTCCTACTACAATCTTATAGCACCTCAGTGAAGTAATTCCTGGAATATTCTGTCCAGCTCTGATCTATGTAATGGAGGGAGCAGAGCACATGTTCACTAGATTGATTTCTGCAATTATGGGGTATTGTCTTAAGCATACTGAGGGCCTAGATTTGTCTTTTAGCTGTATCAGGAAATCTGATGTGTTGCTGTCAGTATCCCAAGATCACACTCCTTTATCATAAATTGTAACATTTGAGATTAGCTTTATCTTTTATGTGTACTGCCTTCATGTTTGCTTCCTTGTTTTTGAGTAACCAGAGCTAGAGTATGTAGTACTTGTCTTCTTACCAAAATTCAAAGTACATTTATTATCAAAGTATATATACATCGCCATATACAACCCTGAGATTCATTTTCTTGTGGGCAGTCATGGTAAGTACATAAAACAATAGAATTAATGAAAGATCATGCCCAACAGGACAGACAACAACCAGTATGCAGAACAACCAACGTACTGTGCAAATACAAAAAAGAAAGAGCTGAAAAAGAAATAATAAATAAATATTGAGAGCATGAAATGACCACTAACAGAAGAAAGTCTGCAGATGCTGGAAATCCAAAGCAACACACACAAAATGCTTGAGGAACTCAATCAGGCCAGACAGTATCTATGGGGGAAAAAAGTAAACAGTTGACATTTTGGACTGAGACCCTTCTTTATCGTTTGATTAAACCATCTCACTCATTGTTTCATTTACGGAACTTAGCATTCTGTTGAACTTAAGATTTTTCTGCTTTGCATTGATAGTTTAAAAAATATCTGGTAGGAGTTGGTCTCTTGCAGCCCTTTATACTCCCCCAATTTAGTGTGGCTGATTTTTTTTTCTTCAGTACCATAGTTCACTGATCCCAACGTCCTTGATATCCAAGAACCTACCAATGAGTATGCTGAATGACAGCTTCCACCATTCCCATTTGTAGAGAATTCCAAAGATTTAGCACCCATTGGCTGAAAACATTCTTACTTTGGGTAAGAATAGTTGACCCGTTATGTTCCAGTGGAGGTCTGTAGAACATGAGGTGACCACTAGTTATGGTCATCCCAGTCACAGGGAACACAAGTGTATTTTCCATAGAAGCTTTCAGCCTATTTAGCAATTAACTTTAACTTTCTCTGGTTGAAGTTTTGCTCCTGGCTTTTCTTGAGATAACTGATGATGCTTCTGCATATCTTGTTTGTGACTTGTCTTCAACTGCCCATTCAGTTATATAATCAAAAACATGAGAAAATGCCATGTTTTTGCATCATTTCTCCCTTGCTTTCAAGCTAATTCATGCCCTCTTTAAACACTCATTGATGGTTCTAAAAATGTATTTGAGCATTAAAAGTGTGAGTTAACAATGGACAGTGTTGATGCTAAATTACTTCCTTTGCATTCCCTTAAAGGCATTTCATATTCTATACTCCTAGTCTTTGGTATATTTGAAAATCTGATCATTTACTGTCTCAAGACCTTCTGTTTCCTGCACGTTATCAGGATAATGATACAAACCTGGTGAAGGTCAGCATCCTCTTTTGTAACATCCTTTCAGTACTGGGTCATGTAGTGTTTGTGTATTGCATTTACTTGCATGTGGTTCTTTTGTGCTCAAAATGATGTGGCCTTGTTCATCAGTTCTTAAGTTAGGTATGCTTTGACATATGTAAATGCATCTCTATAATCGGCTTCACAACTCACAGCAACGTACATTTACTTTGGCAGAAATCTACATGTTCAAAAGCACTAAGCTATGATTGCATATTTTATAAACAGGGACTCTGAAGTCTTGTGAAGTTATTTGTTGTTAAATCTCGCGCATCCCAAGATCAAGAAATAGTCCTGTTGCACTGATTTATTTTAACTTTACCTTGCCGTGCTCCCCCACTAGGGTCCTGTTCTATGCTTCCCTTTAAGTTTATCTGTTCTAGAAATGTTCTGGAATTTTTGGTCCTTCTTGGTGTCCACTTGTTTTTGGTATAATGTTTGTAAATTTTGAGTTATTTCTGGTGGCTTCTATATCATTTTTATACTATTGAAATTATGCATAATGTTCAATTGTAGTGTAACTGAGCTTAAAGAAGCTTAGTGTAGAAGTCCCCCTGAAGTTGTCCCCATTGATGTGTATGGCTTCATTACCTGATGATGTCAGCTGATGAATTTGTGATTTGCTACCCCGTGTAGATTAGGTTTCCAGGAAGTAAATGGTTTGCCTTGTTCTTACTTCTAAAAACTTCACATGTGTCTACTTTTAAGAGCTAGTTTTCATTTCTCCTTTGCACGTCCAGATTTTTTTCAGCCCTTGTCATTTACTTCCCAGGTTAAACTTTAAGATGGTTGATTTTCAAATCTAAGTGTAAGTAAATTATGGATAATAGTTGTGATAGTATTCATTCCTTTTGGCCATGACCAATCTAAATAATTCACAATTATGTTTAGTTAGTCTGCAATCCATTTAATTGTCCTGTGACTTCAATGTTCATCATATATCAATGATCTGATATTTTTTAAATCCATGCCTGCATTTCTCTTTTATCACTTTAAAAAAAAGTAAGGTAGGTCAGCTTTGAAAACTTTGACCAGAGGATGCCAATATAAAAGTTTGTGCTATGACATCTGGCATTTTTGTTCACTTTCTATTTTATTGTCCAATATTTCTGCACAGCTAAGATGCTGATACACCAGAAGGATCTACTCTTGCACTCAGAAGGATCTGCACTCTTGTTGAAATAAGCATGTATAGTGAATGTTGTAACCCACTATTGTAAGATGTTTGAATGCTAACCTCTTTATTGCTGGCAACTAAAATTTTTTTTGATATGTCCTGTACTCTTGAAGCAGAGACAGTAAATCTTTTCCTACTGACAGGTGTGAAAAGGGAGTAATGTCGATGGTTAACGTTAGGAACTGCATCCGGTTCTATCAGACTGCAGAGGAGCTGAATGCTGTTGCATTACTGAACTACTGTTCTGAAATCATAGCCAGCCATTGGGTGAGTCGCAGGATCACAATAGCTTGCATTATGTTTCATTGTCAATGTGGTGAAATGTCTTGAGATACTTAGCAAGAGAGATGCACTTAAGGTATAATGTTTATGTATAAGTTATGTTTTGTGCTACATCTTTAGAATAGTTCCAGATTTGACCTGAATATTTCTCAGTTATTAACAGTTTTTGACTTGGCAACAATTTAATGTTGCCTTTGCTGTGACATTAATAAACTTTGTGCCCATATCAAATAGGCGACATGAACATTCTTTGCCTCATTTCCCAAATTGGTGATGTGACCTACTGAAAATCTACTTTGGTTGTTTTAATTGTAGGGATTTGCTTTCTAGGAAATGGGACATTTTTGGACAACATTACTTTCTCGTAAGGTGCAATTTAGGAATAGAATTTTTCATCAATGAAGTATGTAATATTGAAGTGCAATTATGGAAAACTGGTTGTTTGAAGTTTACTTTGGTATACCTGATGAGTGAATGGTGGGTGCTGGATATGACTTTATTAACTTGAATTCACCCAGAAATTTGCTTCAAATCTTAGAGTGTTTGCAGAATTTTCACTGTAAATTGGAGATTGAATGGCTTTTTTGGCCCCACATTAAATTTTCAGTGAGCCACGAGGGAATCAGTTTGAACTTGTTTGCTGAAGTAGTTCATTTCCATTATAAAAGTGGTAACTGTAGTTTTGCCTTCCATATCCCTCAAGGGAAAGATTGTGTTTGGATGAAATGCAGGATTAAAATGGTCTTTGACTTCTCAATTTGGACATAAGCCTTTGATGGTATTGGCCCCTCCCCTGTGTTGTAGCCAAGTTGGTCTTTTAATATGTATTTTATTTTAGTTATTAAATTATTCCTTCACTTGCTATTGCAGGACCTTGTGGCAACAAATTCTTTGCCATTATCTTCCAGTTTAATAGTAAGATAGTTTTTTAAAAAATCATTGTGATGAGTTGGATGCAGGATAGACTAGTATTTTAATGGTCCAGTTAGATTAATAACGTCATCTAGTGGTGAGCTTGGGTTACATTTCCCACCCTGATTTGGCATTGTGAAATGTGTAACCCAACTGAGATGCAGACAAAAACAATGCTGGGGAAAAACTCTTAGCAGGCAGCATCTGTGGAGAGCGTTAGTACTTTGCTTCAATGTGTAAGTGACTGATTTACAATATCTGTAGTATTTTTCTTTTGCAATATTAGACTGCAGGAAAACATTGTTATCAATGCATTTACTTTCACCTTCAGAGCCCATGTTACTTTAACTATTCCTTAAGTAAAAGAATCTGGCCATAGATGCTATATTTTTTGTAGTTTCTTGCAAAATAACCTGAGAAATCCAATTCTAGCCTCCATAGCAGTAGAATTTTGTTCCATTTAGCATCAAATGTTGGATTGCAGTGTTAGATATTCCCATGAAAGACTTCTCTACTTGTGTCTATCCACTGAAGTCAATGATCTTTCAATAAAAAATGTTACTGTTTTACTTCATAAATAGTAATAAATTAATTGGTTCCTGATCTGGCCTTTTCTCAGCAATTTCATTTACCCCAATCCACGTTTCCATTCCCTGGGATAGGTCACCATTCATTATCTGCTCATTGATCAATCTCCTTCTTACTAATTTGGTATGATTCTGTGCCTTTGCATGTCTTCTGTAAAGCTTTCATTGTTTTTCTAAAGTAATTTTCCTCACCCATGGCATCTACAGAATGAGAATTGTCCTTTGTGATTGATGAATAGAAACGTAATTTGCAGAAAACTTTGAGAACTGAATGGAAAATTGCACCAAACATGTTATAAAACAGTCATCAGCGTTCTCAACTGCATTTAAGGGTTGCAATCAATAAAAGGGAATTAACATCCATTTTAAAAGTAAAATTTTGCTTATTGAGCTAAGATTATATTTTGAAGAATGATTATAATATTCTGTCTTGGTCAGTAGAAAACTATCCCTATGCTAGGAATCCTGATTGTAACAAACTTCGTCTAGGTTCTGAACTCCATTACTCAGCCAGGTAACTGTAGAATAGTGACTGTTAAATAAGTGCTTTTTAAATGAAGGATGTGGATAGAAGCAGCAAAAGGCCCTGTGTTTAGAAAAAGCAGGATTTGTCAGATTTGACCTAGGACTGAATCGAATGTTTCTTGAAACTGTTCATCAGAACCAACTGGCATTGATCTAAAATACTAGCTATTTTTCTCTGCAGTTGCCACTTGACCTGTTCAACATTTCTAGTTTTGTTTTTATTCTGCATCAGTAATCAGTGCCCAGATCAGGTACAGGGTGAAGGGCTTTCATGACCAGACCTGTCCACTTAACTTCCTCACTGCTTTTTCCTTGGAATATTTTGTCACAAAAAGACTATTTGTCGTATTTGTTTAGTAGTAACTATTCTGAAGATAATAGGCCAGTTGCCAAAAGTGGAGGGAATAAAGTTGGCAGTGTGCGTGAGGCTGGAACAGAGAACATTACAAGCAATTTGGATATGAGAACTTAAAATTGCGTCAATGAAGATTACAATGTCAAAGCATTTTCCATTGCACCTTTCAAAAATATTGGCTTTCTGTTGTACAACAATGTAATTAATGCTGTCATTAATTTTGTTAATCACTCAACAGCCTTAAAAATAGTTGCTTTGATTGTTTGTCTATTGGCCCATGTTGGCTACTAAAAGCTGTTTCTGTATTTATCCAGGATGACCTGCAGAAGGATGATTTCAGCAGCATGACTGCTCCTTTATTATACAAAATGATTAAATCAAAAACAGAATATCCTTTGCATAAAGCTATCAAAGTGGAAAGAGAAGATGTTGTATTTCTCCACCTTATTGCAATGGATTCTCAGGTAGAAGTAACAGCTGTTAACTAAAGTGCTTTCTGCAGTGCCATGATATTGGTGCTTATCTTAATTCTCAACCTTATATATTGTAACATTGAGCAATCTTGTCTGGTTCATTGTATGCTAGCTGAAAGGAGTGCATTTTTGCTGTAGCCTTCAAGATGAGCTGCATCTGCAGCAGATGTTTGGTGGCATACAGGTCTCGAGAGCAGTGAGGCAGCAGGTCTAAATTGCACCAAAGTTTAATCTTGACCTTGGCTGCTGTCTGTGGCGTTTACCCGTGGTTTTTACCAGTTCCTCTGGTTTCCTCCCACATACCAAAGAAATGCAGGTTTTCAAGTTAATTAACTACAAATGATCACTGCTTAGGTGATTGGTAGAATTGGACCAGTGGGGGTAGTGGGGTGGGGAAGGGGGTGATAGGAATGATACGAATGTGACATGTGTGCAAGTGGGTGCTTGATGGTTGGTGAAGACTGAGTCTGCAGAAGGGCCTGTTTCTGTGCTCTGTGATTCAAAGTTGTTAATGATGTATGGGATTTAACTCTGTACAAATGAAACTTCTGAAGAGAAAACAGCCTTGAAAGCAATTTTACTAAGAATTTCTCAGGCTTGCTTATCTTCGAGACCTACTTATTTCTGTTCTGTGGTTAAAATACTCCCATTATTTTGCATAATATCCTGGGTTATTGGTAATCAGTCTGTTTAGTTTATTGGATTTTGCTTAAAAGTTACAAATTGTGGAGTACATATAACTGGTGAAAAGATTTCAGATTTATTTATTGCATGTACATTGATTGTGTTAACAACCATCACACCTAAGGATGTACAAATGAAATGGAGCTCATTTTGGGAATAAATATTTGCCTCTTTTTAAAGGGATTGCCTGAGTGCATCAAGTGTGTGTTTAGTAACAGCACCAAAAACAAATCTGGCCAATTTCATTTTGTAGTGTAAAGAATTTTTTTCTTGTTTCTCGCATCCCACTACCACACGCTCTTTTAGAAAGTGGACTCCTGAAGCTGAACAGGCCCTGAGAGACTGCTTCGGTACTACTAACTGGGATGTACTGCAAGGGGGGCTCTGTGGGGGTGTTGAGGAGGTCACTGAATGCACAACGGACTATATTAACTTTTGTGTGGATGCAGTTGTCCCTGTTAGAACTGTTCGCTGCTATCCCAATAATAAGCCCTGGATCACTAGTCACATCAAAGGCCTCCTAAACCAGAAGAAGAGGGCCTTTAAAGATGGTGATCGGTTGGAGCTTAAAAGAGTTCAGAAGGAACTCAGAGTACAGATAAGGGGGGCAAAGGAGCAGTATAGGAGGAAGCTAGAACAAAAGCTGCAGAAAAAAAGCATGAAGGAGGTGTGGGATGGGATGAAGATCATCACCGGATGCGGTGCAAAGTGGGGGGCGAACATAAGTGGAGATGTGGAGAAAGCGAACCAGCTGAACAACTTCTTCAACAGGTTCGACAGCTCAATCTCATCCTCACCGCAGTAATCCAGGCTTACTTCCCTCACAGGAAAATAGCCACTCACAGGAGACCTTGCCCACGCCCAGGATTACGGCTGCACAGGTGGAAGGTCAACTGAGGAAGATCTGTACCAGCAAGGCGGCTGGACCGGATGGAGTTTCCCCACGATTACTGAGGGCCTGTGCGACTGAGCTGGGAGAACCACTACAGCGCATCTTCAACATGAGCCTGGAGCAGAGAAGAGTACCCAGACAGTGGAAAACATCCTGTATTGTCCCGGTACCGAAGAAACCACAACCAAAGGAGTTGAATGACTTCAGACCTGTTGCCTTGACGTCGCACGTGATGAAGACCATGGAGCGGCTGATAATACAGAATCTGAGGCCACAAACCAGGCACGCCCAGGATCCTCTTCAGTTTGCATATAAGGAGAAGGTGGGAGTGGAGGATGCCATCACGTATTTGCTGCACAAATCACTCTCTCACCTAGAGGGGGTCAGTTGTGCTGTGAGGATTACATTCCTTGACTTCTCTAGTGCCTTTAACACCATCCAGCCCAAGATCTTAAGGCACAAACTAACGGAGATGGGAGTAGACTCTCACATGGTGGATTGGATAGTGGACTACTTGACAGATAGACCTCAGTATGTGCGGTTGGGAGACTGTAGGTCTGACACGGTGGTCAGCAGCACAGGAGCGCCGCAGGGAACCGTACTCTCTCCGGTCCTGTTCACCCTGTACACATCAGACTTCCAATATAACTCGGAGTCCTGCCATGTGCAGAAGTTCGCTGATGACACGGCCATAGTGGGGTGTGTCAGGAATGGACAGGAGGAGGAGTATAGGAAACTGATACAGGACTTTGTGATATGGTGCAACTCAAACTACCTGCGTCTCAATATCACCAAGACCAAGGAGATGGTGGTGGACTTTAGGAGATCTAGGCCTCATATGGAGCCAGTGATCATTAATGGAGAATGTGTGGAGCAGGTTAAGACCTACAAGTATCTGGGAGTACAGTTAGACGAGAAGCTAGACTGGACTGCCAACACAGATGCCTTGTGCAGGAAGGCACAGAGTCGACTGTACTTCCTTAGAAAGTTGGCGTCATTCAATGTCTGTAGTGAGATGCTGAAGATGTTCTATAGGTCAGTTGTGGAGAGCGCCCTCTTCTTTGTGGTGGCGTGTTGGGGAGGAAGCATTAAGAAGAGGGACGCCTCACGTCTTAATAAGCTGGTAAGGAAGACGGGCTCTGTCGTGGGCAAAGTACTGGAGAGTTTAACATCGGTAGCTGAGCGAAGGGCGCTGAGTAGGCTACGGTCAATTATGGAAAACTCTGAACATCCTCTACATAGCACCATCCAGAGACAGAGAAGCAGTTTCAGCGACAGGTTACTATCGATGCAATGCTCCTCAGACAGGATGAAGAGGTCAATACTCCCCAATGCCATTAGGCTTTACAATTCTACCGCCAGGACTTAAGAACTTTTTAAAAGCTATTATTAATGCTTTTTGAGATAGTGATTTAGATGCATATCATATTTTTTTACTGAGTTAAGTATTGTATGTAATTAGTTTTGCTACAACAAGTGTATGGGACATTGGAAAAAAGTTGAATTTCCCCATGGGGATGAATAAAATATCTATCTATCTATCTATCTATCTATCTATCTATCTATCTATCTATCTATCTATCTATCTATCTATCTATCTATCTATCTATCTATCTATCTATCTATCTATCTATCTATCTATCTATCTATCTATCTATCTATCTATCTATCTATCTATCTATCTATCTATCTATCTATCTATCTATCTATCTATCTATCTATCTATCTATCTATCTATCTATCTATCTATCTATCTATCTATCTATCTATCTATCTATCTATCTATCTATCTATCTATCTTCACTAAAGCATTTCATTCTATAGTTGCCAGGTAAACTAAATGAACTTGATGATAACGGAGAACTAGCCTTGGATCTGGCTCTCTCTCGACGACTAGAGAGTATTGCAACAACGCTGGTTAATA
Organism: Hemitrygon akajei; assembly: GCF_048418815.1. Lineage (NCBI taxonomy): Eukaryota > Metazoa > Chordata > Chondrichthyes > Myliobatiformes > Dasyatidae > Hemitrygon > Hemitrygon akajei. The sequence continues at coordinate 50,257,257 of NC_133131.1, forward strand.
ACAAAGCAGATGTTGACATGGTGGATAAGAATGGCTGGAGTTTGCTTCACAAAGCTATCCAAAGAGGTAAAGTGAAAGTGAACAATCAAAGGTCCATGCATTGATAGTTTAAATGTTTTCTCCAATGTTCAGCATGGTCTGTTGTGGAAATGATTTGTTTATCTGGAATTGGCTCAGTAGCATATTTTGCAAGTTATGAAGATGTGGATCTACTTATTTAGTATAAACCTATTTATACTGCAGCTGCAGAAACTATGTATATTATAACTGAAATAAAACCAAAATGCTAGAAACTTTGGGTATTCAGCAGCATGTGAGCAAGGGTGGAAAAAATGTACCGTAAATCTTTCAGGTTGTTCTCTTTATCAAAGCTGGAGAGATGATGGATACTAAATAAGTATGGGGGAGTGCAAGGGATAAGGGAAGCAGTATCAGGTGAGATTAAATGAAAAGGTGATTGGCAGTTGTGGATAAATTAAATCAAAATTGACCATTTTCAGTAGCTGTTTTTTAGGTTATGAATGGGGACAATGTTCTTGAATTGTTGTAATTGTAGAATGTATCAAATCTATAGGTCATTTCCTAGAGTTCAAGTTTTGTTGTTCCACCCAAAAACTGTTTTCTTCATCAATTCTGTTAATAGCTGATTTTGTTAAAAATTTGTTTACATAAACATTGTGTTCTGGCACCACACAGTGAAATAACACAAAATAATTCTGTGTGGTGGTTGTCTGTCGGGGTCCGAGGAAGACTAAACATTGTGCAGTCATCTGTGGATATGCACGTGGCTTCAGAGGCTGAAGGCCGAAGCACACATGCAGTTGCGGGTTGGACATGGAATGGCGGTTGTTGGAACAGGAGCATACACGGCTTTGTGGCGTCGGTCTCGTGCTGCTGCAAGGCGCTGATTTCGGTCATGCTCAAAGTCAGATGCGGCTTTTCTGGTCAGGGCACGTCATGCAGCCCTGTCGGCTGTGGACTCCTCAAGTTGTCGAGGCTGGAGGTCTGTCCATTTGATGTACAATTTCAGATTGTCTTTGAATCTTTTTTTTTGGGCGGCCCTGATTGCGACTGCCATGCTCAAGCTCACTATAGAGCAGCTGCCTGGGATTGTTATTGCACCCATGCAGATCACATGGCCAGTCCAGCGTAGCTGGGCTTGGGGGACCTTGCCTCAATGCTTGTGCTGTTGGCTCTGTCAAGGACTTCCTGGCTGTTGATTTGGCCCTGCCATTGAATCCTCATGGATCGACTGCAGAGAGCGCATATGAAACTGCTCCAGCTGTTCAATGTGCCTGAGGTACAGGGTCCAGGTTTTGCAGCCGTACAGGAGAGAGGTGAGGACCACAGCCTTGTACACCTTGAGCTTGGTTGAAAGCTGAATGTCCTTGTGCTCCAGAACATTAACACAGAGTTTCCCAAGTGCCTGGCTGGCTTTCTGGATCCTTGCTATGATCTCTTTGTCAAGGGATCCGTCACTGGACATGGTGCTTCCTAGATACTTGAAGCTCTCCACATTCTTCGGGACAGTGCCATCGATGGTGATGCATGGCTGAGGAGGGTGACTGTTTGGTGCAGGTTGTAGGAGAGCTTCTGTCTTACCGAGGCTGATTGTCAGGCCGAACAGCTTTGAGGCTGCGGAGAACTTGTCAACATTCGTCTGCAGGTGGTTCTCCTGGTGGGCCATGAGGTCACAGTTATCAGCAAACAGAGCTTCAGTGATGAGCCTCCTCAATGTTTTGGTTTTCGCGGCAAGGCGTCTCAGGCCAAACATCAATCCACCTAGGCGATATGTAAATACCCAGGTCTAGGTCTTTAACAGCATGCTTCAGCATTTGGGTGAAGAAGAGGTTGAATAACACTGGTGCTAGAATGCTTCATGCCATTTGAGATGTTGAAAGTTGCAGATGGGGAACAACCTAAGAACACTTCTCCTGTCGTGCCATCGTGGAGCAGGCAGATGAGTGTAGTGAATTTCTGCGGGCAGCCAAGCTTTCTAAGGATGAGCCACAGCACGTTACTGTTGACTGAGTCAAACGCCTTCGTCAAATCAATCAAAACAGGGCATAATGTTCTGTTCCAGGCACTTCTCCTGTATCTGTCTCACTGAAGATCATGTCGACAGTGCTGCATTGCGACTCGGGAAGGTTCTCTTCTGACACTGTTGGAATCGGTCTGTTAAGGGTGATGTGGGCAAGGCTTTTTCCGGCAATGGAAAGTAGCGAGATGCCTCTGTAGTTCCCGCAGTCAGTCTTTGAACCTTTATTTTGTAGAGGGCTATTATCGTTGCGTCTCTGAGGTCAGGAGGCATCTCTTCTTCCCAAATGCTAGTCAGGGTGTTGTGGAAAGCCTCAAGTGATAACTTGCTGGGTGCATGGGAGGGGTAACGCTTCTAGATAGGGGGCTTGTCACACTCCTTAGAGTGGCTCGTCATCTGTTGGTCCCCACCAACGCCCAGCTCTCACCTGTGGCTCCTCATAGCTGTTTGCATGCGACAGCAGCCACACCCCAGGCAATGGCTTCAACTGGCTGGCTAAACCAGGTGTAGGTAGCCAACGGGTCTGAATTCTGTGTGATGGTTATTTAATAACCCAAAATTGCCAATAGCACAGTAATTATGGTAACTGATGGTAAACCCAGATCTGCTTTACAAGATTCTTTTAAAATACCATTGTCCACTTTGAATCAAACAAATTCAACGGTCGGGCTGCACTGGAGAATTAAACTCCAGTGATTCTTTAGTATCCTTCAGAGATATATTAGTAAAGACCAGCTCTGGAGTAGCCTGTATGTGGCTCAGAACAACTGAAAATGGTTGCTTCAGTTTTGTATTACCATTTTCTGAGCAGAAGAGGATTGGAAGATCCTTTTGTACCTCATTTTGTGGTGTTCTTTGCATTTTTCAATTACTTGTAGAATGCGGGTGTTGCTGGCAAAATTGTAATGTTTTTGCTACCTGTTACTGTCCTTGAAGTAACCTGCCACCTGGAGTTTCATCATTTAGACCAAGTGAAGGAATGTTTCCAAGTTTAAATAGTGTGTGGCATGGAGCTTGCAGGTAGAATTTTCTTTCCACTTCAAAATGGTAACGCTTGCAGGTTTCAGAGATGCAATTGAAGAAATGCAAAAAGACAACTGGTTTGCACTTTTATCTCCAGAACTGCGAGCTATAAATACATTGAAAAGTTCTGATGCTTTTCTGACTGTTCAAGCTACCGTGAGTAATTACTGTCTATTTTTTCTTTACTACCTGAACAATTGGAACTTCTGGATGTTTTTCACAAATCATAAGGGCAAATCGAACTTTCCAATCCCCCTCCCCTCACCAGCAAAAAAATAAGCATCGGCACCTGCCACCATGCACTCAAGTGTGAGCAAAGCAACAGCAAAGACAAACTTGCAGTACCCCAAAGACTACCCCAAAGTAGTCATACCACAAGCTCTGTCTCCCTAATAAGGGAGAAAGAGGTGTCTCCGTTTCACAGCGAGAGGGAAGACATAACAAACAGCTCGCTGGTTTATGATGTTAGAAGTCAGTTGTGCCACTTTGTCCGAGCTCTGCCCAGTTCAGAAAATAAACCTATGGTTTGTAAGAAATAGAATGCTGAGTAATGACCATTCATGAAACCCCAAGAGTGGGTCCCATTCCCACGTAAGAACCTTAGTCAGCGTGTAACTCCAGCTCAAGGTCTTCAAAAGAAAGATGGAAATCGTGCTGTTTCCGAAGATGCAAGCAAAGGAGTCGCCGTTAGGCACCATTAACCCTCCTAAGTTCCTTTTCATTTCCGATTACAACTTTTTCAGTAGCACTTGTTTTGCTCCTTACCACAGTTATCTCAATTGCATAATCTTTGTCCTTTAGTTACTGTCAGTGTGCAGCTTTGAATTAAAATCAAAACCTTGAGGTTTGCACATTCTATTTCCTGTTTTAAACTCATTTAAACATTTTATCTTCCTCGTTTTTTGAAATGGTTCCTAGGCGTCCCATGGTAAACTTATGAAAGATATGCTGGAAAGACTTGATCCATTAGCGGCTCTGTAATGTATTTCCTGTAGTCTGGCCTTACGCAGCATTTGTTTAGTCACATTATGCTGTGATGTGTTTTAAATTTTTACAATCCTGCCAAGTAGTGATCTTGGGCATATTCATTAAGTGGTGTGTGGATTTGGAGCTAAATGCGTTTAATGTTTTGTTTTAACCTAGGTGATGAATTCTCTGCTAGCTTCTTGATTCGGAATGGTGCTTGTATAAATGCAGCTACATATGGTGAGCAGGAGACATCACTTCACCTTGTGGCCTCATATAGTCACAAAAGCCACTCGTCAGAAGCAATGACAGGAATGGCACATATTGCACAAGCACTTTTAGAAGCAGCTGCCAATCCTAATATGCAGGATAGCAAAGGACGGTGAGTAACCATTGAGATGATGGGTTTTTTGTTTGGGGAATGTTGCCCAGTGAGTGACGTCCAAAAGGATCATCGGAGGGTTGGGAAAAGAAGGCAAGAGAATATTCCAGATGCTCCCTGGTCTCCTTGTGTGATGGGCTGGAACCTACTGAGAATTACCAAAACTTAGTCTGTACTCTCAGCATTGAGAATTATGGAACTCCCATGTGGATTTAGAATTCCCAGACCAGCTGGGCTTCAACACTGGAGCACAAACCTGCTGCGTTGTTTTGTTTCAGCAGTTAGAAATTAGAATTGCGAGGAATGGCCGGTGAGGGATCTTGAATGCGGTGGAATGGCTACAGAGGTAAATGACAAATAGCAGATAAATTTGAAATAGTTCAATGTTTTTAATGGGTTTGGACTTTTAAATTAATTAAATGTTTCTTGAATGTTTCTGACTAGTTCTAACATTCAGAAACAAAATTCTTGATAGCTGACGAGGACCAAGGGAGTGCAGCTTAGCCAGCTAATGGGTGTCACGTATTTTACGAAAACGGCTTTTCTGGTTTACATGAGTGAAAAACATTGTTGTTCAAGGTTCTGACTCTAAAAAAACTTTTGCCACTTGGGATTGCACTGCACACATTAACACTATGGCATGATGTTTCTGTCACTAATTCTGTGATTTCAACATGGCCCTTGGTGAAAATGTGAAGAGCACAGACGCCTTGCTCTTCTCAGATGCAGTAGAGTTCAGAAGACAAACCTATGGTTTGTAAGAAATAGAATTTATATGCATGAAATATCCTGTAGTGTCTGCAGGAAATGGAGATGGATCCTAGTCATGATCACAAAACGTGAAAACAAACTGGTACGTTACAGTGTCCTGGCCAGTGCTTAGAGACAGTAAAGCTAAATGCAGCCATTACAAAGTTCATAGGGCAGAAGATTACTGTTTAAACTTTCTTGTCATTCCACACTGAGGAGCTGAAAGCTTTTTTAAAACCCTTTGGATAAAATGTATTGGAAATAAAAGTGCTGATATTCGTATAATGTGAATCTCATGAATAAATAGTGCATTATGTTTTATTCCACCTGGAATTTGCTCTCTGAGCTACACACCATCCTTTTTTGGCAAATGTATTGACCTTTGTTTGTCATGGCTGGCTCAAAATCTCAAAAACCCCCTCCCAAACAACATTTTGGGTACACCATGCCAAGGGTTGCAGTGGTTCGGGAAGGGAGCTCATCTCTAGAGCAGCTGGGAATGGGTATTTAAATATTGACTCTTTAAGCATGCACAATGATTCTTGGATGCTTTGTCCATTTTCCCAAATTTACAAAGGAAATTTTGTTTGGGGAGAGATGGTGCTACCAAGTGGCTAAAGTAAAGATCTGTGTTTACTTATACACTTGGCTGCCATTGTTTACAGTAGCTTTGAACAGTGCTTGCTACTGTGTTGTTGTATTAATATCTTTCATTGTGTTTATGTAATACTGAATCTGCTTTACAATTGGTTGCAGTGTAGATCATAAAGATATAGGAGCAGAATTAGGCCATTTGGCCTATCGCGACTGCTCTGCCATTTCATCGTGGCTGATCTGATTTTCCTCTCAGCTGTGTATCGCTTCATGCCTTGACCAATCAAAACTCTATCAACCTCTGCCTCAAATATACATTTAAAAACTTGGTCTCCAAAGCTACCCATGCCTGTGGCAAAGAATTCCACAGATTCACCACACACTGGCTAAAGAAATTCCTCCTCGTGTCTGTTCTGAAAGGACATCCCTCTACTCTGAGGCTGTGTCCTCTGGTCTTAGACTCTTCCATCATAGGAAGCATCCTCTCCACATCCACTCTATCAAGGCCTTTCACCATTTGATAGGTTTCAATGAGGTCACCCCTCATTCTTCTGAATTGCAGTGAATACAGGCCTAGAGTCACCAGATGCTCTTCATATGACAAGCCATTCAATCCTGGAATCAATTTTGTGAACCTCCTTTGAACTCTCTCCAGTTTCAGCACATCCTTTCTAAGATAAGGGGCCCAAACCTGGTCACAATACTCCAAGTGAGGCCTCACCAATACTTTATCAAGTTTCAACATTACATCCTTGCTTTTATATTCTAGTCCTCTTGAAATTAATGCTAATGTTGCATTTGCCTTCCTCATCACAAACTTGAACTGCAAATTAATCTGCATGAGGACCCCGCCCAAAGTCCCTTTGCAACTCAGTTTTTTGTATTTTCTCTTCATTTAAAAAATAGTCACCCTTTAATTTCTCCCACAGTGCATGACAATGTACTTCCCAACACTATTTCATCTGCCATTTTTTTTGCCCATTCTTCTAATCTGTCTGAGTCCTTAAGTAGCCCCTTTTCTTCCTCAAAACTACCTGCCCCTCCACCTATCTTCATATCATCTGCAAACTTTGCAACAAAGCCTTCAATTCCATCATCCAAATCATTGACATTTAATGCAAAAAGACCCCTGTGGAACACCACTAGTCACTGGCAGCCAGTCAGAAAAGGCTCATTTTATGCCCACTCTGTAGCTCCTGCCAATCATCTTTATCCATGCTGAATCTTTCCTGTAATACCATGGTTCGTAGTTTGTTAAAGGCCTTTTGAAATTCCAAGTACACAACATCAGGCAAGATTTTGCCTTGAGGAAACAGTGGCCTATTTTATCACTTGCTTCCAAGTACCCTGAGACCTCATCCTTAAAAATTGATTCCCAAAATCTTCCTAACCACTGAGGTCAGACTAACTGGCCTATAGTTTCCTTCCTTCCTTTCTTGAAGAGTGGAGTGGCACTTACAATTTTCCAGTCTTCCAGAGCCATTCTAGAATGTAGTGATTCTTGAAAGGTCATTACTAAGCCTCCATGATCTCTTCAGCCAAGATTTTCAGAACTCTGAGGTATACACCATCTGGTCCAGGTGATTTATCTACCTTCAGACCTCTCAGTTCCCCAAGAACCTTCTCTCTAGTTATGGTAACTTCACACATTTCATGCCCCTGACACCTGGAACTTCCACCATACTACTAGTGTCTTCCACAGATGTAAAATACTTACTCAGTTCGTCCACAGTTTCCATGTGCTCCACTAATACCTCTCCAGCATTGTTTTCCAGCGGTCTGATATCCACTCTCGCCTGTCTTTTATGCTTTATGTATCTAAAGAAATTTTTGGTATTTTATTAATACTATTGGCCAGCAAACTTCCATATTCCATCTTTACCTTCCCAATGACTTTTTTAGTTGTCTTCTGTTGGTATTTGAAAGCTTCCCAAACCTCTAACTTCCTACTAATTCCCACTGTAATACTGATGCATTTGACTTCAGCTTCTTCTCAAATTTCAGGGTGAATTCAATCATTTGCCCCTAAGGGTTTTTTTTTTACCTTAAGCTCTCTAATCAATTCTGGTTCACTGCACAACACCCAGTCCAGAATAGCTGATTCTCCAGTGGGCTCAACCATGAGCTGCTCTAAAAAGCCATCTTCTAGAAATTCCCCCTCCTATAATCCTGTGCCAACCTGATTTTCCCACTATACCTGCATATTGAAGTCCCCCATGACTATTGTAACAATGCCCTTTTGGCATGCCTTTTCCATCTCCCATTGCAATTTGTTGGCCACATCCTTACTACTGTTTGGGAGTATGTATACAACTCCCATCAGGGTCTTTTTACACTTGCAGTTCCTTAGGTCTATCCACGATATCCACCTTCTGACCCTATGTTACCTCTTTCTAATGATTTACTTTCAATTTTTTTACCAACAGAGCAATGCTGCCCCCTCTGCTTTCCTACCTGTCTTTTCGATACAGTGTGTATCCTTGGACATTAAGCTCCCAGCTACAATCTTCCAGCCATGATTCTGTGATGCCTACAACATCATACCTGCCTATCTGCAATTGTACTGCAATTTCATCTACCTTATTCTGTATACTGTACACATTCAGATAAACACCTTCAGACCTGTATCCACTCATTTCGATTTTGTCACACTATGCTCAACCTTTTGATTCCTAACTTTGTCTGAGGTCTTACAACATCTGCCTCACAGCCTCTCCAATACCTATTCTGGCACTCTGGTTCCCATAGCCCTGCAACTCTAGTTTATACCCCACTGTACAGCACTAACAAACCTTCCCACTAGGATATTAATTCCCCTCCAGTTCAGGTGCAAACTGTCCCTCATGTACAGGTCTCACCTTCTCTGGGAGGGTGCCCAATGATCCAAAAATCTTATGCCCTCTCTCCTAGAGGAAAACTTGTAGAGGCAGGGTTCCATTCAAGTTACGATGCTGTAGATGTAATTAGGAACTTCATTAGGTTAAATTGAGACTTCCTACTTCTGTGAAGATCATGTGAAGATCGTGAGCTAAATCTTAAAGATACTTGCTGTTCAACCAGTCACATGGAACTGTGGTTATTAAATCCTGTGGTGATCAATTCATAATGGAGGGATGCATTTGTTTCTGACTGAAACATGTGACATGAAATTCTGGGAATATTTGAAATATGCGACACTTCATTTATGAAGGCTTTGTATGGTAACTCCCTCAATGACTTCTGTTCCTTCCTTACACAGGACACCTTTGCACACTTCTATATTGGCAGGAAATGAGCATGTTTTCACACTGTTACTGCAGTCTAAACGGTAAGTATTTGATTAAACTTATCATTGCCTTCTAAATGGAACTTAAACTCTTCAATTCTGAAGTCAAGTTGTATTCCTTGGCAGATTCAGTGCCAATTTTTAAATGTTTGTTCTAGATGTGACTTGGAGCTGAAGGACCATGAAGGAAATACTGCACTGTGGTTAGCACTTCAGGATATAACAGTGGATTCTGATCAGTCAGTGAATCCATTTGATGATGTTCAGGTTGTGAATGGCACATCATTTGATGAGAACAGTTTGGCTGCAAAACTTATTAAATGGGGCAGTAATCCAGATGCTCCAGATGCAAAAGGTAAGGAAAGTTGGAGATAATATTAGATGATTATGATTAGCAAACACCAGAGGGCATATGTACAAAATTAAGGGAGGGAAGTTTAGGGGAGACATCAGGGGTAAGTTTTTTACACAGAGGGTTGTGAGTGCCTGGAATGACTTGCCAGTGATGGTGGTGGAGGCTAAAACATTAGGGGTATTTAAGAGCCTCTTGGACAGGCACATGGATGAAAGAAAAATGGAGGGTTATGGGGTAGTGTGGGTTTAGTACTTTTTTTTAAAGGATTATATGGGTTGGCACAACATGGAGGGCTGAAGGGCCTGTATTGTGCTGTAGTGTTCTATGGTTCTATGATTGGAGCTCCTAAAGTCATTCTGGTATGACCAAGTCATTTCCAATGCGAGGACCTCGAGTTCATGCATCAAGGACTTAGTTCGGCGTTTATACAGTACTGTGCTAAAGTCTTAGGCTTATTTATGTAACTAGGCTGCCTAAAACCTTTGCACAGTACAGTATGTTATTTCTTTCCCATTACCAAATAACACTTAATACTACTGAGTTAATATAAAGCTAAATACTCTTGTTTCCCAACCACCCTCCCATTTTAACTAATATACAGCACCCCACTTACTATATATCACAGTACTTACTGTACTTGTGCTGCTTGCCTGAATAAGTACAATGTTTGGCACACAGGCTAAGCAGTTTACTTGAAATCTATCTGCCCTCAGGTTCAAAAATCTAGCTGTTTTCATTGGTGAACTGTGACTGCAGTAGATTTCTGTAGAATGTGTAGTTTCCCCTTGCATTGCACAAGGAATGCTCAATCAACAAAACTCAATTTTACTCTCTCTATATTGTTGCTAGACAAATTTATTATTCTGTGAAATTTATTGTATATACTTCAACACATGAATTTCATGGTATGAGACCTGGTAGATAAGAGAGGGCAGTATATGTTGCTTTGATGTGAAATTAGAATTAAACTTCAGTGTTATATTAGCAGATTTTCCAAGTTTTTTAATTTTATTCCTATTAATGTTCCAATACATTTTTAATTCACATTTCTTAGATATTACATAGTATAATTTTTCACCAACACCAGTAAATTTTAAGGCACTGTACAAAATGTGACTCCTGAATTTTAATGGATTAATGACACGCAGGGCCCAGTAACCCAGGTATCAAACTGCTGGGATTTCCAATAGTTAAATAATGCAATTTTGAGATTTTCTGTAAAACAAACATAAGTGTACAATTATAAATAACATCTATGTTCCCCAGAATTGTTCTGAACACCTAGGAAGAAGTCCTCCATTTGAGTTGTCTTGGGGTTGTCCAAGAAGCCAGTTACAAGCTTTCTTAATGTGTCACTGCAGGTGACCACTGAATTAAATGGGCATTGTGGGTTGGTTACATTCCTGGAAAATGGTTTGCGTCGCTTTTTTTTTGTAATACAATGGCATATAATTTATTTGTGCATCGAAGCAACTCTTTAAAAAATGTTTAATTACCTTCTATTTATGTGACAGTGAATTTTATTCTACAGCTCAACTTTTTCGAGATTTTTGAATTCTATGAAAGCTAATGGCATGCTGGCTTTTATAACAAGAGGAATTGAGTATAGGAGTAAAGAGGTCCTTCTGCAGCTGTACAGGGCCCTGGTGAGACCCCACCTGGAGTATTGTGTGCAGTTTTGGTCTCCAAATTTGAGGAAGGACATTCTTGCTATTGAGGGAGTGCAGCGTAGGTTCACAAGGTTAATTCCCGGAATGGCGGGACTGTCATATGTTGAAAGATTGGAGCGACTGAGCTTGTATACACTGAAATTTAGAAGGATGAGAGGGGATCTGATTGAAACATATAAGATTATTAAGGGATTGGACACACTGGAGGCAGGAAGCATGTTCCTGCTGATGGGTGAGTCCAGAACTAGAGGCCACAGTTTAAGAATAAGGGGTAGGCCATTTAGAACAGAGATGCAGAAAAGCTTTTTCACCCAGAGAGTGGTGGATATGTGGAATGCTCTGCCCCAGAAGGCAGTGGAGGCCAAGTCTCTGGATGCATTCAAGAGAGAGTTAGATAGAGCTCTTACAGATAGCGGGGTCAAGAGATATGGGGAGAGGGCAGGAACAGGGTACTGATTGTGTATGATCAGCCATGATCACAGTGAATGGTGGTGCTGGCTAGAAGGGCCGAATGGCCTACTCCTGCACCTACTGTCTATTGCCTATAAAAGTGCTTTACAAAATGGCAATAACACCTAGGTTGGTTGTACTTTATAAAGTTGGAATGGGGTCTCTTCAAAAAGCGAGTATCATAGAATGTCAATGTTAAACGTCTACTTCATGATTGGAATAAATTGTAGAGGAGTCCACACAGTGATATGGATTTGTTCTACTTTTGTGTAACTGCTCTACAAGCTTTCATCTGTTCTGAGGGAATTAACTATCTATTTCTTTGGTTGCTTCTGATATGTATAAATTATATTTTGAAGATTGCTACCTTAAATAACAGTGCAAAATTGAAATATATCCAAGTCGAGAACGTTGAGATAAATTTGAGAATTTTCTTTATTCCCCAGATCAGTCCTTCACTTGTGTGTATGGCTTGGCATCGACTGACTGCAGGAGTACCATACAAGATTTAGAACGTATAAGACTTTTAGATGCTTTAATGAATAGCACTGAAATGTAGTTAAATAACAACACACACAAAATGCTGGTAGAACACAGCAGGCTAGGCAGCATCTGTAGGGAGAAGCGATGTCGACGTTTTGGGCCGAGACCCTTCGTCAGGACTAACCGAAAGGAAAGATAGTAAGAGATTTGAAAGTAGAGGGGGGAGGGAGAAATGCGAAATGATAGGAGTAGACCGGAGGGGGTGGGATGAAGCTAAGAGCTGGAAAGGTGATTGGCGAAAGTGATACCGAGCTGGAGAAGGGAAAGGATCATGGGACGGGGGGGGGAAAGCACCAGAGGGAGATAGAGAACAGGCAAACAACTAAATATGTCAGGGATGGGGTAAGAAGGGGAGGAGGGGCATTAACGGAAGTTAGAGAAGTCAATGTTCATGCCATCAGGTTGGAGGAACAACACCTTATATACCGGCTGGGTAGTCTCCAACTTGATGGCATGAACATTGACTTCTCTAACTTCCGTTAATGCCCCTCCTCCCCTTCTTACCCCATCCCTGACATATTTAGTTGTTTGCCTGTTCTCCATCTCCCTCTGGTGCTCCCCCCCCCACCCTCCTTTCTTTCTCCTGAGGCCTCCCGTCCCATGATCCTTTCCCTTCTCCAGCTCGGTATCACTTTCGCCAATCACCTTTCCAGCTCTTAGCTTCATCCCACCCCCTCCGGTCTACTCCTATCATTTTGCATTTCCCCCTCCCCCCTCTACTTTCAAATCTCTTACTATCTTTCCTTTTGGTTAGTCCTGACGAAGGGTCTCGGCCCGAAACGTCGACATCGCTTCTCCCTACAGATGCTGCCTAGCCTGCTGTGTTCTACCAGCATTTTGTGTGTGTTGTTGTTTGAATTTCCAGCATCTGCAGATTTCCTCGTGTAGTTAAATAAGTTAGTTTATAGTCAGTGTAACTTCCTAACTGTTCTTTTGGAGATGCACAACACAGTGAACTGCATTTAACTCTTCAAATCTGTTGTAGGAAATTGTTTGACGCAAAGGGCATCAGAGGTTGGAAATGAAGCTGCTGCACTTTTCCTGGTTGCTCATGGGGCCAAAGTTAATCACGCCAATCAGTGGGTGAGTGTTTGAAGCTAATGGCGTTCAAGGAGGTTTCTTCCATTTATAATGTATTAAGGCAATAAATAGTATTGGAGAAATCTCAAATATTAAAATGCTACAGCATATTAGCCCACATTTGATTGTTAACTTTTGTTCTATGCAATTGTGTGATACAAAGCAATCAAAGTATTTTATGGAAATGTCTCATGGCTTCAACACATTTATCTAAGCATATATCGCAAGGTTCAAGGGCAGCAGCATATGTCCTGCTGTTATAAAACTATTGAGTGGTCCCTTAGTACAATAAGATGGAATTTTTTTTTTCAATCTTTTTATTGATTTAAAAATAAAGTGTGTATACAAGCAGGAGGAGAATATCTTGGATATATGTCAATAGCAGTACATACAGAAAATAAACAATATCAGAATTACACATAGTGTTGATCTACAAAGTGTAAATAATAAGTAGAATGTATAATTCTCCTCTTATCAATTTATGAAGAAAGGAAGAACTATTAGAAACTTTTATATAATAGAAAAGAAAAACACTAAACAGAAAAAAGGACTGGGCAGTCCATCCTGAGAGAAAAACCAAGAGAAAAGAGACTCCCTGATCAAATCCAAAGTTCTGAAAAAATAGCTGGAAGAGAATCAGTACAAAAATCAGATCATATGAAAATATTGAATAAAAGGTCGCCAGATTTCTTCAAATTTAAAGGATGTATCCAATGTCTGACTTATTTTCTGTAGACTTAAACAGGATGTGATAGAGGAAAGCCAATAAAAGGCGATAGGAGGGTTAGGGTCCTTCCATTTAAGTAAAATGGCTTTCCCAGCCAATAAGGTTGGAATGGAATCTTGAGCTCACAATCTACCTTGTTATGACCTTGCACCCTCTTGTCTACCTGCATTGCACTTTCTCTGTAACTGTAACATTTTATTCTGCATTTTGGCATGGATTTACCTTGTACTACCTCAGTACACTGTTGTAATGAATTGATCTGTGGTAGGCAATACAAGTTATTCACTGTAGCTTGGTGCACGTGCCAATTATAAACCAGTTTACCAATTTAGTTTACTATTTACCTTTGCCAAAATGAATATTCTGTAATGATGTTCCACATAGTGTCATGAGGAAAAAAGGCAATCTAAGTTTTGACATGCATCTAAGTTTATCGTGTGTCTAGATTGGGATACAAGGGGTAAAATTTTTCAAGAATTCTTTCCCTGATTTGATTTTGTTTTTGTTTTACTTTGAATCCGTTGACAATAATACACAGTTTGATTAAGATGGGTAGGTTAGTTTGGGCCCAGTACTAAGAACTCCTTACGAAGGAAGGAACCAAAAATTGAAGATGTTTTAACCTTTCCAGTTGACTATAAAATTGTTAAAATATTTCTTTCTATGTAGATTTCCTGTTGACTATTCCAAAATATTTCCACCTTATAAGTGCCTTGATATTGGCTCCATCATTGAGTTATTTTGCCCTAACTGAAAACTCTGGCTTTGGCAAGATTGGAAAAGTCTTGCCTCTACTTCAAATTTTTTAACTACTTATGTGGTTACATGATTCTTGCACATTATAAAGTTGGAATTTTGTAGCCAGTTAGTTATGCACTGCAAATCTCTTGCGTTACACCATGGTAACACAGGTAGACAGGCGGTGAAGGTGTATGGCATACTTGTCTCGCATGTTACAGCTGTACAAGATGTTGGTGAGACTGCATCTGGAATTTTGTGTGCAAATCTGATTGCCATGCCAATTGAAGAATGTCATTAGGCTAGAGAGGGTGCAGAAAAGATTCATAAGGAAAGGTTGAGTTTTAAGGAGAGACTGGATAGGCAGGGACCGTTTTCCCAGGAGCATGGGAGGCTGAGGTGGTGACTTTGTAGAGACTTATAAAATTGTAGATCACTACAGCTCAGAAACTGGCCTTTCAGCCCATCTAGTCTTGTCTATCAGTGTCCATTTAGGTATGTACTTTTATTAAAAATATATATCGAAGAGTAACAACTTTTAGTAAAAGCTGTTCTTTTAACCAGCTGAATAGATTAGATGAAGGACATGGTCTTTATTTTCCCCGGCAGGGGAGTCCAAAGCTAGAGGATATAGGTTGAAGTTGAGAGGAGAAAGATTTAAAGGGAATCTGCAAGGGAGATTTTTCCCCACACGAGATGTTAAGTTTGTTATTAGCTGACCAGGGAAGCAGTAAAGGGGATATTTAGGATAGGAAAGGTTTAGAGGGATATGGTCCAGTTCCAGGTAAAGAGGACCAGCTCAGGAAAGCACCTTGGTAAACATGGACTGGTTTTACATGCTGTATGACTGTGACCATCCAGTCTGCCAATGCAGCGTTTTCTGCATTCTCTCCCAAAATGGGGAAAACAAAAGAGATCGGTCTGAATTATTTCATTGTATTTATACAAGGCTGGGTTGTTGTGAAGTACTTTGAAGTGATAGCAGACCAGCTGATGAGGAAAGGACTCTGATTTAAAGTGATTGGCACAAGACTAGGGAATGGGAGGGAGCAGACTAATTAACATAGTTACAAACTGCAATGAACGACCTGAAGGGGGAGGTACTGGAATTGTTTTCAAATGGGAATCTATATTTAAGAGAAGAAAAATCTAGGGAACATGGGAGGGTCTAATTAGCCTTTGATTCATAAGCTAAATGGTTTCCAGTACTACGAGATTAATTGAAAGGTTTGTGTCTTTGCAGGCATACTACAAAACTGTCTAGATTACTGGAATACTGGTCAAAAATTACTGGAATATTAGTTGAGACCAGTAGATGAAGAAACTTTTGATTACTTGTTAACATTTCCAAAATTAACTGATTTAAATTTTGATTGGAAAAAGCAGAACTAACTTAGTGTTTCCCCTCTCCCCCCCCCACCCCCACCCCCCACTACGTTATGCTGGGTTATTGGCTATTTTCCTACCTCCATCCACATCTCTGTATCCTAGGGTGAAACACCACTTCACACGGCCTGCCGATATGGCTTGGCAAACCTTACCGTGGAACTGTTACAACATGGAGCAAATCCCAACGTCCAAACAAAGCAACCACTTCCCACTGGTACCAATCTGTCTCCAGATACTGCTGATGGCCTTCACCTGCAGACTCCACTTCACATGGCAATAGCAAACAATCATCCGGATGTCGTATCTGTGATACTGGAGCAGAAAGGTAGGTTTGTTTTGTCACTGCACCTGGTTTATCTCCAATCTAAGATATCAATGTGGCTTCAAATTAGCACGTCAACAACATCAGACATTAGTAATTGCCTCTCTCACTGCACCTTTGTTTCACTTTCCTCACCTTGGCTTCGGAAACTAATTTTGACAGATCTGCTGAAATTTTGTTTATTCTCAGTGTACAGCATTATGAACTCTGTGAATAGCATAAACATATTGGAGTATAATCGCATTCTAGCCATTGGTTGTATTCATCTAAATTCACACTGGTGGCAAATGCCAGTGGGTACAGCTAGCAACTGATACACTCACACCAGGAAATCTGCAAATGCTGGAAATTCAAGCACACACACAAAATGCTGGTGGAACGCAGCAAGCCAAGCAGCATCTATAGGAAGAATAGCATCTTCGTCAGGACAAAGGGTCTCGGCCCGAAACGTCGACAGTGTTTCTTCCTATAGATGCTGCCTGGCCTGCTGCGTTCCACCAGCATTTTGTGTGTGTTAACTGATACACTCCCTCATTTAGCGCTAATAGTAAATTTTAAATATTGAATTTTTATAGGAGTTACCTCAAATAAAAGTAAGTTGTTAGTTGAGGTCCATTTTATGTGCTGATTTCCTTGCTTTTTGTTGAATTCAGTGCAGCTGAATTGAGAAGGGCAGATACAACCAATATTCTTGCACTGGCAAACAGAGACAATCTTCTCCCTATGTATTCAATACTGTAATTACTAGTGTGTAACCCCAAAAATAGTTTTATGTCAAAACTGCCATGTCTGCATGAGCACTATGGATAAAACAGAGCGAAGTCACACTCCTATGTACAGTGCTAAACTTGCTAGTGGCTGTCAAATGTAAAATTATCCCAAACCACCTTACCCTGTGCTCCTGACAACTCTTGCATTCATGTACCTAATTTCCCTTTGATTTCTTTTGTCATTTACCAATACTAAGGGCTTCATAGAGTAGAGGCAAGTGTGGCCAGCACCGTGCTGTCCTCCAAGTCCTTACTTGTGAAATATTTTGGGGATTGTAACATGGCAACCAGAGGGGCAACAACCTTCACTGTTTTTCTATTCAAATGAGATAACCTAATTATTTAGATTAAGTCAATTGAATACATCTGAACCTTATTTGGAAGGTCTGTGATTGAAATAAAACTAATTTTGTTCTTTTAATCAATGCAGCAAATGCACTTCATGCAGCCAGTAATCTGCTGATTATCCCTGACTTCAGTCTCAAAGATTCCAGAGATCAGACTGTCCTAGGACTGGCTTTGTGGACAGGTAACAGAATGCTTTGCTTTCCATATACTTTTTCATTAGACTTGTTTACTTTCTAGAAATTAACTTCGTTTATTGTCATCTGACTGTACAGTACATATATACAACCAAACAAAACAATATTACTCTAGACTATGGTGTACCCAGAAAACACACATTACACAGCACGTAAACAAAATATTACCACAAACAGTTTAGAGATTTGGAGTCGACCATGGATGTTGTGTCCTAGCTGTTTATGTAATATGCAAGCCAGCACAATATGAAATGGAGAGCAAACTGTTGTCCATGCAGCAGGCTCCGCCTCTCCACGCAGCTGATGAATCCAAAGGAATGGCTGAGACAGATACAGTTTGTACCAGCAGTATCACAGGAGTTGCCAGTCAGCGTTTTACTCAATGTAAGGCTGTCTTAGCGACTCCAGCTGGCAATTTCCCCCCCCCCTCCCCCTTGGGGGGGTTAACTCCCAAAACCTTCCCCATAAGTGGCTATAACTGCAAGGTAATGGAGGTTTGAGATCAATTTTCCTTCTAGATGAGCTGGCAAACACAGCTGACAAGTCCAATTTGCCCGGAGCAGCTGGTTTTAAGGCACTATTAACCTGTCTCTGCCCATTCTCCTGTCAGAAGAAATGGTTCTACCAGGCTTAATAACTAAGCCATGTGTGAAGGCCAGAAGCTGGACTTGGTTATCAAAGGCTATTTAAGATGCACAACATAGGGAGCTTTTAATAGGTAGTTGGAGTATATCCCCACTACCACCACCCCCAGCTATAACAACCTTATAAGTTAATAAAATATAATTCAGAATGCACACCGAGAAGTTGTTAGAATGGGGACAAGAAACCTTGCACCTCTAAATCTCCTCAAAGTGTAGATGCTGCTGTGCCTTCTTGATTAATGAGGAGGTGTTGTGGGTCCAGGTTAGACTGTCCATTATGTGCACACCAAGTACTTCACTCTCTCCATGGCAGAGCCATTGATGTGCAATGGAGAGTGGATGACCTGTGCCTTCCTGAAGTCTACAGTCATCTCTTTGCATCTTGTCCAAGTTGAAGCTCAGGTTGTTGTTCTCACACCATTTTACAAGCTTCTCTGTCTTCTCTCCGTATGCTGACTCATTGTTGCTGATGAGGCCAACTACTTGATGCAGTTTGAGCCGGATCTGGCAGTGCAGACATGAATCAGCAGTGAGCTGAGCACACTACCCTGGGGGCACCAGTGCTCCGTGTGATGGACTGACTGGGGTCTTTCTGTCAAGAAGTCCAAGACCCAGTTACAGAGAGGGGTGTTGAGTCCTAGCAAGGGCAGTTTACCCACCAGCCTGTAAGGGATGCTTGTGTTAAAGCACAACGACCTGGCATATGAGGCATCATTTTCTGGGTGGGACAGGTTGGAGTTGGAGGGCCAAGGCTATGGCATTATGAGTGCACGGGTTTGAGTGGTTGGTGAACTGGAAGTGTAGCTGTAAGGTAGGACTTTATATGGTCCATTACCAGCTGGTGTAAACACTTCATGTATGTTGAGGTCAGTGCTGCTGGGTGTTAATTATTTAGGCAAGCTACCATCACTTTCTTAGGCATTGGAATGATGCTGTTTTGAAGCCTGTAGAGACAGTGAACTGTTGCAAAGAGATATTAGAGATGTTCTTTAAGACCTTTGTTAGCTGGGCCACACAATCCCCCAGCACCCGACCCAGTATGTTGTCCATCCCCGCATCTTTGCATAGGTTTACCCTAGCTAGGATCCCACTCACCTCAGCTGCGACCAGACAGAGTGCTGGTTCCTCAGGGGGCTTTCCTTGATGTCACATCACTGATTGTGCACAGAAGGCATTCAGCCTGTCAAAGAGTGGTGTCACTGTTGTTGACGCAAAGGGTGAAGTTGTAATGTGTTACAGTTTGTATACCTTGCCACATGCACCGTGTCCCTGTTGTCACAAAGGTGTCTGAATTTTATGTGAATACTCTTGTTTTGCCTTCCTGATGGCACGTGAGAGCACAGCTCTTGCTGACCTGTATCTCCTGAACTGAAGACAGCGTTCTGATCCCTGAGTAGTGTACAAACCTGTGCAGTCAGCCATGTTTTCTGCTTTGTCCTGGCAATGTCATGTTTAATCATGATAACATCCTCAGTGCAATTTCCTCTCTAGCTAGTCACTTCAGTAAGAAACTAAAAGGTGTCTTGTAAGCTTTTTGTAATCTGTTAAGAAGCAATTTGATAAGATCTTCAGTGTGATTTCTGGAGGATCCTTTCTGGAGAATGAGAATATTTGCATTAACCAATATAAAAGGTATTCAAGAATAACAGAAATATAAATTAATTTTTTAGCCAACCTTTCTTGGCAATAGAACCGGAAGTCTAATGTTAACCATATATCAACTGCATTCTTCCTGCAGGCATGCATACCATTGCAGCACAGCTCCTAGGTTCAGGAGCAGCCATTAATGACTCAATGTCTGACGGTCAGACTCTACTACACATGGCAATTCAGAGGCAAGACAGCAAAAGTGCCCTCTTTCTTCTTGAGCATCAAGCTGATATAAATATTCGGTGAGTGCAATCCAGTATACTGTGTACATTGGGCATCTTTAAGGTCTCTAGAGAGAGCTGAATGAGGCTTTTATTCATTTGAGCTTTTATCCTTAGGTCTTTTTCTTCTAACTGTTTTTTTTGTTTTCATAAGTGTTTTATTTCCTCTTTCACTATACTTACTGCTTTTATTTCTTGTTGTTTCTTTGTATGCTTGACAGAACTAAGGACAGTGAAACAGCCCTTCAGTTAGCCATCAAAAATCAGCTTCCGCTTGTGGTTGATGCTCTTTGTACCCGTGGTGCAGATATGGCAGTGACCGACGAGAAGGGCAATTCACCTCTGTGGCTAGCCCTGGAAAGTGGACTTGAGGACATCGCTTCCACCTTGGTGAGTGTCGCCCAACAATGGCTTTGGTTCATTCATCTGTTTTGGTGCATAGATCTAGAGAAGGATAAAAATGTAACTTTCCTTCTCAACAAGACAACGACTCTTTGTCAGGTCTAGAAGGAAAAGTCCAAGTGAAATTTCACTGGGATGATATAATAAAACATAAGAAACCAACAGAAAGTTTGGGGGAGAACTAAGAAATAGATGAAGATTTAAGATTCAGTAGGATTATCAGCTCTTTTTATAGCACGTGTGAAATGGAAGGATATATAAACAAAGTATCTAAGTACATAGTTAAGGTGGGGTGATTTTGTGGAGGATTTAAAAAAAAAAATTATTGAGAGCACGAATATACACCCTTTGGATCCAACGAGCCTTTAACACCCAATGTGGCCGATTAACCTACTAACCTGTACGTCTGGAATGTGGGAGAAAACCAGAGCTTCCAGCAGAAACCTATGCGGTCGTAGTGGGGAAAATGTAACTCCTTACAGACAACGGCAGAATTGAAATAGTATTACACTAACTGCTGCATTGTCAAGTTTGATCACATCAAATTAGGATAAGTGCACAAGCTCTTGTCCGAAAGTTGGTGGATTTCTGGAATGTTTGAAAATGTTAGCAGTAATTTAAAATACAGTTCTCACAGCAGTTTTCTGTAAAACCATCAAGGGAGCAAGTATCAGATCAAAGTCCCGTTTTAGTTAATGATGTAATGGTGCATTGAATATTTGTCTAATAGCAATCAGAATATTGTGCTTTAGGGAATACTCAAAAGGGAGAAAAAGTGAAAAATTCTGGAAATTGAAAATCTTAATTTACAGATGTTGGTAATCTGTAGTTATAAAGTTTGCAAAGGTCCAAATATAATTAGGATTGAATTTTGTGATGCCTTAAAGGTCTATCTGAATTGATAATATGAAAGAACAATGGGAAGAAATTTGAATTGTCAGGAGCCCTTAAACATAAAGAGTGGGGAATATGCTAAATGAATATGATGAGCATGTTGAATTATCACTTTCCTGAAGGGTGAAGAAAAACACAGATACCTTTATATATAAAAAAAAGATCTTGAGGCATGCACAGTATCTTGTTAAAATTAATGTGAGCAGAATAATATTGAGTTTAAAGAGTGAATCTATATGATCAGATGATTTCTATCCAGTGTTTTAAAGGAAATGGGTGAAAACTTTACAACTGCCTCAACACTTAAGTCTGTCCAAATTTGGTAAATTCAGGAACATTTTTCTATAGATTTGAAAATGCATTGATCACTCTGCTATTGAATAAAGGAGAAAGGAAACTTGTGCAATTTAGCCTAACAGCTTTGTCCTGAGAATCCGTAATTAAGGATGGTGTCAATAATTTTTAAAAGGAAAGTAACTGCAACTGTTAGAAGTCTAAAATAACCCCAATACAGCTGGAGATATTCGCTTAAAGCCATAGAGCACTACCTCACTGAAATAGGCCCTTCAGGCCATCTGGTTCATTTTTCTGTCGGTCTGTCTAGTCCCATCAACCTGCATCTGGACCATAGCCCTCCATATCCCACTCATCCATGTACTGATCAAAATTTCTCTTAACTATTGAAATCAAACCCTCATCCAGCACTTCTCCCAGCAGCTCACCACACTCTCACCATTCTCTAAGTGAAGAAGTTGCTCATCCCTGGTTCCTCTTAAATATTTCATCTATCGTACCTAATCTATGACCTCCAGGCCTAGTCTCACCCACCATCAGTGGAAAAGGCTCGTTTACATTTACTCTATCTACACCCCTCATTATTTTCCTTACCTCTCAGGTTTAGCATTATCAGCAAATGTTGTGAAATTTGTTAACTTTGCGGCAGCAGTACAATGCAATACATAATACTAAAAAATAAATTACAGTCAGTATATGTATATTAAAATAGTTAAAATAGTACAAAAACACGTAATTAAAAAAAAAACTAGTGAGGTAGTGTTTGTGGGATCACTGTCCATTTAGAAATTGGATGGCAGAGGGGAAGAAAACTGTTCCTGAATTGCTGAGTGTGTGTCTTTAGGCTTCAGTAACAATGAGAAGAGGGTATGTCCCGGGTGGTGTGGATCCTTAACGATGGACACCACCCTCCTGAGGCACCACTCATTGAAGATGTCTTGAATACTATGGAGGCTGGTACTCATGATGGAACTGACTAATTTTACAACTTTCTGCAACTTGATTTGATCTTTCATTCTCCTACACTCCAGGGTTTAAAGTCCTAATCTATTCAACCTTCCCCTATAATTTAGATCCTGGCAACATCCCTGTCAATTTTCTCTATACTCTTTCAATCTTATTGATAACTTTAATCTATATAGGTTGCCAGACTATGCATAATACTCCAAATTAGGCCTCACCATTGTCTTATACAACTCCTGCACTCAATACTTTGATTTATGAAGACCAGTGTGCCAAAAACTCTTTACTTGTAACATCACGGGCAAGTAATCATAGATCTATATTCCCAGATCCCTCTGTTCTACTACACTCTTCATACCCTAACATTCACTGTGTAAGTCCAATGCTGGTTAGTCTACCCAAAGTGCAACACCTCACACTTACCTCCATCAATTCTATCTGTCATTTTTCAGCCTGTTTTTCCAGCTGCTCCAAATCCTGCTGCAGCTATGATAACCTTACTTGCAAATTTGCTGATCCTGTTTACCACAGTAACATCAAAGTCATTGGTATAGAATAGATGACAAAGAACAACAGTCTCAGCACCAATCGCTGTGCTACACCTCTTGTTCAGTTGAGATGCAACCATCTACTACCATTCTCTGGCTGCTTCAGCAGAGCCAATGTCGAATCCAATTTACTACCTCATCTTCTGTGCCATGCAACTAAGACTTCTTTACCAGCCTCTTATGTGGGACCTTGTCAAAGACCTTGCTAAAATCTATGTAGATAACATGAACTGTCTTCATCAACTTTCCTGGTAATCTCCTCAATATTTTGAGATTGGTTAGACGTGAGCTACTAAAGCCACTTTGATTATTTCTAACTGTCTCGTCTGTTCAAATCCTTGTATATCCAGCCCCTCAGAATACCTTCCAATAACTTACCCAGTACTGATGTCAGACTCACTGGCCTATAATTTCTCAGCTTATTCTTAGATCCTTTCTTGAATAACATCATCTATCCTCCAATCCTCCAGTACTTCACCCATGGCTAAAGACAGTTTAAGTAGCTCTGCTAGGGTTCCTGTAATTGCTGCACTAACCTCCCACAAGGTCCAAGGAGACACCTTGTCAAGTCCTGGGGACTTACCCACTCTAATTTACCTCAAGACAGCAAGCACCTTTTCCTTGTATGCAGTCCATGACCTCACTGCTGTTTTGCCTGAGTTCTATAGGCTCTCTGTCCATCTCCAGAGTAAATGCAGGTGGAAAATATCAATTTAAGATCTCCACCATCTCTTTCAGGTCCATATATAGAATACCATACTAATCTTCAAGAGGACCAGTTTTGTCCCTTGCTGTCCTTTGCTCTTAGTAAATCCGTAGAAGCAGCCCTTGGGATTCTCCTTCACTTGTCTGCCAGTGGAACTTCATGCTGCTTTTTTCCATCCTGATTTCCCTCATAAGTGTTCTTGCATTCCTTATGCTCCTTGAGTACCTTATTTGTTCCTTGCTGTTTGTACCTGCTCTGCACCTTCTTAATAAGGGCCTCGATATCTGTCAAACCAAGGTTTCCTAAGACTGTCAACTTTGCCTTTTATCCTGACAGGAATACAAAAAGGAAACTTTTCTGACCACATTTGATAAATATCTCATCCAGTCCTTTACACTGTTAGTCTTGGTCGATGTGTGGAAAGTCGAAACCACCTTATTTTTCTTGGAACTTGTGGAAAGAGAAGTGGTGTTAGTGTTTTGGATTGATTACCTTTAATTGGCTTATTAATCATTACAAATGGTCTCTCTGGTGCTTCCTGCTCCCTTCCCTCTCCCTTTCCCTTTTCCCAACCATGATTCCCCTCTCCCTGCCCCCCTTCCCACTCTTGGTTCCCAATAGAGACCCATATTAGAGTCAGGTTTGTCATCACTCACGTCATGATTTTTTTGTGGCAGCAGTACAGTGCAATACCGAAAATTACAGTACTGTGTGAAAGTTTTAGGCACTATAGATATATATGCCTAAGTGTACAAAAAATTGAAAGCTTTGAGCCTTATGTCAGATATTACAGTTGTAGAGTATTGTTATGATAGGCACCTTTTCCTAAACGACTTCCAAAGCCATTTTTGGCATGTATTTCTAATAGTTCTGTGGCAAACAATCCTAAATGGGGAAACTCCCTTGATTTCAGGTGAGACATGGTTGTGATCCGACGTGTTGGAGTACTGGTCCTGGTGGATGCCTACAGACTTTGTTACACCGAGCCATTGATGAAAACAACGAGATTTCTGGTTGTTTCCTCATCCGCAGGTATACATGGAGATATTTTCAACTGCCTATCTTTTAAATGTATTTACAATGTGGGTGAAGTGGGGGGCACAGTGAAAATGAAATGAGGGTAAACTAGCCAATAGTATAGATTGCTATTTTTTATAGCTTAAAAATAAGAGGCAGGAATGGACATTGAACTGCTGGGAAGTAGTGGTGGGGCACAGAAATTGCAGAGGAACTGAATAGGTAATTCACATCAGTCTTTGTTGTGGCAGACACCAGTAACATGGCAGGAATTTAAGAGAGTTAGGGAGAGTTGAGTATATTGGCTGTTATGAGCAGGTGCTGGGAACTTGAAAGGCCTGTGAATGGGTAAACTACCTGTACCAGATGGACGATATCCAGGAGTTCTGAAAAAAGTGGCTGAAGTGGCTCCACTATTCATTGTGGAGGCATGAATAGTGATCATTCTAGAATCACTGGAGTAAGGGAGGGTCCCAGAAGACTGCAGAATCATAGCTATAATACCACTGGAGGCAAAAGACAGGGAATTAAAGACTAGTTAGTCTGACTTCAATGGCCAGTAAGATTTTAGAATTCATTATTAAAGATGGAAGTTCAGAATACTTGGAAGTACATAATAAAATAGATGCCAATAAGGTTTCGTTAAAGGGAGATCTTGCCTAAGAAATCTGTTAGAATTCTTTGAGCAGGATCAAGTAAATTAGACAAAGGAGAGTCAGTGGATGTTATGTACTGGGATTTTCAGAAGGGCCTTACAAAGGTGCCACACAGGAGGCTGCTAAAGCAGAGCACATGGTGTTTGAGGCAAGGTACTGGCATAGATGGAATATCAGTTGACTGGCAGAAAGCCGGGAATGGGTATAAAGTGGTCCTTTTCAGCATGGCTGCAAGTGACTAGTGGAGTTCCACAGGAGCCAGTCTTAGGATTGCTCCTTTTCACTTGATACATTAATAGTCTGGCAGAAGGAACTAATGACATTATAGCAAAGATGATACAAAGATGGGTGAAGGGGGTGGTGTAGGGAGTCTGCAGAAAGACTTGGACAGGTTAGGAAAATGGTCAAGGAAATTGTAGATGGAATACAGCATAGAGAAATGTGGTGTCCTACCACGAATAAAGGTATAGACTATTTTCTAAATTGGGAGAGTAGTCAGTAATTGGAGGTGCAAAGGTACAGTATTTGGAATTCCTAGTTCAGGATCCCCTTAAGGTTAACTCGCAGGTTGAGTTTGTAGTAAGGAGGGCAATTGCAATGATGTTTCGAGAGGACTAGAATATAAAAGCAGGGATTTACTATTTATTATGTATTAGCCAGACTGCATTTGTAATTTTGAGAGCAATTTGGGCCTCGTATCTAAAGAAAGATATGCTGGGCTGGGAGACAGTCCAAAAGAGTCGCAAGAATGACGCAAATGAAAGGCTTAAACATGTGAAGAGCGTTTGAAGTCTCTAGGCCTGTACTTGAGTTCAGAAGACTGGGGGTAGGGTGGGGTGGTGGAATCTCACTGAAACCTACCGAATACTGAAAGACCAAGATGGATTGGACATGGAGAAGATGTTTATATTAGTAGGAGAGTCTAGGATCCAAAGGATCCTCAGAATAAAGGGATGTCTCTTTAGCACTGACATGAGAAATTTATTCAGAGTGATGAATCTGTGGAATTCATTGCCATGAAATGTTAGAGGCAGAGATAGGTTCTTGATTGATAAGGAGTTAAGGGTTATGTGGAGAAGGCAGGAGAATGAGGTTAGGTATGAAAAAAATCAGTCATGATTGAGTGGTGGAGCAGATTTTTGCAATATCTTTGTGGCCTTATGAAATTTGCTAGCAGTAGTGTTTACTTTTTGAAGGGGAACAATGTTTTGTGTATCAGTCTAATGTACTTGTAATATATTGGTTTCCTATTATAATGGAATAATACTTTTCTACACCAAGTGATCTTCATTATTCTTTCAAGAGGGAAAGCGATGCTCAGGATCGTTTTGCTGGTAGTTCTTGAATTCAATTAATCAATATTGCTACCAGCTGGTTATTTCAACACTTCATCTTCACGAGCAGCTGATAGTTAATCTACAAATAAACCTTGTCTGCAGACACCTAACTTGATTGAAGGAAAGCTATTGCATTTTGAGAGAAACGTGCCAGTACAAAATTCCTTGGGAATGCAAATCAAAGCCAATATTGCCAAAATGTTCTTAATCCGTGAAAATTAGAAAAGCCACAACAACAGTGTCTAAAATGTGTAAACAGATTAATGGCTTCAATCTTTTCATAACCAAGGAGAAACTTTGGAATGATTCAGTATTGTATAAAAGAAATCTAAAAGATTAGTTAAGTTGCCAATCAGTTATTCTTTATTGCTACAGTAACATTTCTCTTTAACAGTGGATGTGATGGTAACAGTCCTAGACGACCAGGGCCGAATGGTGAGGGGGATGAGGAAGCCCGAGATGGTCAAACACCATTGCACATGGCAGCAAGCTGGGGCCTTGAAGAAGTGGTACAGTGCCTTTTGGAGTTCGGTGCCAATGTGAATACTCAGGTCAGTGTGTGATTCAATCCATGAGCGTGTGCCTGCTGCTGCCTGTAAGGAATTTGTACGTTCCCCCCGTGTCCGCTTCCTCAGGTTTCCTCCCACAGTCCAAAGATGTACTGGTTGATCATTGTAAATTGTCCTGTGATTGGGGTAGGATTAAATCTGGGGATTGCTGGGTGGCATGGTTTGAAGGGCTGGAAGGGCCTAATCTAGACTGCACCCCAACCAATAAATAAATAAATATTTTGCAATAGAATTTATTTAGTGAGGTGCAGCGTGAAATAGGCCCTTCTGGGCATACAAGCCACTCTGCGTAACAGTCTCCCAATTTAATCAATTAACCAATCAACTGGTACGTCTTTGGAGTGTGGGGGTAATCTGGAGCACCTAGAGGAAACCCACACAGTCACGGGGAGAACATACAAACTGGATTTAAATATGCCATCCTTTCCCTTGTAGCCAGGATGTGGGATATAAATTACAACGGGAGACAGAAAAGAGTTTCTAAAAAGGGCAATGGTCATACAATTGTACAATGGTCATGGGAGATTTCAGTTAGCTGCTCCAATTAACTGATGATGCAATTAAATGGAACCCACTGTATTTAGAAATGACTTTACAGGCAGCTCCCAGGTTGCAGCAGATCTGTATCTGAAAATGTTCATAAGTCAGGAACAAGCAGTGTGTGGAAGAGGGTTGCAGAAACAGCTGTGATGGGAGTGAGCAGGCTGGAAAGAGTAGCTTCAAGCCAACGTCACTGACTTCAGAAGTGAGTCAGCTGAGAGCTCTTGGCTCCTTCCAGCCCTCCCCCCCCCCCCCATTGTTTTGTGGAAGGATGGGGAGAAAGGGCACATGGATATGCTTTGTTCCACGTGCTTTTCTTCAGAAGATGTCTAGTTCATGGAACAGCTGGCAGATCCATTCCACTGGTTTCCCAACTGCCTGTTCTTACTTATGGGGTGACTTTAGGTTTGTGACCTGGACAGGTTTGTAATGTGACAGTATTATATATGCGTATTTTCGTAATTGGTATCTTGTGTCCTGAAAGTGGTATGTGAACTTTGCAGGGAGCTCCTGTATATGTTTTTCTTACAATTCTGTTGTGATAAGTGAATCGTATTTAATGTTTCTTTTTACCTTTTTACAAGGATGCAGAGGGAAGAACTCCAATTCACGTTGCCATTAGCAACCAACACAGTGTTATAATTCAGCTTCTGATATCGCACCCTAACATCCGGTTAAACATTCGGGATCGCCAGGGTCTGACGCCCTTCGCCTGTGCAATGACCTACAAGAACAACAAGGCTGCAGAGTCAATCCTCAAACGAGAGCCAGGAGCGGCTGAACAGGCAAGAGCATGGGAGTCACCATCATACGTCTTTGTATTTCCAGAAAGGGTTATAGTTGTTCAGTGAGCTTCATGCTTCGGTTGGAAATGTGAACTGGAGCAATTAGATACAGTATTGCAGTCCTGCTGATTCTGTTTGTTCAAGCTAATTGAAAGAAATTCTTTTGCACCAGGGACATTGTACCAGTCTGTTTCTAAGGAGTGTAAGAGTGTGACTTTGAGCCATTCTTTTCAATCCACTATTTACATTTAAATGTGAAGCCTCTTATATTCATGAACTAATGAGTATTAAATGATTACATTCCTATAGCGCAAACACGAGGAAATCTGCAGATGCTGCAAATTCAAACAACACACAAAATGCTGGTGGAACACAGCAGGCCAGGCAGCATCCATAAGGAGAAGCACTGCCGACGTTTCGGGTCGAGACCCTTCGTCAGGATTAACTGAAAGGAAAGATACTAAGGGATTTGAAAGTAGTGGGGGGAGGGGGAAATGTGAAATGATAGGAGTAGACCGAAGGGGGTGGGATGAAGCTAAGGGCTGGAAAGGTGGTTGGCGAAAGTGATACCGAGCTGGAGAAGGGAAAGGATCATGGGATGGGAGGCCTCGGGAGAAAGAAAAGTGTGGGGGGGGGGGGGGGGGGGGAAGCACCAGAGGGAGATGGAGAACAGGCAAACAACTAAATATGTTAGGGATGGGGTAAGAAGGGGAGGAGGGGCATTAACAGAAGTTAGAGAAGTCAATGTTCATGCCATCAGGTTGGAGGCTACCCAGCCAGTATATAAGGTGTTGTTCCTCCAACCTGAGTTTAGATTCATTTTGACAGTAGAGGAGACCATGGATAGACATATCAGAATGGGAATAGGACATGGAATTAAAATGTGTGGCCACTGGGAGATCCTGCTTTCTCTGGCGGACCGAGCATAGGTGTTCAGCGAAACGGTCTCCCAGTCTGCGTCGGGTTCTCCAAATTCTCTGTTCCCTGATACTCCTGAAGACCTTACCATACACGGTGTATGTCCTAGCCTCATTCGTATTCCAGAATGCATCACCTTACATTTGTCTGAATTAAATTCCACCTGCCATTTTTTGGCCCATTTCACAAATATACATCACTATGTCTTGAAGTCTAAGACACTATTAACAACTCCTCCTTGGGTCATCTGCAAATTTTTTAGCCATGCCTCCCACTTTGACATACACAACCATTTCATTCACGTACGTATGTTGCAAACAGCAAGGATCCCAACACCTAACTCTCACAGGCATCTCATTGCAAAAACAGGCTTCTGCCATAGGCTTCTGTTTCCTATTGTCAAGTTAGTTTTGCCAACTTGTCTTGGATCCCATGGGCCCTAACCTTTTGAACTGATCACCCATATGGGGTGACAAAGACATTACTAAAGTCTGTGTAAACAATGTTTACTACCCTGCCCACTGACAAACTTTTTTCCCTCTTCAAAGAATTCAGTCAAATTGATGGGATCTGTCCTTAACAAAGCCATGTTGGCTGTCCCAGTTTCGTGCATTAATCCTCTCCATCAGAATTTTTTCCCATATCAATGATGCTAGGCTCGTTTTATAGCTTCCAGACTTTTTCTTGCTGCCCTTCTTAAAAAAGGACATCATGTTTGCTGTTATCTGGTCATCTGGTTCCATAATTGTGTCCTGTGAAGCTTTAAAGCTCATTGAATTCCAGTTGTCTCTTGCCTTGTCTCCAGTAGCAGTTGGAATAAGTTTCATTTTGCCCTGGAGATTAATCTACCTTTAAGCTTCCCAAAGAATTAAGTACTGCCTTTATTTATGACATATGCATAACTTACACCTACCCCTTCATTGAACTCTCCAACAACGCTGTTTCCTTTAGAAATATCACTTAGGAGTCCTCATGTACCTTTTGGCTTTATGCACAGATTGACAATGTTGTTCCTAATGTCCTCCTTTCCCTGGTTATTCTCTTGCCCATGTTACACAATGAATTGAATTTATTTGTGATTGATTTTCTATGACCCCACTTAGCCTCCCTAGTTTTCTGTGTAAGCACCTCATGACACCTTTTATACTTAGGATGGTTTGCACCCCCCCATGCTACATTCAAGTTCCTATACCTGTCATGTTTTCTTCCTTTAAATCAACCCTCTATCTGGGGTTCATATTACCCCTGGCTTTTACCCTTGCAGTAACATACTGACCCTGAACTGTAATTATTTCTCCTTTAAATGCTTCCCTCTGTGCAAATGTGGATTTGTGGCAAGTAGATAGACCCAGTATACCTTTGACAGGTTCGCTCTTGTGTTAATGAAACTTATCTTCCATAAATTTAAGAACTTCATTCCTATCCTTTTCTAATATTAAAATATATGGAGTTATGGTCACTATTCCAAGATTGCTCCCCCATCAGCACTCCCTTCACTTGAGCATCTGCATTCGCCAAGAAAAGATCCAGTAAATGTTCCTCCTCCTATTGATCTGTCTACATACTGTGTAAAACGCTTTCCTGGAAACATCTCAAAAATTCCATCCCATCTCAGCCGTTAATGTTAATATTGGGAAAATTAAAAATCCCAGTACACTAACCCTATTTTTATTGCAACGCTCCATCTTATATATGTTCCTCTCACTCTTACAGACTGTTGGGAGGTCTATAGCACAATTAGTGATGACAACAGTATTGCGGACCCTTGTGTTGATTAAGCTTTGAGTTCATCTACTTTACTAATGGTGTTTCTTGCACTAAAATACAGTACACGTAATTTAACTTTGAACTTCCTTGATGTGCACTTCCTTGCTTGAACTGACTGCCGGATCTACTAAATGCTTGTCTTTAGTATAGTTGTTCACAAACAATCACTGAGGCCCTTTTCTATGTCAACTCAATTTAAGCCTTCCTACTGGTGCTAATATTCTTTCCAGCAAGGGTCTTAATCGCACTTCTACCGGTACAAACTGCAATCTGTACTAATTTTTCAGGTACCATCTTCCTTTTAAATTTCCCAGTGATCCAAGAACCTAGAACCCATTCTCCGTCATGATCCTTTCAGCCACTCAACCATAAGACAGTGGGACAGAGGAGCAGAATTAGGTCATTTGGCCCATCAAGTCAAGTCTGTTCTGCTATCCATTGTGGCTGATTTATTTTCTCAACACCATTCTCCTGCCTTCTCCCATAATTTTTGTCACTCTTACTAATCAAGACTCATCAACCTCTGCTTTAAATATACCCAGTAACCATAGCCTAGCCATCTGTGGCAATGAATTCTACAGATTCAACACTGTCTGGCTAAAGAAATTCCTCCTCCTTTCTGTTCCAAAGGGATTACCCACTATTCTGAGGCTGGGCCCTTTGGTCCTAGACTTTCCCACTATAGGAAACATCCTCAACACATCCACTCTAACTAACTTGGACTTTCAATGTTCGGTAGGTTTATTCTTCTAAACTCCATAGCCATTGAGCACTCCTCAAATTAACCCCAGAATCATTCTCATGAGCCTCATTTGGACCCTCTCCAATGCCAAAACATCTTTTCTTAGATAAGGGAACTGCACACCATAGTGTGATCTGACCAATGCCTTAGAAAACCTCAGCTTTACATCCTTCCTTTTATATTCTAGTCCTCTCAAAATGAAAATTATCATTTCATTTGCCTTCCTTTCCACCGACTCAGTCTGCAAATTAACCTTTAGGGAATCCTGCACACGAACTACTAAGTCCCTTTTCACCTCTGATTTCTGAATTTTCTCCCCATTTTTTTTTTTTAAAAAGGGTCAGTCATTATTCCTTCCACCAAAGTGCATGACCATTCACTTCCTTACACTATATTCCATCTGCAATTTCTCTGCCCATTTTCCTAATCTAAGTCCTTCTGCAGACTTGGTCATGGGTTAAGAGTGAAAGGTGAAAAGTTTAAGGGGCTCATGAAGGGAAACATATTCACTCAGAGGGTTGTGAGAGTTTGGAACAAGTTACTGTTGCAAGTGTGCCTGCAAGCCCTACTTGAAGAGAAGTTTGGATAGGTACATGGATGGTAGTGTTATGGAGGGCTATGGCCCAGGCAGATCAATAAGTGTTGGCAGTTTAAATGGTTCGGCATGGACTAGATGAGCTGAGGGGCCTGTTTCTGTGTTGTACTTTTTTATGACTCTATGCCTCCCTGTTTCTTCAACACTACCTACACCTCCACTTATCTTCGTATTGTCTTCAAACTTGGCCACAAAGCCATCAATTCTGTCATCAAAATTATTGGTATATAACGTGAGAAGAAGCATTCCTAACACTGACCGCTGTGGAACACCACTAGTCATTGGCACCCAACCAGAAAAAGCCCCCTTTATTCCCACTTTTTGCATCCTGCTAGTCAGCCAATCTTCAATCCATCCTAGTACCTTTCCTGTAAAACCATGGGCCCTTGTCTTGTTTAGCAGCCACGTGTGCAGCACCTTGTCAAAGGCCTGCTGAAAATCCAGGTAAAAAACATCCACTGACTGACCTATCATCTATTGCTGTAATCACCTGGCCTACCTATCCTTTTACTGTACTCATTAGCTCGAGGCACTTGAAACATTCCAGAGATTACCCTTTTGAGCTCCTGAGCTTAAATGGAGACCTAGTTCTCTAATAAAAAACACAAAATGCTGGCAGAACTCAGCAGGCCAGACAGCATCTATGGGAGGAGGTAATAACGACGTTTCGGGCCGAAACCCTTCATCAGGAGGGTGATGAAGGGTTTCGGCCCGAAACGTCGTTATTACCTCCTCCCATAGATGCTGTCTGGCCTACTGAGTTCTACCAGCATTTTGTGTTTTTTATTTATTTCCAGCATCTGCAGATTCACTCGTGTTACCTAATTCTCTAAACTTGAATTGCAGAACTTCATTTCTCTACCCACATCACTGGTACCTATGTATATGGCAGAATTCTCTGATACTCAATTACTTATCTTGTATTCTCTTGCTTTATTCACCATTTCTAAATACATTATCCGAACAATTGTAGATTATTGAATTGTGTTATCTACAAAGTGCCTGATTGATATGTCCTCTAAGTTTTCTTCCTCATTATCTCCAGATAGCAGTTTTGGCATTAGGCCGACTGGTGGTGCAATGGCACCAGCGCCGGACTCTGGAGCGAAGGCTCCCAAGTTCGAGTCCAAGTCGGGCCACCCCAGAGCACGCTGTCCATCCGTGCCAGGTTGAGCGTCGAGCTAGCCACTTGGCCTCGTAAAGAACAAACAAAACAAAACAGAGGTCAAGTCAGGAACATTGGTATCGTGACCCTGTTAATTCGAAAGGAGACTAATCCTGACACCACATGCCAGATAAGAATGGCTGACTGTCTGGTGCGACACGCTTTTTAAAAAAAAGTCTTGGTATTTAAGACTGACTTGCATCTCATGACAAGATGGTCGTGTTCAGTGTTTCACTTTATGATAGATTTCAACTATTAGACGTGATATCAGACTTGTCTCTAAAATTACTTTCAATCCTTTGCTTTCTATCTGTGAGTCAATTTTTTTAATTGAACTTGCTGTTTCCCCTTGGTTCAAGTTTGTGAGCTAGCCACATGATACCTCGTCACTTTGCTAAAACATGACATTAAACACTTCTTATGAACTCTGTTACCTTAAATTCAGTTGATTTCATCAGATGTAGTCTTTTAACAACATACCAACAGTCCTTGATTAATGTCATGGTGATTTATGCCATCCCCTCGATCCTTCTCTATTTCTACAGCACCAATATCAGACTAACCTGTGTACCTATTTTTCAAACTACAACATCACACCAACCTTTCGCTTCCCTGGTACCATGTCTGTAGCTCGAGCAGTGAAAGATTATTCAAGCTTACGTGACTCCTTCCCTTTCTTCTAAAAGCCTGTTGAACATTTTATTGGGATCCAATAATTATCCAACTTTTAAAGCTGCCAGAGCCTTTACTATTCCTCCTTCGTTCTGTTCATCATTTCCGGAATGTTACATACATAGATCTCAATGTCCGTGATTGTATAATCGCCTTGCATTTGCCTTCCATTCCACTGACTCATTAAAACAGCACTTTTTAAGAATAGTCATAGACAAATTTATCCCCACCAAATCTTCCCCAACCAGAAGCCCAGAATGAACCATGATATCCACAATCTGCTGAGGACCAGTTCATTGGCAACCCATTAAAGTACAAGAAGTCCAGGTATGATCTCTAAAAAGCCATCTTGCGTGCAAAGTTGCAATTCCGGATCAAATTTGTATCACTGAAGGATGCTCGACAGCTGTGGTAGGGTGCAAAGTGAAGCCAAGCGTCATGGGTGCAAGACTTTGCTCCCAGATTA
Organism: Hemitrygon akajei; assembly: GCF_048418815.1. Classification (NCBI taxonomy): domain Eukaryota; kingdom Metazoa; phylum Chordata; class Chondrichthyes; order Myliobatiformes; family Dasyatidae; genus Hemitrygon; species Hemitrygon akajei. Next base: position 50,292,412 of record NC_133131.1, read on the forward strand.
GCTTAATGTCTTTTATGCTAAATTTGACTGTTAAAACATGGAGACACTTTCAGGAACTCCAACAGCTCCCAATGACCCTGTGATTTCAGTTTCTGAGGCCAACGTGGGAACATCCTTCAAGAGAGTGAACCCTCAGAAAGGATCCAGCCTCGTAGGGGTACCTGGCTGAGTAGTAAAGACCTGTGTTGATCAACTGACTGGTGTGTTCACCGGTGTCTTTAATGACTCGCATCAGCAGTCTGAGCTATCCACCTGCTTCAAGCAAGCTTCCATTGCACCAGTGCCCAAGAGGAATGTACCTCAATGACTTCTGTTTAGTAGCACTTGCATCCACTGTGGTGAAGTGTTTCGAAAGGTTGGTGATGAAACACATCAACTCTTCCCTGAGAAACGATTTGGATCCACTCCAATTTGCCTACCGTCACAATGGATCAACAGCAGATGCCATTTCATTGGCTCTTCATTCAACCCTAGAACATCTGGATAGTGAAGATGCATACATCAGGATGCTCTACATTGACTACAGCTCTGCATTCAATACCATCATCCCCTCAAAATTAATAAGATTCAGGACCTTGGTCTCAATGCCTCCTTGTGCAATGGGATCCCCAATTTCCTCACTTGCAGACCCAAGTCTGTGCAGATTGGCAAAAATCCCCACAATCTCCATCAGCTCATGTGCACTATAAGGCTGTGTGCATACCCCTGCTCTTTTTGCTCTATAATTACAGCTACAATTCTATTCTTAAGTTTGCTGACGAATATGAACTGTTGTTGGCTGAGTTAAAGATAGTGATGAATCAACGTATAGGAGGGAGATTGAAAATCTGGCTGACTGGTGCCACCGCAGCAGCAACTTCTCAGTCAATGCCAGCAAGGTCAAAGAGCTAATTATTGACTTCAGGAAGAAGAAACCGTAAGTCCATGAGCCAGTCTTCATTGGAGGATCAGAGATGGAGAGGGTCATCAATTTTAAATTTGTGTTATCATTTCAGAGGATCTTTCCTGGGTCCAGCAGGTACGTGCCATCATGAAGAAAACACGGCAATGTCTCTACTTCCTTAGACCTTTGGGAATATACAGCATGTCATCAAAAACTTTGACAAGCTTCCATAGATGTGTGGTGGAGGAAAGATTGACCAGTTGCATCATGGCCTTGATATGGAAACACCAATGCCCTTGAAGGGAAAAGCCCACAAGAAGTATTGGATATGGCCCAGTCCATCACGGGTAAAGCCCTCCCTGCCATTGAGCACATTTACACCGAGTGCTGCCCAGGAAAGCAGCATCCCCACCACCTTGGCCATGCTCTCTTCTCGCTTCAGGAGCCTCAGGACCCATACCACCAGGTACAGGAATAGTTCATAACCTTCAACCATCAGGCTCTTGAACCAGAGGGAATAATTTCACTCGTCCCCATCACTGAACTGTTTCCACAACCTATGGACTCACTTTCAAAGATTCTTCATCTCATGTTCTTAATATATATTGCCTATTTATTATTTTGTATTTGCAGAGTTTGTCGTCTTTTGCACATTGGATATTTGTCCATTCTGTTGGGTGTTTTGTTCCTGGCATTGACTTCCCTTAATGTGGAATAAAACTCCTTGACAGTTAAGTAGTTTTTATATACTCAAGGTTTTTTCATTATTAACAAAAAAGGGCAAATTGGCAGAATATTTGGACAAAGCAATACAACGTTTCCAAAATGCCTTAGTAACCTAAGAACCCCAGGTTATTGTATTGATTAAGAATCCAGGGAATGATAAAGTTTACAATTACAGGAGAAAGGTATTCCAATCTTTAAAAATGCTAAGCCTATCTTCCATTGTAGCCCAACAAACTATGGCTCTCATGTACACATCCAAGCACTATCTTGCTGATATATTTCTGCCTCTTCCCTAGACAACTATTGGAGAAAGAATTTTTAAAAATAGTATAACTTGTTTATACTATTATAGGTTTAGTCTAATGCGAGATTTGGCATTATTTTGTTCTCGTCTAGTTTTGTTTTGAACCGACATCAGTCTTGCTTTGATTCTGTTTTGTATTGTGTGAAATTCATTGAGTTGTATGCTGTAAGTAACCCTTTTTTTAATACTTCAACAGATTGACAATAAGGGGAGGAACTTCCTTCATGTTGCTGTGCAAAACTCTGACATTGAGAGTGTACTATTCCTGATTAGTGTGCAGGCTAACGTGAATTCACGAGTCCAGGATTCATCCAAACTTACACCATTACATCTGGCTGTACAAGCAAGATCTGAAATTATAGTCCGGAATCTGGTAAGAACAAGGTCATATAACTATTGGGGTTCACTGAGATATTCTTGTCCTCCCTATTGTTCTTGGATTATTTTCCCATATATTATTGAGTGCACACAGTAGCTTAAGATCTGCTTCATAAAAAATAGAGGCGATAAACTCCTTGGAAGAGTCTTAGTTTAACTTCTGTTAGAACGGGCAACCCAGTGTATAAATGTGATAAAATCTCAGAAGGAAGATTAGAAAGGCAGTATTTTTATTAAAATGGGAAGTGTGTGGATGGTGTGAGTGTTTAGAGGGAGCTGCAATCATTGTACCTAAATCACTGAAATTTAATAAGCAGGTTCAACAAGCAATTAGGAAGGCAACAACTATGTTGAACTTTATAAGATTACTGAATACCAGATCTGAGGAAAATGTATGTTGCCTGCTGCTGTAAATGTTCTTATTTTGCTGAATTGTGGGGAAACTGTCCCTTGTTTCAGACAACAACACATACAGTGCCTTGAAAGAGTCTTCAGCCCCTACAACTATTTTCACATTTTACTGCCTCGTTTTCTAAGTTTAAAATATATTAAAAGTAGGATTTTGAGCTAATCTACAAAACATGTCAAATCAAAAGAAAAATTCCAAAACCTGTTGACAGTTTGCTAAAAATTAAAAACCTAACTTGTGAGGCTGAAAGAAAAAATTCATTCCCTCTGTAATTACTAAGCTGACTTTCCACAGGTACAATATGCAGTACTACCTTACCAACTTGCCCAATTTGTTGATGTAGAAAATTGGAGGATCTGTTTTCAATGAATTTATGAGAATAAATACCCCCTCTCTCTGTAATATCCAACAATGTGGTAGATTTTCAACAGACCAAACCAAAACGAAGATAAAAGGGCATTCAAGACAAATCAGGGAAATTTAGGCAACAAAACCACCTCAAACGGACTCAAAGCTCAGCGCAGTCCATCATGAAAAAGTGGAAAAAATATAAAACCACAGCCACACTGTCTAGGTCAAGCCACCCCTCTAAAATTATTTGTCAGAGAAGAATAGCACTTGTAAGAGAGGCCACTGTGAAGCCAACGGTCACTCTGAGTGAGCAGCAGAAGTCAGTGGGTGCAACTGGAGAGAAAGTTCATGGCTCCACAATCTCTGAGGCCTTGCACAAAATGGGTGGCAAGGAAGAAGCCCTGGACAAAATAAAAGCATATACTTACCCATAAAGACTTTGCAAAGTGTCACTTAAAAGATACTGTAAAGATGTGGAAGAAGATCTTGTAGACAGATGAGACTAAAGTTGAACATTTTGGGCTCAACACTAAGTGGTCCTTGTGGCATAAATTTAGTACTGTGCATCAGCCAGGTAACACCATCCCTACTGTAAAGTATGGTGGGCGTAGTGTCATGCTATGGGGATGCTTCTCATCACCAGGGACTGGAAGTCAGGTCATGATTGATGAATGCTGCTTAATGCAGAAGGATCCTGGAAAAAAACCTGCTAGAAAACATAAACTGGGGAAGAAGTTAGTCTTTCAACAGGACAGCAACCCAAAGCACACTGCCAGAGCACCCATGGAGTGGTTTCAAATAATGAAAACTGATGTCCTTGACTGGCTTGGTTTGAATCTGATTTTAACCCAATCAAACATCTCTGGCAAGACTACAAAATTGCCATCCACTGACACTCCCTAACTAACATAGCTTGAGCAATTTCTCAAGGAGAAATGGGCAAATCTTGTTCCATCATATCATGCAAATCCTATCCAAACGATTACTGGCTGTAATAGCTGCAAGAGGTGGTTCAACTAAGTACTGAGCATAGAGGGGTGAATACTGCTGACATTTCAGTTTTTGAGTTTTTAATTTTTCATGCTTTACCATTTTCCCTGCTTCTTGAGCTCTACTGTGGGGTGGGGGAAGCATGTGATTCACTAATAAAAATTCTCAGTCAAATTGGTCAAAATCCCTGGTTGTAATACTCATTTGTGTGAACAAAGGGTTGGGGCTGAATACTTTTTACAAGACATTATTGCTTCTTCAATGTAACTAAGATACTTTCTCTCTGCATCTGGATCCTTGACTTTCTGACCAACAGGTGGCAGTAAAGATAAGTTGCAACATTTCCATAAGGTTGTGCCCTCATCCCCTTCTCTCTCTCTCTCTCTTGTAGACATGACTGCATGGCCAGATTCAGCTCTAACTCCATCTAAGAGTTTGGCCGCATCTCAAATAGCAATGAATTGGGTACAGGAAGGAGATAGAGAGCTTAGTGACATGGTATCCTGGCAACAACATCATTGTCAGCAAAACAAAAAGCTGGTCATTGACTTTGGAAAGTGAAGTTGGTGCACACGCTCCTGTCCATATAGATGATGTTGAGGTTGAGAGCTTCAAGCTCCTAAGCGTGCGCATCACCAGTGGCCTATCCTGGTCCAATCATGTTGATGTCATGCCCAAGAAAGTTCACCAATGTCTCTACTTCCTTGGGAGGCTAAAGAAATTCAGCATGTCCTTGATGACTTACCAATTTTTATTGATGTGCCATAGATAGCATTCTGTCAGGATGCATGTGGCTTTGTATGGCAATGTGACTGCAAGAGACTACAGATAGTTGTGGACACAGCTCAGCACATCGTGGAAACTAGCCTCTATAACTCTGCCTATACTTCTCACTTCCTCAGTAAAACAGTCAACATAATCAAAACCCCCACCCACCTGGACATTCTCTCTTCTCCCCCTTCCATGGGTCAACAAAAAAAACCCCACAAAAGCCTGAAAGCGCACACCACCAGACTCAAGGACAGCTTCTATCCCACTACTATCAGACTCTTGAACTGATCTCTTGTATGATGAAATGAACTTCAGATCTGTTACAATCTTGCACTTTTTCAGTAGCTTTGACACTCTATTCTACATTATTGTTTTACCTATTCTAGCTGAATGCACTGTGTAATAATTTGATCTGTACAAACAGTTGTCAAGACAGACATTTCACTATATCTTGGTACATGTGACAATAATAAACCATTACCAATTATCTATGTATCAAAATACTGTGTAAATTGGTTTCTGCATTTCCTACAGTACACACTTGCTACACTTCAAAATATCAGTGACTAAAGTATTTTGGATCATCTGGAGATCTTAAATGGTGAAATAGATACTTATAAGCCATATTAATTTGTACTTGGTCATAACGTGTTGTGGTTTTGAATGTAAATGTTTCTGTATTTTGTGTTACACGTACGTGAAGCTTTCAAGATTAAGTATTTCTTTGTTCCTTGGAATGTAGGAGAATGAGGGGTGACCTTATAGAAATGCGTATCATTAGGAGAAGCTCAGACAGGGTGAGTGGTAAGCTTTTTCCTCTGGGTAGGCAAGCTCAAAAGTATGGGGCATAGATTTAGGGTGAGAGGAGAAAGATTTAAAAGGATTATGGGGGACAACTTTTTTCACACAAAGGGTGGTGAATATTTGAAACGAGCTGCCAGAGGAGGTGATTGAGGCAGGTACAAAATAGTATTATTGAAGAAGCACTTGGACCCAGGTCCTTGTGACCATGGTGCCCAGTCGGCTGGCCCCATATCCTTTCTTCTAAGCCCTGCACGTTTACCATTGTGGAAGCTGTGCAATAAGGGTGCTTATGTTACAAGTATATGAAGAGCAAGAGGATAAGATATGGGAGAATAGGACCAATCAAGTGTGACAGTGGAAAAGTGTGTATGAAATCGGAGGAGATAGCAGAGGTACTTAATGAATACTTTGCTTCAGTTTTCACTACAGAAAAAGGACCTTGGCAATTGTAGGGATAACTTACAGCAAACTGAAAAACTTGAGCATATAGAGAAAGAGGATGTGCTGGAGCTTTTGGAAAGTATCCAGTTGGATAAGTCACTGGGACTGGTCGAGATATACGCCAGGCTACTGTGGGAGGCAAGGGAGGAGATTGCTGAGCCTCTGGCAATGATCTTTGCATTATCAATGGGGATGGGAGAGGTTTCGGAGGATTGGAGGGTTGCAGATGTTGTTCCCTTATTTAAGAAAAGGAGTAGAGATAGCTCAGGAAATTATAGACCAGTGAGTCTTTCTTCAATGGTTGTTAAGTTGATGGAGAAGATCCTGAGAGGCAGGATTTATGAACATTTGGAGAGGCATAATATGATTACGAATAGTCAGCATGGCTTTGTCAAAGGCAAGTCATGCCTGACGAGCCTGATTGAATTTTTTGAGGATGTAACTAAACACATTGATGAAGGTAGAGCAGTAGATGTGGTGTATATGGATTTCTGCAAGGCATTTGATGAGGTACCCCATGCAAGGCTTACTGAGAATTTAAGGAGGCATGAGATCCAAGGGGACATTGCTTTGTGGATACAGAACTGGCTTGCCCACAGAAGGCAAAGAGTGGTTATGGACAGGTCATTTTCTGCTTGGAGGTCGCTGACCAGTGGTGTGCCTCAGGGATCTGTTCTGGGACTCTTTGTGATTTTTATAAATGACCTGGATGAGGAAGTGGAGGGATGGGTTTGTACATTTGCTGATGACACAAAGGTTGGGGTGTTGTGGATAGTGTGGAGGGCTGTCAGAGGTTTCAGCGGGACATCGATAGGATGCAAAACTGGGCTGAGAAGTGGCAGATGGAGTTCAACCCAGATAAGTGTGAGGTGGTTCATTTTGGTAGGTCAAATATGATGGTAGAATATAGTATTAATGGTAAGACTCTTGGCAGTGTGGAGGATCAGAGGGATCTTTGGGTCTGAGTCCAATGGGTACTCAAAGCTGCTGTGCAGGTTGACTCTGGTTAAGAAGGCATACGGTGCATTGGCCTTCATCAATCATGGGATTGAGTTCAGGAGCCGAGAGATAATGTTGCAGCTATATAGGACCCTGGTCAGACCCCACATGGAGTACTGTGCTCAGTTCTGGTCGCCTCACTACAGGAAGGATATGGAAACTATAGAAAGGGTGAAGAGAAAATTTACAAGGATGTTGCCTGGATTGGGGAGCATGCCTTATGAGAATAGGTTGAGTGAACTCAGCCTTTTCTCCTTGGAGCAATGGAGGATGAGAGGTGACCTGATAGAGGTGTATAAGATGACGAGAGGCATTGATCGCATGGATAGTCAAGAGGCTTTTTCCCAGGGCTGAAATGGCTAACACGAGAGGGCACAGTTTTAAGGTGCTGGGAAGTAGGTACAGAGGAGATGTCAGGGGCAAGGTTTTTACGCAGATAGTGGTGAGTGTGTGGAACGGGCTGCTGACGACGGTGGTGGAGGCGGATACAATAGGGTCTTTGAAGAGACTCCTCGATAGGTACATGGAGCTTAGAAAAATAGAGGGCTACGGGTAAGCGTAGGTAATTTCTAAAGTAAGGTCATGTTTGGCACAGCATTGTGGGCCAAAGGGCCTGTATTGTGCTGTAAGTTTTCTATGTTGCAAAGCAGTTATTCACTCACACGTCGGTTTATTATTGGTACTGAGCAGTCTGTGTTCATAACTTGACCCTGCTTTCTTTCAGCTGCAACCAAACTGAATCTGGATTTGATTGTCACTTGCAGTCTATCATCCTGATGTTCTGTTTCCTGTGTTCCAGCTACTTGCAGGGGCCAAAGTGAATGAGTTGACAAAGCACCGTCAGACAGCCCTCCATCTTGCGGCCCAGCAGGACCTACCAACTATCTGCTCTGTGCTGCTGGAGAATGGTGTGGAGTTTGCTGCTGTTGATGAGAATGGCAACAATGGTAGGGGACTAGCAGTGATTGATTTCAAAAGGCAGTGAGCTCATATGTTTTAACATTAGCTTTTGCATCACTTTATCAGCAAAGCAACAAGAAAAACACAAGGTTCAAGATTGTTTAGTGTCATTCCTCGTATGCAAGTATAAAGGACAACGAAATAGTTGTTACTCCAGATCCAAGGCAGCACCAAAAAAATACCAAAGATAAAGAATACAGTAATAATTTAAAAAACACAAATACATAACATACTTTGTATACATAGAACACACACAAAATGCTGGTGGAACACAGCAGGCCAGGCAGCATCTATAGGGAGAAGCACTGTCGACGTTTCGGGCCAAGACCCTTCGTCAGGACTAACTGAAAGGAAAGATAGTAAGAGATTTGAAAGTAGTGGGGGGAGGGGGAAATGCGAAATGATAGAAGACCAGAGGGGGTGGGATGAAGCTAAGAGCTGGAAAGGTGATTGGTGAAAGTGATACCGAGCTGGAGAAGGGAAAGGATCATGGGATGGGAGGCCTCGGGAGAAAGAAAGGTGGGGAGCACCAGAGGGAGATGGAGAACAGGCAGAGTGATGGGCAGAGAGAGAGAGAGAAAAAAAAACAACTAAATATTGTCAGGGATGGGGTAAGAAGGGGAGGAGGGGCATTAACGGAAGTTAGAGAATTCAGTGTTCATGCCATCATCAGGTTGGAGGCTACCCAGCCGGTATATAAGGTGTTGTTCCTCCAACCTGAGTGTGGCTTCATCTTGACAGTAGAGGAGGCCACGGGTAGACATATCAGAATGGGAATGGGACGTGGAATTAAAATATGTGGCCGGTGCTCCCGGTGTGCTTCACCTGTGAGTCGGCTGGTGTGGTATACTGCATCCAGTGCTCCCAGTGTGGCCTTTTATATATTGGTGAGACCTGACGCAGACTGGGATAGTGTTTTGCTGAACACCTACGCTCGGTCCACCAGAGAAAGCAGGATCTCCCAGTGGCGACACATTTTAATTCCACGTCCCATAGCATCTGCAGATTTCTTCGTGTTTGTATACATACATTGCACATCTATAAAGTGACACTAGGCACAGGAGTGTCTGTACATGGTGGGGGGGTGACTGACAGGAAATGATAAAGCAGTGGTGGTGGGGTAGGTTTGTGGATGGAGATGTTGATCAGCCTTGATGCTTGGAGAAAGTAACTATTTTTGAGCCTGGTGGTCCTGATGTGGGTGCTACATAACCTCCTCCCTGATTGGAATGAGACAAATAGTCCACGAGCAGGGTAGGTGTGTTTCTTCATGATACTGGCCTCTTCTAGCACCTTTCTATATACATGTTCTTGTTGGGCTGTTTTGACTACACGTGTAGATCCTTCCTGTCTGCCGCTGTGTAGTTTCCGTCCCATGAGGCAATGCAGCTTGTTAGCATGTTCTCTACTGTGCATTTGTAGAATAACATGAGCTTAGATGTGCATGGTCCAGCCCTCCTCAGAAAATAGAGGTATTGATGATCTTTTCTGATTGTGCAGAATGTGTTCTGGGACATTGAGAGGTTGTGTGAGCTATGCACTCCCAGGAATTTAAACTGCTTGTGGTTTCTGCCGCTGTGCTGCCATTGTAAAGAGGGGTGTGAGTGACGAAAGTTCTATTGAAGTTGATAACCATCTCCTTTATCTTGTTGACATTGAGGAAGAATTTATTTGCCTGGCATCTGGCCTCTAGGTCTTCCATCTCCTCTCTGTAGGCCATCTCATCGTTGTTGATGTGCCCTATTACAACCTTGTTGTTTGTAATATTTCCCCTGGCTGTTCCTATGATAATGTGATCACTTAGCATATCAGAGTAAGACACATGATCAGTGTGAGTCAATCCTGGAGGAGGAGATTGAGTATTCCAGGTCCTAGGCAGCTCAATGGACTGAATTTAGTGATGCTTAGGAAACAGAGCAGGAGGAATAGGGAGAACAATTGTCTTGTGTTTAATGCTTCACCATAACATGTATTCACACAAGCAAACACTGCTCAGCATTTGGCCACATCTCTAAGTTCTTTGAGATTTTAATATTTTAACTATAATCTCTGTCAAGGGCTTTAAGATGTACTTGAGAACAAGTGGTTCATTCAAAAAAACAGTGAAGTTACTGATCAGCAGCCAACGTTCTGGGCCATTGATTTAGAAATGTGTCTCTGAATCCCACCTTGGTCACTGGTGGATTTAAGAAATTAAATTGGAATTGTTTTTCTTTTTTTTTAAACTTTTTTTATTGTTTTCAAATAGTTACAAAATAAAAGTGTATGAGAAAAAAAAATGTTACCCAGCCCCCCTCCCCTTAACCCCTCCCCCCTAACATCCCTAAAAAAAAAGAAAGAGAAAAAAAAAAAGGAATGCCTGGATATTGGAAGATCCCCACACGCTCCACGGAGTTTGTAATAACTTTAGTGTATGCATTTATTTCTTTCCCCAAGTAACCAATTATTTCATCTTCGGAGCACCTATATATTTAATCCTGTCTTTTGTAAATAAGGGCGCCAAATTTTCAAAAATGTTTCATATTTATCTCTTAAATTGTAAGTGATTTTTTCAAGTGGAATACAGCCATAAATTTCGTTCTTCCAACGATCTATACTTAGATATGTATCCGATTTCCAAGTCACTGCAATAGCTTTTTTGGCTACTGCCAATGCAATTTTTATAAATTCTTTCTGATATTTATTCAATCTGGATATCGGTTTTATCCCTTCAATATTACCTAGTAAAAGTAATGTTGGGTTGTGTGGAAGTTGTAGGAATTGTTTTTCATAGTAAAAGTGAGCAACATAACCATAAAGCTCTGTAATCATGAAACCATTGGACAGTGGTGAAAACATGTCAAGATCACTAATCTTCTTCAGAGAAGGTTCCTTCAGAAATGTTCTGAGTCCAGAACCATTGGCTGTTGCTGTTAGCTGTCTCCATGGATGGAAAATCACCAACCTTGCCAATGATTCCCACTTGGTGAATGATTAACAATGTTTGCAGCACCATGTGATTACCACAGAGACATAACTGTTGGAATCAGTCTCACTGGACTGCTGGAAACAAAATGCTAGTTGAACTCGACAGGTTCAGCAGCATCTGTGGAGGGAAATGAGCAGATGTTTTGAGTGGAGACCCTTCATCTAATCTATCCTCATTCAACCAGATTTTCAGCAATCCTACCTCTAAAATCAAGGAGAAATGTTGCATTTTGGGGATCAAGAGATGAATAACCAGTGTTGAGAAGGAAATTTCTGAAAGATGTCAAATTGTGGAGTGAAACTCTCCTCAATATAGAGCAATGCTGGTTTAACCATTATTACTAGATTTCCAGTATTTTCCATTACCTCTATTGTTTGTTTAATTAAATTATTACTGCTAAGTTTAGGCACATGAGTTACTAATGTAGGGAGTTAAAACAATTTTGATAACTGAGGATCTGTTGCTGTCCAGCTTTTTGTTAGTGTTAGTAGCCCAATGATTCACCACTGGAGTGCACTTCAAGTTCACATTAGACAATTTTCCAAAGCAGTCCTGATGTGTGTAAAAATTACAGGTAGGTTGTAGTTGTAGAGATTTTGTATTAGCTGCCATCTCAATGGGACTTTTACATTTTTGGTGAGTTTATGCTTTCCAATAGCTTGACTGATCAACCTCATTACATTTTTTCCAGCCCTTCACCTGGCAGTTATGCACGGTCGCCTCAGTGTGGTGCGTGTTCTCCTAACGGAGTGCAGTGTCGATGCTGAAGTTTTCAATCTGAGGTATGATCGGTTGGACAGAGTCATCTTGAGGAAAATGACTATTCTGCTTGCCTTTTCACTGACACATTTTCATGAAGCCTAATGCAATTCAGATGTCTCTGACTTGGCTACTTAAGCAACTTGCCTAAAGTATAGTCTTTAACTTCTATTCCTTGTGAGCATACATTTCTAAAACCATGAGTTTGCTTTGTGGTAATGAGAGATGTTTTGTAAATAGATTAATGTGTAAACTTTGAGGTTAGTGATCTCTGGCTTACTCCCAGTGCCATGTGCTGGTGAATCCAGGAACAGAAATGTTCCAGGCCAGATGAATTTGTGGCAGAAATTCAGGTTCTCTTTGGGGTAGAGGCAAACTGTATAAGGGAGAGTGGTTGCACTTGACTGGAGGGGGACAGGCATACTAAGGAGAAGTATGCTTTGCCACCAAAGGGGATTTAAACTAGGTTGCCAGGTGTAGGACTTGAGAGGGAAGTCAGTGAGAAGCAACTTGAGTGTATAAGCTTAGCAATCAGGATGGCAGCGTTCACAGTAAAAGGGCAGGTAGGATCCCGGCTTTAAATTGCTTCTATTTCAAAGCGTGTAACTTGACAGGTAAGGCAGAAGAATTCACTGTAGGTTGCCTCTGGGGACTGGGTTTTTGTGGCCATAACTGAAACATGGCTGAGAGAAGGGCAGGATTTGCAGCTCATTGTTCTGGGACAGAGGAAAAGGTAAAACTGGAGGAATTGTGGACTTCTTGATAAGGGAAGACATAACAGCAATGCTTGGAGAGGATATTCTTGGATCATCTAATGAAGCCATTTGCGTGGAACTTGGAAATGAGAAGGGATGGTAGGCTACTTTGTATACCCACCCCATACAAATAGTTTGTGGGAGCTTCAGGAGCTGATGGGTACAGTTGCAATACTTAAGAGGTATTTGGATAGGTACATGGTATTTGGGAGGGCTTGGAGGGTTATGGGCCAAATGTCAGCAGCTGAGACTAGTTGGGAGGGTCCTGTGGTAGGAATGGACCAGTTGGGTGAAAGGGCCAATTCCCATGCTGCATTACTCCGATATTTTGCTGTAGGTAGTTGAGTAAACCATGCTGGAAAGGTAGACACATTGACCTAATAAATCAATAGACAAAGGATTACAGACATTCAGCAATAGGTGAAGCATTCAGAAATGGATTATCTGTTCTGGCTTTCTACTTGAGATTCTACTATCTCAATATAGAATTGAACTGATCCTTTTCCACCTGATGGCAGGAAATGGCTGAGAGCACTGGATGCAGCAAAGTTGATCAACATCCTGGCTGTGGCACTGATAGATTGTGCTTCAGAACAAAGAACACCAGTTGTTTTCATACATCTACCCAACAATGTGAAATACTTTCCATGTGTACCTTCACAAACTGTTTGCAAAATTTGCAAACACCGTCATCCAGGATAAAGCAATCTGCTTGAGCAGCACCTTAAATGTTAACATCAACCAGCAAATTTCACATCCCTTCAAGGAGTAAAATAAACACGAGTACCTGTTCCTTGTGTTATCCCATTAGATTTTGAGTGGCAATGAACAAGGTTTGAAAAGGTGAATTTTTGAAACTGTTTTCGCCAATATACTAATTCACTTAGAGGAAAATGAAGTTGTACCTAATATTGGCAGCAATAACTTTTGGCTTCAAATCTCATGGCTTCTGTGTTCATCTGTCAACTGTTATTTGCATTCTACCCATTTCCCCGTCCCCCCTCCCCCCCACTCCAGGGGACAGTCACCTATGCACGTATTGGGACATTATGGGAAAGAGAATGCAGCAACTATCTTTGAGCTCTTCTTGGAATGTATGTCTGATTACCCACTGGATAAGGCAGATGCTGATGGGAACACAGGTAGGTGTTGAATCAGAACGAGTGCAGCGACAGTAAAATCCTTAATCTGGATGCTGAGGGCTGCTAGATTTACAGAGTGATTGTGGTGTTCTTTTGTAACCCAACATTCTCCTTTTTTTTAGCTGGTACACAGTATTTCTCAATGAATCCAGTTCTTGTGCTTCCTCTTATCTCACGGGATTCAATGGAAAGTACTGTGTACAAACTTTTTAAAAATGTTAAAAGAATGCTGGGGTATAAAGGACCAACACTCAGTGAGTTGAGAAGCCTTTCCAAACAGTTTAATAGTGGGTTATCAGTTTCATATGTATTTTGATTATATATATCATATTTTAAGTATCAGTGGTTAATTTTTTCAGGTTTCCTAAATTTGTAAATAAGAGATGCTGTCTGACTTGGGGCTCATTTTTTCCGGTCAGAACTTTATAAGGGTCACTGAGCTGGAGTTGCCCTCTTGGATCTTTTGAATTTGCTGGTGACCTGGCCATCCTGCCCCTCTGATTGAGCGACCTAGGAGTTGTCTTGTAATCTGTATGGGAATCAACACTTGGGGGAGAAACTAGGCAAGTGATCTAAGGAAAAGAATGCAATTGGGAAAGATCAGTTGGAAACACAAGCATCTTAAGTTTGTAATATGGGAGTTTGAATCAGAAGTGAAATGAATTGAATGGTGTTTGGAAAGCAAAATCAAGATGAATCCATCCAGTGGTTTCTGGTGCTTGTTGCCCAATTCCTGTAAAATATATATTGTGCACCTGTATACAGTACATCTCCCTTCTATAGAAGTGATGCAAAGCAGCTATGAGGTCATGAACCCATCAGATTACAGAAGAGGAGGTGTTTGCTGTCTTGAGGCAAATTAGGATGGACAAATCCTCAGGGTCTGAGCAGCAGGAGGCAAGTGCAGAAATAGCAGAGCCCCTAGCAGTGATACTTAAACCAGCCTGAGCGACAGGTGAGGTACCGCATGATTGGAGAATAGCTAATGTTCTTCAGCTGTTTAAGAAAGACTCGAAGAAGAAACCAGGAAATTATAGGCCAGTGAGTCTGACATCAGTAATGGGAAAACAATTGGGAGGTATTCTAAGGAACGCAATATGAGTACTGTACTTGGATAGACAGCATGGCTTTGTGCGTGGTACTTTGTCTAATCAATCTTATAGAGTTTCTCGAGGAAGGTTGCTGAGGGAAGGCAGTGGATGCTGTCTACATGGACTTCAGCAAGGCCTTTCACAAGGTCCTACATGGGAAGTTGGTCAGGAAGATTCAGTCACTTGGTATTCAAGACGAGGTTGTAAATTGGAATAGACAGTGGCTTTGTGGGAGAAACCAGAGAGTAGTAGTAGATGGGTTGCCTCTCTGACTGAAGGCCCGCGACTAATGGAGTGCTGCCGTGATTGATGCTGTGTCTATTGTTTGTTATCTACATCAATGATCTGGATGATAATGTGGTTAACTGGATCAGCAAATTTGTGGCTAACACCAAGATTGGGGGCTTGGTGGACAGTATCAGAGCTTGCAGTGGGATCTGGACCAGCTGGTAAAATGGCAGACGAGTATGAGGTGTTGCAGTTTGGAAGGACCAGTTAGGATAGCTCTTGCAGAGTGAACGGTAGAGCACAGGAGTGTGGTAGAGCAAAGGAATCTGGGAATACAGATCCAGAGTTCATTGAAAGTTGTGTCACAGGTCAATGGGCTGTAAAGAAAGCTTTTGGCACATTGGCCTTGTAAATCAAAGTATTGAGTACAGGAATTGGAATGTTATGCTAATGTGTAAGATGTTGGTGTGGCCTAATTTGACATATTGTGTCCAGTTTTGGTCACCTATCTACAGGAAGGGTGTAAAGGTTGAAAGAGTACAAGGATATCGCTGGGTCCAAAGGACCTGAGTTATGAGGAAAGATTGAACATAGAAGATTGAGAGGGGTTTTGATAGAGGTATGCAAAATAATGAGAGGTGTAGATAGGGTAAATGCAAGCAGGGTTTTTTTCCCACTGAGGTTGTTGAGACTAGAAATAGAGGTCATTGGTTAAAGATGAAATCTTTAAGGGGAATATGAGGGGAAACTACATCATTCCGAGGCTGGTGAGTGAGTGGAATGTGTTATCAGCACAAGTTGTGGATGCAATTTTGACATTTAAGAGAAGTTTGGTACATGAAGGGGAGGATATGGAGGGTTATGGACTGGGTGCAGTTCGATGGTACTAGGTAGTTTAAGTGGTTTGGTATGGACTGGATGGGTCAAAGAGCCTGTTTCTGTGCTGTAGTTTTCTATGACTATGACATGGTATAACTGAGCCCTGGGTCATGTGGAGTGCTTTTATTGCTGTATTCTTAAATCTCTGAATAAAATTATGTTGGGATCAACATAAAACATAATCATAATTATGTTTTGGTTTAATTTCATTGACAGTCTTGCTTTTGGCCTACATGAAGGGAAATGCCAATCTATGTCGAGCCATTGTGCGAGCTGGAGCCCGTCTTGGTGTCACCAATAACCAGGGAGTCAACATCTTTAATTACCAGGTGGCCACAAAGCAGCTGCTCTTTCGGCTTCTAGGTAACGTGTCACCAATTGCAGAGCTGGGTTTTATAACGTAGTTTGTGCCATTTTAAATGCTGGAACCGAGTGATCAACGGAGGGAATGGAATGTGGTGACCTGATTTTCCTTTTAGTCTATTGGAATTTGAATCACAAACTGATCTAATGTGCTCAATATTCAGGTATTATAAAGACTCACCTGGTCATTTTGCTAGCCTGTCATTCATGTCCAATTAGTCTCATTCTAGTGAAGCAATAGTCATGCTATAGAATTAGACCAGCCTGTAACATGCTTCAATCCAACAGCAGGGATAGATCCACCAGAGATGGCAGCACTGAGTTGTCATGAGGGAATGGCACCGTGTGTCTTCAACATAGACTTCTCACATGATGTATGAAATTGTAATGTGTAGGGTCAAACATGCTCCGTGATTATTACTTATTGCCTTAGGTCGATCGGGTCTATGACACCTCCCAACAGAGCCATTCCCTTTGGTCCCATTGGCTCTCTCCACATGTGTTCTCTCCTGCAAGTAGCTATGTCCCCGTGGCCATCAACACTTCTGAGATCTTTGTCACTTACCAACACCCAGGAGTAATTTCCAGCATCCAGTTAACCTACGAGGACATCTTTGAGATGTGGAACTCTTCTGATGGAGGTTCCCACACCCGAAGTGTTAATTGTTACTCGTTTCAAAGATGCTGCCTGACCAGAATTTTTCTAGCATTTTTTTTATCGATTTAAGTGTCTGCAATTTATTATTTTATATTAAGTTTCTGAAATATTTGGGTATCATCTAAAGATGTTGATAAAATTCATTCAAATTATGGGGAAGGGATCTGTTCTAGACTCACGTTTAGAAGTCCCACAGGGATTCTACAGTGGCCTTGAATGCTACCCAGTTGCTGATTTTTGCATCTGGTTTCAGACATGCTGTCCAAGGAGCCTCCATGGTGTGATGGTTCCAACTGCTTTGAGTGCATTTCCAAGTTTGGAGTGACTATGCGCAAACACCACTGGTGAGTTTTGTTTTGCTTTAACTTCCAGTATATTTCACTAGTGTGGCAGTGTTAGGTGAAGCTGGTTTGTGCAACATCAATGAACTGAGGACTCTTTGGCATAGGTGATTGTGTGTTTTTATAGCACTGGAGCAGGAATTGACCCTCAGAAAAACTATTCACCATAGCGAGTTGCTTACCGTTCAATAATCTGATCTTTGGTTTCAGTCCATTTTCCTCCTAGACCTTCAATTTTGTGGCACTATGCAAAAGTAACTATCTTGACCTTGAATCTATTTAATGAGCATCAACAGCTCTTTGCGGATTAGTTCCAAAGACTTGTAATGCCCAGAAAAGATAAGTTCCATTACTTTCTCGTGAGATGGTGATGGTGCTTTACCCGGAGATGGTGCTCCAGGTCCCCCACAAGGGAAATGTGCTTGCAAAACCATCATGGGTACTAACCTTCCCACCATCCAGAACATCTTCAAAAAGGCATCCATCATTAAGGACTCCCACCACCCAGAACATGCTCTCTTCTCGTTACTATCAGAGTGGGGGTACAGGTGCCTGAAAAAAACATATTCTATATTTTGGTAACAGTTATTTCCGCTTTGCCATCAGATTTCTGAAGGGACAGTGAAGCCATGTACAGTACCTCACTGTTTTTGCTCTCCAGGTACACCAAGCTATACTAACCTCCTCTAAAACAGGAAGTGCCAGGCATCTGAACACAACATTCATTAGTCTGACACCAATTTAAAATCTGCTTTTCTGTTGGGCCTGTTATATCTTTCCCTATTATATTCCATTTGCCATCTCACTTAGCCTTTCTTTGTGCATTTGAAGACTTTTCCTCTCCAAACTTGCTTTTCTTCCAAACTCTATCAGTGAATGCAGATTCATCACACAGTCCTTTACGTATAATAATGATTCTAAGTAATTGTGACCTCAGTGCTGATACCCTGCTAGTTAAAACTAGTCCTCCAGAAATTTACTGTTCATCTTAGCTGTTTGATGTTTGACATTTCTGCCCTGAATGAAAGACTCGGTTGCCTCTCAGAACGTTGCCTCGGCTTTAAAAGGATCAGTGTTTATAGTTATTACGATTTTTATTTAATTGTTGATTTTCTGATTTTCTCTTTCCATCAGTTATTTGGTCTTCAAGGATCATCTTTATTCACCATATACATCTACGTGAATTAGTAATTTGCTGTGGTGTGTTGTTACCACATGCAATAGAAAACAATAATTATAATAAAGAGTAATATATTTTCAATGTAAACACTTTAAACCGCTTTTTATAATGCTGCTTACAGTGCAGCACAGTGACTGAGGTAACAGGGTGTGGGTGTGGCTAACTGGAATGGTTGATTAGATTAATTGCTTGGGGGAAGATGGTGTGAAGTTTGTTTTAATAGCCCTTTTGCACTTTCCAGAAGGGAGCTTTTGGAAAAGGCATTTTGCTGGGTGGGTAGTGTTTCTTGCCTGTTTCATTGTCCTGGACATGTGCAAGTCCTGCAGTGATGGTGGACGGCAGACAATGACCTTTTCTGCTGACCTGGCATTTCGCTGTGTATTGTGAGAGGATGCTGCACCGAACCAAACAGTAGTGGCTGATGTGATGATGCATCCTTACATCAGTCATTTACTGGTTTTCAGACTTCTGAATTCTCAAACCTGCCTTTTCTTTTGAATCTAATACCATTTTAGACATAAATGGATTCCATCTGTACATTGTTATTCATGTTGAATATGATTACTGTTGTCAAGCCATTTTCTAGTTTTCCAAAAACTATCACCAAATCTCCCTTCATATCATCAAGTTTAAAAACTACTTTTGGTTCCAAGTGTCTCACTTTCATTCAGTTTAAGAAGTTGATATTTTGATCACTCCCCCACAAAGAATTTGGACACTTCTTGAATAACCTCCCCATGACTGGACTCACAACAACATATTCTTGGGGAAATGATGCATTCAATGAACTTCAAGTCTACCTTGGCCAGTTTAATTTGGCTATTCGATTTGAAGATTAGAGTAACCCATGATTCTTGATTACTTTGCATGTTCCTTAATTACTTTACGGCCCTATCTACCTGTACACCAGTTTGAATGATTATGGGCCTGTATTCCCAGATCCCTTTGTTCTACCACACTCCTCAGTGCCCTACCGTCACTGTGTAAGATCTACACTAGTTGGTCCTACCTCTCACTTGTCTGCATTACATTCTATCTGCCATTTTTTCAGCTGATGCAGATCCCTCTGTAAGCCATGATAGCCTTCCTCATTGTCCACTACACCCTAATCTTGATGTCATCTGCAAATTTGTTGATCCAGTTCACCACATTATCATCCAGATCAATGATATAGATGACAAAGAACAACAGACCCAGTGCTGATCCTTACGGCACACCACTAGTCACAGGCCTCCAGTCAGAGAGGCAACCCTCTGCTACCAATGTCTAATCAAATTTACAACCTCATCTTGAATGTCAAGCTACTGAACCTTCTTGACCAGCCTCCCATGTGGGACCTTGTCAGGTGCCTTGCTAAAGTCCATGAAGACACCATCCACTACCTTGTCTTCATCCACTTTCCTGATAACTTGGAAAAACTCTGTAAGATTGGTTAGACATGACCTGCCATGCCATCTACCTTAATCAGTCCATATCTATCCAAATACTTATTTATCTGGTCTGTTAGAATACCTTCCAATAACTTTCCCACAACTGATGTCTGACTCACTGGCCTATAATTTCCTGGTTTATGTTTAAAACCACTTTTAAACAGTAAAACAACATTGGCTATCTTCCAATCCTCTGGTACCTCTCATGTTGCTAAGAATGATTTAAATATTTCTGCTAGGGATCCAGCAATTTCTGCATTTGTCTCTCGTTACGTTTGAGAGAACACCTTGTCGGGTCCTGGGAATTTAAACACCCTGATATGCCTCAGGGTAGTAAACACCTCCCCCCATAATCTGTCCAGGGACTATGAAGTTGATGCCACTTTGCCTCACTTCTATAGACTGTGTCCATCTCCTGAGTAAATACAGATGCAAATAATTTAAAATTTCCCCATCTGGTTTGCCTCCACACATGGATAACTATTTTGATCTTCCAGAGGACCAATTTTGTCCCTTGCAGTCCTTTTACTCTTAGCATATCTGTAGAAATCCCTTGGGATTCTTCTTCACCTTGTCTGCCAGAGCAACTTCATGTCTTCTTTTAGCCTTCCTGATTTCTTTAAGTGTTCTCTGTACTACTTGTACTCCACCAGCACCTCAATTGGTTCCTACCTGCCTGTACCTGCTGTAAACCTTTTTTTTCCCACTTAACAGTGCCTCAATGTCTCTTGAAAACCTTGTTTTCAAAAACTTGTTATCTTTGTCTTTTATTCTGACAGGCACATACAAGCTTTGTACTTTCAATTTCATTTTTGAAGGCCTCCCACTTTTGCCAGAAATCAGCCTGTCCTAATCCACACATTACAGATAATTTCTGATACTATCAAAATTGGCCTTTCTCCAATTTAGAATCTCAACCTGCAAACCAGACCTACCTTTTTGCATACTTTGTAATTAATGATGGTGTGATCACTGGATGCAAAGTGTTCCCCTACATAAACTTCTCTCACCTGCCCCGTCTCATTCCCTAAAATTTCCTTAATTCTTGAACTTAATCCCCTGACTAATGATGGTCAATGTACCATCAACCATCCTATCTACTTCCACAGCAGCTTTGAGGTACAGTGCTTGTTTTAAAAAAAAGTATTCTCTTCCTCCCCCCACCACCCCCCGGAAGTTTTCATGTTTTATTGTTTTACGACATTGAATCACAGTGGATTTAATTTGGCTTTTCTTGACTCTGATTAAACAGAAAAAGCCTCTTTCATGTCTAAGTACAAACAGATCTCTACAAAGAGACCTAAATCAATTACAAATATAAAACAGAAAATAATAGAATAAGTATTCACTCCCTTTAATATGACACACCAAATCATCACTGGTGCAGCCAATTGGTTTTAGAAGTCACAGAATTAGTTAAGTAGAGATACCTGTGTGCAGTCAAGGTGTTTCAATTGATTGTAGTAAAAATACACCTGTAACTGGAAGGTGAGTCAATATCTTGTCTTCATGATGTTTTTGCCAAAAGAGCACTCCAAGCAACTCCATGAAAAGCACAAGTCAGGAGATGGATACAAGAAAATTTCCAAGTCACTGAATATTGCTTGGAGTACAGTTAAATCAATCATCAAGAAAGGGAAATAATATGACACAGCTGTAAATCTGCCTAGCGCAGGCCATCCTCAAAAACTGAGTGACCATGCAAGAAGGGGACTAGTGAGGGAGGCCACCAAGAGACCTATTACAACTCTGGAGGAGTTACAAACTTCAAAGGCTGAGATGGGAGAGACTGCACATACAACTGTTGTCCGGGTGCTTCACCAGTTGCAGCTTTATGGGAAAGTGGCAAAGAGAAAGCCACTGTTGGGAGGGGGTTGAAGAAATAAACATAGAAACATAGAAAGCCTACAGCACAATACAGGCCGTTTGACCCACAAAGCTGTGCCAAACGTGTCCCTACCTACCCAGGCTTTACCCATAGCCCTCTATTTTTCTAAGCTCCATGTAGCCATTCAGGAGTCTCTTAAAAGACCCTATCATTTCCACCTCCTCCGCCATTGCGTTTTTAAAAAAAAACTTACCTCTGACATCTCTGTACCTACTTGCAAGCACATTAAAACTGTGCCCTCTCATTTCAGCCCTGGGGAAAAGCCTTTGCCTATCCACACAAACAATGCCTCTCATTATCTTGTACACCTCTATCAGGTCACCTCTCATCTCCAAGGCTGAATTCACTCATGAGGCATGCTCCCCAAGCCAGGCAACACCCTTGTAAATCTCCCCTGTACCCCTTCTATGGTTTCCATGTCCTTCCTGTAGTGAGGTGACCAGAACTGAGCACAGTACTCCAAGTGGGGTCTGACCAGGGTCCTATATAGCTGCAACATTACCTCTCGGCTCTTAAACTCAGTCCCACAATTGATGAAGGCCAATGCACCGTATGCCTTCTTAACCACAGAGTCAACCTGCATAGCATCTTTGAGTGTCCTATGGAATGCTCTCATGAAATCTCGGCTAGAGTTTGCCAGAAGGCATGTGGGAGACTCTGAAGTCAGCTGGAAGAAGGTTCTGTGGTCTGATGAAACCAAAATTGAGCTTTTTGGCCATCAGACTAAACTCTATTTTGCTGTAAGCCAAACACTGCACATCATCAAAAATACACCATCTGTACCATGAAGCATGGTGGTGGCTGCATCATGCGGTGGGGATGCTTCACTGCAGCAGGCTGTGGAAGGCTTGTGAAGGTACAGGGTAAAACGAATGCAGCAAAATACAAGGAAATCCTGAAGGAAAATCCGATGCAGTCTTTGACTTGGGAAAAGATGAGTTTTCCAGCAAGACAATGACCCCCCCAAGCATAAAGCTAAAGCTACACAGGAAGGCTTAAAAACAAGAAAGTTAATGTCTTGGGGTGGCCAGGTCAGAATCCAGACCTCAATCCAATTAAGAATTTGTGGCTGGACTTGAAAGCGTTCCCATGCAATCTGGCAGAGCTTGAACAGTTCTGTAAAGAAGAATGGGGGAAAATTGCAGTGCCCAGATGTGCAAAGCTGATAGACCTATCCACACAGACTCAAGACTAGTTGCTGCCAAAGGTGCATCTACTAAACCCTGCCTTGAAGGGGGGTGAATACTTAGTCAATCAACTATTTTGTATGTAATAATTGTAATTAATTTAATCACTTTGTAGAGATCTGTTTTCATTTTGAAACAAAAGATTCTTTTTTTTGTTGGTGTCAAAAAAGTCAAATTAAATCCAGTGTGATTCAATGTTGTAAAACAATAAAACGTGAAAATTTCCAAGGGGTGTGAATAGTTTTATAGGCACGGTATCTATGGACCTGGACCACAAGATTCTCTGTTACTCCACATTCTAAGAATCCTGCCATTAACCTTGTACTCTTACCTTCAAGTTCGAACTTCCAAAGTCTATCACTTCACAGTTCTCCAGATTGAATTATTTTACAATGATTACTAAATTCCTGACTTTTACACTGTTGCTTCATTTAAAGTGCACTCTGACCGCTTAATTTGATTAATTTTGATGCATATATAGATGCTTAAATAATTTCAAGACCACCTAGCTGAGTGGGGTAGCATTCTTATCTCCTGAATGAGGAGATTCCAGCCATTTGATCATAAAATCTGATGGTCCCCAGAATGCCATCAAAGGAGTATAACAGCACTGGACTGTTGCCTTTCCGATGAGAGGTCAAAGCAAGTTGTCTGAAAAATGGAAAATATCTTTAGCTATGGATTACTTATTGGGCCCTGCCCTGAGAGAGTAACTCTTCAAATGGTCCTTATGCTATTGTCTGTTTGCTAACAGTGTTTTTGAGACGTTGTTTACTGGCTGCTACATTTCCCAATATTACAACTATTCTTCAACAGTAGTTTGTAAGTGCTTGGAGTGATATGGATTTGGAAATGGAATAGAATTAATACAACCCTTAACTGATTAAAGGTGGTTGTTTCTCTTGACCATATTTTTAAAATATTTTAGTTAATGAAATGCATTTATTTCCCATTTCACTACAGTAAAAAGATTTGTATTAAACTGTTAAAAGCAGCCAGGAAATAAGATGGTGCCATTCAAATTCAACAGTTGTAAAAATGTTTACCAGATGAAAACAATGTTGTGCTCTTTCCAGGAACTGCTGACTCTTGATACGATTACCCTTTTTCTTCACAGCCGCCACTGTGGACGATTGCTATGTCACAAGTGTTCAATGAAGGAAATTCCGATCATCAAGTTTGATTTGAACAAGCCAGTGAGGGTGTGTGACATTTGCTTCGATGTCCTGACACTGGGTGGAGTCTCTTAGTACTTATTAGTGGCTCTGCTCTTCCATTTTGTGTTTTACCAGCACTACACAATGCCTTTCCAGCAACTGGAAGCTCCAATTGGACTAGCACCTTTAAAGAGAAGTCTAAACACTTGAAGATTGAATTATATTACTCGGTTTGAAATTATGTTGTTTGATTGTAACAATAGATTTGGTATTATTGAATGAACAGATACTTAGCCAGGTGAATCGTTCAGAGTTGAGTGCAGGTGCTTCTGGCTGGGGTTAGTATGACCCTATTCTTACAGGGTTGTATGGTAGAAATATTCAGGACCTGGTGTTGTTTCAAATGAACACCCTTCAGTTCTGTTAAACCGTATTTTTAAAAATCTTCCTCATTAATCAGATGTAACGCTGTTCTTCCTTCTGCTGCTCTGTTCAGAATGTATTCTTAAAAGCCCATGTGAAGTTAAACGTGGAACAGTATAGACTAATGCAACCCCTATTGGCTGTCCACTTCTCCACATGGACTGTATCTGGTAACTTTAATATTTATTTCTGTTAATCCTGTACACAGATGACAGCAATTGACTTGCTGATCTGGATCTGTGGGAAGAAATTGGTAACACTAATTTATTGTACCAGTTGAATGGCTATCCATTGAAAAAGGGAAATGGCACATATTTGAACCAAATGTATAGCCATCTATGTGGTAGAATATGGTTTCTTTTAAACTGGAACAACATAGAATAGCATTTTAAATCTGCTTAGTACAGTATCAAACTAGTACATTATCAGACTAACCTTTGTGAAGCTAATTCTGCTTATCATTGTAACTGAACAGAATTTTCATAAATATCCCAGTTTTAGTTCAGTAGGTCCTTTCAATTAGATTCCCATTATATGGAGAAATACAGACTGTGGCTTATTCTAGTGTCATAGCATCCAGTAATTAATGTGCTCCTACTGGTATTCTGGGGATTGGTTTGCTGTGAAAGACTTGTATCCAGCTACTGCTGGGTGCACACAAAGGACTAGATAGCATCATCTCGGAAGCTTTAGTCGCAAAAGACTCAAGGAAGTCATTTGGTATGTGTGAATAATATTTGGACATCCCCAAAGGAGAGAATGTTATACTTTGATAACCATTCTACCATAAAGCCACTAGTTCAAGGATTGCTGCATAATGTGCAGTGAAAATTGTGTAAAACATTTCAACATGCTGTACTTTATGCAGTTTGTGCTACGCTATATAATGCTTTAAAGCGTTTTGGCAAAATTTCCTGCTTCGTTTCATTGTACCTAACCCATTTGAATATGAAGCCTGGTGCTCTAGGCTGAATAGTTAATATTGATATCCCATGTATAATTCTGTTATACTCTGTTTAATATTGTTTGCTCTGCTCAGATTGACAGGATGAAGGGTAAATTAGTCCTTTTGGAAAGTTTGTATTCATTTTTTGGTTGAAATCAGCAACTTGTATTGAATAACATTCCATCTGTAATATGATGTTGGTGCATTTGTAATGCAGCTTGTGTGCCTTGTGAAGCTGCTTATATAATTAAACTATCAGAAGCTTATGACTAACAGCAATTGCTTTGATCTAATGTGGTAGTGTTGAATTCCCTTTGAAATAAAGTTTAATAACGGGGTAGATTCAGGACACTGTTTACTTGAGTGGAATATTTTCCCTTCGTTGGTGAAACAAACTGTACTACCAGCTTATTTTACTAAATTACCCAGCATTATATTCGTGTTGAGGCTTGCCAGAAACAAATGCCAAGCTCACTTGATTCATGCAGAGTCATGACAAAACAGGTCCATTTTAGTATATTCTAAGAGCATTTGATTTCAAGTAACCTCTATCCAAATAGTCAGGGCTTTGATGCAGATGCTGGCCTGTGAAACTGCATCTGATAAAAATGAATGGTGTATCAAAAATCACAAGGAGGATTTCATCCTCCCAACCAACATATTTGAAGACTGATTTAATGCCTGTAAAATGTATTCTGCTGTTTATTGATGTGGTGGTCATTTAGACTGATGAACAGAAGCAGCTGATTTTTGATTCATCATTTGGAAGGGTAATCAGTCAGCATCTGGACATTAGCCATGATCAACATCCTCAGTGATTGCTGTTAGCAGACAGATGAAGTTTGTAGCCAGTTACAGGGTGGTATCTTGGTGTGAATGACTGCCCATTAGGTCAGCAATTGCTTCTGGAGCTCAAATTGCAGCAAAAGCACCAACATCTTATTCCATCTACTCCCTGCTGTTGCCAGTGCCTTTTGTCCTTGGTCTCCTGCGTAATGAGTAGTGTCAATCCACTGAGGACAGCGTCTTGCTAAATCTCAACGTCACATGCTCAGCCAAATGTTCTCCAATGAGCAGTGCTCTACAAACAAATTCACAAATACTACATTTACTTCAAAGAACAAATCAATATATCGAGATCTGTTTGAATAGCAGTGCTCATGAGTTAGGAATTTGGCTTTTTCTTCATTTTTCAGTATTAGAAGATACCTGTTTTGCACTTACATTTAAACTTGTTGCACAATTGTCCTATAATAGTGTGTTTATGTATGTTTACAGTGTATAGATGAGTAAGTCTGTGCAGCAACATTGATCCAATATGTTGCTGCCAGTGGTGCTTGGGGATATGGTAATCAATATAACTATCTTTGGGAACAGAAGCCTGCCTCTAATTCTAAATAAAATCTGTAATTCTCAGTCATAACATCAAAGGTGGTCGCGGACCAGTATCAAAATAGATGTGGCTCGAGCCATAGATCAGTGTTACTTTAATGAGTAAACCTGTGAAATGTCAGAACAGCTATGTGTGCATTGGAAACCACAACAATCATGTCTTTATATATTTAGTCAGTACATTTAATAACTTGTATATGATTACCTATGTTATATGGAAAAAATACAGATTTTGCAGAATTGCAGTCATTTCCTGTTCATTTGAACAGTAGACTTTACACTGTGCTTGAATTTGGCTGGGTGTCAATCTATGACAGCATTCATTTGAGCTGGGGTCAATAATTAACCTTCCCTCAGCTGTGATTGTGTGATGGTCAGTACAATCTCTCCCATAGGAATGGAGTAAAAAATGGGTGCACACGTGGCAACAGACTACACACTTGTCTGGAAAGATCATGCTGCACCACCTACCACAAAATCTAGGCTGCTAGTCATTAGTTCTATGTTGTTCCAGAGAAAAAGGCACCTGAGTGGTTTACAAATAAGCAGGAAAATGGGGACTAAAGGACCAATTTTTTTAAAATGCTAATTCTATTTAATGCAAGAGACATAGCTCCAGCTTTACTGAAATTCAGGTTGAAGTTAAATATGTTGGTATAGTAGCAACTCTGATCTCAAACCTCCGCTGCCTTGCAGCTGTACCCACTCATGGAGAAGGCTTCGGGAGTAAACCCCGAGGGAAAAATCCAGAGCTGGAGTCCCTAAGGCAGGTCTACACTGAGTCCTATGCTGCTGGTACCAAGCTGTATTGCTCTAGACCGCTTGGAGGCAATATCCATGGTCTACTCTTGAGTGACTGAGGCCCTCACTTCATAGTAGCAATCCTGCAAACTTGAGTATGGTTCAGTGCTAATGTTTGAACTATTCAAAGTGCCAGCTTCAGCATAAGCCTTGTCTATCAGCATAGGTCACAGAAGCATGTAACAACTCTCGCAGGATGTGACTAAACACATTGAAGAAGGAAGCAGTACATGTGGTGTATATGGATTTTAGCAAGGCATTTGATAAGGTACCCCATGCAAAGCTTATTGAGAAAGTGAGGAGGCATGGAATCCAAGGGGACATTGCTTTGTGGATCCAGAACTGGCTTGCCCACACAAGGCAGAGTGGCTGTAGACGGGTCATATTCTGCATGGAGGTCGGTGACCAGTGGTGTGCCTCAGGGATCTGTTCTGGGACCCTTACTCTGATTTTTATAAATGACCTGGATGAAGAAGTGGAGGGATGGGTTAGTAAGTTTGCTGATGACACAAAGGTTGGAGGTGTTGTGGATAGTGTGGAGGGCTGTCAGGTTACAGCAGGACATTGATAGGATGCAAAACTGGGCTGAGAAGTGGCAGATGGAGTTCAACCCAGATGTGTGACGTGGTTCATTTTGGTAGGTCAAATATGATGGCAGAATATAGTATTAATGGTAAGACTCTTGGCAGTGTGGAGGATCAGAGGGATCTTGGGGTCCGAGTCCATAGGACGCTCAAAGCAGCTGCACAGGTTGACTCTGTGGTTAAGAAGGCATATGGTGTACTGGCCTTCATCAATCGTGGAATTGAATTTAGGAGCCGAGAGGTAATGTTGCAGTTATTTAGGACCCTGGTCAGACCCCACTTGGAGTACTGTGCTCAGTTCTGGTTGCCTCACTACAGGAAGGATGTAGAAACCATAGAAAGGGTGCAGAGGAGATTTACAAGTATGTTGCCTGGATTGGGGAGCATGCCTTATGGTAATAGGTTGAGTGAACTCAGCCTTTTTTCCTTGGAGCCAAGGAGGATGAGAGGTGACCTGATAGAGGTGTATAAGATGGTGAGGGGCATTGATTGTGTGGACAGTCAGGGGCTTTTTCCCAGGGCTGAAATGGTTGCCACGAGAGGACACAGGTTTAAGGTGCTGGGGAGTAGGTACACAGGAGATGTCAGGGGTTAAGTTGTTTTTTTTACTCAAGAGTGGTGAGTGCGTGGAATGGGCTGCCAGCAACGGTGGTGGAGGTGGATACAACAGGGTCTTTTAAGAGACTTTTAGATAGGTACATGGAACTTAGTAAAATATAGGGGTATAGGTAAACCTAGTAATTTCTAAGGTAAGGATGTGTTCGGCTGAAGGACCTGTATTGTGCTGTAGGTTTTTTGTTTCTATGTTAACCACCAGAGCATTAGATGTGAAACCTGATGCCTTTGCCAGAGATTATTCTGCAATCAGAGTGAATTACATCTAAGCGTTAGCAGGACTTGTGCAGAGGCACTGTTCTGTTCCATCATTAATGCTGACGAGCTTCTGAATTGCTTTGAGGTCATGAAATATGCTATATAAATGCAAGCTCGAGCATGAGTAAATTTGTAAATGGTATTTGACAAGGATGCATTCGAAGTCTTCCATCAGTGATCAGGAGGTGTTTAAGACCAGAAATACTGTGCTGAGTGTGTCCAAGTTGTTCCGTTCAATACACACTATTCAACAGCTCATTAATAAACCAAAGGTAAGCCCTGCAGATGCTAGAGATCCAAAATAAAAAGAAAACTCTGGAAATCAGACTAGCTGAGTATTTCCAATACTAATTAGATTGTTACCTGTGTACCATTCCCCCCCCCACCCATTAACTGAAGTCAAATGATAATCTACTAGATTAATGGAGCACACATCATATAATAAAGCAATTTTTACATTCGCTCTACTTCTGCAAAGGAATCCTTGCTGTGCATCTGCCTAATTCCATAACTAACACATGAAACTATTACATGGCTGTTCACCTGCAGTTGCAGGTGATGATCACTATGCTATGATTGTCCAGCTGGAACCTGAAAGAAGAAAAGCACAATTCATAGTGTGAACTGTCTCGAATGTGGCATCCACACATCCTGCATCTTGAAAATGAGGGGAGCTTAGGAGGAATTAATACTGGAAGTTTTTAACATGCCCAGATTTTCAGTGTACAGTTCAGCTTCATCTTGCTCTTGAATCAATTTTCTATTAAACTTTTTTTTAAAGTTGCTACAAAACTAGCACTTTTCCGAGTTGACTGGTTAAGTGGTTTTCCTTTGAGTGATGCTTGCTTTCTTTCTTAAATCCCTTCCACAATTGCATGCGATGTTGTTATGACATGCAGATAATCTAGCCAGGGAAAGGGGTATACTACATAGTGGAGAAATAAACCTGGCCAGGTAATTGGAGTTTAAGTGGGGGGAGCATTTTGGGAGTAGTGATCATAACTCTTTACAGGTGGCAGTGTTTAAGGATTAGACTGGACCTTGGGTGAAAGGCTAATGATAGACATTATTAGGTAGAAGCCATGGTAAGTAGCTTGAGAGCAATTATTATTGGGCAAGTCCACGTCAAACTTGGGACTTGTTTAAAAGTCAACTAGTCAGAATCTAGGACCAACATGACCCTATGAAGAAGACAAGAATGACAAGATTGAGGAGCTTTGATCAGAGAAATCGAAATATAGTTGAAAAGAAAAGGGTCGAATATGTAGAATTCAGGAAGCTGAAACTGGAAAGGGCCTTTGAAGGAAGCACTAGAGTTAAGTGAGACCATATAATTTCCTTTAGTGAGCAGAATTAAAAGTGAATTTTAAAGCATTTTGTACATAAATAAAAATGTGATTATTAGTGAGATGGTAGAACCACTCAAAGACAAAGTAGTTTGCTTGGAGCCAGAGGAAATAGATGAGTACTTGATGTACTAAATGAGTACTTTAGATTTGTTCTTACCAAGAAGGATGTGGAAAATAGCAAGATGAGGGAGGAGTATATTGATCTTCTAAGGTACGCTGATATCAAGTAGGTATTGCGTCTCTAAGAGCATTAAGGTAGATTAGTCAAGTCCTCAGGGCCTGCTGGAATATATCAGAGATTATAGAAAGAAGAGACAGATTGCTGGGGCCTTAACAGGATCCTTGTAATCATTTTAAGTACAGACTTGGCCCTAGAGCAATGGAAATAGCCCATAGTGTTGCTCTGTTGAAGAAGGGCAGTAGAGTTAAACCAGAAAATGATAGGCTGATGAGCCTTCAGAGGTCAGAAGGTTATTGGTGACAATTCTAGGGGATAAAATCTCTTTCATTGTGGACTTGCATAGACTTGATAGAGACAGCAGTTTTTGTGCAGAGGTGGTCATGTAAATTTTATTTGAATTTTTTGAGATGATTAAGGGTTGGATGGTTTCTGATAAGGTCTATCATGGTAGTTTGGTTCAGAAGATAATGGCACACGTGTTCCATGGAGACTTGATGGATCAAATTCAAAATTATCTGGTGGAGGGGTGTTATTCTGACTTGTGACCAGTGGTCTTCAACATATTTGGACAAATGGAGATTGGTTTTATAAGCTCGCAGACAATACAAAAATTGGTAGAGATGTGGACAGTAAAGAAGGTTGTCAAAGGATTTAAAAATGCAAACACAAAATCTGCAGATGCTGGAAATTCAACACACACAAAATGCTAGTGGAACGCAGCAGGCCAGGTAGCATCTATAGGAAGAAGTACAGTTGACGTTTTGGGTCTGCATTCCACCAGCATTTTGTGTGTGCTGTGTCAAAGGATTTGGCAGGATATATGTGAGCAGAGAAATGGAAATGAGTTTAATCAGGACAAGTGTGTGGTGCTGCCCTTTGAAAGGTAAAATGCAAGCAGAAAATGTAGAGTAGATGATTCACAGAAGGATTTGGAGCTGCAAGAGGATGGATCCCCAAAACTAACAACATACTAGTGTGTCTGTAAGGAGAAAGAAGGCAAATGGCATGGTTGGTTTCATTGGTTGGGTGTTGTGTATAAATGTTGGGAAGTTGTTTTGCAGCTATTTAAAACTAATTAAAACCACATTTGAAGAACTGTGTGCAGTTTTGGTCATCTAAATTTATAGGATGGTTGTGGAGGTTTTGAGAGGTTACAGAAGAGGATCACCAGGATGTTGGCTGGATTGGAGTGTTAGCTACAAGGAAAAAATGGATGAACTTCGATTGCTTTCTCTGGAGGGTCAAGGGTGAAGAGGCAACCTGATAGAAGTAAGTATATAAAATTTGTGGGAGGCAGAGTGATGGTAGATGGTTAGGTGTCTCTTTTCCCAGATGGAAATGCCAAATAGTAGTGTGCAGGACTTTTAAAGACAAAGATTAGTTTTATTTGTCACTGTACACCAAAACAGTGAAATGCATCATTTGCATCAAGTCAGCAAGGATTGTACTGGGCAAGCCAACATAATTAGCCCACAACTTCCTAATGCAACCTATGTGCCTTTAGAATGTGGGAGGAAACTCCTTACAGGCAGTGGCAGGCCTTGAACCCCATTCTTTCAGTAATAGCAATGTGCTAACTATGCTACAGTGCACCCACTTTAAGGTGAGAGGAGGAGAAAGTTTCTAAAGGAGATTTATATGATCTGTTTTTTAAATGGAGTGGTAGATACCCGGAATGCACTGCCAGCAGAAGTGGTGGAACGTGATACAATAAGAGCAGGAGTTCCCAACCTGGGGTTTACAGACCCTTTGCTTAATAGTATTGGTCCATGGCATAACAAAAGGATGGGAACCCCTGTTTAAGAGGCATTTGGATGAACAGGCAGGGAATGGAGGGGATTAATTTAAACTACCATGATTTGAACAGACGTTGTGGGCTGTAGGTCCTGTTATGTTGTCGTGCCATTCTATGAGTCAGAAAGTTTTGGAGAGCTTATATATTCTTGCAGGGCAGGTTTGTCCAGATCTCTTCTGTTGTGAACTGAATTTGCTTAATTTGATCTAACTGGAAGGCTCAGCTTCTGTTACGTTCCCTGGCTTTTCCAACTTCAGCCAAGGGCATTACTGCCCTTTTGCCTAGGTAGTGACTCAACTACCTGGTATGTGAGTAATGTGGGGAGACCTTACCAGATTAGTGCTGCAGCTTTGATGTGTGATGAATGAAGGTGAACCACTAAAGCAGTCAGTTTCATGATGACTGACACCAGTACCAGCTCACACTGCTGCATTCATTGTGAGGAATTGGCTTCATGGTAGGGGGAATGTTTAGGAACTTGAAACTGCAGGTCGAGTGGCAAGGAGGTATTGAAGAATTTGGTTTCACATTCCATCTGCACCAAACATGAGGAACACATCACATTTTCCACCCCACCCACCCAAATACTGTCTTGACCCTACTCAGTTTGGCATCAAGAACAACAGCCATAACAGGATTATCCTCCCAGACTGTCAATTCAAAGATTCAAACCACATTTATTATCAAAGATTGTATAAACTATACACCTTGAAATTTGTCGGCTTATAGGCAGGGGACTCAAATAACCCAATTTAAAAACAAAAAAACTGCACAGAGAAAAAGAGAAAAAACACATTGTGCAAACAGTAAAAATAATTTATTTAATTGTTAAAACAAAATGGTTTGTGTATTGCAGACCTGTGATATGCTACTCCTCCACAACGGCACAGGAGTCTGAAACACTCCCACATCCTGGATATTCTGCCAAGGCAGGGTTATCCAGATCTCCTCTGTTGTGAGCTGAATTGGGTTGATTTGATGCAGGTCCGTCTGTACGCACACAAACACAGCGATAGTTCTTTGATCCAATCTTATATAATTTGCGTGGGACACCCACCCAATTCCTTTTGAATCCTCCACTAGAAAGAGAAATATTGTATTTATTCATTTTGTTTTAGGTTTGTATGGGAGCTAAAACTTGTCCTGTTCATTAGCAGTCACTCTTATCTCACTACTTCAGCCAGCTTGTTTGTCCACCCTTGTCACCCCTCTACTTTTACATTGACCTGTATCACAAAGGCACCTGTGCTTGGTACAAACCTTGTTGCTGCAGGGTACTTTGCAGAATATTTAATGGAAGTTTCCTAAAAGTGGGTAGTTTATAATGGTGTGGTAAAGATAGCTAAATCTACGAACCCCATTTCCAGAAAAGTTGGGATATTTTCCAAAATGCAATAAAAACAAAAATCTGTGATATGTTAATTCACGTGAACCCTTATTTAACTGACAAAAGTACAAAGAAAAGATTTTCAATAGTTTTACTGACCAACTTAATTGTATTTTGTAAATATACACAAATTTAAGTTGAATATACACAAATTTAAGTTGATCAGTAAAACTATTGAAAATCTTTTCTTTGTACTTTTGTCAGTTAAATAAGGGTTCACGTGAATTAACATATCACAGATTTTTGTTTTTATTGCATTTTGGAAAATATCCCAACTTTTCTGGAAATGGGGTTTGTATCTGGAAACTAAGTGTTCAATGTCTATACTTCCATTTCCATTCTTCAACCTAGGCCCAGCAGAGTGCCACTGTAATTTTCGTTTGGTAAGATTGCCTGATAGAACTTAAATATTGAGAAAAGTATGGTGGTGCAGCAGTTAGTGTGGCTGTGTTAACTAGTGACTCAGGTTCAATATAGACCTTGGCTGTAGACTGGAGTTTGCACATTCTTTCTGTGCCTTTGAGTTTTCCCAATATGCTCCAACTTTTTCCCCACATCCAACGACATATTGGTGGGTTAATTGGCTACTGTGATATTACAGTGATTATGGTGGGTGTCAATAGAATTAAAAGGAATTGATGGGCATGTGAGAGAATGAGTTCCAATGAAATGGGGGAATTGGACTGGTGTACTGGAAGTCTGCATGGATCAGACAGGCTGATGGTCTCCTGTATCATTATATCGCAAGTTATGGATGAAAATGAGGCAGTTTGATCTTGATCTCCTGCTTGTAGCTTAGGCCCATGCAGCAGATGATGGGATCTAGTCTACTCTACCTCAAAGTTTGGTTGGCAGAGACACTCCTGAATGGGGTTTCAGCTCTCCAGACTCCTGACATTGAAACGTTAATGAAAAGAACAGATGCCTGACCTGTGAGTTGAACACCAAACTCTGCCACCTTTGGTGGAGGTCCATTCCGAATTGCAGGGAGGAAACACCTTGTTTTCCACTTCCAACTCTGCCTTCAGTTTCCTTCCTTGCTCAGTGACCAGCTCTGCATCAATGAGCGCTTGGGTCGGTTCACCGTTGTGGTCAAAATACGTTCCGACTAGTTTGCCTTAGAAGAGGGAAGAAAGAAATTGCTTCTGTTATATTGTTTGACAGATGCTCAAGATAGGCAACCCCTAGCTATGATCACCTGACTTACAAACACCACAATAATATTGAGCTCCCATAGCTCCTCCCTTCAAGAGTCTGATGTACAAACCCCATTTCCAGAAAAGTTGGGATATTTTCTAAAATACAATAGAAACAAAAATCTGTGATATGTTAATTCACGTGAACCTTTATTTAACTGACAAATGTACGAAGAAAAGATTTTCAATAGTTTTACTGACCAACTTGTATTTTACAAATATACACAAATTTAGAATTTGATGGCTGCAACACACTCAACAAAAGCTGGGACAGAGTTAAAATAAGATTGAAAAGTGCACAGAATATTCAAGTAACACCGGTTTGGAAGACTCCACATTAAGCAGGCTAATTGGTAGCAGGTGAGGTATCATGACTGGGTATAAAAGTAGCATCCATCAAAGGCTCAGTCTTTGCAAGCAAGGATGGGTTGTGGCTCACCCCTTTGTGCCAAAATTCGTGAGAGAATTGTTAGTCAGTTCAAAAGGAACATTTCCCATCGCAAGATTGTCGTGAATTTAGGTCTTTCAACATCTACAGTACATAATATTGTGAAAAGATTCAGAGAATTCAGAGACATTTCAGTGCGTAAAGGGCAAGGTCGGAAACCACTGTTGATAGCGCGTGATCTTCGAGCCCTCAGGCGGCATTGCCTAAGAAACCGTCATGCTACTGTGACAATTATAGCCACCTGGGCTCAGGAGTACTTCGGAAAACCATTGTCACTTAACATAGTCCGTCGCTGTATCCAGAAATGCAACTTGAAACTGTATTACGCAAGGAGGAAGCCATACATCAACTCTATGCAGAAACGCCGGTGAGTTCTCTGGGCCCGAGCTCATCTCAGATGGACCGAAAGACTGTGGAACCGTGTGCTGTGGTCAGATGAGTCCACATTTCAGCTAGTTTTCGGAAAAAATGGGCGTTGAGTTCTCCGTGCCAAAGATGAAAATGACTATCCCGATTGTTATCAGCGAAAGGTGCAAAAGCCAGCATCTGTGATGGTATGGGGGTGCATCAGTGCCCACGGCATGGGTGAGTTGCATGTATGTGAAGGTACCATTGACTCTGAGGCATATATTAGGATTTTAGAGAGACATATGATGCCATCAAGGCGACATCTCTTCCCGGGACGTCCATGCTTATTTTAGCAGGACAATGCCAGACCACATTCTGCATGGGCTACAACAGCGTGGCTTTGTAGACACAGAGTGTGTGTGCTTGACTGGCCTGTTGCCAGTCCAGATCTATCTCCTATTGAAAATGTATGGCGCATCATGAAGAGGAGAATCAGGCAACGAAGACCACGGACTGTTGAGCAGCTGAAGTCTTATATCAAGCAAGAATGGACAAGATTTCCAATTGCAAATCTACTACAATTAGTATCCTCAGTTCCAAAACAATTAAAAAGTGTTATTAAAAGGTGATGGGACACAATGGTAAACATGCCTCTGTCCCAACTTTTGTTGAGTGTGTTGCAGCCATCAAATTCTAAATTTGTGTATATTTACAAAATACAATTAAGTTGGTCAGTAAAACTATTGAAAATCTTTTCTTTGTACTTTTGTCAGTTAAATAAGGGTTCACATGAATTAACATATCACAGATTTTTGTTTTTATTGCATTTTGGAAAATATCCCAACTTTTCTGGAAATGGGGTTTGTACATACATCAGTTAAGAAGGTGTATGGCGTGTTTGCATTCATCAACCATGGGACTGAGGTAATGTAACAGCTATACGAGACCTTGGTCAGACCCCACTGAACAGTATTGTGTTCAGTTCTGGTCATCTCACTACAGAAAGAGTGCAGAGGAGAGGATAAGGGGTGACCTGATAGAGGTGTATAAGATGATGAAAGGCATTGATCATGTGGATAGTCAGAGGCTTTTTCCCAGGGCTCAGATTGCTAGCACAAAGGGGCATAGTTTTTTTAAAAAAAATTTTTTATTAGTTTTTCAAAACATTTTACAAATTAAAAACCCCAAATCCCAATGAGGAGCATTAATACGGTGCAAAATTGAGCATACAATAACAATATGCTACAAAGGAAGAGAATTTAACAAAAAAGCACCTAAATTAAAGACAAGTAAGCTTAGTGTCCTCCCCAAGCCCCACTACACAAGAAAAAAAACAACAACAACTCCAGACCGACCACAACACAATATAGAGAGTATAGGTCAGGACAGTCAAACTCCCAGACTGTGAATACACTTAGCAACAGAGGATAATAATGCCTACTACCAGTAAAAAAAGGGAGCTGAAAGCAAGGGACCGAAAAGAAGAAGAAAGAAAATCCCTAGTCAAGAGGAAGGTTATGAAAGTACTCGATAAAAGGTCCCCAGACCTTATGGAACTTTAAATCCGAATTAAGAACTGAACAATGAATTTTTTCGAGGTCCAAGCAGGCCATAATGTCGTTAAGCCATTGCGCATGAGTGGGCGGGGCAACATCTCTCCATCTAAGGAGGATCAAGCGTCTAGCCAGGAGAGAGGCAAAGGATAGTATTCGGCATTTGGTCAGACCCAGACATAAATCTATCTCGCCCCAAAAACCGAACAGAGCAATTAAGGGGTTTGGTTCTAGGTGTTGATTCAGAATACCCGATAATGTAGTGAAGACATCTTTCCAGAATTTCTCCAAGCTAAGACAGAGCCAGTACATATGGATGAGAGAGGCCATGCCCCTCTTGCATTTATCATAGAGCGGACTAATGCCAGGGTGGAATCGAGATAGTTTAGATTTAGACATATGGGCTCTATGAACAATCTTAAACTGTAAAAGGCAATGGCGAGCACAAAGAGAGGTTGAGTTAACCGATTTGAGAACTGAGTCCCAGCTCTCCTCGGATAAGGAGATATTTAAATACTGCTCCCAGGCCATTTTAATTTTATCCACAGGGGCCCATCGTAAGGCTGCTAGTTTATCTCGGATAATTGATATTAAACCTTTACCTAGTGGATTAATGTGAAGAAATAGGTCCATAGCATTTTTTGCAAGCATTTCAGGAAAGTTAGGAAGTAAAGGAGCAATAAAGTGTCGGATTTGGAGAAATCTGAAAAAGTGAGCGTTAGGCAGGTTGAACTTAACAGAGAGCTGCTGAAAAGAAGCGAAGCGATTATCAATGAAGAGATCTTCAAAATGTCTAATGCCCTTCCTATACCAAACATGGAATGCTGAATCGTACGTAGTAGGTAAAAAAAGGTGATTATGTGCGACAGGGCTGGAAACGGAAAACCCCTGGAAACCATAGCATTTCCTGAACTGAGCCCATATACGCAAAGTGTGTCTAACAAGAGGATTAGCTATTGATCTGGGCAGACTGCTAGGGAGTGCAGAGCCAAGAAGTGCAGATATAGATAATTCTTTGGGGCATAGTTTTCAGGTGCTTGGAAGTAGGTACCGAGAAGATGTCAGGGGTAAGTTTTTCCAGAGAGTGCTGGGTGCACTACAGGCGACAGTGGCAGATACAATAGGGTCTTTTAAGAGACTCTTAGATTGGTACATGGAGCTTAGAAAGATAGATAGCTATGCAGTAGTCAAATCACAAACAAGAGAATCTGCAAATGTTGGAAATCCAAGTAACACACACAAAATGCTGGAGGAACTCAGCAGGCCAGGCAACATCCGTGGAAAAAGAGTACAGTCGACGTTTCAGGCCGAGACCCTTTGGCAGGACTTGCTGAAGGGTCTCGGCCTGAAATGTCGACTGTACTTTTTTATCCATAGGTGATGCCTGGCCTGCTGAGCTCCTCCAGCATTTTGTGTGTTGCTCCGGCTATGCGGTAGGGTAATTCTAGGCAATTTCTAGAGTAGGTTACGTGGTCACACAGTATTGTGGGCCAAAGGGCCTGTAATATGCTGATGATTTCTATGTTCATACATCTGCTACTAGAAACAGAACTGGTCTCCCTTTCCACTTCCAATGAGCAATATCGTGATGCAATCCATTCCAATATTAAAGGCAAGTTACCATAGTGACTTGTGTATTTTCTGACTTATGGACATCCAGAACTGGAGCTCATTCATTATCTGGGGCTGACGTATAGATGGATTAATAAGCCAATCATTGTAAAGCTGGAAATTGAGCACCAGATCAATCTAACTCCAAACAAAAATGTCAATGTTCCATTTCTCTCCACAGATGCTGCCTGACCCACTGAGTTCCTCCAGTGTCTTGGGTGTGGTAAACAGAAAATGGCTGTCTGATATCAAATAGTCCTGTTGCATACCCCAAGTATACTTTAACATAGAACATAGAATAGTACAGCACAGTACAGGCCCTTCAGCCCACAATGTTGTGCTGACATTTAAACCCTGCTTCCATATAATCCCCCACCTTAAATTCCTCCATATACCTGTCTAGTAGTCTCTTAAACTTCACTAGTGTATCTGCCTCCACCACTGACTCAGGCAGTGCATTCCACGCACCAACCATTCTCTGAGTGAAAAACCTTCCTCTAATATCCCCCTTGAACTTCCCACCCCTTACCTTAAAGCCATGTCCTCTTGTATTGAGCAGTGGTGACCTGGGGAAGAGGCGCTGGCTGTCCACTCTATCTATTCTTAATATCTTGTATACCTCTATCATGTCTCCTCTCATCCTCCTTCTCTCCAAAGAGTAAAGCCCTAGCTCCCCTAATCTCTGATTATAATCCATACTCTCTAAACCAGGCAGCATCCTGGTAAATCTCCTCTGTACCCTTTCCAATGCTTCCACATCCTTCCTACACTGAGGCAACCAGAACTGGATGCAGTACTCCAAGTGTGGCCTAACCAGAGTTTTATAGAGATGCATCATTACCTCACAACTCTTAAACTCTATCCCTCGACTTATGAAAGCTAATGAAAGCTTATGAAAGCTTATATAAGCTTTCTTAACTACCCTATCTACCTGTGAGGCAACTTACAGGGATCTGTGGACATGTACCCCCAGATCCCTCTGCTCCTCCACACTACCAAGTATCCTGCCATTTACTTTATACTCTGCCTTGGAGTTCGTCCTTCCAAAGTGTACCACCTCACACTTCTCTGGGTTGAACACCATCTGCCACTTCTCAGCCCATTTCTGCATCCTATCATTGTCTCTCTGTGATCTTCGACAATCCTTAACACTATCTACAATACCACCAGCCTTTGTGTCATGTGCAAACTTTCCAACCTACCCTTCTACCCCCACATCCAGGTTGTTAATAAAAATCACAAGAAGTAGAGGTCCCAGAACAGATCCTTGTGGGACAACACTAGTCACAACCCTCCAATCTGAATGTACTCCCTCCACCACAACCCTCTACCTTTTGCAGGCAAGCCAATTCTGAATCCACCTGGCCAAACCTCCCTGGATCCCATGCCTTCTGAATTTCTGAATAAGCCTACCGTGTGGAACCTTTTCAAATGCCTTACTAAAATCCATGTAGATCACATCCACTGCACTACCCTCATCTATATGTCTGGTCACCTCCTCAAAGAACTCTATCAGGCTTGTTAGGCACAATCTGCCCTTCATAAAGCCATGCTGACTGTCCCTGATCAGACCATGATTCTCTAAATGCCCATAGATCCTATCTCTAAGAATCTTTTCCAACAGCTTTCCCACCACAGATGTAAGGCTCACTGGTCTATAATTACCTGGACTATCCCTACTACCTTTTTTGAACAAGGGGACAACATTCGCCTCCCTCCAATCCTCCGGTACCATTCCTGTGGACAACGAGGACATAAAGATCCTAGTCAGAGGCTCAGCAATCTCTTCCCTCGCCTCGTGAAGCAGCCTGGGGAATATTCCGTCGGGCCCCGGGGACTTATCCGTCCTAATTTATTTTAACAACTCCAACACCCCCTCTCCCTTAATATCAACATGCTTCAGAACATCAACCTCACTCATATTGTCCTCACCATCATCAAGTTCCCTCTCATTGGTGAATACCGAAGAGAAGTATTCATTGAGGACCTCGCTCATTTCCACAGCCTCCAGGCACATCTTCCCACTTTTATCTCTAATCGGTCCTACCTTCACTCCTGTCATCCTTTTATTCTTCACATAATGAAGAATGGCTTGGGGTTTTCCTTTACCCTACTCACCAAGGCCTTCTCAATCTCTCTTCTTGCTCTCCTCAGCCCCTTCTTAAGCTCCTTTCTTGCTACCCTATGTTCCTCAATAGACCCATCTGATCCTTGCTTCCTAAACCTCATGTATGCTGCCTTCTTCCACCTGACTAGATTTTCCACTTCACTTGTCATCCATGGTTTCTTCACCCCACCATTCTTTATCTTCCTCACCGGGACAAATTTATCCCTAACGTCCTGCAAGAGACCCCTAAACATTGACCACATGTCCATAGTACATTTCCCTGCAAAAACATCATCCCAATTCACACCCGCAAGTTCTAGCCTT
Organism: Hemitrygon akajei; assembly: GCF_048418815.1. NCBI lineage: Eukaryota > Metazoa > Chordata > Chondrichthyes > Myliobatiformes > Dasyatidae > Hemitrygon > Hemitrygon akajei. Next base: position 50,333,772 of record NC_133131.1, read on the forward strand.
ATAGCCTCATAATTTGCCCTTCCCCAATTAAAAATTTTCCTGTCCTCTCTGATTCTATCCTTTCCCATGATAATGCTAAAGGCCAGGGAGCGGTGATCACTGTCCCCCAGATGCTCACCCACTGACAGATCTGTGACCTGACCCGGTTCATTACCTAATACTAGATGTAATATTGCATTCCCCCTAGTTGGCCTGTCAACATACTGTGACAGGAATCCATCCTGGACACACTTAACAAACTCTGCCCCATCAAAACCATTGGAACTAATCAGGTGCCAATCAACATTAGGGAAGTTAAAGTCACCCATGATAACAACCCTGTTATTTTTGCACCTTTCCAAAATCTGCTTCCCAATCTGCTCCTCAGTATCTCTGCTGCTTACCAGGGGGCCTATAGAATACCCCCAGTAGAGTAACTGCTCCCTTCCTGTTCCTGACTTCAACGCATACTGACTCAAAAGAGGATCTTGCTACATTACCCACCCTTTCTGTAGCTGTAATAGTATCCCTGACCAGTAATGCCCCCCTCCTCCCCTTTCTCCCCCCTCCCTGTCCCTTTTAAAGCACTGAAATCCAGGAATATTGAGAATCCATTTCTACCCTGGTGCCAGCCCAGTCACTGTACAGTAGTGGCCACTACATTATAATTCCATGTATGTATCCAAGCTCTCAGTTCATCACCTTTGTTCCTGATGCTTCTTGCATTGAAGTACACACACTTTAGCCCTTCAACCTTACTATCTTTACACCCTTTATTCTGCTTCTCTTTCCTGAAAGCCTCTCTATATGTTAGATCTGGCTTTACTCCATGCACTACTTCCACTGCTCATTCACTCCGGGTCCCATCTCCCTTGCAAATTAGTTTAAACCCTCCCTTTAATATCCCTTTAAGTTAGGGATAGTCTTTAACTGCTGGCTTCAAAGATGTCAATGAAGAAAGCAGGAATAGTTTTAATATTCAGTATACTGTAATATGTAAACAATTACCAGAATCTAAGTATTAAGAGTCAATCCACAACCCTGACTTTCTGATCCCTACAATACCACAGTATCTAAGATCTTCTAGTCACAATAGGCAAGAAAATTGCAAAGATGCACTAACTGTTGAATGAAGAGATTTCTCATTTCCAAATGACAAACCCTTAATCTGAAATGGTTCTCACTAATTCCAAACTCCAAGCAAAGGAAACTTTCCTCTCAATATCTCTCCAGACAATCCACAACGTTTCAATGAAAGAGGGAAGGAAAACACAAGGAGAAGGCCTGTGATGGACTGGAAAACAGGAATGGTTGAGAGATGAATAGGGATTACAAGTACACTGACAGTGGGATGAGCAAAGAAACCCAAAGGCTTGTCTGGAGGTGCAAAATATTTATTTGAAATTGAACACAAAGAAATGTTAAGATTTGCTAATTATCGACAATTGTTGAACTCTGTGTAGAGTTCAGAAGTCTAATGTTCCCAATAAGAAGATGGGGTGCTGTTCTAGTGGTAATGAAACTAATGCAGTTACATGAGACTGCAGTCCATGCTGTTAATCTCCCCCCTCCCCACTACTTGTTCTGCTTTGACCATTCACAACCATTATCTTCTCGACTTTACTTACATACACTAGGCAGCACCTCCGTAAGTGAAACTAACTCAAATAAAAAGAGGCAATACTGAAATACTCAGATGTTCAAGCAGTGTATGAGAAAAGGAAACATTAACTTTTCAGATCGATGCCCTTTTACCAAACAGAAGTCTTGCAGGAGGGTGATCAGCAGAGCCTGGGGTGAAACACAAAGTAGGAAAGGCCCAAGGAAATTGAAACTGCGCAAAGTTTGTTGGAAATTATCAAAGGAATGTTTATAATCTGGAATAGGAAAGCTGAGAATGTTCATTATCCAAACTGTCGAACTTCACCAGCTAGATCATGCCCACTGAAGCCAAGTTTTGTTTGTTGAAGGTCTGTTAAAGAGAGCCAGCTGGAAGCTCAGGGTCACCCCAGACTGAAAATGGAACCCCTCTTAAACAGACTACATCAACAGCAACACATCTTCCCGGTGTTACAGAACAGCATTTTCAACCTGCATTTCTCCCAGTGGACTTGCCTTTAAAAATGTACTCTCTCTTGTAAAAGGTGAGCCACTCATGGAGAGAGAGCATTTCCGTGGGTGAGAGTCCCGACACATCATCTATGAGACCAGGCTCAGTGAAATCTCCGCTCACAAATGCTCTACAGGCATCTCGACCTGTCAGAAACAACAGAACAAGTTCAGTGTGAGAAACAGCCCTCTTGCCCACTGATTATCAAAGTTAAAATTGAGTTTATTGGCTGGTGCACAAGTATATGTCCAATGAAAAACTTGCAGCTGATCACAGGTCCATGCAGCATCATACAAATAGCATTCACTAGAAAAACATTAATTAAACATAAATTATACACAATTTTTGCAACGAAGCAGTCCCCCAATCTGCGTCAGGTCTCACTGATGTAGAGGAGGCCGCACCGGATGCAATAGATGACCCCAGCAGACTCGCAGGTGAAGTGTTGCCTCACCTGGAAGGACTGTCTGGGGCCCGGAATGATGGTAAGGGGGAGGTGTGGGGACAGGTATAGCATTTGCACTTGCAGGGGTAAGTGCCAGGTGGGAGTTCTGTGGGGAGGGACGTGTGGACCAGGCAGTCACGGAGGGAACGATCCCTGTGAAAAGCTGAGAGGGGTAGGGAGGGAAAGATGTGCTTGGTGGTGGGGTCATGTTGAAGGTGGCGGAAGTTGCGGAGGATAATATGCTGGATCCGGAGGCTGGTGGGGTGGTAGGTGAGGACAAGGGGAACTCGGTCCCTGTTGTGGTAACGGGAGGATGGGGTGAGGCTGAAGTACGGGAAATGGAGGAGATGCGGGTGAGGGCATAATTGATGATGGCAGAAGGGAAACCACGATCCTGAAAGAGGACATTTGAGAAGTCCTGGAACAGAAAGCCTCATCCTGGGAGCAGATGCGGTGGAGACGGAGGAACTGGGAATAGGGAATAGCATTTTTACATTTGGCAGGGTGGGAAGAGGTATAATCAAGGTAGTTATGGGAGTCACTGGGTTTACAGAAGATGTCAGTGGACAGTCTGTCTCCAGAGATGGAGACTGAGAGATCAAGAAAGGGGAGAGAAGTGTCTGAGATGGACCAAGTGAATTTAAGGGCTGGGTGAAAGTTAGAAGCAAAGTTGATGAAATTGACGACCTCAGTATGGGTGCAGGAAGCAGCACCAATGTAGTCGTCGATGTAGCGAAGGAAAAGTTGGGGAGTGGTGCCAGTATAGATTTGGAGCATAGACTGTTCCACATAACCCACAAAGAGGCAGGCATAGCTGGCGCCCATGCCAGTGCCCATGGCTACACCCTTGGTCTGGAGAAAGTGGGAAGAACCAAAGGAGAAGTTATTGAGAGTTAGAACAAGCTCCGCCAACCAGACGAGTGTGGTGGTGCTGGGGAACTGGTGGGGTCTGTTATCCAAAAAGTAGCGGAGGGCTTTGAGGCCTTCTTTAAATTTTTTTTTTTTTATTGCGTTTTTAAGTGATTGATGGGGGATGGAGGTGTATAAGGATTGGACATCCATAGTGAAAATGAAGCGGTCGGGACCGGGGAACTGGAAGTTATTGAAGAGGTGGAGGGCATGGGATGTATCCTGGATGTAGGTGGGGAGAGTCTGAACTATGGGGACAAAATGGAGTCCAAGTAGGCAGACTCAAGTTCGGTGGGGCAGGAGCAGGCTGAAACTATGGGTCTGTCGGGACAGTCAGGCTTGTGGATCTTGGGGAGGAGGTAAAACCGAGCAGTGCGGGGTGTGGGAATTATGAGTTTTTTGTCTGAGGGAGGAAGGTGGCTGGAGTTGATAAGGGTGGAGATCGCGTGAGAATCATTAAATTGTGTTTCTCTATTTGCCAATCTTTCTCCCATATGATGGTGCCACGCCGGAGGAGACTCGGATACCTGACTGGCCTTTTAACAAACGGGTTGGTTAAAACACAGCCAGCATAACTTAGCAACAACAGGCACCCGGGGAGGATGGTCCGAAAGGTGGACTGTCCATTTCCCACCATAGATGCTACCTGACCCGCCGAGTTCCTCCAGCACGTTGTGTGTGTTGCAACAACCCCTGGCGATGGGACGGGGCGAGTGTGGCGTGTGACTGGGGCAACACGGATCGTACCACCGCCGGCACAGCGGCCGGTAAACACGCTCCCATGTCCCACCGGTCTCTCGTTCCCCACCAAGCCTGGACTCCCATCCCCTCCGCCCACCTGTGAAGAAGTGATAGGAGCCTCCCGGGCCGTAGTGCCTCCTCCCTCGGTCCACGTCGAACACCTGGCCCAGGACAGCCAGGTACAGCCCGGGACTGCCCTTCCCGCCGGTGTAGCGGCTCAGCTCGGCCTTACTGAAGATTCGGGGTGTCGAGACATTGTTCACTGGGCCAAACCACCCCGCCAAACCGCAGCTCAACAGCCTCCAGACATCGGAGGGTATCAGCAGGGCGGCGGCGGCGGCGGCCGCGCACAACACCAGCGTCTGGGGCATCGGCTTCCCCACGCTCGGCACTGAAGTTCCGGGTTCCCGTGTTGCTGTAAGGAAGAGCACAGCCTCCGCTTAAAGCGCCAGCGTCGGGACACAGAAAATCGGTCGCCCGTGCTGCCTTCTTTTAAAGGAACACAGCCCCGGAAGCCTGGACTCGGAGGACAATGCGAGGCGAGAGGGACGAAATTCAGGAATACAATCTCTTTCTGGTGGGAAACACTGACGCAGTTCCCTCTTAAAGTTCAGTAACCCCGCTCTCTGCTAAAGCGTCAGTTCTGAAAGACAGCTCCTCTTCAGAATTACAGCTCAGACAGTGGTTTTCATGATGAATACAACCCCAGAAAAAAAGATAGTTTAGGGACCGTGCCTCTTGTGAAAATGGCAGACACTCCCTTAACGTGACAATTCAGTGACTCCTGTCACTTCAGAACATCAAACACAAGGTTCGCTCTGAAAGACTGCTTCATTGTAGCGTTAACACTGTCTCATCTTCTAGGGGTTGAACCTTTACACGCTCGGTGTCTGTGATGCAGACACGTTAAAGGACAGCTTCAGTGCAGATTTTTCCTGAAGTGACACGACACAAACTCGCGCTCCTCTGAAGGCGCCAGTCCCAGTAAAACCCAGTCCTTTTAAGGTTAGGATACTACAGGTTGTCAAGGAGATTTTGAGGACATCGTTCGCTCTGCAGTCTGCTGATCCCCTCCTGTTACAGAGTTCCGAACAGACAACCTTTCCCGGGAGTCTTGGGCCTGTGAATGAGTCGGCCCTGCTCATCCGAACTGACTGAGTGCAGCTGAGGCTCTCGTGTCTGGAGAGGCTGGCCTGGGAAATTCTGGAACCAGTATCAGTGATCCCTCTCCTGTGCTTTGAGGTGTCAATTAAAGGGCCAATGCTCCTCTCTCTCCCCCCTACCCCCACCTGTCCCTAAATTGGGACACAATGAACCTCTTCATTCAGAGGGTGGAACAAGCTGCCAGCAGCAGCAGTAAAACCAGGTAATGTTTACGGGAAGCTGGGATAGGTACATGGATGGAGGGTACAGGGGGTGCAAGTAGAATAACAGATCAGCCTGAAGGAGAAGGGCTGAAGGTCTGTCCCTGTGCCACAGGACCCGGCGACTCTGAAGTCATTCCCAGCCCAGTCGCCCTGAGAAGTCCTCATAAACATCCGGGGATTGGTGTGCAGGCGCGTATCACAGTCATACTGACAGAAGCCCATCTTACAGTCCAGAGGACATGAGTTGAGACTTAGGGGGCAAAGGTTTAAGGGTAACATGAGGGGGAATTTATTTACTCAGAGAGTGGTAGCTGTGTGGAATGAGCTTCTAGTAGAAGTGGAGGCAGGTTCGATTTTGTCATTTAAAGTAAAATTGTATAGGTATATGGACAGGAAAGGAATGGAGGGTTATGGGCTGAGTGTGGGTCAGTGGGATTAGGTGAGAGTAAGCGCTCGGCACAGACTAGAAGGACAGAGATGGCCTGTTTCCGTGCTGTAATTGTTATATGGCTATATGTGCCAGTCTATCACTTAGACACTCTATCTGCTCCTAGATTTTTAGTAATACTGGGATGCACTGACAGTAACAGTATTCGGGGAATTTCAATGTTCATTACAGAGTCTGGCCGAGTGTGTAGAGGGTAGTGACTGAACCAAGAGCAGCAATCACTGTGCCAATCTACCTGTGGCAGGTGCATCTGTCCACATCAGTGCTGGTAAAAGTGAGTATTGCACTGTCCTTGCAGAAACAAAGTCCTACTGGTGTCACCCCTCCACCAGGCAGTGTGGTTCTACAAATATAATGGCATAGAGTCAGAATCGAGGTGACAGCTCAACGCTAGACATCTGTGAGGTTCAGCGGCACAAATATTCAGCATCACTACCAGCGATCCCTCAAATCACGGACCTGCCTTTGTTCAATGAGGGGTGCAGGAGGACACCAGGTTCACAGAAAAATGATTAGTGCCAGCCTGCCACAGCTGCAGTACAGAACTGAGTGAAGTGTAAAAACAGAATGTAATCTATAGCCCTCAGTCTATTGAAGTGCGAGGAGAAAGGCTGCAGGGACATTGCCACCCGACAGGACCCAGCACCTGACAAGTGGCGAATGGATTGACAATAGGTGCAGAAGTAGACCATTCGGCCCTTCGAGCCGGATCTCCAACTGGAAGCTAGCAGGATGGATCTTGCTCTGCCCTTTTCAAGAAGGGCTGCATGAACCGCAGGTTGGTGAAGCCCAACGTCAATGCCGGCAGAGATCCTGGAGAGGCAGGATTCTCCCGCGCTTGGAAAGGCAAGGACTGATTACGGAAAGTCAGCATAGCTTTGTGTGCGGAGATCATGTCTCGTGAATTTGATTTGAGTTTTTGAAGAGGTATTGAAGGTACTGCTAGATGTTGTCTGCATGGACTTTGACAAGATCCCGCATGGTAGGATCCAGGGAGAGCCGGGCAATTGGATACAAACGTGGCTTGGTGGGAGTGCAGGCGTGATTTTCAGGTTGGAGGCCAGTGGTGTGCTGTGGGAATTGGTGCTGGGTCCACCATTGTTTGCCGTTTACATTCACGACAACGTTAGTTATCATTAGGCATGGTTAGTAAGTTTGCAGACGACCCTGAAATTAGTGCTGTAACATTTGGGATCTCAACAAGAGGGAAAGTGGAGGTGGATGGAATTAAACTCAAATAGGTGCTTTTTAGGACGTTAATTCAGGGAAGAATTTACACATTGAAGGACAGGGACCCACGGAGCGCTGTAGAACAGGGGATCAGGTACATAGTTCCCTGAGTGGAGAATGTTTGGCATGCTTGCCTTTATCGCCACCGGGTGTTGGGATGTCATATTACAAATGTGCAAGGTGTTGGGGAGACGGCGCTGGAGCATCGTGCCATTCCGATCGCCGAGGAGTAGGAATGACACGGTTAATCTGGAGGAGATTCTACAGGACTGCGGGGCTTGAATTATAAGGAGAATCTGCATAGTCTGCTGTGAAAGAGGCTGCGGCGTACCTCCGCGTAAGGTACTTGTGCAAATGACAATGGAGAACTGCAACATCTGTCCCGCTATGTCTTTAAACATTGTAATTGCATCCTTCTGCTGGCGGCCCGTTCCACTCTCTGGAAGAACTTGTCCCCCGGGTCCTTTTTAATTCTTTCTCCTCTCACTTTAAACCTATGTCCTTTTGGTTTTATTTTCTTTATCTTGGGAAAAGGATGTGACTAACTACCTTATGTATGCCCCTCATGACCTTAAAGTCACCCCTTGCCTCCTACACTGAAGGGAAAATGGCCCCAGCCCCTATAGCCTCTCCTTTTAACTCAAGCCCTCCAGTCCCAGCAATATCCTTGTGGGTACTTTCTGCCTTCATGATACCCTTCCTACAGCTAGGTCAGTAGAACTATGCAGAATCGTTGGCAGGTGGTAAGAGTGGGCTCCCTCACCTCTGACCCTCAACACAGGAGCTCTCAGGGCTGTGTCCTAAGCCCCCTCCTATATACCCATGACTGTGTCTCCACCCACAGCTCCAATCTGCTAATTCAATTTGCTGACGACACTATACTGAATGGACTAATGAGAAGAAACCATCACCCTGACACAATGGTGCCAAGAAAGCAACCTCTCCCTCTGTGTCACAAGAACAAAGGAGCCGGTTGTGCACTACAGGGGGAATGGAGAGCAGACATCGATTGATCTGGGGTGGAGAGGGTGAACAGCTCCACATCACCAGGACCTCACGTGGTCTGTGCACACCAGCTGTGTGGTGAAAAAGGCACAACTGCACCTCTTCCACCTCAGGCAGCTTAACAAGTTTGATATGGACCCTCATATCCTAAGAACTTTCTACGGGGCACAATTGAGAGCATCCTGACTGGCTGCATCACCATAGGAGCTGTACTTCCCTCAATCGCAGGACTCTGCAGAGAGTGATGCAGACAGTCCAGCTCATCTGTAGATATGAACTTCCCACTATTCAGGACATTTACAAAGACAGGTGTGTAAAAAAGTCCTAACGGATCATTGGGGACCCGAGTCGCCCCAACCACAAACTGTTCCAGCTGCTACCATCCAGGAAATGGTACCACAGCATAAAAGCTAGGACAAACAGGCTCCGGGACAGCTTCTTCCACCAGGCCATCAGACTGATTAACACACGCTGATACAATTGTATCTCTATCTATATTGACTGTCCTGTTGTACATACTATTTATTACAAATTACTATAATTGGACATTTAAATGAAGACAAAATGTAAAGATTTTTACTCCTCATGTATATGAAGGATATAAGTAATAAAGTCAGTTCAATACTCCAGCTGTGGTGTCACGATATTCCAACTCCCTGTGCTTGCTGAGTTCTTCACCATCAACGTCCATTGACCAGAAACTCACTGGACCAGTCACATGAATACTGTGACCACAAGAGGCCAGAGGCTCTGTATCCTGTATCTCCTGACATCCCAAAGTCTTTCCTCTACCCATAAGGTGCAAGTCAGGGACTTGACAGAATACTTACCGCTTGCTTAAACGAGTGTGGCACAGCTTCTGGGCAGTTGTTTCCTGATTACAGCTTACCTTCCATTCTATTATTCCAAGCAAACTCTTCAACCTGGCACTCGGCATCTGGGCTCTTGACTTCCAGATGAACAGACCACAAACTGTAAGGATTGGTAAGGACAATCCCACCACGATTACTGTGTTACCCCACAAGGCCACACCCTCAGCCCTACGCTGCTCACTGTGTGGCCAGAGTCCGCTTCAGCTCTGTGTCCAGGTTTGCAGATGACAGCACCGTATCTCAAGTAACAGTGAGTTGGCCCACAAGAAGGTGACAGAGTGTCTACTACATGGTGTCAACCTGAACGTCAGCAACACAAAGTGCTGCTCATTCACTTCAGGAATGCTCCAGTGTCGAGATGGTTGACAGCCTTGACCCTTCGACCTTGGAGCATGTGACGGACAATGTCTGTAGATCAGGAGGTGTGACGGACAGTGTCTGTAGATCAGGAAGTGTGACGGACAATGTCTGTAGATCAGGAAGTGTGACGGACAATGTCTGTAGATCAGGAGGTGTGACGGACAGTGTCTGTAGATCAGGAAGTGTGACGGACAGTGTCTGTAGATCAGGAAGTGTGACTGACAATGTCTGTAGATCAGGAAGTGTGACGGACAATGTCTGTAGATCAGGAAGTGTGACGGACAATGTCTGTAGATCAGGAAGTGTGACGGACAATGTCTGTAGATCAGGAAGTGTGAAGGACAGTGTCTGTAGATCAGGAAGTGTGACGGACAATGTCTGTAGATCAGGAAGTGTGACGGACAATGTCTGTAGATCAGGAAGTGTGACGGACAATGTCTGTAGATCAGGAAGTGTGACTGACAATGTCTGTAGATCAGGAAGTGTGACGGACAATGTCTGTAGATCAGGAAGTGTGACGGACAATGTCTGTAGATCAGGAGGTGTGACGGACAATGTCTGTAGATCAGGAAGTGTGACTGACAATGTCTGTAGATCAGGAAGTGTGACGGACAATGTCTGTAGATCAGGAAGTGTGACGGACAATGTCTGTAGATCAGGAAGTGTGACGGACAATGTCTGTAGATCAGGAAGTGTGACGGACAATGTCTGTAGATCAGGAAGTGTGACGGACAGTGTCTGTAGATCAGGAGGTGTGACGGACAATGTCTGTAGATCAGGAAGTGTGACGGACAATGTCTGTAGATCAGGAAGTGTGACTGACAATGTCTGTAGATCAGGAAGTGTGACGGACAGTGTCTGTAGATCAGGAAGTGTGACTGACAATGTCTGTAGATCAGGAAGTGTGACGGACAATGTCTGTAGATCAGGAAGTGTGACGGACAATGTCTGTAGATCAGGAAGTGTGACGGACAATGTCTGTAGATCAGGAAGTGTGACGGACAATGTCTGTAGATCAGGAAGTGTGACGGACAATGTCTGTAGATCAGGAAGTGTGACGGACAATGTCTGTAGATCAGGAAGTGTGACGGACAATGTCTGTAGATCAGGAAGTGTGACGGACAATGTCTGTAGATCAGGAAGTGTGACGGACAATGTCTGTAGATCAGGAGGTGTGACGGACAATGTCTGTAGATCAGGAAGTGTGACTGACAATGTCTGTAGATCAGGAAGTGTGACGGACAATGTCTGTAGATCAGGAAGTGTGACGGACAATGTCTGTAGATCAGGAAGTGTGACTGACAATGTCTGTAGATCAGGAAGTGTGACGGACAATGTCTGTAGATCAGGAAGTGTGACGGACAGTGTCTGTAGATCAGGAGGTGTGACGGACAATGTCTGTAGATCAGGAAGTGTGACTGACAATGTCTGTAGATCAGGAAGTGTGACTGACAATGTCTGTAGATCAGGAAGTGTGACAGACAGTGTCTGTAGATCAGGAAGTGTGACTGACAATGTCTGTAGATCAGGAAGTGTGACGGACAATGTCTGTAGATCAGGAAGTGTGACGGACAATGTCTGTAGATCAGGAAGTGTGACGGACAATGTCTGTAGATCAGGAAGTGTGACGGACAATGTCTGTAGATCAGGAAGTGTGACGGACAATGTCTGTAGATCAGGAAGTGTGACGGACAATGTCTGTAGATCAGGAAGTGTGACTGACAATGTCTGTAGATCAGGAAGTGTGACGGACAATGTCTGTAGATCAGGAAGTGTGACGGACAATGTCTGTAGATCAGGAGGTGTGACGGACAATGTCTGTAGATCAGGAAGTGTGACGGACAATGTCTGTAGATCAGGAAGTGTGACGGACAGTGTCTGTAGATCAGGAAGTGTGACGGACAGTGTCTGTAGATCAGGAAGTGTGACGGACAGTGTCTGTAGATCAGGAAGTGTGACTGACAATGTCTGTAGATCAGGAAGTGTGACTGACAATGTCTGTAGATCAGGAAGTGTGACGGACAATGTCTGTAGATCAGGAAGTGTGACGGACAATGTCTGTAGATCAGGAAGTGTGACGGACAATGTCTGTAGATCAGGAAGTGTGACGGACAATGTCTGTAGATCAGGAAGTGTGACGGACAATGTCTGTAGATCAGGAGGTGTGACGGACAATGTCTGTAGATCAGGAAGTGTGACTGACAATGTCTGTAGATCAGGAAGTGTGACGGACAATGTCTGTAGATCAGGAAGTGTGACGGACAATGTCTGTAGATCAGGAAGTGTGACGGACAATGTCTGTAGATCAGGAAGTGTGACGGACAATGTCTGTAGATCAGGAAGTGTGACGGACAGTGTCTGTAGATCAGGAGGTGTGACGGACAGTGTCTGTAGATCAGGAAGTGTGACTGACAATGTCTGTAGATCAGGAAGTGTGACTGACAATGTCTGTAGATCAGGAAGTGTGACGGACAGTGTCTGTAGATCAGGAAGTGTGACGGACAGTGTCTGTAGATCAGGAAGTGTGACTGACAATGTCTGTAGATCATGAAGTGTGACGGACAATGTCTGTAGATCATGAAGTGTGACTGACAATGTCTGTAGATCATGAAGTGTGACTGACAATGTCTGTAGATCAGGATGTGTGACGGACAATGTCTGTAGATCAGGAAGTGTGACGGACAATGTCTGTAGATCAGGAAGTGTGACGGACAATGTCTGTAGATCAGGAAGTGTGACGGACAATGTCTGTAGATCAGGAAGTGTGACGGACAATGTCTGTAGATCAGGAAGTGTGACGGACAATGTCTGTAGATCAGGAAGTGTGACTGACAATGTCTGTAGATCAGGAAGTGTGACGGACAATGTCTGTAGATCAGGAGGTGTGACGGACAATGTCTGTAGATCAGGAAGTGTGACGGACAGTGTCTGTAGATCAGGAAGTGTGACGGACAGTGTCTGTAGATCAGGAAGTGTGACGGACAGTGTCTGTAGATCAGGAAGTGTGACGGACAGTGTCTGTAGATCAGGAAGTGTGACTGACAATGTCTGTAGATCAGGAAGTGTGACGGACAGTGTCTGTAGATCAGGAAGTGTGACGGACAATGTCTGTAGATCAGGAAGTGTGACTGACAATGTCTGTAGATCAGGAAGTGTGACGGACAATGTCTGTAGATCAGGAAGTGTGATGGACAGTGTCTGTAGATCAGGAGGTGTGACGGACAGTGTCTGTAGATCAGGAAGTGTGACGGACAGTGTCTGTAGATCAGGAAGTGTGACTGACAGTGTCTGTAGATCAGGAAGTGTGACGGACAATGTCTGTAGATCAGGAAGTGTGACGGACAGTGTCTGTAGATCAGGAAGTGTGACGGACAGTGTCTGTAGATCAGGAAGTGTGACGGACAGTGTCTGTAGATCAGGAAGTGTGACGGACAGTGTCTGTAGATCAGGAAGTGTGACGGACAATGTCTGTAGATCAGGAAGTGTGACGGACAATGTCTGTAGATCAGGAAGTGTGACTGACAATGTCTGTAGATCAGGAAGTGTGACGGACAATGTCTGTAGATCAGGAAGTGTGACGGACAATGTCTGTAGATCAGGAAGTGTGACGGACAATGTCTGTAGATCAGGAAGTGTGACGGACAATGTCTGTAGATCAGGAAGTGTGACGGACAATGTCTGTAGATCAGGAAGTGTGACGGACAATGTCTGTAGATCAGGAAGTGTGACGGACAATGTCTGTAGATCAGGAAGTGTGACGGACAATGTCTGTAGATCAGGAAGTGTGACGGACAATGTCTGTAGATCAGGAAGTGTGACGGACAGTGTCTGTAGATCAGGAGGTGTGACGGACAGTGTCTGTAGATCAGGAGGTGTGACGGACAGTGTCTGTAGATCAGGAAGTGTGACGGACAATGTCTGTAGATCAGGAAGTGTGACGGACAGTGTCTGTAGATCAGGAAGTGTGACGGACAGTGTCTGTAGATCAGGAAGTGTGACGGACAGTGTCTGTAGATCAGGAAGTGTGACTGACAATGTCTGTAGATCAGGAAGTGTGACGGACAATGTCTGTAGATCAGGAAGTGTGACGGACAGTGTCTGTAGATCAGGAAGTGTGACGGACAATGTCTGTAGATCAGGAAGTGTGACTGACAATGTCTGTAGATCAGGAAGTGTGACTGACAATGTCTGTAGATCAGGAAGTGTGACGGACAATGTCTGTAGATCAGGAAGTGTGACGGACAATGTCTGTAGATCAGGAAGTGTGACGGACAATGTCTGTAGATCAGGAAGTGTGACTGACAATGTCTGTAGATCAGGAAGTGTGACGGACAATGTCTGTAGATCAGGAGGTGTGACGGACAATGTCTGTAGATCAGGAAGTGTGACGGACAATGTCTGTAGATCAGGAAGTGTGACGGACAATGTCTGTAGATCAGGAAGTGTGATGGACAATGTCTGTAGATCAGGAAGTGTGACTGACAATGTCTGTAGATCAGGAAGTGTGACGGACAATGTCTGTAGATCAGGAAGTGTGACGGACAATGTCTGTAGATCAGGAAGTGTGACGGACAATGTCTGTAGATCAGGAAGTGTGACGGACAATGTCTGTAGATCAGGAAGTGTGACTGACAATGTCTGTAGATCAGGAAGTGTGACGGACAATGTCTGTAGATCAGGAAGTGTGACGGACAATGTCTGTAGATCAGGAAGTGTGACGGACAATGTCTGTAGATCAGGAAGTGTGACGGACAATGTCTGTAGATCAGGAAGTGTGACGGACAATGTCTGTAGATCAGGAAGTGTGACGGACAATGTCTGTAGATCAGGAAGTGTGACTGACAATGTCTGTAGATCAGGAAGTGTGACTGACAATGTCTGTAGATCAGGAAGTGTGACGGACAATGTCTGTAGATCAGGAAGTGTGACGGACAATGTCTGTAGATCAGGAAGTGTGACGGACAATGTCTGTAGATCAGGAAGTGTGACGGACAATGTCTGTAGATCAGGAAGTGTGACGGACAATGTCTGTAGATCAGGAAGTGTGATGAACAGTGTCTGTTGAGCAAGTTTCTATAGCCAGCAGGATTACCGAAAGGGGATAACCAGCAATGGGATTCCTAGGAGTATGATAACCAGCAGTGGGATTACTAGGGATGTGATAACCAGGAGTGGGATTACTAGGGGTGTGATAACCAGCAGTGGGATTACTAGGGGTGTGATAACCAGGAGTGGGATTACTAGGGGTGTGATAACCAGGAGCGGGATTACTAGGGGTGTGATAACCAGCAGTGAGATTACTAGGGGTGTGATAACCAGCAGTGGGATTACTAGGGGTGTGATAACCAGGAATGGGATTACTAGGGGTGTGATAACCAGCAGTGGGATTACTAGGGGTGTGATAACCAGCAGTGGGCTATTACTAGGATGTGATGCCGATTGGTAAAATAATCAGAGCCGATATGAAGACACATTTTTACAGAGTTCTACAGATATTTGGAAATGTGTATCCTAAAAGATAAAATCATAAGCGATTTGCATACATATCTGAAGGAAAATTACTGACAAACTGCGTACGTACAAACGGTTGTGTAGCACCAGAGGTGAGTCTTCAATTATTTGAAATGAGTCAGAAAATTGGAGAAGTGATTTTAAATCAAGATACTGTATAGTTAAATCTTATGCCAGTAATATTGCTTATGGATATTTACAAATATACACATGTAACCCTCAAGTTCGGCTAGCGGCATTAATCTAGGGGAAGACAGCCTCCGGCCTGGCTAAACTTGAGACATCTCGTTTGTGTGGATGCTGCGTGATGTTTTCCTGCTACAAATCAGTACCACAAAATAACAAACAGTACACAATATGCAATTAAATGATTGAGCTTTGTAATTCTTAATTTGACTAGATGGTTAGTAAAGAAACAAAAAAAAAAACAAAAAGGGCCCGTTCTCATTACCAGTCTAATGAGCAACGTTAGAGCTCACGGTTTTCCCGTGCGTTCGTTCTCCCCCGGGCGTCATTGACTTCTGGCCCCATTCCACGTCCACTCAGTCCTGCAGTCTACGATTTCCCCATTCTGGCATCTTCTCTCTCCATCTTCCACCAAACAAAAGCCCATGAATACCTTCTCTCAGACACATAACAACTCGCCTCTCATCGGACAGCGCACAATCCAAAGGCCCTGTTACCTCTAGTCATAACCCAAACACTGCTGCTACAGAGACACTAGCAGTGAAACCTTACAGAGCGTTACACACAGATGGATCAAAAATGGAAATAGTGGATTAGAGATTGTTTGTGCCTGATTTTAACAATGTATACAGGTGAAATGACAGCTGGAATATTAGCTTTGCAGTGGGTGGAAGTTGTGAGACCAATTAGAGTTGTAATATTGTCTGTTTCAAGCACAAGAATCAGGAGTTGCAAGGACTTTCACTTAGAGAGAAGACCAGACATTATCGGCGAGATAACACAGACCTTATTTAGAATTAAAATGACAGGACTCTGCAGATGTTTTATCTGGATTCCAGCACGTTGGTGTTAGCAGAACGAGCAAGCAGATACATTAGCAAAGGAGGCAACTAGAAGAACAGACGTGGACATTCAAATAAATTACAGTAAAGGAGAAATGAAAACATTATGGAAAGTGAAATCAAAATAATGTGGACAAATCACAATGGGGTGAAAAAAGAGGAAGACTTCTTTATAATATCTGGAAGAAGTCGGGAATGCAGGTTTAATAGTACATTGTTCTTGAATAAACCCAATGAGAGGTATGAGCACTGCAATCAACCAGAAACTGTTCAGTATGTACCGGTGAGATAGATGTTCACGAAATAATCAAGAGGATGGTTGATTTATAAGTTATCATGGAATAAAACACGATTGAACATTAATATTTTTGCAGAAAGGATTATTGCTTTAACTATATCAGGCTCAGAATCAGGTTTATTATCACTGGCATGTGATGTGAAATTTGTTAACAGCAGCAGCAGTTCAATGTAATACATAATCTAGCAGAGAGAAAAAAAATAAGTAAGACATAAGTAAACAATTACGTATATTAAATAGATTTTTAAAAATGTGCAAAAACACAAATACTATATATAAAGAAGTGAGATAGTGTTCATGGGTTCAATGTCCATTCAGAAATCGGATAGAGAGGGGAAGAAGCTGTTCCTGAATCACTGAGTGCGTGTCTTCAGGCTTCTGTACCTCCTACCTGATGGTAACAGTGAGAAAAGGGCTTGCCCTGGGTGCTGGAGGTCCTGAAAAGTGGACGCTGCCTTTCTGAGACACCACTCCCTGAAGATGTCCTGGGTACTTTGTAGGCTAGTGCCCAAGATAGAACTGAACCAGATAGCGTGGTTCCTTACCAATACAGGTCTTCTCATAGAATTTAACAAAATATATAGATTTAGATATCCTGACCTACACTCCAGTTCAGAAGGTGTCGGTAATGAACCTTAAAGCTTTTTGCCAACAGCCATAAAACCTCAGAAGACGAAGAGACTGTGAACAAATGGTTGGTATGATTGAGGTGACTGTCGTGAAGCGGGCCGGAAGCCGGCAGTGTGTCAGAGAGCGTCGTGAAGCGGGCCGGAAGCCGGCAGTGTGTCAGGGGCCGTCGTGAAGCGGACCGGAAGCCGGCAGTGTGTCAGAGAGCGTCGTGAAGCGGGCCGGAAGCCGGCAGTGTGTCAGGGGCCGTCGTGAAGCGGGCCGGAAGCCGGCAGTACTGCAGGGAACCGGTTGGTGACCGGAGGCAGCGACTCCAGGAAAGTTCCGGGACGGTAATTAGAGCGGCCAGGCCGGGATGGGCAACGTTGACAGTGCCAGGGCCGAGCAGCCGGACTGTGTTGAGCAGGAGGAAGAGGACGAGGAGGACGAACTGGGCCCTGACACCGAGCCAGGCCCCGGCAAGGCCGGCTTCCCAGGCTCGGCGCTGGGGGCGGCCGGCGGCTCGGACACCGGGGACGGAGGCTCCGGCTCCGCGCCGGCCTTGAGCCTGAACTGCGGGCCCAGCCCCGATGTCCTGTTCCAGCATCAGCGGCTGCGGGAGGCGGCGGCCAAGGTGCGGGACGAGGTGGAGGAGAACGTGGTGCAGCAGCACCATAGCCACCTGATCCGCTGGCTAGAAGAGCGGCTGGCCCGCGGCGAGGAGACCATCCGCCTGGCACAGTTCTGTGACCTGCTCGCCACCAGGTTCGCCATCAAAGAGGAGTGCGAGGAGGTGAGCACCGGTGACAGGGGAATGGGCGGGACACGGCCGGGACTGGGACCAGGGAGGGGCACCGTAGGCTAGGGCTGGGTGCGGGACCGCCACAGGTTGGTTTGGCGATTGGGAGGAGATTTAAGGAACACAGTTGGTTCCATGCATCAGGCAGTTCGAATCTCCGGGCAATTAGAAGCTCATTGGGCAGACTAGAAGAGTTAGCAATTTATACTGTACCTGCTAGAATGGATTGTATAATAAAACCGTTTCAACCAAGTAACTAGAAGTAAAATGTACGTGACGTTTTTGGGAACTTGGACAGTGCTAGGTTTCCTGCAATAATGGAGCAGTAAGCCTTCCCAAGTTCCCAACCTTTGCCCCGCTGAGTACGAGGCAGTCTCTGATAGTATAATTAATGGAAACTAGATTGTTTTGTGGGCTGAACTTAATGAAGTCTTGTTTATCAGGCTCCAAATACAGTAATGCTGCTGAGGGAATACATAATCTGTTGTGTTGTTGGACTGTAATGGAAGAACCAAAGTCTGGTATTTCTTAGAAACATAGATAACCTGCAGCACAGTACAGGCCCTTCGGCCCACAAAACTTTGCCAAACATGTCCTTACCTCAGAAATTACCTAGTCCCACTATTTTTCTAAGCTCCATGTACCTGTCCAGGAGTCTCTTAAAAGACCCTACTGTTTCCACCTCCACCACTGTCACTGGCAGCCCATTCCACACACTCACTACTCTCTGTGTAAAAAAACTTAACCTTGACATCTTTTCTGTACCTGCTTCCAAGCACCTTAAAACTGTGCCCTCATGCTAGCCATTTTGTGGTAAAGCATCTTTTAAAGACTGTGCATGAGGATTTCTGATTGTAACGTACTTGGGACTGTATGCCACATCTGGTAATCGTGTTTGGTCACCTGTTCCATCATGTAGATGTCTCAGTTTGTTTTCTGGTCTTATTCGACCAGAAGAGTACATCTTTAAATATGTTTCTTAGAATAAAAAGCAAAACATGTTGTTTTGCTTCTGTATTGTACGAGTCAAATTCTTAAAGGCTAATTAAAAAACAGTGAGGATGCATAGCACTTAAAAAGCCAGGCAAAGTGAAGATGGATTTGCAAAAGGAAAGGCACATTTGACAGACATATTGGAGAATTTGTGCTATGGAATAAGAGGATATCTTGTGATTAGATTTCCTGAAGGCATTTGATAATGTAGTAAACAAGAATGGAAATTTGTTTATTTTATTGCCTGGAAAGCTGTAACGAGTTGTGTACCAGGGAATGGTGCTAATGTTGCTGATGATGCAAGCATAAACAGAAAAGTAAGTTGTGAAGACAACCAGTAAAGGGAGGATGCGGTGGAATATGGAGAGGGTAAATGAGACAAAGAACTAAGAAATCGAGTATAATGTGGCAAAGTATGAAGTTACCCACTCTGGCAGGATAAGTGTCATCTAAATGAGAGACTGCAGAGGGACTGGGTGTCCGTGAACATGATTTGCAAAAGTCTGCTGTGAGGGTGACAGGTTAGTGGGAATATAGAGGGGCAGTAGGTTATGTAGATTATGCTCTAGTTGTCACACTAGATTATGCTGTAGTTGACTGAAGGAAGATTGTTAATTTGCTGCAAGCATGTCAGACTAATACAATTTTAAAAAGACAAGGTGGCTAAGCTAAGCCTGTTTCTACTGTGCCTTGGAAGAGTGAGAGGGGAAAGTTCAAGTTTATTGTCATCTGACTGTACATATGCACAACCAAATGAAACAATAATCCTCTGGACCATGGTTCACCCACACAACATGTATCACACACAGCACATTAAACAAGCTGTCACTAAAATATAACTCAAGGTGCATAGAGTGTACAGTTCTGTAAACAGCTCACTGTCCTAGTGACAGGACCTGGATGGTGACAGGGCCGAGGGAAGACCTTGTTACCCAGTCTGGCAGTCCTGGTCCTAATGCTCCTGTACCACCTTCCTGATTGGGGTGGGGTCCTCCACATGCCCTTAGTCTGCAGCATTCCCAGTAAATGTCACTAATGGGGTGGGGGGAGAGAGAGATGCAGGTGATTCTCTCAGTGGTTTTACTCTCCTCTGTAAGGACCTGTGGTCCAGTGTATTGCAACATCCGTATCACACACTGATGCAGCCACACTCTCGATGGCACTCCTGTATTTGATTGAACCATAGAAGGTTGGAAAAGGGGAGGTTGAGAGAATATTCTCCCTTGCAGAAGAATATAAAACTAGTCACTTGCTTGAAAAAAAACACAAATAAGTTGCCCTTTTAAAACACAAGAAGTTCTGTCATGGTTGGTGCAGTCTTTGGAATTCTCTTCCTCGAAGTGCAGTAAAAGGGTTTTTGAGTGACAAGCAAAGGAGAGAAGTTTGAGGTTGCAATCAGTCATTGCATTAACAGTCAGAGGATTAACAGATGGGTTCAAAGTTCCTCTCCTGCTCCTACCTGTAGGTTTGAATTCTATAGTAAAGACATGCTTGTGCTTTGTTCTTTAATAGGTCTATGGGGGTGTGTGGGGGGGGGGGGGGTGCAGTTCATTGCTCTTTGAGGAAGGCAGTTCCAAACTCTTGCAGTGTATGGGAGGGGGAAGAGAAGAATCATCTCATTCCTATTTAAAAATTGGCAGTGATCTGTTCTACTTTATGTAGAATAGTTAGCTCTAGGTTCTCCCACAGGATGCTACTGAGATTGAATGAACTTCTGAAATCATGTTATCAGTTTCTGCCACTGATCTGTAAACCTTGTTGCAGTTTTGTTTCACACTTTACACATAAAAACTGACTGGCATAAGGTGTCAAGTTGTGGTGGAAATGTTGGTGTGAGGCTGCAGATAGAGAAATAGTGAGCAGAGTTTGTGCGTTGGCAGTTACTGTGAGTTGCATGTTTGAAGTAGAGATGCTGAGGTCCTGAGTGAACATTCAGAAGTTGTACCAGCCTGTTGTGTAGAGCTTGTGGAGTTGAGCTCTGATTTTAGGAACACCTTCCCAAATGCCATCAGATTTCTGAACGGTCCATGAACACACCCTCATTATTTATTTTTTTGCACTGTTTATTTATAAATAACTTTTAGTAATTGTTTTGTAACTATTGTTGCAACACAGCAAATTTCCTGGCGTATCATATGTCAGTGATGAGGTTTAAATATATTTGGGTGAGTTCTTCACCCTATGAGACCACATTAAAACCTGTCAATTCAGAAGGAAGACTTCCTTTAATTAGTATAACACTGTGTGAATCAATGATTTACAGTGAGATGTGTTTACATACCTTTGATAGAAGATGGTTTAGTCAGAAATAATTGAGGTTATTGGGGAACTTTGATCAGGCCTGATGTAGTTGATTAGAACGCAAAAGATTCAGGGTTTGGTCATTTGTGTTTACTGGTATTTGACCAGAAGCTAGAGTCATTCTCATAATGGTGAACTCCTGGGATGATCAGTGATCGATGGGCTCTGTGTGAGATGTCCCTGCACCAAGGGACATTTCCAGTGTGTTACCAGTGATTGATGGGCTCTGTGAGATATCCCTGCACCAGGGGACAATTCCAGTGTGTTACCGGTTATTGATGGGCTCTGTGAGATATCCCTGCACCAAGGGACATTTCCAGTGTGTTACCAGTGATCGATGGGCTCTGTGAGATATCCCTGCACCAGGGGACATTTCCAGTGTGTTACCAGTGATCGATGGGCTCTGTGAGATATCCCTGCACCAGGGGACATTTCCAGTGTGTTACCAGTTATCGATGGGCTCTGTGAGATATCCCTTCACCAGGGGACATTTCCAGTGTGTTACCAGTTATTGATGGGCTCTGTGAGATATCCCTGCACCAGGGGACATTTCCAGTGTGTTACCAGTGATCGATGGGCTCTGTGAGATATCCCTGCACCAGGGGACATTTCCAGTGTGTTACCAGTGATCGATGGGCTCTGTGAGATATCCCTGCACCAGGGGACATTTCCAGTGTGTTACCAGTTATCGATGGGCTCTGTGAGATATCCCTTCACCAGGGGACATTTCCAGTGTGTTACCAGTTATTGATGGGCTCTGTGAGATATCCCTGCACCAGGGGACATTTCCAGTGTGTTACCAGTGATCGATGGGCTCTGTGAGATATCCCTGCACCAGGGGACATTTCCAGTGTGTTACCAGTGATCGATGGGCTCTGTGAGATATCCCTGCACCAGGGGACATTTCCAGTGTGTTACCAGTTATCGATGGGCTCTGTGAGATATCCCTTCACCAGGGGACATTTCCAGTGTGTTACCAGTTATTGATGGGCTCTGTGAGATATCCCTGCACCAGGGGACATTTCCAGTGTGTTACCAGTGATCGATGGGCTCTGTGAGATATCCCTGCACCAGGGGACATTTCCAGTGTGTTACCAGTGATTGATGGGCTCTGTGAGATATCCCTGCACCAGGGGACATTTCCAGTGTGTTACCGGTTATTGATGGGCTCTGTGAGATATCCCTGCACCAAGGGACATTTCCAGTGTGTTACCAGTGATCGATGGGCTCTGTGAGATATCCCTGCACCAGGGGACATTTCCAGTGTGTTACCAGTGATCGATGGGCTCTGTGAGATATCCCTGCACCAGGGGACATTTCCAGTGTGTTACCAGTTATCGATGGGCTCTGTGAGATATCCCTTCACCAGGGGACATTTCCAGTGTGTTACCAGTTATTGATGGGCTCTGTGAGATATCCCTGCACCAGGGGACATTTCCAGTGTGTTACCAGTTATCGATGGGCTCTGTGAGATATCCCTGCACCAGGGGACATTTCCAGTGTGTTACCAGTTATCGATGGGCTCTGTGAGATATCCCTGCACCAGGGGACATTTCCAGTGTGTTACCAGTAATTGATGGGCTCTGAGATATCCCTGCACCAGGGGACATTTCCAGTGTGTTACCAGTTATCGATGGGCTCTGTGAGATATCCCTGCACCAGGGGACATTTCCAGTGTGTTACCAGTAATTGATGGGCTCTGAGATATCCCTGCACCAGGGGACATTTCCAGTGTGTTACCAGTTATCGATGGGCTCTGTGAGATATCCCTTCACCAGGGGACATTTCCAGTGTGTTACCAGTTATCGATGGGCTTTGTGAGATATCCCTGCACCAGAGGACATTTCCAGTGTGTTACCAGTGATCGATGGGCTCTGTGAGATATCCCTGCACCAGGGGACATTTCCAGTGTGTTACCAGTGATCGATTGGCTCTGTGAGATATCCCTTCACCAGGGGACATTTCCAGTGTGTTACCAGTTATCGATGGGCTCTGTGAGATATCCCTGCACCAGGGGACATTTCCAGTGTGTTACCAGTTATCGATGGGCTCTGTGAGATATCCCTGCACCAGGGGACATTTCCAGTGTGTTACCAGTGATCGATGGGCTCTGTGAGATATCCCTGCACCAGGGGACATTTCCAGTGTGTTACCAGTTATCGATGGGCTCTGTGAGATATCCCTTCACCAGGGGACATTTCCAGTGTGTTACCAGTGATTGATGGGCTCTGTATGGGATATCCCTGCACCAGGGGACATTTCCAGTGTGTTACCGGTTATTGATGGGCTCTGTGTGAGATATCCCTGCACCAGGGGACATTTCCAGTGTGTTACCAGTGATCGATGGGCTCTGTGAGATATCCCTTCACCAGGGGACATTTCCAGTGTGTTACCAGTGATCGATGGGCTCTGAGATATCCCTGCACCAGGGGACATTTCCAGTGTGTTACCAGTGATCGATGGGCTCTGAGATATCCCTGCACCAGGGGACATTTCCAGTGTGTTACCAGTTTTCCTTATGACTATTCATTAATGAGCCTCAGTTGTCCTCTGATCTGACACTTAGACAGTTGCGCCACTACACAGAAATTATTCTTGTAGACGATGTTGAAAATTAAAGAATTTTAAAGAAAATTAAAGCATGTAAGAAATCAAAGTTTTATTGGTCAGAGTCTGAGGTAGTTGAGAAGAACCAAGATCATTTGGGGAAAAAACTACAAACGTTTGTAAAATAGCTCAGGCTTTCCTTTTGATCTGCATGTCACTTGAGCTATAACCTATTTCCAGGAATGAAAGGGTTATCATGAGGAACGTTTGATGGCTCTGGATCTGTACTTGCTGGAATTTAGGAGGATGAGTCATAGGGGGGATCTCATTGAAACCTTTCAAATGTTGAAAGGCCTAGATAGAGTAGATGTGGAAAGGATGTTTCCCATGGTGGGAGAGTCTAGGACAAGATGGCACAGCCTCAGGATAGAGGGATGTCCATTTAAAACAGAAATGCAGTGAAATTTCTTTAGCCAGAGGGTGGTGAATTTGGGTAATTTGTTACCACGGCAGCTGTGGAAGCCAGCCTACTGGGTGTATTTAAGGCAAAGATTGATAGGTTCTTGATTGGACATGGCATCAAAGGTTATGGGGAGAAGGCCGAGGAATGGAGTTGAGGAGTGGGGAAGGAAAGGATCAGCCATGGTTGAATGGCGGAGTGGACTCAATGGCCTAATTCTGCTCCTGTGTCGTATAGTCTTATCTGTCACGTCTGCTTACTATGCCAGTGTCCACTCCAGGCCCTACTTCCTAATTTAATGAGATTGCCCCATCATCCTGTTGTTAGGAAATCTCATTTAGTACTGTACTCCATCTAGTCCAGTTTGTATGCAGGAGAAGTAAGGTGTGAAGCTGGCTGTGAGTTCCGAGGGGGTTGGCAGAACCTCTGCTGGACTTTGTGAGACCAGGGGCATGATCTCTCAAAGCTCAGAATATGATGAGGTTCATTACCACTGTCTTACATAATGTGAACCTTTTTGTGCAGCAACAGTACAATGCGAAGACACGAAACTACTATAAATGACTAAATAGTGCAAACAAGAAGATCTGATGGCAGAGGGGAATGAGCGGTTTCCGAATTGTTGAGTGTGAGTCCTCAGGCTCCTGATGACAGAGAAGAGGACATGTCACTGATGGTGAGGGTCCTTAATGAGCTGGAGGCAAAAGGTGCGATCAAAACCTTGTAGTTCTAAAAATGCCCAAAATATACAAGTTCTATTTGTTCCCTCATTCAAGAGTGCCACTATTAGTGCTTAATTATTGTGTAATTCTGTCAGAAACACTGACCAGAAAGTTCTTGTATTTTAAGGTGCTGTTGCTTCGATTGTAACTTTACATAACTTGGGTCTTATAGAAACATTATGTATATTGTACCAAAATATTTGGCCAGTTCTACCAAGAAATCAAAAATTCTGGGGGTTTTATATTATTTTTGTTAGTGTTCAATTTTTTCCTTGGGTAAGTGTGCATTGTCCAGCAAATGATTTTGTATGCAAATGAGCGTGGCAAATATTCCCATTGGAGATGAACCTTGCATGAATTCCTCTTGTTGTTTTTCTGACCCAGTAATGACATCCATGGTTCAATGTCACAACGTGAGAAATGACACTTAACGTGAAAGGGTGGGTAGCTGGTCAGAATTTTGAACAATGCTTGTAGGCAAGGAAGGATTTGGTTTATCCCATTGTGAAAGTAATTCTTTGTACCTCAGTGGATTGGTTGAGCAGAAGGGACGGCTTCCAGCTCTGACCCTCCACTTCTAACCCTTTATGCGTTACAAAAACCTCTAGCATGTTTCCTCTTGCAAGTGGTCTCAGTATCTTGAGTTTCTCAGATGTGTAATTTCGCATCTTGGTGTAACTCTGCAGCTTTAATATGTTCTCATTGATAAAAAAAACTGCCATAGCCTTGGCTTATGTGTTCTGAATTGCTTAGCCGTACTAAGGTGTTTAATGAAGTATTTGTGAACTCTTTATTCCCCCATCTCCTGGCTAGGAGAGTTTGCTTTCCAGTTGTTCCCATGAAGTTTCTTCACCGTTGCACTGTTGATGTTGACCCTGAGACTAGCCACTCCACTCTTGCAGTAAACCTTCTGTCAGGTACATTATTCATCTCCCAAAGATTATATTTTTCCAGTAGAACTTGTAGAGCAATGTAGTAGGTGACAAATGACACATTGTTCATAATAGAATCTGTTCTACATAATTCGCAAACACTGTCATTCAGTTGTGATTACTTTAAGGGACGGTGTCTGACGTAATGACGTCAGAGTAAGGTGACTGCTTTTGATTTGTCCGTGATGGAAATAAAGGGATGCGACTTTTGTTAAACACATAAAATGGCTCACGCGTGATTTATTCACAAAATCCTGCAAACTGATTCGGTTGCAAATTCTCAATACACTAAACATGAATTATAAGTTTAAAGACTTGCTGTGCAGATAGTTTTTCTTGAACCAACATCAGTAAATAGGTCTTTGATTTTCCAGTACGTCCAGTTAGTTCTTCAGGTAAAACCTTGCATATTGCCTCTGAATAAGGGTGAGTCCTTTTAGAATGGAGATGAGGAATTTCTTTAGCCAGAGAGTGGTGAATCTGTGGAATTCTTTACCACAGGCAGCTGTGGAGGCCAAGTCTTTATGTATTTGAGGCAGAGGTTCATAGATTCTTGATTGGTCTGGGTTTGAAGGGCAGGAGATTGGGGCTGAGAGGAAAATTGGATCAGTCATGATGAAATGGAGCAGACTCGATGGGCCAAACAGCCTAATCCTGTTCCTATATCTTATGTTCTTGTATTGTCTGCATTGATTGTACGGTGATGCGGGTAGAGGGCCAATTCCTGTGTGTGCATCTGCTGTAATTATAACCATTTAAGGTTGGTGTCTCAGTGAGACCGTTCACCACTGACAGGTGAAGCTGATCTCTCTCCATCACTCGACATGTAATTTCATGGTCCTCCTTTTGGCCGGCGGTTTCTGCCTGCAGTCCAGGGTTCGACTGTGGTTTTAGAACATAGATATAGAACACAAGTTTACAGCATATTACAGGCCCTTCGGCCCACAATGTTGTACTGACCATGGTTTTAAAGCACGCCCAGACCACTGAGTGTTGAGATCTGTGTGTGAGTGTCTCTGACTCACTCTGGCACTGGGGGAACAGGGACAGGCAAGAGCAAGAGTCCCACAACTTACATTAAGGGTCAAACGCGAGGAAATCTGCAGATGCTGGGAATTCAAGCAACACACACAAGGCAAAGTATTGACAAAGGGTCTCGACCTGAAACATCGACAGTGCTTCTTCCTATAGATGCTGCCTGGCCTGCTGCGTTCCACCAGCATTTTGTGTGTGTTGCTTACGTCAAGGATGGTGGTTGAGCAATATAGGGGGCAAATATTTGGATGCTGGGAATTTGAAATAGCAGTTGCAAGTCACAGGAGGACAAGTTTCAAACAGAGACGGATATCTTTTTTTAATTAGTTTTTCAAAACATTTTACAAATTAAAAACCCCAAAATCCCAATGAGGAACATTAATACAGTGCAAAATTAAGCATACAATAACAATATGCTACAAAGGAAGAAAATTTAACAAAAAGGCACCTAAATTAAAGACAAGTAAGCTTAGTATCCTCCCCAAGCCCCACAACACAAGAAAAAACAACAACAACTCCAGACCGACCACAACACAATATAGAGAGTATAAATCAGGACAGTCAAACTCCCAGACTGTGAATACACTTAGCAACAGAGGATAATAATGCCTTCTACCAGAAAAAAAAAGGGAGCTGAAAGCAAGGGACCGAAAAGAAGAAAAAAAAACCCTAGTCAAGAGGAAGGTTATGAAAGTACTCGATAAAAGGTCCCCAGACCTTATGGAACTTTAAATCCGAATTAAGAACTGAACAATGAATTTTTTCGAGGTCCAAGCAGGCCATAATGTCGTTAAGCCATTGTGCATGAGTGGGCGGGGCAACATCTCTCCATCTAAGGAGGATCAGGCGTCTAGCCAGGAGAGAGGCAAAGGATAGTATTTGGCATTTGGTTGGACCCAGACATAAATCTGTCTCGCCCCAAAAACCGAACAGAGCAATTAAGGGGTTTGGTTCTAGGTGCTGATTCAGAATACACAATAACGTAGTGAAGACATCTTTCCAGAATTTCTCCAAGCTAGGACAGAACCAGTACATATGGATGAGAGAGGCCACGTCCCTCTTGCATTTATCACAGAGCGGACTAATGCCAGGGTAGAATTGAGATAGTTTAGATTTAGACATATGGGCTCTATCAACAATCTTAAACTGTAAAAGGCAATGGCGAGCACAAAGAGAGGTTGAGTTAACCGATTTGAGAACTGAGTCCCAGCTCTCATCGGATAAGGAGATATTTAAATCCTGCTCCCAGGCCATTTTAATTTTATCCACAGGGGCCCGTCGTAAGGCTGCTAGTTTATCTCGGATAATTGATATTAAACCTTTACCTAGTGGATTAATGGAAAGAAATAGGTCCATAGCATTTTTCGCAGGCATTTCAGGAAAGTTAGGAATTAAAGGAACAATAAAGTGTCTGATTTGGAGATATCTGAAAAAATGAGCGTTGGGCAGATTGAACTTAACAGAGAGCTGCTGAAAAGAAGCGAAGCGATTATCAATGAAAAGATCTTCAAAATGTCTAATGCCCTTCCTATACCAAACATGGAATGCTGAATCGTACGTAGTAGGTAAAAAAAGGTGATTATGTGCGACAGGGCTGGAAACGGAAAACCCCTGGAAACCATAGCATTTCCTGAACTGAGCCCATATACGCAAAGTGTGTCTAACAAGAGGATTAGCTATTGATCTGGGCAGACTGCTAGGGAGTGCAGAGCCAAGAAGTGCAGAGATAGATAATTCTTTAGTGGAGCTCAACTCCATTGCCACCCAATTAGGGCACTCGGGTTGACCGTGGAAGAAAGACCAGAAGGCAGCACAACGTATATTAGCTGCCCAATAATATAAGCGAAAGTTAGGTAAAGCCATGCCACCCTCTTTTTTAGATTTTTGGAGATGGATTTTATTAATTCTAGAGCGCTTATTCTTCCACAGATATGACAAAATAATAGAGTCTAAGGAATCAAAAAAAGATTTAGGAATAAAAATTGGGATAGATTGAAATAAGTATAAAAATTTGGGGAGAACATACATTTTAACAACATTAATACGACCTACCAAAGACATAGATAGAGGTGACCATTGTACCAGACTCTGTTTTATAGTATATGAAAGATTGGCAACGTTTTCACGAAGGAGATCTTTAAACTTCCTTGTGACTGTAATTCCAAGATAAGTAAATTGATTATGGACTACTTTAAAAGGGAGATCACGAAATGTTAGTTCTTGTGCTTCTTTATTAATTGGGAAAAGTTCACTCTTATGTAAATTAAGTTTATAGCCAGAGACCTGGCTAAACTGGTCAAGAAGTGAAAACATTAGAGGTAAGGATGTAGACGGATTTGAGAGAAAGAGTAATAAGTCATCAGCATAAAGAGAAACTTTATGCTCAACACCCCCTCTCCAAATCCCGGTCAATTCAGGACAGTTTCAAAATGCTATCGCCAGAGGTTCTATAGCCAAATCAAAGAGAAAGAGACTTAAAGGGCATCCCTGACGGGTGCCACGTTTGAGATTAAATACTTGGGATTTCTGAAAATTAGTTAACACAGAAGCAGTAGGACACAGGAGAGACGGATATCTTAAGGGAATGCAACTGTAGAAACAAGGAGGAACCATATAATTCATTTAAAAATATTTACTTATTTTATCTGTAAGGTTAATTACTAAGTCATCTGTACAATGGGAAATGTTGCAGTGTTTTATTGCATTGTACTGGCATACATGTTTTCAGTTTTCTCCATTTCTGAAAGTTTTCCCAAAGTGACTGAGAATAAGCCGAGTTCTTGTTTGCTTTATCAGATTGTCTTCTCTTCAAACGTACAAGCAGCCTGGATGGCTTAATTTCCTCATTTGAAAGACAATTGAGGTTGTTTGGTGCTGGTGGCATGTGGACAAGGGCATTGTGGAGAGAGTGATTCCTTTGGAAGTTAGGGCCCTATCATCTGCCTGTCCTCCGTCTAGGACCAGACGGACATCTTCAGGACAGAAGGACCTCTCTCTAGAACAGAAATGATGTGGAATTTCTTTGCCAGAGGGTGCTGAATTGCCACAGTCAGCTGTGGAGGCCATGTCATTGGGTATTTTTAAAGCGGAGGTTGATAGGTTCTTGATTAGTAATGTTTTGAAAGGCTTGGGAAGAAGGCAGGAGAATGGGGTTGATAAGGGATAATAAATCAGCCATGATGGAATGGTGACGCCATTTTAGATTGACCTAATTTTGCTCATATTTATCATAGTCTTATGCCTCGGATTGAAATGTCGGCTGTTCATTGTTATCCCTGATGCTGCATTCAGTTTGATGCTGTCACGATTTCTCCTCACCTATGGAATTGTGCATTTTGGTTTGTATTGGGACCAAAGCTTTCATGAGGACTGGGTCTGAGAGGTACTAGAAACTGTTAAAGGGTCCATTTGTAGCACTGCTGATGAAACCTTTCATCACTTCTGATGAGATGGTGATTGGCCGGAATGGATTTAGCCCACTTTTCAGTTTTTCAATTGTCTGATAGATATCAGTGTTGTAACTGTAATAGAACAGCTTGACTAACCCCGAAGGACACTGGGTGTTGCTGGTCTTAGGCCTGATCCGATGGTTGTGATGTCTATTGCCTTTGCCTTGCTGTGTTGCTTGTTGTCATGTGGAATGACTTAAATAAAGCCAGGCTAGGATTATCCAGTGGCTGAACATGGTTGTGATCATTTCAACTTTTTTTTAAGAGCTTGTGTGGTGGGTTCTTCCCTGGTTAAGGATGGCGATATTCTTGTCACTCCCTTCCCCTATCGGTTGTTGAACTCTCCACTACCATTCACAGTTGGATGTGGGGGTTGACAGAGGCTTGGTTGATCTCTTGGTTGTGTTATCTATTGCCATGATGCTGCAGTGTATCAGCCTCTGGGAGAGTTGCTTCTGTTCTACCCACTTGTTTAAGACTCTCCTACCTACACATAGCAATAATCAGAATTACAGGTTATACAGTAACTTATATACTGGTGGGCCCTTGACTTCTCAGGCCCAACATGGGCAATTGCCTTTTGCTTTCCTTGCTGGCCATCCAGGTATCCTCACTTTTCAATGCATAGTAGGCTAACCTCTCCACACACATTTCTTTTGGGAATCTCTTGGCAAGCAGAGATATCCTAGTTGGATTTAGCCTGGTTTCAAGCAGTCAGTTCTTTAAAGTGGGTTCAGGAAGGCCAAGGTCTTACTGCTTTTTTGCATCTGCAATTGTTGTGGAGAAAAAGAAAACTCTCAACTACAATTTGGTTTTCCTCTTTTCCGGTTTGGTTTTTGATCCCGGATATTTGTAGCAACAGTTTTTCTGCTGCTAGCTTCTGGTCACAACCCTGTGGAGCTTTGACATGTTGGTGGTGTGATTTCGGGCTGATTGAGCAATCTGGCACTTTGCTATCTCTGAGGGAGTTTGAAAAGCTTTGGAACGGAGGGTGCGGCCTGCTAGCCTGGAGATGGGCCCCGAGCCCATGATCGACTCATTGCTTCTATTGAGATGTTGAGCAAGAAGAAAGTGGAGGCTACCTGCCTGCATTGGATTGCTCTTCTCTCTCACTGGTTGCTTTTGGAGGGAAGTGCGGGGTCTTGGTATCCACATTGCCAGGATTTATTGGTGAGACTGTGGATTTGATTTGGGGGACTTCGAGGTTCATGTGGCATGTCTTCCCGGATTCTGGTTACATTTTGTGCTGTTTTTGAGTGGTTTGATCAGGATGATTGATGCGGACTTGTGCACTTCAGTGAAGACTGGCTCCGTGGCCTGCATTGGCTGGTGGGACGGTGCAGTGTGGCACTGAACTGAACTAAAGGGAATACAGCTGGTTTGATGTTTGATATTCTCCGTGTTGTTCATTCGCTTTTTGTCATTTGCACAATTTGTTCTTTTTTCCCCACATGTTGGATGTTTGGTGTTTTCTTGAACAGCTTCCATTGTGTTTTGTGGCTGCCTATGGCAGGACAAATCTCAGTTGTATTCTGTGTACGTACTTTGAATCTTTGATCAAACACAGCCCTGGTGCTCTGTTTTCAAAAGTTCAAGCATCTGTAACTGCATATTGAGTTTCATATACATTCAAAATTTAGAAGTTAAAATCAGTCTAACATAAATAACTTTTTTTTTACATTAAAATGGTTAATCACAAAATTAACATTTAGATACATTTAGCAACTAGAAATGTAATTGTACTTTTTGAATTAATAAAAAGATTTAGTTATTAAAATGCTTGTTTCTGTAGTAATTTAGATTGTAGTGACTGAGTCACGGAACCTGTGGCAGTATTTTCCCAGTATCAGTGCTTGGAGGGTGCAGGCTGTTGGTGTCCTGCTACCGGACCCGATGAGAAGTCAGTTGTCAGGTTTACACTGTGATAAAGTTGAGCACCACTGTTACTTTCCAAGTATTTTTTTTTTAGCAAACCAGCAAATCTGTATTAAGACCATAAGACATAGGAACAGAATCAGGCCATTTGACTCATCGAGTCTGCTCCCCCATTCCATCATGGCTAATTTATTGTCCCTCTCTAGCCTATTTTCCTGCCTATTCCCATAACCTTTTTAGCCAAGAACCCATCAAAGTCTGCTTTAAGTATACTCAATGACTAGGCCTCCACAGCCATCGGAGGCAGTGGATTCCACAGATTCTTCAACCTCTGGTAAAAAAGTAATAATTTTATCTCTGTTCTAAATGGATGTCCCTCTTTTCTGAGGCTGTGCCCTCAGTACTAGACTCATCTACTGTAGGAAACACCCTCTCTACATCCACTCTGTCTAGGCCTTTCAATATTTGATAGATCTCAATGAGATCCCCACTCATTCTTCTAAACTCCTACGTGTTCAGGTCCAGAGCCACCAAATACTCCTTATATATTAACTCTTTCATTCCTAGAATCATTCTTATGAACCTCCTCTGTATCCTCTCCAATGTTAGTACATCTTTTCTTAGATAAGGGGCACAAAATTGCTCATAATATTCCAACTGCGGTCTGACCAATGTCTTAAAAAGCCTCAGTATCACATCCTTGCTTTTATATGCTTCTACTCTCAAAATTAATGCTAACATTGTATTTGACTTCTTTCACCACCAACTCAACCCGCAAGTTAACCTTAGGAAATCCTGCACAAGGACTCCAAGTCCTTCTGCACCTGTGATTTTTGAATAATTTCCCTGTTAAAAAGTAGTCTACATATTTATTCCTTCTGCCAAAGAGCATTGCCATACACTTCCCTACGCTATATTCCACCTGCCAGTTCTTTGCCCATTATCCCAGTCTGTCCAAGTCCTTCCTCAGACTCCCTGCTTCCTCAACACTACCTGCCCCTCCACCCATCTCTGTATCATTCGCAAACTTAGCCACAAACCTGTTGTTTCGGTCATCCAAATCATTGACATATAATGTAAAAAGTAATGATCCCAGAACCAACCCCTGCAGAACACTACATGTCTCCGGTAGCCAACCAGAATAGGACCCCTTGATTCCGACTCTTTGCCTCCTGCCAATCAGCCAATCTTCTAACCGTACTAGTATCTTTTATGTAATGCCTCATGTACGATACCTTGTCAAAGGCCTTTTGAAAATTCAAGTACACAACATCAACTGATTCTCCTTTATCTATACTGCCTGTTATTTTCTCAAAGAATTCCAACAGATTTGTCAGGCAAGATTTCCCCATAAGGAAACTATGCTGGCTTTGGTCTAATTTATCATGTGCCTCCAACTACCCTGAAACCTCATCCTTAAGAATCAATTCCAACATCTTCCTAACACGGAAGTCAGGCTAACTGGCTTATAATGTCCTTTGCTTTCCTTAATAATAGCACTACACTCACTCTTGCCCCCAGATACCCTCAAATTTCTGGTACATTGTCACTGTCTTCCACAGTGAAGACTGATGCAAAATGCATGTGAAGTTTTCCGCCAGTTCTTTATCCCCCATTGCTACCTCCCCAGCATCATTTTCCAGCAGTCCAATATCCACTCTTGCCTCTCTTTTACTCTTTATATATCTGAAAAAAACCTTTAAGAACATAGAACAGTACAGCACAGTACAGGCCCTTCAGCCTACAATGTTGTGCTGACCCTCAAACCCTGCCTCCCATATAACTCCCTACCTTAAATTCCTCCATATACCTGTCTAGTAGTCTCTTAAACTTCACTAGTGTATCTGCCTCCACCACTGACTCAGGCAGTGCATTCCACGCATCAACCACTCTCTGAGTGAAAAACCTTCCTCTAATATCCCCCTTGAACTTCCCTCCCCTTACCTTAAAGCCATGTCCTCTTGTACTGAGCAGTGGCGCCCTGGGGAAGAGGCGCTGGCTGTCCACTCTGTCTACTCCTCTTAATATCTTGTACACCTCTGTCATGTCTCCTCTCATCCTCCTTCTCTCCAAAGAGTAAAGCCCTAGCTCCCTTAATCTCTGATCATAATCCATACTCTCTAAACCAGGCAGCATCCTGGTAAATCTCCTCTGTACCCTTTCCAATGCTTCCACATCCTTCCTATACTGAGGCGACCAGAACTGGACACAGTACTCCAAATGTTTGTTTGACTTTTTTTGGCTAGCCTACCTTGATATACTGTGATCAATGATACCAACTCAAAACTGAACATTCACCAGATGCTGTGAGTCAGCAACAACAGGGTGTAACTCCACCACAATCTTGGAATAGAATGCACTTCTCCCTAGATTAGCATCAAACTGAGAGATTAGCTCTGGATCAGAATGTGAAAGGACAAGGTAGGAGCAGGCAGTGATGCCAAACTTGAAAGCAGCAATAGATGGCTTTACAGAGCAGCTTGTCGTTGAGCCCACTAGGGCAAAGACGGTACTGGATTGGGTGTTGTGTAATGAACCAGATATGACTAAAGCTTAAGGTAAAGGAGCTCTTCGGAGGCAGTGATCATAATATGATAGAATTTACCCTGCAGTTTGAAAGGGGGAAGATTATGGGAAAGGGAATAAGCCCTGTTTTTTCAAGCCAGTGATAAAGCAGGATTGAGAACAGTTTCACTTTTCACTCTCCATTCTGGCTCCTTTCATACAGATTCTGTTCTCTACTCACCTGCCTCTGGTGCCCCTCTTCCCCTTTCTGTGATGGTCCATGGTCCTGTTGTATTGGATTCCTTCCTCTTCAAACCTTTACCTTTTCCACCAACACTTACAACTGCTCACTTCATTCGCCTTCTCATTCCCCCCCCCCCCCCCCCCCATTTGATTTCACCTGTCTCCTGCTAGCTTGGACTCCTCCTTCCCCCCTGTCCATAGGACAATAAACTTTGACAACACGTTTTACCAAGGCTTTCCTTGGTTAGGTTATGCTTTAATGATCAGACCTTACCTTTTTGATAGAATGTAGGAGGAAATTAAAGCTAAGAATAAATGATAAATTAGAAATGTTGTCTTCCTTCTGTTTTGCCAGCTATTTATTTTATCTCTCAATATATGCAATAAGCTGGCTGTGGCAATATTTGTCTGGAGATGCTGTATTATACTTTATTTTAATTCTAGTTGAAAAGCTCCAGCTACTGTCCGCCGACAGTCTTTGCTTGGTATATTGATTCTTGGTATTGAGATGGGCAAGAATTCAAATCTATTTTTGAGAGATGAGCACTGGAATTCAAGCTGCTACTCTCCTGCACTGTTATTGCTATGCTCTACTATAGAAGATACTTTGTGGATAAACCATAGAATAGCTTTTCCTAAATCAAATGCAAGACATTATATTTTACTTTATTGAAGGAGAGTGTCGTGCCTGCCTTTGAAAATATTTATCATTCAATTAGCATTGTCAAAACAGCTTATCTGATCATGGTCAGTAGGTTTGTGTTGGTCATTAGAAAGGTGCTTGAATACATTATTAAGGGAGTGATGATGGAGTGGCAAAGAATCAGTCTGTTTGGCAGTTTGAACAAGGGAAATTGTGTTTGAGTTCTTTGATGATTTAATTAGTGTGATGAATGGGATTTAGCACATGGTGATGTATTTGGATTTCAGAAGGTCTTTGTTGTGATGCCATTTAAAATGATTAATGCTTGAGTTTGAGGGGCAATTAATCTGGACAGGTGATTTGTTAACAGGCAGGCAACAAAGTGGTTCATATTCCTATTGATGTACTTCAGTGATCAGTGCTAAGGTAATCTGGGATAATGACTGAGAAGAAGGGAGCCAAGTCTGTGTCGCTGCCAGTGTTAAGGAGAGTAGTAAAGGAAGTTAGGAAGTTGAAGTGTTTGCTGTGCCATTATAAATAGGTGAATTGAGTGGCCAAAATAGGTGGTACATGAAGTATATGAGGTAATGATAGAAAAAAAAAATGGAAAAAGTTATGTTTTTAAGTAGTGATGTGTTACTCAAAGTAATCTGGAAGTAAAAAGCTCAAGTTTGCAAGCACGTACAGCAAATGGAATGTCTAGAGAAGGAGTAAATGTTGTCATAACTGTACAAGCTTTGGTGAGATCATGCCTGAAGAACCGCATACAGTACTTAAGGAAGATTATCCCTGGCATGAAGATTGATTGCAGAATAGTGGGTGGGATGTTAGCTTAAGAGGAAAGATTGAACAGAGTTGGCCTTTATTTTTCCGAGTTCAGAAAAAAGCAGTTTCCATCAAAGGGTAAAGCCCTCCTCTCCATTGAGCACATCTACATGGAGCATTGTCACAGAAAAGCAACATCCATCATCAGGGACCACCACCACCCAAGTCATGCTTTCTTCTCACTGCTGCCATCAGGAAGAAGGTACAAGAGCCGCAGGACTCACACCACCGGGTTAAGGAGCAGTTATTACCTCTCAACCCTCAGGCTCTTGAACCAGAGGGGATAACTTCACTTACCTTCACTTGCCCCAGCACTGAACTCTTCCCACAACCTATGGATACGCTTTCAAGGACTCTTCATCTCATCTTCTCAGTATTTATTACTTATTTGTTATTATTGTTATTTTTTTTCTTTCTTTTTGCATATGCACAGTTTGTTGTCTTTTGCACTCAGTGTCCACCCTGTTGGTGCAGTCTTCCATTGATTCTATTATGATTATTGAATTTATTGAGTATGCCCGCAAGAAAATTACTCTCCGGGATGTATATGGTGACATATATGTACTTTGATAATACACTTTCTTTAAACTTTTTAAACTTTGAGAGGGGATTGCATTCAGAATCAAGATTTTGCTATGAGCAATGGTATATACCTGAGGTGAGTGATGAAATCTGGAAGAATTTCTGCACCGAGAGTTGTTAACCTTTCTATACCCCTGAGAGCTGTGGATGCTCCAAGTATATTTATAGACTTGGGGAATTGAGGGCTATGGTGATTGGACTGGAAAGTGAGCTGAGTCACAGATCACATTAGCTCTGATTTTCTTGAATGGTCTCACTTGCTTAGAGGGCTACTTGGCATATTACTTCCATTTATATTCTTTTCACATTGCATTTTGTGGTTGAAATATGTCAGCTGTATTTCTTGCAGGAGAGATAAACCTTTAGAGTTGGATGTAAAGTACTTCTGCAAATCTTCGTTTAGGGACAGATGTTGTAAATATTCATGATGCTGCTGTGTGTTGGTCTGTTTTATGTCCACCAGTGCACGTCCTTGCGAGGAATTGTGCAGTTACCTGGACAATGCCAAGCTTGAGCTGGCAGACATCCATGTCTAGTGCAAACCTTGGCTGAGCCACTTCTCAGGGCAGTTAGTAATACGTCAAGATATTGAATAATTCAATGTTTTTCAACTAAAACACAACTTTAAATTAAAATTTAGTCAACCTTGTGTTTATATGCTTATGCCTGTTAGGTGCTGACTGATACAGAGGTGAAGGAAGCAGCCCGTTAATACTGCTCCTGCTGTAATTTTATATCTGTCGGCCTTGGTTTTGCAGAAAATTAAGTTATGGATACTCTGCTTCATGTATTCAAGTAATCTGATGAATTCTGGGTTGATAAATGGAACATTACAGCTTGGCTGAGATACAGGAAACTGCTCAGAATACTGGCACTATAAGGAGTTAATTTTTAGGAGGGAGCATGGTGGCAAATTAAAATTTTGGTAGTGTTAATACTAATCTTGATAGAGAATAGGCTAACTAGTGCTTTTTCTGTTTATAAACGCTCCGAGTTAGAAGTTGTAATGCTTCCAATATCAATAGGGGTTAATTATAAATAATACACAAGGTGTTCAAAAGTTTAAGATGATACTTCCGTCAACAGATGAATAGCTGAGAATAACAGAATTTATATTTATATTCATATTTATTGTGTAGTCTGCTATAACAGAAATACTATTGGGAACAGTTTTTAAGTTAACGTGTGGAAGAAGTGAAATGTGCTTTTTTAAAAACCGGAATGTAGCAAAGAAAAAACTAATCCCCTGTTTAATTGATCAGAGCTCTTAGTTTGGTATCTGTCCTACTGGGACCCCACTAGGCATTAAATTAGCCAGGATTAATTAATGCCCATGTAAAATAAACTTGCATTTAAACTTTCAGTTAGTCCTGACGAAGGGTCTCGGCCCGAAACGTCGACAGTGCTTCTCCCTATAGATGCTGCCTGGCCTGCTGTGTTCTACCAGCATTTTGTGTGTGTAACTTGCATTTTATACTTGTTTACACACTGTATGCTATATTATTTCTATTTATTAACATTTTTAACAATAAATATGTTAATACTTCCTTGATTCTCATGCACGAAATGCTGGAGGAACTCAGCAAGTCTGTGGATGGAATAAGCACTTGCCATTTTGGGTCAAGCAACTTGGCAAGTCAGCAGCATTTTGTTCGTATTACTCAAACTTTTCGGAATCTCTTGTATTTGTACTTCCTTTACTGACGGGAATCAGTGCAATGTAGTTGGAAATTGTTATCTCAGTCCCTGCAATTGAAACATCAAATGTATTGCAATGACTATTGCCCAGAATAGCAAAATACAGAAATGTAGGAATTGGCCTCTTCTCCACTGTTTAAAATGGGCATTTGACCTAATTGTGACCTCAATTCTGCATTCTCATTTACTCCTGCTTCGTAAAGCATCCATTTACAATAAAACTCCAATAATCTGATATCCTCAGGACCTTGGTGCTGGAGTGACAGATTTTCCAGACTGCTGATATTACTTCTGTGTATGTCTCAGTCTTTAGTAATCCATTTCATTTTTTTAAAGTTACACAATATTTTTTTCAGTGGAAGTGGTGAGCTTAAAGTAATTGCAGGAAGCAAAATGTTGTGAATTTAAAGCGGGTTCCAAACTTTTTTTTTGCCATGTACCGATACTATGAGCAAGGGGTCTGTGGGCCCCCATTTTGGGAACCCCTGATTTAAAGAGGACTCGGTGAGTTTTTGAAAGTGTTTCAATGGGGTCTTAGTACTTTAAGTTGGGAGTTTGGAAATGGGAACCCGAGAGTTCATAAGGAGCATGAAATGGTGCCCCACAGACCCAATGCTGAATAATCATGCTATAATGATCTGAGCAACTGCATAGTGCATGCTTGGAGTTTTACTGCTCTGGGAATGCTGGAAAGTTTTGTTTCCATGGACCTTTGAGACAGTTTCAGAGACTCTCAGAATATATTCATCTCATTTCTCTCAAGCAGATGACCATTCATTTTTAAACAGTGACCCTCATTCTAGATTCTCCCATAAAAGCGAACACCTCTCTACATCCAACCTGTGAGACACTTCACCCTTTTAAACTTGCTGCTTGTATGTCAACAACAGCCTGGCACTCAACGTCGGTAAGATCAAGGAACTGATTGTGGACAGTTGGGAGAGCACGCAGCAGTCCTCATTGAGGGGTCTGCGATGGAAAGGGTGAGCAGCTTCAAGTTCCTGCGTCTCGGAGAATCTTTCCTGGGCCAAACAAGTTGATGATTACGAAGAAGGTGCGGCAGCAGCTCTGCTTTGTTAGGAGTTGGAAAGATTTGGTATGCCAGCAAGCTCTCCGGGAGAGCATTCTGACCGGTTGCATCACAACTCGACATGGAAGCAGGATTGCATGGGGCTGCGGTGAGTTGTACACTTAGCCAGCTCCATCACGGGCACAACCCTGCACGTGACTGAGGACATTGTCAAGAGGCAGTGCCTCAAGAATGTGATATCCATCACTATCCGGGACATGCCCTCTTGTGATCAGCATCAATGGGGAGGAGGTATAGGAACCTGAAGGTTCGTGCTCGTAGATGTTGGAACCTCTTCTTCCCCTCAGCTATCAGATTTCTGAATGAACCATGAGCACTATCTTGTTTTTCCTTTTTTTGCACTTATTATTTTATAGTAATTTTTTGTCTTTTCACTATACTGCTGCCACAAAACTAATTTCACATCATATAAATCATTAATAATAAACCTGATTCTGATTTCAACAAATGCCAGCTCAACCTGCCTACCCTTCAGTACGTTATAGTATTAGTCTAGTAGAACCTCTGAAGTGCTTACCACACTTCAAATCCTTCCTTAAGGAGAATGCCAATAGTAGTGTAGATGTGGTCTCAACAATGACAAGTATTCTTTTGTATTAAATTTCCTGAAACTGATACCCCCAACACTTTCTCCACTACATTGATGCTAAGCTCATCAATTCCATCAACTTTGTCTTTAATTTCCATCCTGCCCTTAAGTTCAGTTGGTCCATTTCTAACACCTCTCTCCACTTTCTCGATCTCTCTCTTTCACCATCTCTGAAGATATCTAGCATCTTCTATAAACTGCCTGATTCCCAAGGTTATTTTGACTATACCTCTTCCCACTCTATATCCTTTAAAAATGCTATTTCCTTTTCTCAGTTCCTTTACCTCTGCTGCATCTGTTCCCAGGACATCAGTGATGTCCTCCTCCTTCAAGTAATAGGGTTTCCCTTCCTCTACTATTGACATTGCCCTCACCCACATCTCCCCCTTTTCCCAAACATCCATGTTTACCCCATCTTCCTGCCACCTTAAATGATATTTCCTCTTGTCCTCACTGACACTCAATGTGTCATGAGCCTCCGCATCCAACACATCATCCTCTGCAACTTCTGCAGAGGGATCCTATCACTAAACATAGCTTTACCTCCAACCCCCTCTGCTTTCAGAGGGATTACTCCCTCTGTGATTCCCTTCTCCATTCATTCCTCTCGACACTTAACCCTGCAAACAACCTCTTCCCTCACCTCCTTTCAGGGTCCCAAACATTTTTTACAGGTGAGGCAACAATGAAACCACCAGGATCGTTCATTGTGTTTATGCCGCCCCCTCTGTGTTGGTGAGACTCATCCTAAATTGGGGACCGCTTTGTCAAGCAACTCCGCCCCTTCTGCCAAAAGCAGAATATCCTGGTGGCCAAACATTTTAATTCTGATTCTCATTCTGGTTCCAACCTGTCAGTCCATGGCCTCTTGTGCCAAGAAGAGGCGGCCCGGGTGGAGCAACAACACCTTTATTCTGCCTGGGTAGCCTCCAACCTGATGGTAGGAATATTGCTTTCTCCTTCTGGTTTTAAAAAAAAGTTTCCCTCCCCCCCCCACTCTTCTATTCCCTACTCGGGCAGGTGAGAAGAGGTAAAAGGCCAATCACTTCTCCCTGACGTCCCATCCTTCTATGATCCACTCTTCTCTCCTATCAACTTCCTTCTTCTCCAGCCCTTGACCTTTCTCACCTACTTGTCTTCACTTTTCTCCTTCTCACGAGTCTCCTTCCCTCCCCCCACCCCACCACCACCTTTTTATTCTGATGTCTTCCCAACTTCCTTTCCAATCCTGAAGAAAGGTCTCGGCCCGGAACATCGTTCATTTTCTTAAATGCTGTCTGACCTGCTGAGTTCCTCCAGCATTTTATGTTGAGTTGCAAATGATAATATTGCCTGTTTTCCTAATTACTTGATGTATTTGCATACTTTTGCATGTAATCTCATCCAAATTGGTCCTGCTCTGCATGTGCCCCTTATCATCCTTATAAATTCTCTGCAGCGTGATCTTCATCTTGATTACTCTTTAAGGTGGAAAATTCCACTTTTGGGAAAGGGCATTGCTTCTGATTTTTTTGGGTAGTATTAGTGACTTCTGCTCTTTCCTCAAGTGTTTCTTGTCTTGACTTTTGAATTGGCTGGAGTTTTCAGGGTATACAGTATAAAACAAAACAATTATTACCCTTGCATGTCTTAGGTGTAAAGAGACGCATCACCCATAATAAAAGCTGAAAAGTTGCCTTTGCTAATTCCAGGGCTAATGACTGAATATAACTGTGTGAGCTTAATTGTACATTGCTGGTGAATTTGTAATTGTCTTGTTTATCATAACTCTGTTTGTTGCCATGGTATGAGATTAACTGCAAAATTGAGTCAATTTGTACACAGCAATGTATTAGCAACCGTAATAAAATCATTAACCAGATTATCTGTTCTCTTTAAATGATCAAATGAAAATGTTATGCAAGGCTCAAGGAAAGCTCTCTGATCTTAGAATAATGTCTTGCATCAGTCTGAAAGAATAGGTTTTGGCTTAATACTCAATTTATAAGGTACATACTTTAAACATTGTACTGCATGAGAATAATGGTCATCTTCAAATCTTGAGAGTGGTACTCAGGATCTCTGAAGCAGAATATATAACTCATTGTTTTTTGTAAAAATTAGTTTTATTGTTGAATAAATATTTAAATTGATGCCAATAGTAATCGATACCTGTAACACTGTCTTAAGAAATAGCGGATAGATACTTGATTGATCCAAAGGAAATTATAGTGTCACAGTAGCACTGCAAGTGCACAGATATTCAAATATTAGAAGTGAAGTAGAAAGGAAAAATAAGTTACCTCAAACAGACTACAGGAGGGGATCATCACTTCACTTCCCCGGCTATAGGTTGACTCGTTACAGAGCCTAATGGCCAAGGGTAAGAATAACCTCATATAGTGCTCTTTGGAGCTGTGCAGTTGTCTTAGTCTATTACTGAAAGTGCTCGTCTGTTCAGCCAAGGTGGCTTGCAGAGGATGAGAAACATTGTCCAGAATTGCCAGGATTTTCCTTGGGGTCCTTTGTTCTACCACAGCCTCCGGTGTGTCCTGTTTGCCTCCTATAACAGAGCCAGTCTTTCCAATCAGTTTATTAAACCTGTTGGCATCACCTGTGTTGATGCCATTGCCCCAGCACACCACCACTACTGGTGACAACAGACCAATAAAATATGAAAGGAGAGGCCTGCATACTCTCCTCAGAAAGTAGAGGCAACTCTGGCCCCTCTTGTTTGCTCAAGTCTGTCATTCAGGTGTACCTCTAGGTACATCCACATCCTCACTATCAATAGGAACAGGGAGCATTACAGGCTTAGTCATCCTTAAGTCCATCACCATCTCCTAATGTTGATCTGCAAATGATTCAGCTTGTACCATTTGACATAGTTCTCCACCAGAGCCCTGTATTCATTCTCCTGTCCTCCCTTTATACACTTAACTTGCTGAGTCATCAGAGAATTTCTGCAGATGACATGACTCACGTCGTATCTAAAGTCAGAGGTATACAAGGTGAACAGGAAGGGAGCTATTACAGTCAGTGTTGCTTGACTATAGATATAGTTACTCTATTGATCCCAAAGGAAATTAGTGTCACAGTTGCACTGTTGTAACTATATGTTAACTATAACTATATGTAACTATGTGGTTTTCTGTAGGTCTTGTAGCTTTAGTTTTTGGTTTGTTGGGTGGTAGAGTTGGTCTCCTGACTTGGTGTGTCTGGGTAGTCTTGTTTGGTCTGGTGGTTTGGAGCTCCTTTCCGGGGAACGCGCTAAGATGGTAGCGCGATATTAATATGCAGCAGCCTCTCCGGACTCTGGATTGGGGATTGCCAAACATTATGTGGATTTTCTCTTTTTCAATCTTTTTATTATTATTATTAATATCAACATAATAAGATTAATACATAGATAGTGGGATTACAAACTTACAAATTTATACTGAACGTGAAAGGATACACAAGCAATAGTTACAATATAATTAAGTCTTCCCAAATCATGAATGATACAAATAACATATAAACAAAGCAAAACTAGGTTATATCATAATATATAAAAAAAAACAAAAAAGAGAAAAAGAAAAAAAAATTATGCTAAAAAACTAATCTAACAACCTAGTAACTAATAAAGAGAAAAAAGAAGAAAAAAGAGAGAAAAAAAATAATAAAAAAGGGCTGTTTATAATATCTATAAAAAAATACAAAATCATCAGTGTCGCCAACTCCAATCCTCTCAACATATGTATAATCAAAACTGTAAAAACGAATAGGTTTGGAACAGGGTCTCATTACATCTTATGAAAATATTGAATAAATGGTCTCCATGTCTTTTCAAATTTAATAGAAGGGTCAAATACAACACTTCTAATTTTCTCCAAATTTAGACATAACATAGTTTGAGAAAGCCAATGAAATACGGTAGGGGGATTAATTTCTTTCCAATTCAACAAAATAGACCTTCTAGCCATTAATGTAAGAAATGCAATCATTCGACAAGCAGAAGAAGATAAATGGATTGAGTCCATCATTGGTAAACCAAAAATTGCAGTAATAGAATGAGGTTGTAAATC
The DNA here is from genome assembly GCF_048418815.1 of Hemitrygon akajei. Lineage (NCBI taxonomy): Eukaryota > Metazoa > Chordata > Chondrichthyes > Myliobatiformes > Dasyatidae > Hemitrygon > Hemitrygon akajei. The sequence goes on from NC_133131.1 coordinate 50,378,015, forward strand.
AATGTTCAATACCGTGGAAATAATATCAAAAATGTCTTTCCAATATTTTTTCAAAAGTGGACATGACCAAAACATATGAGTTAAAGACGCTATCTCAGAATGACATCTGTCACAAATAGGATTTATATAGGAATAAAAACAAGCCAATTTATCCTTGGACATATGAGCCCTGTGCACAACTTTAAACTGTATTAATGAATGTTTAGCACATATAGATGATATATTGACTAATTGAAGAATTTTATCCCAATTCTCAATAGGGATAGTAAGGTTAAGTTCTCTTTCCCAATCATTTTTAATCTTATAGAGGGGCTCTGAATGTATTTTCATAATTATATTGTAGAGTTTTGATATTACACCTTTCTGAGAAGGATTTAGTTCTAACAAATTCTCCAAAATACCCGAAGTCTCAAGATTTGGAAAGGTAGGAAGTACAGTATTTAAGAAATTCCTAATCTGTAAATATCTAAAAAAATGAAATCTAGGCAAATTATATTTATTAGATAATTGTTCAAAAGACATAAAACAATTATCCAAAAATAAATCGGAAAATCGTAGTAATCCTTTAGTCTTCCAAGCTGAATAAGCTTGGTCTATAATAGAAGGATAAAAAAAGAAATTGGATACAATAGGAATAGTTAAAACAAACTGATTCAACCCAAAAAATTTCCAAAATTGAAACCATATACGTAAAGTATGTTTAACTATCGGATTGTCAATTCGTTTCTGCAATTTAGAAAGAGCAAAGGGAAGAGAAGACCCTAAAATAGAACCCAATGAAAATCTTTGTACAGATTTAGTTTCCAGGTTCACCCAATGAGGGCTAAGAGATAAATCCCAATCCTTTAACCAACATATCAAATATCGGATATTAACTGCCCAATAATAAAATCTAAAATTAGGCAATGCCAATCCACCTTCCTTCCTTGTCTTCTGTAAATATTTTTTACCTAATCTAGGATTTTTATTCTGCCATATATATGAGGAAATTTTTGAATCAACATTAGCAAAAAAAGATTTCGGAATAAAAATTGGTACCGCTTGAAATATATATAAGAACTTGGGTAAAATAATCATCTTAATAGCATTAATCTGACCTATCAGAGATAAAGATAATGGTGACCATTTAGTGAACAAACATTTAATCTGATCAATTAAGGGTAAAAAATTAACCTTAAATAACTCCTTATAATTTTTTGTAATTTTAATCCCTAAGTATATAAGAGTGATTAACTAATTTAAAAGGTAAATTTCCATAAATTGGAACCTGTCTATTTAAAGGAAACAATTCACTCTTATTAAGATTTAATTTATACCCAGAAAAATTACTAAATTGAGCCAACAGTGATATAACTGCAGGAATGGATTTCTCAGGATCAGAAATAAATAATAATAAATCATCTGCGTATAATGATAACTTATGTATATCCATCCCACGAGTAATGCCAAAAATGTTCGGTGATTCTCTAATAGCAATTGCCAAAGGTTCTAAAGCAATATCAAATAATATTGGACTAAGAGGACAACCTTGTCTAGTACCCTGAAATAAACAAAAAAAGGGAGATCTTTGATTGTTAGTAAAAACCGAGGCTACTGGAGTATGATATATCAGTTTAATCCAGGAAAAGAATGTCGGACTAAAATTAAACTTCTCAAGCACAGTAAATAAGTATGGCCATTCAACTCTATCAAATGCTTTCTCCGCATCTAATGAAATGACACATTCTGAGGTGCTACGTGAAGGAGTATAAACAATATTCAATAATCTCCTAATATTGAAAAAAGAATAACAATTTTTAATAAAACCAGTTTGATCTTCCGAGATAATTTGAGGTAATACCTTCTCCAGCCTAGATGCCAGTAACTTGGAAAAGATCTTGGAATCTACATTCAATAAGGATATTGGTCTATAGGATGCACAGTCAGTAGGGTCTTTATCTTTTTTCAATATTAAAGAAATGGAAGCTCTATAAAAAGATTGTGGCAGTTTACCCAATCTAATTGCTTCTTCAAAAACCTTGCATAACCAAGGAGAAAGAGTAGAGGAAAAGCACTTAAAAAATTCCACTGTATACCCATCTGGACCTGGTGCTTTCCCAGAATTCATAGAGGAAATAGTCCCTTTAATTTCTGCATCCGTAATAGGAGTTTCTAATATTGAAAGATCATCTGATGATAATTTTGGAAAATTCAATTTCTCAAGAAAATCATACATGGTATTATGATCATGAGGGAATTCAGAATGATACAGGGAGGTATAAAAATCTTGAAAAGATTTGTTTATCTCATCATGGTCAACTGTCAATTCACCATTCTGTTGACGAATCTTAATAATTTGACGTTTAACCAAAGCATTCTTCAATTGATTAGCTAACAGTTTACCCGATTTATCACTATGTATATAAAAATCAGATCTGGTTTTCATTAATTGATTTTCAATCGAAGATGTAAGTAATAAACTGTGTTCCATTTGAAGTTCAACCCTTTGTTTGTAAAGCTCCTTACTAGGAGCAATCGAATATTTCTTGTCAATTTCTTTAATTTTATCAACCAATAAAAGAGTTTCCTTCTTAATACGTTTTCTCAAACCAACGGAATAGGAGATAATCTGTCCACGTATATATGCTTTAAAAGTGTCCCAAAGTGTTCCGCAAGAAATATCATCCGTGGAATTAGTTGAAAAGAAGAAATCGATCTGTTCCTTCATAAATTTAATGAAATCCGGATCTTGCAGTAAGGTAGAATCAAATCACCATTGCCTAACACTAGAAGCTGTATCCATAAATTTAATAGAAAATTCCAATGGAGCATGATCAGAGATGGCTATAATATCATAATTACAACCAATTACAGATGGAATAAAACGAGAGTCAATAAAAAAATAATCAATTCTCGAGTAAGAATGATAAACATGCGAGAAAAATGAAAACTCTTTGTCCTTAGAATGCCGAAATCTCCAAATATCGAAAATTCTATTATCAGTCAAAAAAGAATTAATGTAAGTGGCTGACTTATTAGGTAAAGTCTGAGTGGATATAGATCTGTCCAGCAAAGGATTTAAACAACAATTAAAGTCACCACCCATTAACAACATATATTCATTTAGATTAGGTAGAGGAGTAAATAAGGACTTAAAAAAATCAGGATAATCCACATTTGGAGCATAAACATTAACCATAGCAACCTTTTTGTTAAAAAGTAACCCAGTAATTAACAAAAATCTACCATTTGGATCCGAAATAATATCGTGTTGGACAAATGTGATTGAGGAGTCAATAAAAATTGAAACTCCCTTTACTTTGGCATTCGAATTCGAATGATACTGTTGACCCCTCCAAAACCTAAAAAAACGTTGATTGTCCTCTTTCTTCACATGAGTTTCTTGTACAAAAATAATATGTGCATTCAGTCTTTGGAATACTTTGAAAATCTTTTTCCGTTTAATCGGATGGTTTAAGCCATTAGTATTCCAAGAGACAAAATTAATGGTCTGAGCCATATTTCTAAAATCAGCCCTTTGGTATATAAAGAGTTAACCAAATTATGAACTCATGCACCTGGAAGAGGAACAAAAATAAGGGGCGGACCCGGAAGTGACGACATCGCGGACATTTTAGTAGTTCAAAATCAGCCCAAATTAAAAAAAAACTAAAAAAAACTGGTAAAAAGAACGATAGATTTAGAAAAGAAACTCCCATCCCCCACCCAAGAAGAAAAAGCTCATCCCGAACCTGGAGAAGGCTGGGAAAAAAAAAGAATGATACTAAATCTACCCCCGTGTCAGCAGAAGGCAACTCCAAATATATAAAGGAGAGAAAAAAAAGATCCACCCAAACTTCAAAAAAGTAATTATCACTCTAAAACAAACTTCTTAATATAATTGCTAGTAAAAAAAACCAAAAAGAATATAAACACTAGTAACTTATAAATCGGGTTAAAACCCAAACAAAAAAAAGTTAAAATGTGATAAGAAATGCATTATAGGAAGAAGATGAGAGAAAAAAAAATGGCGAAATAAAAAAAAAGCAAGAAATATTTTAGAGAGGAAACCGCCATCTTAGTCACACAAAAAATGAAAAGGATATATATCAAATCATTAAAAAAATTCACCTTCAAAGGGTTAATAATAATGACCAAAAATAAAGTACAGTGGTTAAAGTAAGTAAAATAAGAAGATTAGTACGTCAAAAAAAAACTTTAATTAGAATATAAAATATAGAATAAACCTACACCAATAGCTAGAAACAAAATCTGGTTTTGGAAACAAAAATTATCTTGTAACAATCAAAATCACTCATTTATTAGAAACGAGAGTCCAAAGCAGTAGGATAATTCTCATCCAGAAAGCTTTGAGCTTCAGATGTGGAGAGAAAAACACGCCGTGGTGCATTCGGAGGCGAGATTCTAAGCTTCGCAGGGTATAAAAGCGCTGGTTTTAGATTTTTCTCATAACATTCGGACATCAGAGGTTTAAAAAGAAGCCTTGCCTTCATTACTTCTGGGCTAAAATCCTCCACTAATCTAAACTCGAAATCTTTGAATTTAACCATCCCTAAACGCCGAGCCACACGAATAAGTTGCTCTTTGACATGCACATAATGAAATCGCACAATTACAACAGGTGGTTTAGATGAAGAACTTGATGATCGGCACATAATTCTGTGGGCGCGATCAAGTAACGGAGGACTGTCTGGGAATACAGAAGGGAACGCATCCTTTAAAAGTTGAGCAAAATACTTCGAGGGGTCCCCTTGTTCAATACCTTCCGGGAGACCAAGTATGCGTAAGTTCTGTCTTCTGGACCGATTTTCAAAGTTGACACTCTTGGCTTTAAGTGTTTCCACCTGTTTAATCGTCAAAGATAATTTCTGCTCCAGTTTTTCGATTATCAAGTCTCATTTCCAAGCGTCCTCTTGCAAAGTTGCAATTAGAGCTTGCTGCTGTTTAACTACTGAATCAGTCTTATCCATCGAATCCTGGAAAGCCTTTAAATCTTGTTTGAAAGTTTGTCGTTGTTCTTCAAATTTTTCATTTAAGAGCTCCAATAACATATCATAAGTCAATTCAGTACGCTTAGGATCGGTCTTTTTTTTATTTCCGTTGCCGTTAGAATCTTTCCCAGGGTCTCGCCCTTTAGATCTTAAAGCCATTTCTGTACTCATTTCTTCAAATTTCACAGTACACTCTTAAAGATAAGTCCAAAAAAGTAGCAAGAATCTTTTGGTGTAGGTAAAAGTAAGTTAAATAAGGGTGATCATAGGTTAAGAAAAGTAAAGGTTATGGAGCAAATCTGAAACAGTACTCACTCCATGAGCGTCTCCTGGTGACCTGACGTTATGTGGATTTTCTGGTGTAGTCTGTTTTGTCATGTGTTTTTGTGATATCATTCTGGAGGAATGTTGTCTCATTTTTTAACTGCATTGCATTTGTGGTTTCTAAATGACAATAAACTGAAATTCAATTTGATTCATTACAAGTGCACAGATATATAAATATTGCAAGAAAAGTAGAGAGAGTAAAAAATAAATTACAGCTCTGAACTGCACAAACTGTAGTCTGCCAGTAAGGAAGAGGTAAGTATATGGTCATCCACTATGGTAGAAGCAATAAAGGCGTAGACTATTTTCTAATCGGGGAGAAAATTCAGAAGTCAGAATTGAAAAGGGACTTGTGCATTGGTCAGACTGCACTTGGAGAAATTGTGAGCAGTTTTGGGCCCCTTATGGATATGCCAGCATTGGAGAGGGTCCAGAGGTGATTTACAAGAATGATCCTGGGGATGGAAGGGTTAACACATGAGGAGCTATGGGCCTGTACTGAAGTTTAGAAGAATGGTGGGGAGGGAATCTAATTGAAACCTATTGAATATTGAAAGGCAGTGGACGTGGTGAGGATGTTTAATCGGGGAGGGGGAGGAGGAATCTAGGACCAGTGGGCACAACCTCCGAATAGGGTGTCCCTTTAGAACAAAGATGAGGAGGAATTCTTCTTGTCAGAGGGTGGTGCATATGTGGAATTCATTGCCAAAGACTGCAGTGGAGGCTAAATCATTGGGTATATATAAAGTAGAGGTTGAGAGGTTTGTGATTAATAGGGTTCACTGGTTATGGGGAGAAGGCTGAAGAACGGGATTCAGAGGGGTAATAAATCAGCCATGCTTGAATGACTGGATGGGCTAAATGGCCTAATTCTACTCCCATGTCTTAATGGCCTTCGGTCTTTTGACTTGCAGCCTTGGCAATACCTTGCTGTGTCACTTTTGGCAGTATTTTTTAACAGGCGTTTGCTCAGTTTGATGCAGAGGGAGATGGCACAGTTGCTGTGGAGAACATGTTGGAGTCATTGAAAACCTCTGGCGGAGCTAATCTGCGGGGAGAATTAAGTCACGTGATTCGACAGTTACAAGGATGTTCCCTAACTCCAGGTGAGGGGAGCCTGATTGGTATATTGATTAACATCTTGATTCTATTGTGTTTCTTGTATTTACTGTGGATACCCACAAGAAAATGAATCTGGGGACATGTATGTGCTTTGGTAATAAATTTACTTTGAACTGTACAGAAATTACAGTCTAATGGGTTTTTCCTGTTCTACTCACATTATACTTGTGACTGTGTAGCTCATGTGTTGTATTTAAGCTTGCTGATGGCACTGTTGTTGTTGGCTGAATCATGGGTGGTGGTGAATCTGCATATAGGAGGGAGATTGAAGAGAGGTGCCAGAAAACAACCCCATAATCAACGTCATCAAGACCAGGGAGCTGATTATTGGCTGCAGATGGGAAACCAGAGGCCCACGAGCAAGCGAGCTGGTGTGTACACTAATATCTTCAACCTCTCGCTCCAGCAGTGTGTGGTTCCCACCAACTTTAAGCAGGCTTCAATTCTATTGGTGCCCAAAAGAGTGTGATAACTTGCTTCAAAGGCTATCACCCAGTGGCACTTGCATCCACAGTGATGAAGTGTATTGAGAGGCTGGTGTTGAAACAGATCAGCTCCTGTCTAGTGGCACCCTGGATCTGCTCCAACTTACCTAGCAGAGTAACAGCAGATACCACCTCATTGACTCTTCACACAACCCTGGAAAATCTGGACAGCAAAGATGCATACATCACGATGCTCTTTATCAATTACAGATCATCCCCTCAAAACTAATCAGTAAACTCCAAGAACTGGGCCTCAATACCCCCCATGTGAATCCTAGATTTCGTCACTTGTAGATCCCATTCAGTTCCGATTGGCAAAAACATCTGCCTCCCGAACTCCGTCAGCACAGGAGCACTGCAGGGATGTGTACTTAGCCCATTGCTCCTCAAACTGTGTGGCTAAGGACAACTCCAACACCATATACAAGTTTGCTGATGACACCACTGTTGTGGGCTCAACCAGCATACAGGAGGGAGACTGAAAACTTGGCTCAGTGATGTAATAACAACAACCACTCAGCAAGACCAAGGAACTGATTGTAGCCTTCAGGGGAGGGAAACTAGAGGTCCATGAGCCAGTCCTCATCAGAGGTGGAGAGGGTCAGTAGCTTTAAATTCCTTGTTGTCACTATCTTAGATGACCTGTCCTGGACCCATCAGATAAATGTAATTGCAAAGAAAGCATGGTGGGCCCCTTAGTCTGTGGAGTTCAGCATATCATCAAAAGCCTTGTCAAACTTCTATAGATGTGTGGTAGAAGGTGTGCTGACTGGCTGTGTTATGGCCTAGTATGGGAACACCAGTGCCCTTGAGTGGGAAAATCCTACAAAAGATAGCGGATTCTGCACAGTACATCACAAGTAAAACCCTCCCATTCATTGAGTACATTTACATGAAAAGTTGCCATAGAAAAGCAGCATCCATCATCAAAGATCCTCACCACCCAGGCCGTGCTCTTCGCTCACTGCTGCCATCAGGTAGAAAGCACAGGTGCCTCAGGACTCGCACCACCAGATTCAAGAACTCGAACCGTATGGCTCTTGAACAAAAGGAGATAATTACACATTCTATTTCTGGTATTCCCAGAACCAATGATTTGACTTTGAGGACTCTTTATCTTGATATTTCATGATTATTATTTATTGCCATTTATTTATATTTGCATTTGCACACTTTGTTGTCCATTGATCCTGTTTACAATTATTCTATAGATTTGCTAAGCATGCCCGTAAGAAAAAGAATCTCAGGGTTTTAGAAACATAGAAAACCTACAGCACAATACAGGCCCTTCGGCCCACAAAGTTGTGCCGAATATGTCCCTATGGTAGAAGTTATTACGGTTACCCATAGCCCTCTAATTTTTCTAAGCTCCATGTACCTATCCAAAAATCTCTTAAAAGACCCTATCGTATCCGCTTCCACCACCATTGCCGGCAGCCTATTCCACGCACTCACCACTCTGAGTAAAAAAAGAAAAAACTTACCCCTGACATCTCCTCTGTACCTACTCCCAAGCACCTTAAACCTGTGCCCTCTTGTGGCAGCCATTTCAGCCCTGGGAAAAAGCCTCTGACTATCCACATGATCAATGCCTTTCATCATTTTATACACCTCTATCAGGTCACCTCTCATCCTCTGTTGCTCCAAGGAGAAAAGGCCGGGTTCACTCAACCTGTTTTCATAAGGTATGCTCCCCAATCCAAGCAACATCCTTGTAAATCTCCTCTGCACCCTTTCTATGGTTTCTATATCCTTTCTGTAGTGAGGCGACCGGAACTGAGCACAGTACACCAAGTGGGGTCTGACCAGGGTCCTACATAGTTGCAACATTACCTCTCAGCTGCTAAATTCAATTCCACGATTGATGAAAGCCAATGCTCCGTACGCCGCCTTAACCACAGAGTCAACCTGCGTAGCAGCTTTTTGTGTCCTATGGACTCGGACCCTAAGATCCCTCGGATCCTCCACACTGCCGTGAGTCTTACCATTAATACTATATTCTGCCATCATATTTGACCTACCAAAATGAACCACCTCACACTTATCTGGGTTGAAATCCATCTGCCACTTCTTAGCCCAGTTTTGCATCCTATCAATGTCCCGTTGTAACCTCTGACAGCCCTCCACACTATTCACAACACCCCCAACCTTTGTGTCATCAGCAAACTTACTAACCCATCCCTTCGCTTCCTCATCCAGGTCATTTATAAAAATCACAAAGAGTAGGAGTCCCAGAACAGATCCCTGAGGCACACCACTTGTCACTGACCTCAATGCAGAATATGACCCATCTACAACCACTCTGCTTTCTGTGGGCAAGCCAGTTTTGGATCCACAAAACGATGTCCCCTTGGATCTCATGCCTCCTTACTTTCTCAATAAGCCTTACATAGGGTACCTTATCAAATGCCTTGCTGAAATCCATATACACTACATCTACTGCTCTTCCTTCATCAATGTGTTTAGTCACATCCTCAAAAAATTCAATCAGGCTGTTAAGGCACGATCTGCCCTTGATAAAGCCATGCTGACTATTTCTAATCATATTATACCTCTCCAAATGTTCATAAATCCTGTCTCTCAGAATCTTCTCCATCAACTTACCAACCACTGAAGTAAGACACACTGGTGTATATTTTACTGGGCTATCTCTACTCCTTTTCTTCAATAACGGAACAACATTCGCAACCCTCCAATCCTCCAGAACCTCTCCTGTCCCCATTGATGATACAGAGGTCATCGCCAGAGGCTGAACAATCTTTTCCCTCATCTCCCACAGTAGCCTGGGGTACATGTCATCTGGTCCTGGTGACTTATCCAACTTGATGCTTTCCAAAAGCTCCAGCACATCCTCTTTCTTAATATCTACATGCTCAAGCTTTTCAGTCCACTGTAAGTCATCACTATGATTACCAAGACCCTTTTCCATATTGAATATTGAAGTAAAGTATTCATTAAGTACCTCTGCTATTTCCCCCAGTTCCATACACACTTACTCACTGTCACACTTGATAGGTCCTATTCTTTCACGTCTTATCCTCTTGCTCTTCATATACTTGTAGAATGCCTTGGGGTTTTCATTAATCCTGCCCTCCAACGCCTTCTCATGGCCCCTTCTGGTTCTCCTAATTTCCTTCTTAAGCTCCTTCCTGTTAGCCTTATAATCGTCTAGATCTCTAACATTACCTAGCTCTCTGAACCTTTCGTAAGCTTTTCTTCTTGACTAGATTTACTACAGCCTTTGTACACCACAGTTCCTGTACTCTACCATAGCTTCCCTGTCTCATTGGAATGTACCTATCCAGAACTCCACACAAATATCCCCTGAACATTTGTCACATTTCTTCCGTACCTTTCCCTGAGAACATCTGTTCCCAATTTCCTGCCTGATAGCCTCAAAATTCCCCTTACTCCAATTATTCTCTAGTGCCTTTAACACCATCCAGCCCAAGATCTTAAGGCACAAACTAATGGAGATGGGAGTAGACTCTCACATGGTGGATTGGATAGTGGACTACTTGACAGATAGACCTCAGTATGTGCGGTTGGGAGACTGTAGGTCTGACACGGTGGTCAGCAGCACAGGGGCGCCGCAGGGAACCGTACTCTCTCCGGTCCTGTTCACCCTGTACACATCAGACTTCCAATATAACTCAGAGTCCTGCCATGTGCAGAAGTTCGCTGATGACACGGCCATAGTGGGGTGTGTCAGGAATGGACAGGAGGAGGAGTATAGGAAACTGATACAGGACTTTGTGATATGGTGCAACTCAAACTACCTGCGTCTCAATATCACCAAAACCAAGGAGATGGTGGTGGACTTTAGAAGATCTAGGCCCCATATGGAGCCAGTGATCATTAATGGAGAACGTGTGGAGCAGGTTAAGACCTACAAGTATCTGGGAGTACAGTTAGACGAGAAGCTTGACTGGACTGCCAACACAGATGCCTTGTGCAGGAAGGCACAGAGTCGAATGTACTTCCTAAGAAGGTTGGCGTCATTCAATGTCTGTAGTGAGATGCTGAAGATGTTCTATAGGTCAGTTGTGGAGAGCGCCCTCTTCTTTGTGGTGGCGTGTTGGGGAGGAAGCATTAAGAAGAGGGACGCCTCACGTCTTAATAAGCTGGTAAGGAAGGCGGGCTCTGTCGTGGGCAAAGTACTGGAGAGTTTAACATCGGTAGCTGAGCGAAGGGCGCTGAGTAGGCTACGGTCAATTATGGATAACTCTGAACATCCTCTACATAGCACCATCCAGAGACAGAGAAGCAGTTTCAGTGACAGGTTACTATCGATGCAATGCTCCTCAGACAGGATGAAGAGGTCAATACTCCCCAATGCCATTAGGCTTTACAATTCTACCGCCAGGACTTAAGAACTTTTTAAAAGCTATTATTAATGCTTTTTGAGACGGTGATTTAGATGCATATCATATTTTTTTACTGAGTTAAGTATTGTATGTAATTAGTTTTGCTACAACAAGTGTATGGGACATTGGAAAAAAAAGTTGAATTTCCCCATGGGGATGAATAAAGTATCTATCTATCTATCCTCTAAACGCTTTTCTAACTTGTCTGTTCCTATCTCTCTCCAATGCTATTGTAAAGGAGATAGAATTATGATCACTATCTGCAAAATGCTCTCCCACTGAGAGATCTGACACCTAACCAGGTTCATTTCCCAATACCAAATTAAGTACAGTCTCTCCTCTAGAGAGATGGGAGAATAGTTTAGCTCATGGTGGAGTGGCGGAGCAGACTCGATGGGCCGAATGGCCTACTTCTGCTCCTTTGTCTTGTGATCTTGTAGGCTTATCTACATACTGTGTCAAGAAACCTTCCTGAACACACCTAACAAACTCCAAGCCATCTATAGTAGCCCTGTTACTATTGGGTGGCCTAAAAAAAACTCCCAGTGGAGATATTGACCCCTTCCTGTTCTTAACCTTCACCCACAGAGACTACAAGGACAATCCGTCCATGACTTCCACCTTTTCTGCAGCTGTGGCACTGTCCTGATCAGCATGCCACGCCCCCACCTCTTTTGCCTCCCTCCCTGTCCTTTCTGAAACATCTAAAACCTGGCACTTGAAGTAACCAATCCTGTCCCTGAGCCATCCAAGTCTCTGTAATGGCCACCACATCATAGCGCCAAGTGCCAATCTACAATCTAAGCTCCTCCACTTTGTTCACAATACTCCTTGTGTTAAAATAGACGCATCTCAAACAGTCGGTCTGAGCGCGTCCCTTCTCTATCACCTACCTATCCTCCCTCGCACACTGTCTCCAAGCTTTCTCTATTTGTGAGCCAACCTCCTCTTCCCCAGTCTCTTCAGTTTGGTTCCCACCCCCAACAATTCTAGTTTAAACTCTCCCCAGTAGCCTTAGCAAACCTGCCCACCAGGATATTGGTCCCCTGGGATTCAAGTGCACGCTGTCCTTTTTGTACAGGTCACACCTGCCCCAAAAGAGGTCCCAATGATCCAGAAATCTGAATCCCTGCCCCCTGCTCCAATCCATCATCCAAGCATTTATCCTCCACCTCATTCTATTCCAATACTCTCTGTCATGTGGCACAGGCAGTAATCCCAAGATTACTACCTTTGCGGTCTTGCTTCTCAACTTCCTTCCCAACTCCCTGCCGTCTGTTTTCAGGACCTCTTCCCTCTTCCTGCCTATGTCATTGGTACCAATATGTACCACGACCTCTGGCTGTTCTCCTTCCCACTTCAGGATGTCATGGACGCGATCAGAAGCATCCCAGACCCTGGCACCTGGGAGGCAAACAACCATCCGAGTTTCTTTCCTGCGTCCACAGAATCACCTGTCTGATCCCCTAACTATAGAGTCCCTATCACTACTGCATTTCTCTTCCTTTCCCTACCCTTCTGAGCCACAGGGCCGGACTCTGTGCCAGAGGTACTGCCACTTCCCCTGGGTAGGCTGTCCCCCCAACAGTACTCAAACAGAAGTACTTAGTGTTCAGGGGTACAGCCACAGGGGTACTCTTTAGTACCTGACTATTCCCCTTGCCCCTCCTGACTGTGACCCACTTGTCTGTCTCCTGTGGCCCTGGTGTGACCACCTGCCTATAACTCCTTTCTATCACCTCCTCGCTCTCCCTGACCAGACGAAAGTCATTGAGCTGCATCTCCAGTTCTCTAACGCGGTCCCTTAGGAGCTGCAGCTCGACACACCTGGTGCAGATATGGCCATCCGGGAGGCTGAGAGACTCCAGGACTTCCCATGTTTGACACCGAGCACAGAACACCAGCCTCACACACATACTTCCTTTCCGCAATTAACACAAGTAAACCTACCTCGCCTTGTCCCGTTACCGCCAAAGCCCTGTCACTCTGCTACCCTCTCACTCTTTTACCTGTTGGATATGGCAGTCTTCTTTTTAAACTTTTCCCGCTCTACTGGCGCCTGTGCAGTCTTGCCTGTCTTTACCCCGAGTAGTAAAATGCCTTTGCTCCGGAAATCCTTTGCTGTTCCACTCGCAGCTGCCTTGCTTCGAGTGGTGTCATGTATGTACTCAATAATAAATTTTACTTTGAACTTTTTTGAAGTTTGAAAATAAATTTAACTTTGATGTGGTAACATCAGTGTTTTGGCTGAGCTCATATCAAATAAGGATGTTAAATATAGATGCTTCTTGCAGTGTTTTCTTAGAAACTACACATTATTTATCTCCTTTTGATCTGCAGGTTCCATTAGTTAGACTACCTTGTGTTACAAATGTCAAATTATTTATACAGCAGATATGTACTATTTGGCCCACATTCTGTTATTGATACAACAGTGAGAATGCCTTTTGGAGAGATCCACATGAAATGATAGAAGGCAGCTGAGAAATGGCGCATGTTTCTTGCATATCACTGGACTCCAATTGTTACAAAGAGATGATTGGCTACAATTCAGAATACCAAAATGGTATTTAAAATGATCCAGTCAATATACTAGAGATATTCTTAGGAGCAATTTGTACATGGGGATTATGTATAATTAAAAACGTGTAGCAACATGTAAACTCAGACAGCAACATGCAGAACATATGTTGTAAATAAAATATACAGACAGCAAAGAAAAACAAATTCTTGTAACTATTTATGTTCTTACTCATGCCAACTCCTTTTTTAAAAAAAGTAAAATTTCCTTTCTGCTTGGATTTGTGCCACAGTCTCCAGCTGTGCCTGCCCTTTTCGTTGGCTATGTGGAACAGTCCATGTTTCAAGCCTTCCCTGGTAATGCTCCTCAACCCTTTGTGCTTCATTGACAGCCGCATTGGTGCTGCTTCATGTATTCATGCTAAGCTCATCAATTTCATCAACTTTGTCTCCAGCTTCCACCCTGTCCTTCAATTCACTTGGTCCATTTCTGACACCTCTCTCCCCATTCTCGATCTTCTTGTTTCCATCTCTGGAGACAATCTGTCCACCGATATCTTTTTTAAACCAACTGACTCCCATGGCTCTCTTGACTATATGCCTTCCCATCCTGTCTCTTATAAAAATGCCATTCTCTTTTCTCAGTTCCTTTGTCTCCACCCCATCTGTTCCCAGGACAAGGCTGTCCTCTCCAGGACATCAGAAATGTCTTTCTTCAAAGAACAGGTTTTCCCTTCCTCCACCATTAGCTCCTTTCCCTGGACATATGCCCTCACCTCATCTTCCTGCAGCTTTAACTGTGATAGACTTCCTCTTGTCCTCACCTACTACCCCATGGGCCTCCGCATCCAATACATCATTCTCCACAGCTTCTGCCATCTTCATTGGGGACCCTAGCACCTCCAAATTCTGCAGGAGTTAATCCCTACTTGATTCCCTTGTCCATTCTCCCAGCTGGCAGCCCTCCCCTCAATTCAGGGCCCCAGACACCTGCGAATCTGTTAGGATATAGAAGCTGCCCTTGCTTCTGCCTGCTCCGCATCACTGAGGCCCAGTGATGCTTTGTCGAGCACGATCCTCAAAAAGCAGGATTCCAGGTGGTCAACCCATTTTAATTCCGGTTCCAATCCCTATTCCCATTCCCACGACAGACCATGGCCAGATTGCCATGACGAGGTTACTGTCTGGTTGGAGGAGCAACACTTCATTCTATTTGGGTGGCCTCCAACCTGATGGCATGAACATTAATTTCTGCAATTTACAGTAATTTCTCCCCTTCCCCCTTCCCTCTTCAATTCCCTACTCGGCCCCACCCTCCAGGCAAATCACCTCTTAATGTGAACAAGACAAAGGAGATGGTTATCAACTTCAGAGGAACTCATACCCCTCACACTGCTCTTTACCTCAGTGGCTCAGCAGTGGAACCTACACGTATCTTTCAACTACATCACACACAACCTCTCATGGTCCCAAGACATATCCTACACAGTCAGCAAAGATCACCAATGCCTCTACTTTCCGTGGAGTTGGAGCTGGACTTTGCACATCCATAGACACGTCATTATACAGATGCACAGTAGAGGGCATCCTGACAAGCTGATCACTGCTTGGTTCAGAAACTGCTCCACAGCGGACAGGACGGCAATACGATGGGTAGTCAAAACTGCCCATCAGCACTAGTCTACTCGCCATTAAGGACAAGTGTACAGAAAGGTGTAGGAAAAGGTCCAGTAGCAACATGAAGGATCACACCCACTTCCATCAGGGAGGAGACTACAGATCACCAATGGCAGGCCCACCAGACTCAAAAACAGCTACTTTCTTCAAGCAGTAAGGAGAATCAACATCTCCACCCACTAATTTATTATTACCGTCAGTCATCTTATGTACAGTGTAGAGTCACTTTATGGACATACAATCAATCTGCGTATATAAGCTACCTTATGTGTATCAGCTATCCTGTGTATTTATTGTGTGTTCTTTTATTATGATTATTCTGTTCTTTATCTTAACGTGATTTTTTTGTACTTCATTGAATCTGGAGTTAGCCATTATTTTGTTCTCCTTACACTTGTGTACAGGAAATGACATTAAACAACCTTGAATTTGATTTTTTTTACCCCTTCTCTTCTCACCTGTCTATCACCTCCCCCCCGGTGCCCACCCTCCCTTTCTCCCATGGTCCACTCTCCTCTCCAAATCAAATTCCTTCTCCAGCCATTTGCTTTTTCCATTAATCACCTTCCAGCTTGTACTCTTCCTCTCCCTCCACCTTATTCTGGCTTCTCCCCCTTCCTTTCCAGTCCTAATGAAGGGTCTCGGCATGAAATGTTGACCGTTTATTCATTACCATAGATGCTGCTTGACCTGCTGAGTTCCTCCAACATTTTGTGTGTGTTGCTCTGGACTTGCAGCATCTGTAGAATCTCTTGTGTTCTTTTAGAGCCATCTCTTTTCATGAATCGGTGTCTCTAAATGTATTTGCTAATTCTTATGTACATTTCATTGATTTAGAAGTTGTTTGCTTGTTATTTGCATGTATTTATTTCTCCCCTTTCCTCCTAGGATTTGTTGACATCTTTTCAAAAAATAAGGAACGCATGGGTGTTCACGCTGCAAAAATCTTGCGTTTCCTCCACAGGAACAGAATCCCAAGTAATGCTATCCCATTTCCCATGATGGACAGCTATAACAACATTTGTGCCATGCGTTCCTCCGTTTTGAAGGATTGTCTAAAGCAATTGTTAGAGAAAAAGAACGGTAAGTTGTCAGATCTTCAAGTGGAATTTTATCATGTGAAAAGAGCACTAGTGAATCTTAATGTGGTTGGACTCAATTATCTTTTGCAACAATAAGCAATTGGTATTTGAAAGCGGTTTTAATAATGAAGATGCTTACTTGGACTAAATATCTTTTAAGTATTTCAATGGTTAGTGTTCTTTTGAGAATACCAGAGTTCTGGCTCTGTGGTTATTGGAATCCACTATGCATTTGTCCAAGTTAACATTAACTTAATTGACTCGCATGTTGAGTGCTGATCATGTTCACAGAACTCAATTTCTTAAAAAGTAGAAATCCTTTAAGATTAATTTTTCCATGCAGGAAAGTCCAGTTTACAGAGTAAATATGTCAAATTCTGAACCTATCCATTTTCTCTTGGAGACAGAGTGAATGTGCATCATGAATTAGCAGTACTTTTGAACTTTTTATTGGATCAATTTTATAACGAAAGCTATTTATGACTTGTTGAATTTGCATTTTGTAAAAATTGTTGTGATATTGAATTAAAGTGAAAATGTAGTTGTGATACCTCCATGCTAAAGAATAATCTTAGATGTTCACTTACAAGAGCCTTTCAGCAGAAGTTCTTGTTAGTGAGATGCAGTCTTGCAGTTTTTATATTGGGAAAACCTTTGTTTCAGGACCTGAGATATTAAACTGTTTGTGTTCAGTAAGTGAAGCAGAGGATCTTTTCCTTACAAGCTTTGCCTAATTAATACCTTAGCATATTCACTCTTCATTGGACAATGAGTGTCACATTTGTCACATGAGTGTCACACTAGAATAACATGAGAAATACTATTATGTTTGGTCAATGAGGCGCTTTCTGTTTACCTACTTAAATATCAAGCATCTTTGTAATGTAGCTTAGAAAAATCTGTATGATGATGGGACAATCTTCCTCTTTGTTTTATATCTTCGCATGGATTAAATCCAGTTTTGTCATCCTACAGTTTCTCTTCCTTTCAACATGAATTATGTGCCATGAATCTTTATTTTGTGGTTTGTTGTTAGTATTCATCTGATTTATTTTTAAAATGGAGTACGTTCTGTAAGATTTGTTTGTGTGTAAATGCTGGCGACAAGCCAAAAGAGTGTGAAAGGAGACAGGTACATAAAGGAAGTAACGTGAGCGCGTGCAAAGTGGCAGACTGAGTGGAGGAGTAAAAGGAAACAAATCACATTTCAGGCAAGAAAGAGAAATGAATCTTGGGCTGTCAGCTTACAGCTTGGAGTCTGAAAGGAACTAAGAGTGGGGGAATAACTTAGATATTTTAGATGAAAATACTATGTTCGTGGGACTGGTTAATCAGTAACTGATAGGTTAGGATGGTACAGTGACACTGTGGGTTGTGCAGAGATCTTGTGTTTCAGATTCTTGTAAAGAAAGATTTATAAAGATGATTATTCTTGTTTAGAGCAACAGAGGTCCACCAAACCTCAATGATAGGGGTCCAAGGCATAAAAGAGATTGGAAACCCCTGGTTTAGAGGGAGATGCACCAAACATGGACAAGTAAAGCGAGCTGGTGGGCACCGTGGATGAGTTGGGTCAGAGGGCCTGCTTCGATCATTCTATCGCTCTGTTAATGGAGTTTTAAAGACCAAGTTTAGGAGATCTTTGTGTCAAGGGAAGCAGCTGAATTTAAGTTTGGCTATAGGCTAGTTACAATCTAATGGAATAGCAAAGCACATACAAGTTGAATGTCCACTCATTTTACAGTGATAATTCATCATGTGATTAGTAACAGTAACACATCTGGCTGCTCAGTTTTGTAGACCCTTTTCCTCTAGGCTTCACTGAATGTGGTGATCACTGATGGGGTAATTTTAACCTTTTCTCACTTGGTGAAAGAAGTGTATTGTTTTGAAAACTATTGACATACATGCACGAAGAAGGAAGGTTGGTGTATAACCAGCAGAATTAGGCAAACATTTCATTTCCAGACATGAAGTCTAAATCATGTCCATGTTTGAAGTGAAGAGCTTGGCCAACTATGTTGCTTATGTTGGGAAGCATTTAGCAGCCTCTATTTTTCAAGCAAGACATAACCTTCAGCAATTCTATTTTTAAATTTTGATTTACTTCAGTTGATGACTTGGCCATCTGCTCTGGACATCAAGCTCATAAAAGAGAAACAGTTGATAGTTACATTTGAGGTCAATCCAACTAAATTGGATTGAGTACTTTTAGTCACTTTTTTCAAACTCCATGCGTGTTGTGCTGGAACTCAAGCCAAAACTATGCTGAGTCTCAAATGAAAGTATCACTAGTAGTTCCTAATTTGGCAGTCTCTTAATTTGTGTAGTATTATAACTAATGTATTTCCTTGTATCTCGCAGAAACAATTCAATGTTCAACAGATATGAATGGTAAAAGAGAGTTGGATAAGTTGAAGGTAGTAACTAAGTGCTACACCACCTTGGAAGCTTCCTCAAATTCAACTGATGTTGACAAGATGACCAATGGAGAAACAACCTCCTACTGGCAGTCAGATGGGAGCTCGTGTTCACACTGGATCAGGTGAGCAGACTAGTGCTGACAAAGAAAAGAAATTAAATTCTGAAGTGTAGTTCGAACTACTAATCGTTTGATTGTCTACTTAATCCTTTTATGCTATTTTGGTGAAAATGTGAAAAGAGCATTATATATTATGTTAATATTTATAAGAGACTAATTTAAACTAAGATCTCTAGGCGAAATGGAAAATAAAAAGGGCTGGAAACACTCAGCAGGCCAGGTGCTATCTATGCACGAGTAACATTTCAGATTGAAGACTCATTGTTAGGACACTGATTATATATCTCTGTCTTTACTACATCATTTTTCAGAGGTTTGTTTTATCTATTTCAAACTTTGAAGAAGTGTTGAGTTCAGAGGTTTTGATTTCTTCACAG
Organism: Hemitrygon akajei; assembly: GCF_048418815.1. Lineage (NCBI taxonomy): Eukaryota > Metazoa > Chordata > Chondrichthyes > Myliobatiformes > Dasyatidae > Hemitrygon > Hemitrygon akajei. The sequence continues at coordinate 50,397,505 of NC_133131.1, forward strand.
AAACTGAATGAGTTGAATGTTTCTAACAATTTCTGTTTTGATTTTCTATCTAGCACTTAATTTCTATTCACGAGTTGGTAAACGGTGTGTCATGGTGCTGTATGTTGATTCTCCTTTCCTGCTGCCTCTTCCTGCTCAGAATGAAAAACTTTGAGTTTAGAAATCTCTGAGGAATTAAAGAGGGCATGGAGAAGATATGAAATAAAAACAAAACTGAAACTCTGCCCTCATGGTGAACTGGCTTTGTTCATCATTGTGCCCTGTGATAAATATCTCTTTGTGTTTTGCTTTTTAAAGAAGAAATGGACGTGGAAGAATGAATCTTAATTTTCTCTTGCAGGTTGCGCATAAAACCAGATGTTGTGCTGAAGCATTTGTCAATAGCAGTGTCGGCTAGTGATCAAAGTTACATGCCACAGCAGGTGACTGTGTCGTTGGGGAGGAATCCCAGTAACATGCAGGAAATCCGTGATGTTCGTATTCCCAGTAATATGACTGGATACATTACATTGCTGGAAAATGCAAACATCAATCACCCATGTAATTGTAGTTTTCTTTGTTACATAACAATAAGTCTTGTTAATATTGTCTTCTGTTAAGCAAGTAGTTCACACTTGATCTGAGGTTGTTCCAGTCATATTTGTCATATTGATGTGAAATCTGAAAATTGCTTTTTACACCATAGATGGAAACTACATTAAGTTTGATATCACCATGTTTAACTAACTTGAGAATATAGGAAATATTTTTAACTGAAAATACTTGTTTAATTCCTTTAGTTTGACAGTTGTTTCAAACATTATCTTAATGAAAAAAGAAACATTTTGCAATTGGTTATTATAGCTGGTAGTGACAAGTGAAAACATCATTTCTCATATTAATTTTTCTATTTTCTTAGCGTATGAGGACAACCAGTCATTTGTAGTTCTCACTCTCCCTTGCTCATGCTAATTAACAGCCCTTAATGTTCGTGCTAGCCACCTACTGTACTCTAGGGGTAATTAACAGTAGACCTATAACCGAATAAGCACCAAATCTAAGGGATGTGGGAAGAAACAGGACAGGGAGAATCCACATGGACATAGAACAGACAAGCTCCACAAAGAATCCCCAGGATCAGAATCGTGCCTGGATGGGATGGCTGCATCTCCTGCAGTGCCACAGTTCAGTTGCTGTCTATCCATCTTTTTTGGTCTGTTAATATATACAAGTATAAAATGAATGTGGTCTGTGTGGAACTGTAGTAAGCTTTGTATTACAACAGAAGTATTTATTATGTTGCCTTCTAAAAAAGGAAACTTTTCAAGATCTTGGGGAAAGGCAAGGGTAGTTTCAGGTGTGGATATGATGGCTGAATAGCTTTGTTTTGTTTTTCTGTTTCTATTAGTTAATTTCTTCATATTCTGCACCAGAAATTTGTGGAGAATTATGCACATCATTAAGAGTGTTGCATATGGCACATTATCTTTTGCATTATTTTCTAAGGAAAGCCTGCATGCTGCTAAATCATAGAGAAAATCCAAATATTATTTATTCAACATGATTGTTTTTGATGAACCAAAAATGCATTTTGTATAACATTTTGGCTGCCTTTTTTTGTAGTAACTTAGTTGTCCTGGGATTTGTAGTATCCCAACAACTCAAAAGTTAAAGAAACATTTTGACTACATTTTTAAATTTTGAAGTTGCATATTTACAGTTTCATAGCATACTATATATCGAACAGTTGATATATCTTTTGAAGATATAAGAGATTGTTACGAATTAGTGAACTACCAACTGAGTTACTAACTCATGGTTACTCATGAACAGTTCAGACAGAACACAGCATAGATGTGCAGTTTTTTTCAAAGAGTCAGAAAACCAATTGTTTTGGCTGTAACAACTTGCATTAAAAATCTTTCTTTTGCCCTAGCTGAAGCTTGAAAGATACTTTTGTAAAATCTAGGACAAGCTTATCAGAAAACATTTTAAAGTAATTTTTATTTATGGAAATGTGATTATTGATACTGCATTGTTCTTGTGCATATACATTGTTCTAATCAAATGATATTGAATGTCAGGTCATAGTTTTATTAAGCCCTAAAATAACTAAATATTTGGCAATAATTATAGCTATATATTGTGACTTTTAGGGTGAGAATTCCAGCTTGTTTCAGTTCTTTGCTCAAAGTGCAGTTTCTTTTTATTATGTACACTCTATCCTTGACCCTTCTGCTCCAGTTTGAATATTTTCTAGCTCTTCTCTTTGATGACTCTTTGGTCAACACTGACTCAACTAGGTACTGTCCTTTGCATTTTTTGATCCAAAATTATCCAACCACCTTTCCTTAAACACTACTTTAAGGAATTACAGTTTTAGATTTGATTTTACCTGCTGAAATAATAAAGGTACACAGCTAACAGCAGAGTATATAGAGCACTGTTAAGCAATGCACTGCATAATACACACATTAATATGCTACTAATAGTATAAATATATCTGATTTAATAAGCAACGATACATAATGAAACGCATATCTTGAGCCCATGTGTTTCTGCCCATGGAATTTAAAAAAGCAAAGTATTATGCTTGAGCACTTGTGGAGCAGCATGCAGATAGTGACAACGTGGAAAGTAGTGTGCATTGTATCAGTGCAGAACTGGCTGTAGAAATCAAGTGCAAACTTTTAGGCATGAAAATGCAGGGTGAATGGAACTGAAAGACCACATCTGTAAATTCATGTCAAATGTTTATTCACTCTGAACGATACGCAGGACATATGACATGAAATGATTTCCTAATTGTCACTGTACATTTCAAAGATTGCCTGATTTTGGGTGAGTGACATTTTAAGTTAGATTTCTTACTTGCTCTTGGATTTTCATAGCTAAGCATTACATTCAGTATTACTTTCAAGTTATCGATGTATAATCAGAGGAAGAGGATAAAATGCAGTGAAATTAATATTTTAATTTTTTTGTTAAGTTGTACAGATAAATATTAAGCGTTGTCATGGTGATGGCTGTGACACAAGGATTCATGGGCTCAAGACTATGGGATATCAGGTTATGAAGAAACCTGGAGTATCTGTATCTGATGCGTCTGCAATTTGGTATTTGAGCTTATTAACAACATTGGTGACGGCTTCTGTAGAAACGAATCCAGACCTGGCACAAAGTGTCCTACAAATTACGCAGTAAGTAGTTTAGAATTTTATAATTGCACAGATTATCTCAATTTACATGCTTCATGTACTATGCTGATTATGATTTTCCCTGGAGTGATTAACTTGTGAAACTGTGATTATTGGTTTAGAATTAATAACCGGCATCTCTTTCGTTTGTTTAGAAAAGCACTGCAACACATGCCACCCCTTTCCCTCACCGCTGGGTCCACAGTGATGCCCAGCTTCATGTCAGCAAATGTCCTGGAGAAAGTCGACAGTTTTCTCATCAAGATTGCAGGGTAAGTGCTGTTTAGGTAGTCTAGGACTGGCTTTTGGAATTGCAGTGAAGAATACCATGAGCAGTATGGTAGTGTAGCAGTCAGTGTAATGCTATTACAATGCCAGTGACCTGGGTTTAATTCCACCGCTGTCTGTAAGGAGTTTGTATGTTCTCTGTGTCCCTGAGGGTTTCCTTGCACATTCCAAAGACATATGGGTTAGTGGGTTAATTTGTCATGTGAGTAATTGTGGGGTGCGGGCTGGTTGGGTCGGAAGTGCCTGTTACCGTGCTGGATCTCTAAACTAAATTAAAATGCATTAAGGTAATGCAAAAGACATCCATTAGGAGGGTTGGGATTGAATGCCTGAAAGCAGTAATCAACTAAAATTGCAGTTTGGCAATTTTAAGTGCCGAATTGAAGAGGCTTGTACTCCAGAAAGATTGATTGATCGTTGTCATTAGATAAATTAGACCTTGTCTTTTGTTGAATAGAAGTATACCTTACTAGTGCACCTGAATTTTGTTGGTGTATATCACATACACATCTTGCTTGGTGACAATTTGAAGTGCACTTTTTTATTATCAGTGTAGAGATCATTGATCACATTGAGCAAGTCAGTGAGGAGATGTGTAAAAATAGTTGCCCGATGTACGTGCCCTTCGGCCCTGAGCAGTATTTAGTCTCTTACTGAGAAGCGTGTGTTTCCATTGCAGGTGTTGTGCTAGTTCGGAAGCAGAGTTGACCCTTTTGGCTTTTGCTTTGGCCCGAGGAAGTGTTGCTAAAGTGATGACATCACTTTTGACCATCAGTGATCATCTAGATACCGAATATGAAGCTACCCATCTCCTCACAGCAATGACATTTGTGCGAATAAACCAGCTTCATAAATATGGTAAACTGATTTCATTATGGTAAACAGTCTTTATCCAGTTAAGAGATATAAGCAGTAATCTATTAGGCCTGTTACGCTCACTAACTGATCAATACAGCTACCTCTTGCTTGCTATCACAGTTATCTTCCTGCTACATCATCACCTCTATTCTGCTACTGCTCCGTTCCACTGACCTCTGGTGCTGTCTGATGGAATTTGCATGTCTCCCACGTTCTCTAGTTCACTCACACATCTCACAGATGTCCTGGTTGTTAGTTGTCTCAAAACAATCCAAAGGAAGTTAATGGTCATTTGACAGGCTGATGGTATTGTTCTGCTGGGAGTCAAGGTGGACTAGATGGGCCAAATGGCCTGCTTCATAATGTCAATTATATTTGAAAGCTGAACAAGCAGTAGCTTCTAAAATACAAACCCCATTTCCAGAAAAGTTGGGATATTTTCCAAAATTCAATAGAAACAAAAATCTGTGATATGTTAATTCACATGAACCCCTTATTTAACTGACAAAAGTACAAAGAAAAGATTTTCGATAGTTTTACTGACCAACTTAATTGTATTTTGTAAATATACACAAATTTACAATTTGATGGCTGCAACACACAACAAAAGTTGGGACAGAGTTAAAATAAGATTGAAAAGTGCACAGAATATTCAAGTATCACCGGTTTGGAAGACTCCACATTAAGCAGGCTAATTGGTAGCAGGTGAGGTATCATGACTGGGTATAAAAGTAGCGTCCATCAAAGGCTCAGTCTATGCAAGCAAGGATGGGTCGTGGCTCACCCCTTTGTGCCAAAATTCATGAGAGAATTGTTAGTCAGTTCAAAAGAAACATTTCCCAACGCAAGATTGCAGAGAATTTAGGTCTTTCAACATCTACAGTACATAATATTGTGAAAAGATTCAGAGAATTCAGAGACATCTCAGTGCGTAAAGGGCAAGGTCGGAAACCACTGTTGAATGTGCGTGATCTTCGAGCCCTCAGGCGGCACTGCCTAAGAAACCGTCATGTTACTGTGACAATTATAGCTACCTGGGCTCAGGAGTGCTTTGGAAAACCATTGTCACTTAACATAGTCAGTCGCTGCATCCAGAAATGCAACTTGAAACTGTATTACGCAAGGAGGAAGCCATACATCAACTCTATGCAGAAACGCCGGCGAGTTCTCTGGGCCCGAGCTCATCTCAGATGGACCGAAAGACTGTGGAACCGTGTGCTGTGGTCAGATGAGTCCACATTTCAGCTACTTTTCGGAAAAAACGGGCGTCAAGTTCTCCGTGCCAAAGATGAAAATGACCATCCTGATTGTTATCAGCGAAAGGTGCAAAAGCCAGCATCTGTGATGATATGGGGGTGCATCAGTGCCCACGGCATGGGTGAGTTGCATGTATGTGAAGGTACCATTGACTCTGAGGCATATATTAGGATTTTAGAGAGACATATGTTGCTATCAAGGCGACGTCTCTTCCCGGGACGTCTATGCTTAGTTCAGCAGGACAATGCCAGACCACATTCTGCACGGTCTACAACAGCGTGGCTTTGGAGACACAGAGTGCATGTGCTTGACTGGCCTGCTGCCAGTCCAGATCTATCTCCTATTGAAAATGTATGGCGCATCATGAAGAGGAGAATCAGACAACGGAGACCACGGACTATTGAGCAGCTGAAGTCTTATATCAAGCAAGAATGGACAAAATTTCCAATTGCAAATCTACTACAATTAGTATCCTCAGTTCCAAAATGATTAAAAAGTGTTATTAAAAGGAAAGGTGATGTAACACAATGGTAAACATGCCTCTGTCCCAACTTTTGTTGAGTGTGTTGCAGCCATCAAATTGTAAATTTGTGTATATTTACAAAATACAATTAAGTTGGTCAGTAAAATTATTGAAAATCTTTTCTTTGTACTTTTGTCAGTTAAATAAAGGTTCACGTGAATTAACATATCACAGATTTTTGTTTTTATTGCATTTTGGAAAATATCCCAACTTTTCTGGAAATGGGGTTTGTAGTTAAGTATTTACCTATGTTAGTCATTGCGGAATTGGCAAAGCTCTACCCGGCTTATGTAAGTGCAGATGCCATTTATAAATTTGCTGATGACACAACGGTTGTAGTCAGAATCTCAGATGGTAATGAGGAGTTCTACAGGAGTGAGATAGATCGGCTGGTTGAATGGTGTCACAGTAACAACCTTATATTCAGTTACAGTAAGACCAAGGAATTGATTGTGGACTTCAGGAAGGGGAAGTTGAAGGAACACACGCCATTCCTCATCAGGGGTTCAGTGGTGGAAAGGGTGAGCAGTTTCAAGTTCCTGGTGTCAGCATCACAGTAGATCTATCCTGATGTAATTACAAAGAGGCTCGCCAGTGGCTATACTTCATTAGGAGTTTGAGGAGATTTGGTATGTCACCAAAGGAATTAGGAACAGTCAGCATGGATTTGCATGTGGAAGGTCATGTTTGACAAATCTTATTGAAATTTTTGAAGCGGTTACGAGGAAAGTTGACGAGAGTAAAGCAGTGGATGTAGTCTATATGGACTTCAGTAAGGTCTTTGACAAGGTTCCGCATGGAAGGTTAGTTAAGAAGGTTCAATCGTTAGGTATTAATATTGAAGTAGTAAAATGGATTCAACAGTGGCTGGATGGGAGATGCCAGAGAGTAGTGGTGGATAACTGTTTGTCAGGTTGGAGGCCGGTGACTAGTGGTGTGCCTCAGGGATCTGTACTGGGTCCAATGTTGTTTGTCATATACATTAATGATCTAGATGATGGGGTGGTAAATTGGATTAGTAAGTATGCAGATGATACTAAGGTAGGAGGCGTTGTGGATAATAAAGTAGGTTTTCAAAGCTTGCAGAGAAATTTGGGCCAGTTAGAAGAGTGGGCTGAACGATAGCAGATGGAGTTTAATGCTGATAAGTGTGAGGTGCTACATTTTGTTAGAAATATTCCAGATAGGACATACATGGTAAATGGTAGGGCATTGAAGAACGCAGTAGAACAGAGTGATCTAGGAATAATGGTGCATAGTTCCCTGAAAGTGGAATCTCATGTGGATAGGGTGGTAAAGAAAGCTTTTGGTATGCTGGCCTTTATAAATCAGAGCATTGAGTATAGGAGTTGGGATGTAATGTTAAAATTGTGCAAGGCATTGGTAAGGCCGAACTTGGAGTATTGTGTACAGTTCTGGTCACCGAATTATAGGAAAGATGTCAACAAATTAGAAAGAGTACAGAGAAGATTTACCAGAATGTTACCTGGGTTTCAGCACCTAAGTTACAGAGAAAGGTTGAACAAGTTGGGTCTTTATTCTTTGGAACGTAGAAGGTTGAGGGGGGACTTGATAGAGGTATTTAAAACTATGAGGGGGATAGATAGAGTTGACGTGGATAGGCTTTTTCCATTGAGAGTGGGGGAGATTCAAACAAGAGGACATGAGTTGAGAGATAGGGGGCAAAAGTTTAAGGGTAACACGAGGGGGAATTTCTTTACTCAGAGAGTGGTAGCTGTGTGGAATGAGCTTCCAGTAGAAGTGGTAGAGGCAGGTTCGGTATTGTCATTTAAAGTAAAATTGGATAGGCATATGGACAGGAAAGGAATGGAGGGTTATGGGCTGAGTGTGGGCCAGTGGGACTAGGTGAGAGTAAGCGTTTGGCACGGACTAGAAGGGCCGAGATGGCCTGTTTCCGTGCTGTAATTGTTATATGGTTATATGGTTAAAGATTCGTAACAAATCTTACCAATGTACCACGGAGAGCATTTAAGCTGGTTGCATCACCGGTATGGAGTGGTCACTGTACAGAATTATAAAAAGGTGCAATCGGTTGTACACTCATCTTTAAAAAGTGATGCCTCAAAAAGATGGCATCCATCATTAAGGATCCCTGCCACCCAGGACATGCTTTCTTCTCACTGCTGCCATCTGAGAGGAGGTAAGGGAACCACCATCAGATTTCTGAACAGACAATGAGCCAACCTATGAACACTGCCTCACTATTTTTGTTTCTCTTTTTGCACCTCTTATTTATTTATATATATTGTAATTTGTAGTGATTTAAATATAATTTATATATTGCTCTGTATTGCCATAAAATAACAAATTTCACAGCATGGTCAGTAATAATAAATCTGATTCAAAGTGACTCCCTGGTATCTCCCTTGCCTCTGAGTCAGAAAGCTCTGAGATGTGATCAGAGACCAAAAGTACAAAATGTTGGAAGTACTCTGCAGGTCAAGTAGCATTTGTGGAAAGAGAAATCAAGTTAGCTGTTAACTCTATTTCTTTTTCTGGGGATACTACCTGCCCACTTGAATATTCCATCATTTGTGTTTAACTGAAACATCTCTGGCACCCACAGTATCTTGTGCTTGGGCATATCTACCCTGCTCCTTCACTGCAGGACTGAGAAAGTGCTACACTTCATCTTCAATGCAATGATAAAGCAAATCCCAGTGCATCACATGCCTGTATGTAACATGTTAATTCACATGGTATCACTTGTAGACTTGCTGGAGAATTCTCCCAATAATATTGTCTCAATTTATATTGCTGGACGAATTTCTCTCAGCAGTTTGTGGGACATTGGTATTGCTACCTGTATTAAGGTGGAGCATGTACTTTTGCACATTGAAGATGCACTATTTGTGCCTGTTTACTATTTAAGTTAACTTCTGCAAAGATGTATGATTGCAATAATGTAGAATAAATATGGAGAAATGGTTTTTGAGACTTGTAACTCTTTCCACAGGGAAACCACTTCAGTTGACTGTGGAGGCCTGCGATGCCAAAGAAGGAAAAGAGAAAGGATTTGGACCCACTGCTGTGCTTTATGAATCACTGCTGGGAGATGGTAAACATTACAGATATAGTTTTGAATCAGGGTGGAGAAGGGGAAAAAGAAATAGAGACATTCATTGTCTTGGGAGTAGGGCTGAGTTTCTGTGAATGATAATGGGGCTGGAATTTTGTTTAAGGATTTCTTTCTTCAGTTAAGGTGTTGATAATGAGTTGGTTGGTGCCCTTTGCATCTGAGAGCTGTGGTGATGATTTTTTTAAAACTCTGAGAACCAGCTGATTTAAATTTCCCTTTGTCTACTGCAGGATTTTTGTCAGAGGCTGGCCATACACAGGCCAGCTTTATTCTGTCAACAAGAACAAAGTTAGCCATCCAGGTCACTCAGATCAGGGTTAAGGTGAGTGCTCGACTGTGCTGATAGATGCAATCTGGTCTATGTTTTCCTTGCCTAACAGTGACAAATCCATGATTCCCTCATCTATAGTTTAATTTTCTGACAGTTCTCTTTCTCGTTCAAACACAAGGCCTCTTGCATTCGAAGTTCTATATCTACCTCCCCAAACGCTCCTTCCCATTTTGTTTTTTTTCACTATCCTATTGAATTCCCCAAGTTCTGGAGAATACTATATCTAAAGCTTCCTTTTGCATTTGCGTTCCACACTCTCGTGCTCTCACTTGCTCTCCCACCCCCCAGCCCTTCATCTACCCTGTGTTCATGCCTCTATTATATTCTTTTGCTGCAAATCCCATCCCAACCCTTGCATCGTGTTGCTGAGTCTTTCAAAATTAGAAACATGATTTTTGTCCTTGACTTCCTGGTTGACCACAAATGTTCTGCTTAGTATTTCCAATTTTTTCTCTTCCAGGTCCATAATGGTGCTAAAGGAGCAAAATGTGGCTTGGTCTTTGCTTATAATGATGAGTCAGAAACCTTTGATGCAGAGAAACATTTCAAGAGGTTTGAAAAGTATAATAAATGGAAGCTACAAGAGTTTCGACAATTTGTGAAGGAAAGGTGATCAACAATTTCTGTTTAGTCTTGTATCAATTCTACATCTTTACATAATTACATCTGCTGCAGTTTATCATTTGATTAGTTTCTTGGCACCAACTACATTTTGCATTGCCACAGTATGCCAAACTGTGCTAAAAATGCACATTAGATAATTTCCAAGTTGCATTCTTGAAGTTTGCAGTGTTTTGTAGTCTGTATGTGAAATTATGTACTTTTTTTTTACTGCTGCTGCTGTAAACAAAACAATTTAAAGTTTTTATTGGTAGATTCATCCATCAAGCAGTTGTACTGAGGGTGAAATGCTGTTATTGTCCAAAGACCTGAAGAATTTAGGAAATTCTGGCAGATGCAGTCAGCAGGTTTCGGTTGCTGATACTGATCAGGCAAGTGCCGAAGCTTGCTGCCTGAGAGTTGCTGAGGTGTTCCTGGATCTGCTCTGATGTTGGAGCCCACATGGAATTCAATAGTGGAGCAAGCAGTGGGAAGCGTAGACAGCCTGGAGAAGAGGCTGGTTTTCACCATGTGCTGAGTTGTGTCCACAGCTCTCAGCTTCTTGTGGTTGAGAGCAGAGCAGCTGCCACACCAAGCAGAGATGCACCCACATAGGATGCTTTTTATGATCATTTCTGTCTGTTTTAGTTTATTTTTTAAATTAAAGTCACTAATTGTAGCTGATAATTGTTTTAATTGTTGTCACTGAAGGGCAGCTCTGTCTCTGCAAGTGACATTTTATTAGATTTTATTTTTGGTTTTTCAACTATACAACAGAAACAGTGATCAGAAGGTTGACTTGGATGAAGATGAACCTGTTGGGTGGTTTGAACTGGAAGATGAATGGAATGAGACTGAAATAAAATTACCGATCTGTCGAATCAGCAAGGTAAGGACACTAATATTGTTTCCATCTTTTTGCCATATAGAGGGGTGTAGTTGCCATCGGCATGGCCATTGCTTTATCTCTAATTGCTCTTGAAGGTATGTTGATAAGCCGCAACCTTATACACTCTAGTCTGTCTGACGCTGTTGGAGAGGGAGTTCCAGCGTTAAGGATCAGCAATGTATTTCCAAGTCAGGGTTGTGTGCAACTTAGTGGAGAGCCTGCAGCTTGTGGTGGTTCCATGTATTGAAGTTTCAAAGTGTATTTATTATCAAAGAATGTTTAAATCATACAACTTTGAGATTTGTTTGCTTACAGGCAGTCGGGGACAGCCTCACAGCCTTGGCGCCGTGGAGAGAGAAGCCCCTAGACTATCTGGGCCAGTGTTTAAATTGTCCGAACCTCACACTAGGAGCTGGCCCTGCCACAGCAGATAACTCCAGGCTTAGGTTTCACTGCCGAAGGAGCTGTTCTTATCCCCTCCAAATCAGCTTGGCAACCAGAGTGATCAAACCTTGCCTGACTCTTGACTTCTTGCCTTTCTAGTCTATATAGGCTGCCATCTAGATTGTCCAAACAGTAGTTTGTACCTCAAGTTAGGATCCAGGCCTCAACGCCGCGAATTGCTTCGGGCCTAGAATGCACTGCCCAGCGATTCGGTTCAGACCTGGAGTTCACTGCCGAAGAAGTCGTTTTTGACCTCTCCAATTTGGCTCAGCACTTGCAGCGATCCATTCCAGTACCTGGGTTAGTTGGACGGGCGTCAGCACTCCTCTGTTCGATCTTCTCCCCTCCATGTTCACAACCATCATGGCTCCAGCTACAAGTGCATTGATTTTGCAGCGCACATCCAGCGAGTTCACTTTGCCTCCTCTCATTTCTTTATTGTTTGCATTGATATATTACCATAATTTACTTCAAAGAAAGTGTTATTAATAATGGCTTTATGGAATCCTTTTGCTGTTGCATGTCTTGCCGAAGATTGTACATTTTGGAGATGCTGTTGGTGTAAGCTAAGTATGTAACAGCAGTGCATTTTGTCAGTGTGTGCTGGTGGTGGATAGGGTCTCAATGAAGTGGACTGCTTTGTTATAGGTGATGCTGAGGTGCTTCACAGCTAGTGGTGCTGCACTCATCTGACAGGTGGGGAGAGCCACAACACTGCTGCTCCCACCTTATAGATTATGGGAAGGCAGAGTTGAATAGCGTGATATGGGATTCACAACCTCTGACCTGTTCCTATATCACAGTATTTATATGGCTAATGCAGTTGAGCTTTGGGCTAATTGTGACCCCTAGGATATTATATTTTACTGAGAATGCAGCACAGAATAGGCCCTTCCAGCCCTTCAAACCACGCCGCCCAGCAACCCCCCCCCCCCCCCCCCCGCCGATTTAATCCCAGCCTAATCATAGAATGTTACCTGGGTTTCAGCACCTAAGTTACAGGGAAAGGTTGAACAAGTTATGTCTTTATTCTTTGGTTGAGGGGGGACTTGATAGAGGTATTTAAAATAATGAGGGGGATAGATAGAGTTGACGTGGATAGGCTTTTTCCATTGAGAGTGGGGGAGATTCAAACAAGAGGACATGAGTTGAGAGTTAGGGGGCAAAAGTTCAAGGGTAACACGAGGGGGAATTTCTTTACTCAGAGAGTGGTAGCTGTGTGGAACGAGCTTCCAGTAGAAGTGGTAGAGGCAGGTTCGGTATTATCATTTAAAGTAAGAATGGATAGGTATATGGACAGGAAAGGAATGGAGGGTTATGGGTTGAGTGCGGGTCAGTGGGACTAGGTGAGTGTAAGTGTCGGCACGGACTAGAAGGGCTAAGATGGCCTGTTTCCGTGCTGTAATTGTTATATGGTTATATAGGACAATTTATGATGACCAATTAACCTACCAATGGGTGTGTCTTTGATATTGATGGTGGGGACCTGGCAATGGTAATGCCTTTAAATATTAGCACAAGTTTCTTGTTAAAGATGGTCATTGTTAGGTAATTTTGTGGTACAGATATGATTTGTTGCTTAGGAGGTTGTCCCGAGCTTGCTACTTCATTTGCTGAAGAGAGGGGCTGTGAATGGACTTGAACGCTGTGTAAAGATTACACAACATGCGACTGTGAGGAACACCTGCAAAGATGTCCTGGGATTGGGAAGATTGACTTCCAGCAACCACCATCCACATTGTGTTTGCGGAGTGCTTCCAAGCATTGGAGTGTTGTCATTGCTCGTTGACCTCAGTTTTACTAAAGCGCTGTGATGTCAAGTATAGTCACTCGCTGCTCTCCTCTGCAGCCCAGCTTTGCTCTGGTTGAACCATGACTGTTGAGGCTGAACCCAAACTAGTGTGGTATTTATGTTAGTAAATTGTTCCTTCTATTGAGAGGCAAGAAATAATCCAGAATCCTAAATGGAATTTGTAAATATAATCTTGAAAATATTTGGTTTTATCTTCCTCTGAAACTAATTAAGCAGGGTGGCAAAATGGTCTAATTTCAAGAATTCCTGTGATTGCTGCAAATGGTTGTGGAGGTCTGGTAACTTTATTATAGGAACTGTTCCAGTAGATGGCACGTGTCCCAGTTATTTCCTCAAACAGATAAACTTCATTTGCTGTAAGTGGTTTTGAGTGCCTTATTTGTAAATACATTGGGCACTGGTATTTGACTTCTGTACAGTTAAATAGTTAAAATATGGTTTAAAATTGATTTGATACTGGCTGGGCTTCCGATGATCATACAGCACAGAAACAGACCCTTCAGCCCACGTGGTCCATTCTAACCAAAATGCCATGTCCAATTTAATTCCAATTGCCAGCGTTTGGCCCGTTATCTTCTACACTTTTCCAATCCGCATACCTGTCTAACTGTCTTTTAAAAGTTATTGTTAAACACAACAAAATACTTTATGAAAAATGCCTACCAAGCTAGTCAATAATATCTGTCCCTTGAATTTGCTGTAGTTGATCCAAGCCAGACATTAGCAAATGTAATGTATACTATTAAATTTCATATTTACAATGCATTCAACAATTTAAGCCTACTTGTTTATTTTTAGTGTAGTTGAATTTGGTTAAAATGCTTGGTAATGTGATCTCGGACCCTTTAAAATGGCAAAAAGACCAACTTTCTGAGCTGTTTTAATGACTAAGATGTTTCTTAATTTTTCTACTCAGTATCTGATGGTGAAGTTTCTCTGTCCACGTCAAGAAGATGAGAATAACGTGCGTATCGGCATCAAGCATCTTTCCATTCGTGGCTATATGAGATCACCGAATCAAGAGAGTGTCTCTTTCTCTGAGACAGTGCCAAATGCTCTTGTTACCGGACAAACACTTGTTTTGAAGACGCTCTACTTTATCCAGCAACTGGCACAAGATGCAGTATGTTCAAGCTAATTTATTTTAAGATGTGCATAAATTATGAAAGGGAGCTTTACTTCATTTCAGTTCTACAAGTTCTTCCCCAAGAAATAGTTAGTCCAGGGTTCAGTGTCAGAAATGTCAGTGTAATCTTTGATTATAAGAACAACTTCATATTACTGGTGTCATTAAGCAAATCTCTACAACTTTTCTTCAGGGTTCACACACAACAAGGGAAGAGATGCTCCAGTTTAGGGCTTGTCTGGCAAGGTCCTTGCTTTCACACTTTCTGTCTTTGTTTATTTTGCTATAATTCACCTACACACGGTGGAAATCTAAAAGCAAAGCTGAATACTGCAAGTATTCATCAGGTCACGCAAACTGGATAGTGTTTTAAGTTAATGATTTCTCACAGCTTTCTGGAAAGGTCATGGGTCTAAAATGTTACTGTCTTCCAGGGCAGATACTAACCACCTGAATTCAGTATTTAAGAATCTTGTATTTGTTCTGGATGGCTGTGTGAACTTGTCTTACCAAATTCCAAAATTTGAGCATTTAGTATGTATATCTCCCAAATCTCTTTCTTCCTGCACATTATTGGAAATTGTACAATTTCACATGGCCTCACTTCATTTTTCCTTCCTGAATTGGAGCAGAAGCAGGCCTTCCAGCTCCTACACCCGCCCTCATGCCTGTCCTGGGTCATTTGTCTCAGTGCTACTGTCCTACACTCACCCTAGATTACTAATCCATAGATCTGCTTTGAGCTCCTACTAATCCATCTTTTACTGAGGCAATATCCACGTCGATTTGTTCTTACAATATCAATACAAATACCAGCTGTTCACTAAACTTTATCTAGGTTCTCCTTTTTGTCTTCATGAGCAACGACGTGCAGTGTAAACACGAGGAAATCTGCAGATGCTAGAAATTCAAACAACACACACAAAATGCTGGTGGAACACAGCAGGCCAGGCAGCATCTATAAGGAGAAGCACTGTCGACGTTTCGGGCCGAGACCCTTCATCAGGACTCATGTACACATGCAGTGTAAACTTCTCTGTATCCATGTAATTTAGGACAGAGACACTGAGTGAAATGACTGTATTAAGGGAGCTAAAACCAAGCCAAAATGTTGAGCAAGGTCTGTTTAAAGAGTGTTGGAAATGATTTTTGGTGTTTGACCTTACAGAATTAGCTTTGTTAATTTTCTTGGTCCTGACAACGTTGGGCTGATGTTACTTGTAAAGATAGATTCCCCATGGAAATAGCAAATGCAGCTCTGAGAGAGTTCTGCTTCTTCAAAGCAGTGTCAGGGATTGGACTTGTTTGTGAGGGTAGGCATTGGCTCTGGTAGGTATTGAAGATGCACTGAGCTGCTCGGTTTTCACGGATTGCCAAGTGTATCAGTCAAGTACACCAGCCATGAGTAATTAGTGCATTGCCTCAGTATTTCCAATCCAGGATTTATCACTCTGCAGCTTACTATAAACTTAGTTTGTTGGCAAAATATGTTTTATATTTTAGCGTAATTGCAAGCAAGCTCAAATGAAGGATAGACTGAGTCAGGTGAAAGGGTAATAAAGTTGCAATTAAGGAGGTGAGGGCAATTGAAATTGAGTAATTGGACTGTGTCAGATGATCCAATGTTCATGCATAAATTCTGATGGTTCAGCAACATACACAAAATGATGGAGGAACTCAGCAGTTCTGCAGCATATATGAAGAGGAGTAAAGAGTCAATGTTTTCCTTTCTTTCCAGTCCTGAGACTTTTCATCAGGACTGGAAAGGCTGGGGAAGAAGTCAGAATAAGATGGCGGAGACAGGGGAAGGCACACAAGCTGGCAGGTGATGGGTGAAAGCAGGGTAGTTGGGTGGAGGAGGTAAGATGATGTAAGAAGCTGGAGGCTGGGCTGAAGAGGGAATCTGATAGAGGTTTGAAAAAAGAATCAGTAGATCGTCTGTCTGCAGAGATGGATACAGAGAGAGGGGAGAGTGTGTCAAAGGTGGACCAACTAAATTTGAAGGCTGTTTAGAAGTTGAAAGTGAAGGCAATAAACTCAGTGTGGGTGCAGGAAGCAGCACCAGTGCAGTCATAGATGTAGTGCAGAAAGAGTTGGGGAGTTTTACCAGAGTATGGTTGGAACATGGACTTTCCATGTAGCAATAAAAAAGCAGGTATAGCAGGTACCAATGGCTACGCTTTGGGTTTGGGGAAATTGCTGAGGGTGAGGACCAGTTCCACCAGACAGGAGAGGGTAACAGTGAAATGGAACTGGACTGTTGTCTCAAAAGAAATAGAGGGCTTTAAGGCCTTCCTGATGGGGGATAGAAGTATATAGGGACTGGATTTCATAGTGAAAATGAGGCAATTAGGGCCAGGGAACTTAAAGTGATTGAAATGATGGTGTGTGTGAAGTCTCATCTGTCGTTCAGGACGAGGCCTTCCATTCCAGACCATCTCAGATGTCTTCCTCCTTCAAAGAACAGGATATTCCTTTCACGGCCATCAATGTATCCTCTCCATTTCCCACACATTGGCCTCACCCTATCTTCCTGCTGCCATAACAGGGGTAGGATTCTCTTAGCCCTTACCTATCACCCCACAGGACTCCATAATCCAGTACATCATTCTCCGTAATTCTTGCCGTCTATTATAGGAGACTATTACTAAGCATACTCAGCCCCCCCACCACCACTCTCGCCTTCCTGCAGGGATTGCTGTCTACATGATTCCCTTGTCCACTCATCCCTTCCCACCCCACCCCTGCAAGAGAGGTAAGTGTTGCACCTGCCCCTACACCTCCTTCCTCACCACCATTCAGATACCAAACACTCCCTCCAGTTAAAGTGACACTTCACTTGCAAGTCTGTCAGAATCGTATATTGTATCTGATGCGGTCCTGTCAACATCGGTGAGATTCAACACAGATTGGGGACCACTTTGTCGAGTACCTTTGCTCCCATCTGCTACAAAAGGTGGGATTTCCCTGTGGCCGTCCATTTCAGTTCGACTTCTCATTCCCTCATCTCATTCTGACATGTTAGTTGATGCCCTTGTTTACTGCCAAGATGAGGCAACACATCATTTTCCATCTGGGTAGCCTCCAACTTGATGGCTTGAATATTGATTTCTCTAACTTCCATTATTTCTACCTTCTCCATTTCTCTCTTTTCATTCCCTATTCTGGCTCCCCTCTTACACCTTGTCTTCTCCTAACCTGCCTACCATCTTCCTCTGGTACCTCTCCTGCTTCCCTTTCTCCCATGGTCCTCTGTCCTCTGCTATCAGATTCCTCCTTTAGCTCTTTACCTCTTCCACCTATCACCTCCCAGCTTCTTACTACTTCCCCTCCCCACCTACCTTTCCTCCAACCTGGTTTCACTCATCACCAGCCAGCATGCCCCGCTTCCCCCCACCTCCTATTCTGACCTCTTCATCCATCCTTTCTAGTCCTGATGAAGGGTCTTAGTCTGAGATGTCAACTCTTATCCTCTGTGCATGCTGTCTGAGCTCCTTCAACATTTTGTGTGTGTTTCTCTGGATTTCCAGCATCTGGCTGACTGGGACTTTCCTTAAACTTGCTGGGGACCTAGATTTTGTGTGCCTTGGAGTTTGCTGGTTTTGCTGGAAAAGTTGTTACACTATATGTAACATCTTGTGCAACAACCAACAAATTAAATTGGCTGGCTTATTAATTTGAATAATATCCAGAAAATCTGCCAGTCCAGCATTCCCAAAGAAGTGCTGTATTAAGGAGTTTCAAAGCTTTCCTAGGTAGTTTTCCTTTGAAACTAGTTTAAAAGATCACGTTGTCCATTAAGTTTATTAGGCATTAAGTTATCCTTTTTTGGCTCCTAGGCAGAACTGAAAGAGCGGAAGTTAAAACAGAAACCTTACTTGGATTTTTCAGATCTTAATCTACAACTGTTTTGGAATTTCTACAAAAAATTCAGAGAAAAGTAAGCTCTTTTTGATATTTTCATTACTTGTTTTCCCTGGAGACAGCAATTTATCCTGGTATAGCTGTTTGGGAGCTGATGCTGCATTTGCATCATACTTGTGTGTACGTTCATGTGGAGAGACCATTGGAAGCAGCTTGTCTGAAAGGGAGTGAGGTGTGAGATTCAGGTCAGTGCAAGTGTGAAATCTGAGCATTCAGAAGTACTTCATTGACAATAATATGCTTTAGAATATGGATGCTACCATGTAGTAGGCAGTACAGACAATTTGAATGTAATTAATGAAAACGATCAGGTAATCTGTGATAACTATTGTTTGAGAGAGAATGCTGGTTGAGGCATATACAGATATATTGCTATTTGCCAGTTGAATGATAATTTCAGGGTTGTTCTCAATCACCACCACCTAGTGGTCAAAGAGCAGCTGCTTAAGTTGCAGTGTGGATTCCATCCATCGAGAGGCACAGTGGGGAGGGAGCATCACTGGACACCAAAAGGCATTTTTCAACCTTAGAAAACCTTTGACTCTTGTCTGCTAGGAAGGACTACGGAGCATTGTCTTCAAATCTGGTTGCTCACAGAAATTTGTTTGCTTCATGATGAATTGTAAGCTATGATCTTAAACAAAAGGTCTGCAACAGAGTCAATCTTAGTGAAGACCACCACAGCAAACAAAAACCACTGGGAGACTAAGCCAGGGTACTTGACACTGTATGACATGCTTCCAAATAATGAATTTCCAAATCAACAAAGTACCTTTGATCTTTTATTGTGAAACCAGAGAAGATGAACGATCTTGTAGCGATGAAAAACTGACAAAACTATATTAGCAATGAAACGTTCAAATTAGCAAAGTACAAAGTTAGTACTAACACGGTAATGTATAAACAAAGTTAGCAATCTAGTTAGCATTCCAATAATATTCCAATTAGCTTAGTAAGTGGTCAAACTAAATTAGCATTCTGTACGTATTTAAGCGGTCTAACTAAATTAGCAGTCAACAAAAGAAAATCATTCTCCGTGGCTCAACCCCTCTCAGCTAGACTGAACAACTAGGACAAAGCATGAGTATGTAACTACTATACATTAGCTTCCATCACATGCCATTTAATAAACACGCCACAAAATACAATAAAGACAAAAAATGGATGCAAGTCTCCAACAGACAGAAAATAGATACGTGGCTCCTATAACCATGCTCAAAGAAAGCTGTATCATTACTGTAGCACTTTTTGTCAATCTTTCTGTCCTCTGCTGCACCTCATCTCAAACCTAATTCCTATGAGTGGTGAGCTAACCATCAGAATTAATAGGAACTGTTCAATCCAGGATAAAGGCACTCTGGAACAAAAGTCCAACAGCGGCATGCAGTTGAAGCTGGGAGGCCTGTCTCCAGGCCATCCTCTGCTTGTTTACTCAAATATCTGAGAACCTGGGGCTTGCACCAAACATCCCAAGTCACAGGTCTTCTATCAAGCTGATCCTTTGTACAGCAAACCCTTACAGCAAACCCATCTGACAGAGTATTCACGGCAAAACAGTGACCTTGTACCTTGGGAACCAGCTCTCAGGTGTTCTGAGCAAGAGGTTACCATGTGGACAGAGAAACACATTCAATGATGTACTTGAAGCTGTCTTCAATAAATGCAAAGTCTTTCTGATTCTTGGATTTCCTGACCCATTGCTGCTCAAAATTTCACAAGAGGATTTGAGTGGTATTGAAGAATATGACCATGTATTGGAAGTGTAGAAGCTCAGAGGAAGGAGCCCACACCAGCTCAAAAATGATCTGCCCAAGCCTGCTGCCTCATTTGTGGATGACTAGCTTGTATCCACAGTGGTGACATCAATCTCTTTAGAACCTTTGACTAGCAGGAGAGTTCTCCTGCTCTGTTGTCTTGGGCAGTACCTTAAGATCAAGGATGTCAAAGTACATTTATCATCAAAGTATGTGTGTTTTAGACAACCTAGCTGCTTGTAAGGAGACAAATCTCAAGGTTGTATGAAGTAACCATACTTTGATAATTAATGTATTTTGACTTTAACAACCTTGACCTTAGGGTACAGGCAGTCCCCGAGTTATGAACGTCCGACTTACGGACAACTCATACTTACGAACCGAGGAAGAAGAACGCCGTCTGCCATTTTAAGTCAGATTGTGACGCCGTCCGCCATTTTAAGTCGGATCGCGATGCCATCCGCCATTTTAAATTGTTGCAGTTGACACTGTGTTGAATGTTTAACTTTGTATTTGGCTTAAATTTTTCTTAGTAAGATTCACCCTGACCCTGCCCCCCGTTCAGTTGGCCGGTGGCGCAGTGAGATCAGCACCGGGAACGGAGGTTCGATCCAGTGACAGTCCTCTCCCGTGCCGGGTTGATGTCGATCTAGTGAATCCCGTACCATCCGTGCCGGGTTGATGTCAGGCTCACAACTCAACCTTGTGAAAAAAAAACACTGCCACCTCCAGTTTAAATTCCCACACAGAATATTATGGAGGATCAAATACCCAAACCCAGCACAGCTCCCACTTGTCCCATTTAACCTGTCTCAGTGCGGTGATCCTTAGGACCCAGCAGACCTTGGGAGCCAGCGCAGCTCGGGACCCGCCGCCCGCAGTGTTTCTGTTCCACTGACGGGAAGCGATCGCGATAGAAAATAAAGTGGAAATAATAAAGCGTTTGGAAAGATGTGAAACACCATCGGTTATTGGAAAAGCGTTGGGCTGCTTTCGGTCAACGATCGGAACAATTTTAAAGGATAACAGATAAAGTGTGAATAATAGAGCACGTGAAACGCCCTGCCCCGATGAAAGCTACAATTGTTACTACACAACGCAGTGGTTTAATTATTGGAATACATACGTTTCTTCAGTGTTTTATATGCATAGAAAGGTAAAATATATACTATATACTAAGACAAACGTTTGACAAACTGACGTTAAATAATACCGGATGTACTTGTTCCGACTTACGTACAAATCCAACTTAAAGACGGACTCAGGAACGGAACTCGTACGTGACCTGGGGACTGCCTGTATTGCCCAAGAAGACAGATTGAGGAACTCTCCTGCTCCTCAAAGTAATGTTAGTCTATCTGAGATAGTAGGAAGTACTCAGGATAAATGGTGGCTCAGTGGAATTCTCTGAAATGCTTCAGTGTGAACCATTGGAAGAGTGACAATGCACACTATTCCATCACAAAATCTGGTCAACCAGATGCTGTTCTGCCACAATAATCCTATTTTCAAGCTAGAATATTGCTTAAGGATCTGTTAGCCTTTTAAAATTTTAAATGTTTAATTTATTGAGATTTTGATTGCATGTTAGTAAATACAATATCAGAATTGTAGCAGAGGCTCAATGAATGTTCAGTTTAGCAGAAAGTAGATAATAATTCAGGGAAAAAGCTTGGAAACAAAGTATTTGGGAGTACCTTGCATCAAATTTGGTATGAGCTAGGCGGTGAGGTGGGGGTGGGGAATGTTTGGATGTACATTTTGAGCTATTATCATTGAATGAAAAATAACAAGAAATGTAACGTTTATTATTTTCCCTCCTGTAGTCAAGAATTAGAGTGTCTCCTAGCACAGACTATTTTGTTGCAACTTCTTCAGAATTGCTTGGTGCTCCTATCTGGATGTCATCAGTCTGAGAAAGCACAAGGCACAGTACAGCCTGGCACTGAAAGGAAACAGCCTATTGATACAGAATCTGCTCGTGACCTCTATGTGTATCTTTGTGAAGGTAAAGGATGAAGTTAGTTTTTTTTTTGAACCAAAACAAAATGCTGGAGACGATCAGCAGTTTAGGTAGCGTTTGTGGAAAGAGGAAGAGATGTTTCAGGTCAATGATCTCATCAGGCGAAGGGTCACCCACCTGAAATGCTACCTTTCCCTTTCCACAGGCGTTGCCTGATCTGTTGAGTGTTCCCATCATTTTCTGTTTTGTTGTCGGGTTGGTCGTTCTTTCACCTCAGTTGTTTGCTTTTTCCACTTTCCTTGGTGGACCGAAGTATTTATGTACGAATGCCTGTGGTGTATTTTGAACGTGAGACTGGGTGACTCATTTCATAGAAACATACTTATTCACACGTTCTACACTAAACATGACTGGGATATTGATGTCCTGTTACTCAGCACAGATTGTAGAATGGTTTGTAATCTGAAGATTTTTTTTATTATTGCCTCTTCTCTAAGCAGTAGTGGATGGTAAGAAAGATGACATGGTTTCCGGATTGTTGAAGAAGGAAGCAGTAAATACCATCCTTAGAGGAGCTGCCATCTTTTTTCCAGATGTAAATACTCGACGAAATCAACTTTTTAAAATGATGGTGAGACTCCGTTACCAATTGGGCTTTGCATTTTTTTGGTTTGCATTTTTGGCAGTTTTGTAGCTTAATCTATGACCAAAGCTCCTTACTGTGTCCTTTACCTTTGCAGGAAACAATCACCGAACCATCTCAACCTCATTCTGCTACAATTACATTCCAGTCCCTGTGTCATTACTTCAGGTGAGCTTTAGTAAGAATCGTATTACCTTTTCATCTGACTGTTTTAAATTCAGAAGCATCAGTTGGCTGTAATATTTAAGGATGTGGTAGCTAATTTGCAAACATGAGCTGAAGCAGCACCTGGCTGTGCCAGCAGGTAAAATATGACTCTGCTGTTCCTGAGTGTGGGCTCAGATCAGTTAAGTGCTATCCCTAGGAGACCTGCTGTCCAGGAATACAAAGAGACAGCACAAACTTCTGGGGAGTCTGCTTGGTGAGTGACTGCCAAGTTAAACCTGCTCAAGCACAGAGAACATATGAGAAATTGTCAGAGTGAGAAAAGGTGTAAAGAACTTCTTAAATTTTGTTTGCAATTTTTTTTACTAGCCTCCCATGTTTTAGTTCTTTCCTTTGAAACCATCCTTATCTGTGTTCATCATCATTTCTTTGTATGGTCTCATACTCCAGGAAGAATGTCTCTGTCCATTGCATCACAGTCCTCTGTCACACATTGTAAGTCCTATAATCGATTTGCTTTGTTGTCTGGATTCAACACGTTCCATTACTTCTGAGTAAACTGGAAATCTCTTGTGCTGCAATTATCCAGCTATTCTTTAAACTTCTTCAAAAGCATCTCAGTGTCTGAATACTTGCACACCCTCTTTCTTCGTGTTCTTTTATCATTCATAAACCAGTGGCCCTCCTCAAAAGGCCCCTTCCCTTGGTCTTCCCTCTTTTTGGAGACCTCTACACCAAAGCCTGATGTCTGCTTTTCCTTTAAGATACCTACTGCTTTCTAGCAGCAGATCCTCACCACTTTCATGTAAGCTTTTGTTTTCTGTCTCCCTCTCCATATTTCCCCGGTAGTATCTCGGGTGTATCTGCTGAGACATTGCATTGGCATAGGAACACTTTGCAGATTTGTTTTGTAAAGATATACCCATTGGTTCCTGCTGTTTTGGTTTAATGTTCTCATTGAATAGGGTCTTAGCAAAGCATTCTAATCCATGGAGAACGCACTCCAGATGACTTGAGAAGTTTATCATTCGGATTACATCTTCTCCGGCACATTAGGACATTCTTGCTTTAGAGAATTTGCTTAAGTTGCTTTAGATTATTCTTGTTTTAAAAGAATTTGCTTAATATAATCTGAACCTCACAGAATGGTACATCATCCTGCTTACTTTGAACAGAGCTCTGTGGGAGATCTTGTTAATTTGGAGTAGAAACACGAAATGTGCATTTCATCATCAAATGGATCCTTAAGGAAATGTTCTTGAACTTAGCTGGGGTGACTGCTTTGAAATTCTTTTAATCATTCACCACCTTCCTGTCCATTTCTGTAGTTATTGAGATTTGTTTTGCAATTTGGAAAGAATCATAAAACAGTCTGTCATTTGAGATGCACAGATGTGCCGATAGTGTGATTATGCTGGTTGCATGAGAGTTGCTCAACCTTCTATGCATCAACCTTTAAATTGCTAAACTATATCAAATTTTAATATTTGTTTAAAATATGGAATTGCAATGTAACAAATCAAATGATATTCTTGGAAATTTCTCTTTAGTGGTGTAAGAGTTCCAGATGTATAAATGCCAAATAAACAGGAGTTCATTGTAGTTAGAACCCACTATCTGTGGATTCTATGATACTATAGAACTGGCCTGTATTACTGTGGCTGTAAAATTCCATTGG
Source organism: Hemitrygon akajei (assembly GCF_048418815.1). Lineage (NCBI taxonomy): Eukaryota > Metazoa > Chordata > Chondrichthyes > Myliobatiformes > Dasyatidae > Hemitrygon > Hemitrygon akajei. The sequence continues at coordinate 50,422,037 of NC_133131.1, forward strand.
CATTCTTTCTTACCCATACCAGTAAATGCTCCTCTTTCTATATTATATAGTTATTTGTGTTCTCAGGATCAGTGCAGTAATGGGACTTTGTTTATAGAAGTAATTTGAAACTGATATAAAATGCAAGGAGTAAGTCAGAGTTGTTCTTTGACCAAAGACATAAAGAACACATTAGATTGAGTCTTTATAGTAACCCACCAGGTATTTCTTCCATTCTGTGTATTTTGATGCGTATTTCCGTATTACATTTACCGACTTTTCACCAAGACTAAACCATTGATTGGAATCCGTTTCATTTTCTGGTGCAGTAACCAGGATCCAAGTGGGCTGCTGCAGTTGCCACAGAAAGGGGTTCCTGCAGAGTTTGATATTAATTCAGTAATGATGGTTATGGACACCTTGCTGTTGGTAGCAACACGGGAGGTAAGATATGTTGTATGCATGTCTAGGATAAATGATTTACAGACTTAAAAAGCTTTGACCAAATTGTTTTCTTCTATGGTGAAAAATTAGTATATTTGCAATGTGAAGCTAATTATTTACTTTTATTATTATAAAGAAATGCTGTTTGGTTTCCCTGCGTATGATTGGTGCAAATAAGATAGATGTCTTCTGTAACTAAGAAGTTGACCTTTATAAAAAAAAATTGAGTGATTAAAATAGTACATTCATGAACATTCATTGTTGCAATTAGTAGTTTTCCTGCTCCCTTCTCTAACCCCTTCCCTCTTCCCATCTCAGGTAATAAGTTGCCTTTTCATTACAAGATGGTGAACTAAGCCTGGAGGAGGAGGAGGAGGAGGAGGAGGTAGAAAGCTGGAAAGGTTAAGTGATTGGAGAAGGAAATGAAAAATGAAGCACAATTTTGGAAACTAAAATTTTGTTTTTGTAGGAAGAGCAAGAAAAACAATTTTCTGGAGAGGGATGAATAATTGTTTTTAGAGAGATGTGCAAGTGTCTAATTTAATATGTAGATACAGTAAGTAATGAACTAACATTAGTATGTTGGTCTTTCATGCTAGTTGAAAGAATGGATCTTAAGGGTTGGGAAGTCACGTTTGTGTTTAATTGAGTATTTCAGTAGTTCAATTTCATTTTACAAAATAGAGGAAGTGCTGCCTCTTTTTCAATTTAATTGAGGATTTCAGATCTCTGGTTAAATTCAGAAAAAGAGCTCTACATACAGTCTTTTATACTTAAAATTATTTGTGTCTGAGCTCAAAATTATAAAAGCACACCTACAACTGTGCCATGTAATAATGTCTTTGGAAAACTGTGACTAACATTATCTTGTCATTGATTTGGGTGGATTGGGTTTCAGGATTTATAAGTTTGTAGTGGATATTCAGACACTTGGCTCCTTTCACAAATCACTGACAGATTCAGAAGAACAAATTGCATTAATTGCTTACAGAGCGACTTTGATGTTTATTTAAGTTTTATGTGAATGACAGTATTCTGCATTTGTTTGATAGTGTCTACTGTTAATAATCTTTATGAAATTTTTCTGGTCTCCTTGCAATTAGACCATAAGACAGGAGGAGAATTAGGCTATTCAGCCCATTGAGTCTGCTCTGACATCCCATCACGGCTGATCCTGGATCCCACTCAATCCCATACACCTGCCTTCTTGCCATATCTTCTGATACCCTGACCAATCAGAAAACAATCAACTTCTACCTTAAATATACGCACGGACTTGGCCTCCACCGCAATCAGTGGCAGAGCATTCCACAGATTTACTACCCTCTGGCCAGAAGTCTGTAAATCATTTACCCTCCTTGCCTCTGTTCTAAAAGGTTGCCTCTCAATTTTGAGGCTGTGCCCTCTAGTTCTGGATATCCCCAACATAGAAAACATGCTCTTCATATCCACCCTGTCTGTCCTTTCAACATTCGGTAGGTTTCATTGAGATCCCCACGCATTCTTCTAAATTCCAGTGAGTTCAGGCCCAAAGCTGCCAAATGCTCCTCATATATTAACCCCTTCACTCCCAGAATCATCCTCGTGAACATTCTCCAATGACAACGCATCCTTTCTGAGATACGGGGCCCAAAACTGTTGACAATACTCCAAGTGCAGCTTGACTAGTGTCTTACAAAGGCTCAGCATTGTCTTCTTGTTTTTATATTCTTTTCCCCTTGAAATAAATGCCAACATCGTATTTGCCGCCTTTACCACATGGTGTCCGCTTTCAGTTCTTGCTCAGCTCATTGCTGAGAGTTTCCCGTGGCAGTAAAGGGGAAAATCTGATTCTGCTCAGCCCCCACGTGCACCAGCCTCAGCAAGTTTTGGCTAGTGTATTACAAGAGAAACAGTCAACGATGGAAGGTTACACACCCCACATGTTGACTCTTTCTCATTCCACCGATGCTGTCCAACCTGCTGAGTTTTCAAATATTTTCTGTTTTTGTTTCAGATTTCTGGCATCTGCGGTTTTTGAGATTTAAGTTAGTCTATCTTTGTTGTTCACTACTTGAAGTTCTTGTACTAGCTGTTAAATCCTCTGAGGAAGCATCAGTGCATATGGTGACAGGTTGGTTAAGATGTATTCGGATTAACAATATTTGTTTTTGCTTTCAGTGTGAATTGATGGTTGCAAACAATTCATTTGGGAAGAATGAAGCTGTTCTTGTTAATCTGCTTTGGGCATTGCAAGGCCATCTCCTCTCCTGGTGTTACTTGCAGCTGAAGGGAAGTGATGTCTTGTCTGTTCAACGTGCCAGTGAAATTCTCCTTAACTGTACGTGCTACGTGTTTTACACTCCACTCCTGTTTGTTTCAGCCCCAGTGGAAACTGCTTAACAAAGACCATCATCCTCTTTTATATCTGAACCATGTTTCCAGTATTTAAGAAACCTTAGAATATGTCTACCTTGAATCGTATTTCTTAGTTAGTTCGCCCTGTAATTTAACTTCCATTGCTTGATAAAATTTGAGTCTTTGGCCCAAAAAGTAGAGTAAATTAAAAAAATTCAACTCAAGATAACTTAATTTTAAAATCAATAACTAATACTGTGTATTGATCAGTTAGTCTGGGATTTGTTGCAATTGTATTTTAGTCTCCCAATATTACTTTGGTGGATTTTACAGCAGAATCAATATATTAAAAAGTTTTGTATTGATGTAAGGCTTCTACATCCTTGGGTGTCCTTGTAACTGACAAATTACTTTTGATGTGAAATTATTGTTTAATGCAGAGAAATATACATATCGCACTAAAGGCAATAAGATAAAATGACCAGATTTAGTGTTCAGTATTGGTTCCTTTGATTAATGACACAGGATTTGTTGTGCTTACTTCGGAGGGCATGCAGGTTGTTGACTTAAGGCTGCAGTTGAAGGAGAACACTGTATGCTATGAGCAATTTTATGCTAGATTTGGCATTCCAAGTTCCATTTAATTGTGTCTGTATTCAGAACTTGTGAGCCAATGCATTAATTAATGTTGATAACTGGAATGTAATTAGCATATATTAGAGACTCAGTTTAACCATATAACAATTTCAGCATGGAAACAGGCCATCTCGGCCCTTTGTTATGCCTTGACTAATAAATCAAATGTTTGTGGCTTCAAAGTACACTCCATAATCTAAGATGACCCTTAAGCATGGTACTGAGACCGTGGTATAATTGTATTGTCAGAATTGCAGGATTTTAAATGAGCTGTTATGGAGAATCTGACAGAATTAAACAATCTTGTAGGATTGCTTGAAGGACAGTGAGAAGTTTCTCCTTATCTACAGACAGTTCATTTGATGATACACTTCTAAAATAATACGTTCCCTGGAATGCCCCTTGTGTGACCTGAGGAAATGGCAAGGGTCTGCACTGTGTCTCTCTGATCTGACCTAATTGAATTGAGCAGTCAGGTGTACCAGAGCCACTGTATTCAGTTTTTAACGTTAATTATATTCTAAGTTTAATAAAAAGTGAGTAGTCTAGTTTGATTTGCTGTCATTACTTCACATCCATCCCAGAAATGATGGATATGGTAGAAAAGTTTTATGTTGACTGCTGCGTGTCTCATGACTCTTGTGTTAGCTGACATTTAAAATACTCTACAGTCCGATTAGATATGGTAAAACTCTGATCTGCTATCCAACTAGATTCGCTAGGATTTTGCTGGGACTGGATGGTTTGAGTTATGAAGAGATACTGGATAGGCTAGGGCTGTTTTTCCTGGAGCAAAGGAGGCTTTTGGAGGTTTGTAAAATCAAGTGGGGGTGGAGGGGATAGAAAAGGCAAAGGTGGATACAATTACAACATTTTAAAAACATTTCCGTATGTATGGATTGGGAAGGTTTTCAGGATGTGGGCCAGATGAAGCACCTTGTTTGAGTTGGGTGAAAGGGTCTATTTCCAAGTCGTATAACTCCATGCCTCAGAATATCTGGAATTTTGTATGGTTGGTATTTGATTCACCAGCTGATGTTTCCTGATCTCCCCTAAAATTCAGTGGGATTTTAGTTTCTGTGTGGTGGTACCAAGAATGAACAGTGTTTTGAACCAATTTAGTCCTGGATCTGACATGATTAGTGAAATATTCATTCCACTGAAATAGAGAATAGATACCAGAAACACCAGATTTATTATTGACCACAATATTGTCCAACAGATGTCGAACATCACATTGCCAGTGCATCTAATGTCTTGGATTTCCTAATGCTGAACTGCAGTGGGAATAAGCTCACGGCAAAGCTAAATGACTCCTTCCTTGCTATGGCGACTAGACAACTGGTAAGTGAGTCAAAGAATGCAAAGTCCATTCCTTCTAAAACCCATTTTAATTGTTTTCAAAACATTTAAAAATGACAAGTAGATGCAATAAGAAAATAATTTCTATATCATTTTGAATAGTTACAATGTATAATTTGTTAAATTATAAAAGATATGTTGTCAAACCTGGTATTTCACTATCATTTTCTATTTTATATTGTATTGCTACCATTCAAATTACTTTTACATCATTACGCTAAATTACAGATTTTTATTGAAAGGTGCAACATTAGTAAAGATTAGATTAGTATCATGGTTGAAATATGATTTTCCATGCTTGCTGTTGTCTGTAATTCTTCTCGAAGGTAGTTTATAGGTCAGCCCAGGAAGACTGAATGAGAATTTGATTAGATGTGAACATATAAAAGAGAAATTTTGCAGCAGGGTAAGGTGACACTGGCAGAGATGTCGGCAGAGCAGCAATAACTGGAGTTTCTGGAAGGATCGGTTCACTCCAAAGAAGTATTCTAAAGGGAGGATGAGCGATTGTCAGGGGAAATCAAAGACAGTATAAGAACAAAAGAGAGGGCATACAGTATAGCAAAAACTAGTGGGAAACTTTAAAAAACCCATAGGCAACAATTAAAATAGCAGTAAGGTGAGAAAAGATGAAATATGAAGGTAAGTTAGCCAATAATATCAGAGAGCATAGCAGAAGTTTTTTTTCTGATACATAAAGTGTAAAGGACTGGACATCAGACTGCTGAAAAATGACACTGGAGAGGTTGTAATGAAGAACAAAGAACTAGCAGACAATCTGAATAAGTGTACCACTGAAGACACCAGCACTACGCCAGAAATTCAGGAGTGTCAGGGGGCAGAAGTGAATGTAGTCGCTATTACTAAGGAGAAGGTGCTGGGAAACTGAATATCTGTCAGCTGAACTGGATTGACTACACCCCAGGATTCTGAAAGAGGTAGCTGAAGAGATTTTGGTGGCATTAACAGTGATCGTTCTGGAAAATCACAATTGTCACTCCATTCTTAAAAGCGGAGAGGTGCAAAAGACAGGAAATTATAGGCCAGTTAGCCTAATTTCAGTTGTTGGAGTCCATTATTAAGGATGATGTTTGGGGTACTTGGAGGGTCACAATAAAATTGTTGAAAGTCAGCATGGTTTCCTTAAAGGGAAATCTTTCCTTACAAATCTGTTGGAATTCTTTGAGGAAATAACAAGCAGGATAGAAAAAGGAGAATCAGTGGATCTTGTTTACTTGGATTTTCGAAGACCTTTGACAAGGTGCCACACTTAAGGCTGCTAAGCAAGATAGGAGCCCATGGTCTTACAGGAAAGATATGAGCATGGGCAGAAGATTGACTGACTGGCACTAGGCGAATATTGGGAATAAAAGGGACCTTTTCTAGTTGGCTGTCAGTGACCAGTAGTGTTTTGCAGTGGTCAGTGCTGGGTCTGCTACTTTTCACAGTATATATTAGTAATATGGATGATAGAATTGATGGCTTTGGCCAGGTTACAGATGATATAAAGATAGGTGGAGGGGCAGGTAGTGTTGAGGAAGCAGGGAGTCTGCAGAAGGACTTGGACAGATAGGAGAATTGGCAAATAGAATATAGTGCAGTGAAGTGTATGGTCATGCACATGGTAGAAGGAGTAGATGTGTAGGCTTTTTAAAATGGGGATCAAATTTAGAAATCTGAAGTGCAAAATGACATCGGAATCCTAGTGCAGGATTCCCTAAAGGTTAGCTTGTAGGTTGAGTTGTTAGTAAAGAAAGCAAATGCATTGTTAGCATGAGAAATAAAATGGATGATCTTGAAATTCAGCTACAGGTGGGCAAGTATGACATTGTGACCATCTATGAAACTTGACTAAAGGATGGCTGCCATTGGGAGCTGAACATCCAAGGATATATGGTGTATTGGAAAGCTAAGTTAGTAAGTAGAAGAGGTGGTGTGGCCCTGTCTATAAGAAATAATATTAAATCGTTAGAAAGGGATGACATATGATCGGAAGGTGTAGAGTCTCTATGGGTTGAGTTAAGAAATGGCAAGGGTAAAAGGGTAAATGGCAGTTGTATACAGGCCTCCAAACAGCAGGAGATGGAAAAGGCATGTTAAAAGGGCAATGTCACGATAATTGTTGGGGATTTTAACATGAAAGTGGATTGGGAAAATCAGGCTGGTACTGGACCTCAAGAGAGAGAATTTGTAGAATGTCTAAGGGATGGCTTTTTAGAACAGCTTGTTGTTAAGCCCACTAGGGGATCGGTTGTGCTGGATTGGGTGTTGTGCAGTGATCTGGAGGTGATAAGAGAACTTAAAAGTTAAGGAAACCTTAGAGGACAGTGATCACAGTATGACTGAGTTCACTTTGAAATTTGAGAAGGAGAAACTAAATTCCAATGTGTTGGTATTTCAGTGGAATAGAGGAAATTACAGTGGTATGAGAGGGGAACTGGCCGAGGTTGGCTGGAAAGAAACACTAGTAGGAAGGACAGCAGAGCTGAAATGGCTGGAGTTTCTGTGAAAAACGAGGGAAGTGCAAGACATATATTACAAATAAGAAATTTTCGAATAGAAGAAGGACACTACCATGGCTGACAAGTGAAGTCAAAACCAAAGTGAAAGCAAAAGAGAGGGCATACAAAGAAGCCAAAGCTAGTGTGAAGCTAGAGGATTGGGAAGCTATTAAAAACTTGCAGAAGGAAACTAAGAAGGTCATTAGGAAGGAAAAGGTGGATTATGAAAGGAAGCTGGTGACTAATATCAAAGAAGATACCAAAACCTTTTTTAAGTATATAAGGGGTAAAAGAGTTGAGGATAGATATAGGACCAATAGAAAATGACGCTGGAGATACTGCAATGAGAGACACAGAGATGGCAGAGGAACTGAATGCCTATTTTGCATCAATCTTCACAGTGAAAGACATCTGCAGTATACTGGACATTCAAGAGTGTCAGGGAAGTGAAAATTATGACTGAGAAGGTGCTTAGAAAGCATAATGGTCTGAGGGTGGATAAATCTCCTGGACCTCATGGAATACAGCCTTGGTGCATTGAATACAAAGAAGGAAGAAGCTGCAGAGATTGTGGAGGCATTAACAATGATCTTTCAAGAATCGATAGATTCTGGCATTGTACCGGTTGACTGGAAAATTGCAAATGTTACTCCACTATTTAAGAAGGGTGGGAGGCAGCAAAAAGGAAACTATAGACCTGTTAGCCTGACATCAGAAGTTGGAAAATTCTTGGAATCAGTAGTTAGGGATGAGATTACAGAGTATCTGGAGGCACATGACAAGATAGGCCAAAACCAACATGGTTTCCTGAAAGGAAAATCCTGCCTGACTAACCTACCTTAATTTTTTGAGGAAATTACAAGCAGGGTAGACAAAGGAGATGCAGTGGATGTGGTGTACATGGATTTTCAGAAAGCCTTTGATAAGGTGCCGCACAGGAGGCTGCTTAGCAAGATAAGAGCCCGTGGAATTACAGGGAAGATACTAGCATGGGTGGAGCATTGGTTGATCGGCAGTAAACAGAGAATGGGAATAAAGGGATCCTATTCTGGCTAGGTGCTGGTTACCAGTAGAGTTCCACAGGGGTCAACGTTGGAACCGTTGCTTTTTACAATGTATGTCAATGATTTGGACTATGGAATAAATGGATTTGAGACTAAATTTGCCGATGATACAAAGATAGGTTGAGGAGCGGGTAGTGTTGAGGAAACAGAGACCCTGCACAGAAACTTGGATAGTTTAGGGGAATGGGCAAAGAAGTGGCAAATGTTGGAAAGTGTATGATCATACACTTTGGTGGAAGAAATAAACGGGCAGACTATTATTTAGATGGAGAGAGAATTCAAAACACAGAGATGCGAAGAGACTTGGAAGTCCTCGTGCAGGATACCCTAAAGGTTAACCTCCAGGTTGAGTCGGTGATGAAGAAGGCGAATGCAATGTTGGCATTCATTTCTAGAGGTATAGAATATAAGAGTGGGGATGTGATGTTGAGACGCTATAAGGCACTCGTGAGACTAGATTTTAGAGTATTGTGTGCAGTTTTGGGCTCCTTATTTTAGAAAGGATATACTGCCATTGGAGAGGGTTCAGAGAAAATTCACGGGAATGATTCCAGGAATGGGGGGGGGGTTACCGTATGAGGAACATCTGGCAGCTCTTGGGCTGTATTCCTTGGAGTTCAGGAGAATGAGGGGGCATCTCATAGAAATGCTCCAAGTGTTAAAAGGCCTGAACAGATTAGATATGGCAAAGTTATTTCCCTTATTAGGACAAGAGGGCATGACTTAAGGATTGAAGGACGTCCATTTAGAACAGAGATGCGGACAAATTACTTTAATAGGAGGGTGGTAAATCTGTGGAATTTATTGCCACCAGCAGCTGTAAAGGCCAAGTTATTGGGTGTATTTAAGGCAGAGATAGATAGGTTCTTGATTAGCCAGGGGATCAAAGGGAGTGGGGGGAAGGCAGGGGAGTGGGGATGACTGGAGGAATTGGATCAGCCGTGATTGAATGGCGGAGCAGACTCAGTGGGCCGATTGGCCTACTTCTGCTTCCATATCTTATGGTCTTATTTTGAGAAGACTAGAATATAAAAGCAAGGATGTGAAGCTGAGATGTTATAAGGCATTGGTTATTGGAGTATTGTGAGCAATTTTGGGTTTCATATCTAAAAGAGGATGTGGTGGCATTGGAGTGAGTTGGAGGAGGTTTGTGGAAATGTAAAAATTAACTTGAGGAACGTTTGATGCCAGTGGACCTGTACTTGCTGGAGTTTAGAAGAAGGAGGGGAGATCTCATTGAAACCTACTGAATATTGAAAGAGCTGCATAGAGTGTACGTGGTGAGGATGTTTTCAGTAGAGGGAGAGTCTGGGAACAGAAGGCACTGCCTCAGAATGGAAGGACATTTCAGAATCGAGGTGAGGAATTTCTTTAGCCAGTGGGTGGTGAATTTGTAGAGATGGCTGTGGAGACAAAGTCATTGGTTACATTTAAAGCAGTGATTTGATAGGTTCTTGAGTAGCTAGGTCATCAAAGGTTATAGGAAGAAGGCAGGAAAATTGAGTTCAGCCATAATTGAATGGCAGAGCTGACTAGATGGGCCAAATAGCCTCATTTCCTTGTGTCTTATGGCAGTGTGTTCCAGATTTTAATCACCTTCTGGATGAAAAAAAAGTTTTTCCTCAGATTTTCCTCTAAACTTGCTCCTCATCTTAAACTATACTTCATAGTCTTGTACGTCTGTGCAATGGGGAAAGGATTTCTTTGCTACCTACCCTATACATCTGCATCGTAATTCTGCTTCCCTCTATTAGAGCCTTCCTCAATCTCCTTTGCTCTAAGGTAAACAGACCCTGCTTATTCAGTTTCTCCTGAATGCTCTTATAATTGCATCTGTTCTGTGCCTTCACCCGTGTAATCATGTGGTGCTGTGGTGCATACAATATCCCAGCTGAGGCCTAACCAGTTTTATGAAGTTGTATCATGTCCACTCTACGCATGCTCTGTGCCCAGCTAATGAAGACAAATACCATGTGGGCTGCCTGCACTATGCTGCCTAACTGAGGGAGTTTTGGGACTTGATTACCAAGGTCACTTTGCTCCTTAATATGCCCTGGGGCCTCACCATTCGTGATATATGGCCTATAGCTGTTCTGAAAGCAGGCTAAGCTGCACCATGTGGTAACATCTATTGTTGGATTTCCAGGACTTTGTTTTAAATTTAATTTCCAGTATTTACCATTTGTTCCACTCTTTCCCCTCAGCTTTCCTCATCAGTTACACTTCAAATATTTTTTATTGTTAAAGGTAATCTTTCTGTTGGAACTTCATAACTTGGAAATCCCTCACTGTGATCTGCTGCAAGCTTTTGCTCCACTGGCAAAGAAGTTGAAGATCCTCTGCAGTGAAACTGGTGATGATTTTATCAAGGTAATGCCTGTATTCAATGTGTTTTTTCAGTGTAATCTTTTGGCTTATGCCACATAAAGGTGCCTGACAGGGTGGCGTGGAAACTGCTTCAAAAACAAATTGTTTTGATTTTGATTAATAGCTTGGCGGTGAGAACCTGGAGAAATCTGAGGAGCCAGTGTTTCTCAGGATGTGGAGCATGGAGTCTACTCACAACTATGAAAACAATAGTCATGCAACTACTGTTTTTGTTTGTCCGGGTGCAACATTATTTGAAGTGGAGTTTGATGAAAAATGTGAAACAGAAAAAAGGTATTGTTCAATTTCAATTTCACCTGGAAATTCTATCTATAAAATAAAGTGACCTAGTTTCAGGGTAAAAGGTTGGCTTCCTTCTGTAGGTCATTAATGGAGGATTTAAGATGGGGGTAAAGAGAAACCCTGGCAGGAGAGGCTAATAGTTATCTTGGTAATTCTACTTTACTTCATCATTTGCTTGATCAGTTTAAACTAATTTATTTACCTTCATTTGTTCAACAAATTAAACCCTGTCCCTATATACATATATGTCACCATATACAACCCTGAGATTGTTACGGGCATACTTAGTAAATCCTAAAAACAAAATGGAATCAAAGAAAGATGACACCCAACAGGACAGACGAACACCAATGTGCAGACAAGAAACTGTGTAAATACAAAAGAAAAAACAGAAATAATCATCATAATAGATAGATAAGCATTAACTAATGAGAAGATGAGATGAAGATTCCTTGAAAGTGAGTCCATTGTTGTGGGAACAGTTCTATGATGGGATGAGTGAAGTTATCCCCCCGGTTCAGATCCTGATGGCTGAGGGATAAAACTGTTTCTAAACCTAGTGTGGGTCTTGGGGTGGTACTCCTGTACTACCTTCCTGATGACAACAGTGAGAATAGAGCGTGGCCTGATTGGTGAGGTCCTTGATGATGACTGCTGCTTTCTTGTAACAGTACTCCATGCAGATGTGCTCAATGGTGCAGAAGGTTTTACCTGTGATGAATCAAAACAGGGGCAGATGAGTTGAACAGGTACTTTGGATCTGTCTTCACTAGGGAAGACACAAACAATCTCCCAGATGTAATAGTGGCCAAAGGAACTAGGGTAAAGGATGAACTGAAGGAAATTTATATTAGGCAAGAAACGGTGCTGGATAGACTGTTGAGTCTGAAGGCTGATAAGTCCCCGGGACCTGATGGTCTGCATCCCAGGTACTTAAAGAGGTGGCTCTAGAAATCATGGACGCATTGGTAATCATTTTCCAATGTTCTATGGATTCAGGAACAGTTCCTGCTGACTGGAGGGTGGCTAATGTTGTCCCACTTTTCAAGAAAGGAGGGAGAGAGAAAACAGGGAATTATAGACCAGTTAGCCTGACGTTAGTGGTGGGAAAGATGCTGGAGTCAATTATAAAAGAGAAAATTACGACAGATTTGGATGGCAGTAGAAGGATCAGTCCAAGTCAGCGTGGATTTATGAAGGGAAAATCATGCTTGACTAATCTTTTTTTTGAGGATGTAACTATGAAAATGGACAAGGGAGAGCCAGTGGATGTAGTGTACCTGGACTTCCAGAAAGCTTTTGATAAAGTCCCACATAGGAGATTAGTGGGCAAAATTAGGGGACATGGTATTGGGGGCAGAGTACTGACATGGATTGAAAATTGGCTGGCTGACAGGAAACAAAGAGTAGCGATTAATGGGTCCCTTTCGGAACGGCAGGCTGTGACCAGTGGGGTACCGCAAGGTTCGGTGCTGGGACCACAGCTGTTTACAATATACATTAATGATTTAGATGAAGGGATTAAAAGGAACATTAGCAAATTTGCCGATGACACAAAGCTGGGTGGCAGTGTGAAATGTCAGGAGAATGTTATGAGAATGCAGGGTGACTTGGACAGGTTGGATGAGTGGGCAAATGTATGGCAGATGCAGTTTAATGTGAATAAATGAGAGGTTATCCACTTTGGTGGCAAGAACAGGAAGGCAGATTACTATCTAAATGGAGTCAAGTTAAGAAAAGGGGAAGTACAACGAGATCTTGGTGTTCTTGTACATCAGTCAATGAAAGCAAGCATGCAGGTACAGCAGGCAGTGAAGAAAGCTAATGGCATGCTTGCCTTTATAACAAGAGGAATTGAGTATAGGAGTAAAGAGGTCCTTCTGCAGCTGTACAGGGCCCTGGTGAGACCCCACCTGGAGTCTCGTGTGCAGTTTTGGTCTCCAAATTTGAGGAAGGACATTCTTACTATTGAGGGAGTGCAGCGTAGGTTCACAAAGTTAATTCCCGGAATGGCGGGACTGTCATATGTTGAAAGATTGGAGTGACTGGGCCTGTATACACTGGAATTTAGGAGGATGAGAGGGGATCTGATTGAAACATATGATTATTAAGGGATTGGACACACTGGAGGCAGGAAGCATGTTCCCGCTGATGGGTGAGTCCAGAACTAGAGGCCACAATTTAAGAATAAGGGGTAGGCCATTTAGAACAGAGATGTGGAAAAACTTTTTCACCCAGAGAGTGGTGGATATGTGGAATGCTCTACCCCAGAAGGCAGTGGAGGCCAAGTCTCTGGATGCATTCAAGAGAGAGTTAGATAGAGCTCTTATAGATAGCGGGGTCAAGGGATATGGGGAGAGGGCAGGAACGGGGTACTGATTGTGTATCATCAGCCATGATCACAGTGAATGGCGGTACTGGCTAGAAGGGCCAAATGGCCTACTCCTGCACCTACTGTCTAAAACACAAAAATACAACTGCAGATGCTGTGGATCAAAGAATACGTACACGACGCTGGAAGAACTCAGCAGGTCAGGCAGCATCTGTGAGAAAAGAGTAGCCAACGTTTCGTGCCGAGACCCCTTGAAGGTTTTCATCATGAAGGGTGTCGGCCCGAAACGTTGGCTACTCTTTTCTCACAGATGCTGCCTGACCTGCTGAGTGCTTCCAGCGTCGTGTACGTATTCTTTACTTGTGATGGACTGGGCTGTATCCACTACTTTTTATAGGCTGATTGTTGGAAGCCATTAGTATTTCTATACAAGCCTATGATGCATCTACACATCTATAGAAGTTTGACAGTATTTTAGCTGTCATGCCGAATCTTGGCAAACTTTGAAGGAATTAGATTACAATGCTTTCTTGGTAATTGCACAGGGCCCACATCAGATCCTCTGAAATAATAAATAACACTGAGGAATTTAAAGTTGCTGACTCTCTCCACCTCTCCCCCCGATAAGGACTGGCTCATGGACCTCAGATTTCCTCCTCCTGAAGTCAATAATCAGCTCCTTGATCTTGCTGACATTGAGTGAGAGGTTGTTGTGGCACCACTCAGCCAGATTGCCATTCTCCCTCCTGCATGCTGATTTATCTCCTTTGATTTGACCAACAACAGTGGTGTCATCAGCAAACTCGAGTATGGCACTGGAGCTGTGCTTAGCCTCACAGTCAAAAGTGTAAAGTGAATAGAGCAGGGGGCTAAGCACACAGCCTTGTGGTACACCTGTGCTGATGGAGATCATGAAGGAGATATTGTTACCACTCAGAGCAAACTGGGATTTACAAGTGAGGAAATCAACGGTCTAATTGCACAAGGAGGTATTGGCACATAGGTCTTGAAGCTTGCTGATTAGTTTTGAGGGGATGATCTCCTTTATGCTTTAATGAATGAGTTAGCAATGACTTGAAGTTTGATGTCCAAACATGCATGTGTCATCTGTATACTGCATTAGTAATTGGTTGGAATTTGAACTGGTTTATTATTATAATTGTCACATGCATCAATATACAGTGAAACGCTTGTCTTCTGTACTGTTCATACAGATTGGTAATTCAGGCAGTAGCATGCTGCTCCTGTGAGATGTGGGATTCCAGGGTACCTAACGGTCTCCCTCGTGACTACATCTGCAGGAAGTACACCAGGCTTCAGCTCCTGACTGACAAGGCCAGGAACTGGAGCACTTGGAGCCACCTACAAGGCTGAAAGCTTCATAGACGAGACTTTTACTGGGGTGGTCACACCCAGAGTTCAGACTTTTGATAGTAGATGGGTGAGCACCAGGAGAAGTAAGGGGAGTAAGCAGTTAGTACAGGCTTCCCCTGTTGCTATTCCCGTCAAGCTGCAAAAGAGGTTGGGATGGTGTGTTAGGTTGCCAGGTGTTGGGGTTCTGGATGTATCAGAGGGGCTGCAGAAGATTCTCAAGATGGAGGGTGAGCAGCCAGTAGTTCTGGTATTCATTGGCACCAATGACATGGGTAGAAAGGGGGAAGTGGTCCTGCTCAGTGAGTATATGGAGATAAGGAAGAGACAAGAGCAGGACCTCCAAGGTAGTAATCTCTGGGTTACACCCAGTACAGTTCAGATCAGTTCAGTTTCAGTTTATTGTCATTTAGAAACCACAAATGCAGTGCAGTTAAAAAATGAGACAACGTTCCTCCAGAATGATATCACAAAAGCACATGACAAAACAGACTACACCAGAAAATCCACATAACGTTTGGCAATCCCCAATCCAGAGTCAGGAGAGGCTGCTGCATATTAATATCGCGCTACCATCTTAGTGCGTTCCCCCGGAAAGGAGCTCCAAATCCACCAGACAAAACAAGACTACCCAGACACACCAAGTCAGGAGACCAACTCTACTACCCAACAAACCAAAAACTAAAGCTACAAGACCTACACAAAACCACATAGTTACATATAGTTATAGTTAACATATATTTACAACAGTGCAGACAATACCATAATTGATTAAAAAAAAACAGGCCATGGGCACAGTAAAAATAGTCCAAAGATGTTAAAAGACTATAAGTTTGAAAGAAACCACCACACAGTTTTCACAAGTCCCCAGGGTCCTCAGTACCACGTGCTAGTCAGGTCAGGAATAAGATGATTGCACAGATGAATGAGTGGTTGAGGAAATGGTGCATGGGGTAGGGTTTCAGATTTCTGGATCATTGGGATCTCTTCTGGGGAAGGTCTGACTTGTACAAAAAAGACGAGTTACATCTGAACCCAAGGGGGACCAATATCCTTGTTGACAGGTTTTCTAGAACTTTTGGGGAAGGGTTAGACTAAGTTTAGAAGCGGAGTGATAGGGTTGAGGAAGGGGCAGTTAGTATACAAGTCGATGCATTATGTAGTGAGACTATGAGGAAGGACAGACAGATGATGGGGTAAAATTGCAGTCAGTGGATGAGTTGAAGTGTAATATTAGAGCAAAATAAAAGATGATACATATAGGACTGAAGGTGTTATATTTGAATACATGAAGTGTATGGAATGCGGTAGATGATTGAGACGGGCAGATATGACATTGTGGGCTGAAATAAAGATCATAGTTATTAAGAGCTTGACATCCAAGGATACACCTTGTATTGAAAGGACAGGCAGTTAGGAAGAGAATGGGATGGCTCCGTGGGGAAGCTTCAAGGGTAAAAAGTTCCTAATAGGAGTTATATACAGGCTGCCAAATAGTAGCCAGGATATAATTTTCAACGGGAAATTAAAAAAGCCATGTAATAGCGGCAATGTTACAAAATCCTTGGGGATTTCAATATGTGGGTAGATTGGGAAACTCAGTTTTGTGCTGGACCCCAAGAGAGGGAATTTGTAGAATGCATATGAGATGGCTTTTTAGAGCAACGTATGGTTGTGCCCACTGGGGAAAGACAATCCTGGATAGGATGTTATGTAATGAACCAGATTTGATTAGGGAGCTTAAGGTGAAGGAACTTCTGGGAGACAGTGATCATAATATGATGGAATTGACAGGGACAAGATAAAGTCAGATATATCTGTATTACAGTGGAGTAAAGGGAATTTCAGAGGCATGAGAAAAGCTGATTGGAAGCAGTCACTAGCAGAGATGGGGACTGAGGAACAATGTCTGCATTTTCTGGGTGGAGTCCGGGATAGATGTTGTATATCCCAAATGTGAAGATGTATTCTAGAGGGATAATGAGGCAACTGTGGCTGACCAGGGAAGTCAAAGACAGCATGAAAACAAAAGAGAGTGCATATAATCTAGAAAAGTTTGTGGGAAATTAGGGGATTGCAAAGCTTTTAAAAACCTACAGAAGGCAATTCGAAATGAAAAGGGGAGAAAAGATTAAATATGAAGGCAAATTACCCAATAATATCATCTAGTCCATGGTGAACCACTTAAACCTCCATCGACCTGCACCTGGACCATAGCCCTCCATAACCCTACCATCCACGCACCTATACAAACATCTCTAAAATGATGAAATCAAGCTCACGTGCAACACTGGCAGCTCATTCCACACTCTCATAATCCTCTGAGTGAAGAAGTTTCCTCTTGTATTAACCCTATATATACTCCTCATACTTTTGTATACCTCTATCAAATCTCCTCTCAATCTTGTGCATGCCAAGGAATAAATTTAATCTTACTTTGTAACTCAGCACTTCCAGTCCCAGCAGCATCCTTGTATATTTTCTCTGTACTCTTTCAGCTGTTTTTACATCTTTCTTGTAGGTAGGTGACCAAAACTGCACACAATACTCTAAATTAGGCCTCACCAAACATAACACAACTTTAAAATAACATCCCATATCTTGTACGCAATATCCTATACGCAAACACGAGGAAATCTGCAGATGCTGGAAATCCAAGCAACACACACAAGATGCTGGTGGAACGCAGCAGGCCAGGCCAATGTATTCAGTACATTGATTTATGAAGGCCAGTGTGCCCGAACCTTGCTTTATCACCCTATCTAGCTATGCTGCCATCTTCAAAGAGTTATGGACCATATTTTCAGATCCCTTTGTTCTGCTGCTCTCCTCAGTGCCCTACTGTTCACTGTGTAAGACCTACCCAGGTCGATCCTACTGAAGTGCAATACCTTGCACCTGTCTGCATTAAACTGCATCTGCCGTTTTTCTAGCTGGTGCAGATCCTGCCACAAGCTCTGATAGTCTTCTTCGCTGTCTACTACACACCCAGCCTTGGTGTTATCCACAATCTTGCTGATCCAGCCAACCACATTATCATTCAGACGTTGATATAGATGACAAACAACAACAGACCCAGCACCAATCCCTATGGCATTCCACAAGTCAGGCCTCCAGTCAGAGAGGCAACCATCTATGAGTACTCTCTGGCTTCTCCCACAAAGCCAATGTCTAATCCAATTTACTACCTCATCTTGACCAGCCTCCCATGTGGGACCTTGTCAAATGTCTTGCTGAAGGCAATGTAGACAACATTCACCACCCTTGCCTTCATCAACTTTCCTGGGAATTTCCTTGAAAGATGTTATTAGATAAGTTAGACATGACCTACCACGCACAAAGCCTTGCTGACTATCCCAAATCAGTCCCTGTCTATCTAAATATTCATATATCCAGCCCCTTAGAGTACCTATCAGTAACATTCCCACTGTTGATTTCAGGCTTACCAGCTTATAACTTCGTGGCTTAGTTTAGAGCCTTTCTTAAACAGCTGAATAACATGCGCTATCTTCCAATCCTCCACTACCTCTCCTGTCACCAAGGATGATATAAATCCTTATTAATGATAGGGTCTTTTAAGAGACTCCTGGATAGGTACATGGAGCTTAGAAAAATGGAGGGCTATGGGTAACCCTAGGCAATTTCTGAGGTAAGGACATGTTCAGCACAGCTTTGTGGGCCGAAGGGCCTGTATTGTGCTGCAGGTTTTCTATGTTTCTTAATATCTCTGGTAGGGCTCCTGCAGTTTCTGCATTTGCCTCCCACAGGGTCCGAGGGGACACCTTAGGGTGTTTTATCCACCCTAATTTGCCTCTAGACAACAAAAGTCGTCTCCTCTGTATCAGTATAGGGTCCATGGCCTTGCTGCTGCTGTGCCTTACTTCTGTAGACTCTCAGTCTGTCTTCTGAGTAAATATAGATACCATCATTTATCCATGGGTTCAGGGAACTCCAGATATTATGGTCCACCCCTTTTCTTTTTGGCTGGATGGTGACCCTGCATTGCTTGAACCCTTTTCTGGCTGATTTTTATTGCTGAGAAACTGTTTTACTGTCAGGTGGTTGTTCCAGCTCAGTTTTGTTACTTCACTAAGAAAATTCTGTTTTATCCCAGTTTAAAATGTTCAGTTAATTTTTCTCTGCCCTTGTCTACAACTATGCCAAATCTGAGTTATGATCACCTCCAAGATGTTCTCTGACTGATACCATTTCCATTTGCCCCACTTCATTCATTGGAGCATAAATCTAGAAGCTTACTCAACAACCCCCACTTGTGCCATGTACTGCCTAAAGACTTCTCGTGAACACGATTTAGCAATTTTCTGCACTGTGTTTAACTGATATCGATGATGGGATTAAGATAAGTGAAATCTCTTTCTAATATTGCCCCAGTACTCTGACACCTGTCTGCTATTTGCTTACAGATTTCTATCGACAGTTTGGAGATCTCTAGTCTGCTCTCAAAGGTTTTGATTCTGTAGTTCAATCCATTCACCTCATGATGATCTTTCTCATGTTATCATCCCAACCTACAGCTGTGATTGTTTCTTTAACCATATCAGTATTCACACCCTACTTTGTTTTTAAACCTGACTCTCTTTAAGCATGATTTATTAATAGCTAAGGTATTAATACAACAAGGTGTATTAATAAGGTATTAAGACAACAAGGTGTCTCATTTGTCTTCAGCTTATCTTTTCAGTTTATACTACTACATACCATGTAGGTTGCTTACTCCGATTTCAGCTAGCTTTTGACCTTTGTTAGCTCTGGCTTCTAAGCTATTTCACCCACTTCTTGACTCATTTTTTTTCCTTGTGAATCCATGCTGAGCATCACTCCCACTTCTGTCACCACAATGGTTTCAGCTGTCCTTAACAGTACTAGCAGGCCTGCCTGTGAAGATGTTGCTGCCAGTCATCTTGATATGGCTACCTGTGATCAGGGCAGGTCTCATCCTTCCTTGAACTGCTCTTGTATTCCAGGAATTTAAAGCCTTGTCTTTCTAGCCACTCATTCACTTGTTTTGTCCTCCTCTTCAACTGCTGACTGATGTGTGGCCCCGAGAGTGATGTAGGGATTCCTATGTGTGAGGTTATTTATTGGAGGATGTTAATTATAATTCAAATGCCTGGGTGATTGTGGAATACTTATTAGCACACTGTGCCAGATGGCTTGAAGACTTTTCAGCTTCAAAGAGCTCAGTAATTTTCTTTTAAAGGTATGATTACTTAGAGTTTACGGACTCCAGAGGGGTGAAAATGCGTTATGATGGGAAAGTTGGAACCGAGAAATGGCCAACGGTAAGATATTTTGTATAAGTTTTTATTCTTGTGCATTCTGCTCTGACGATTTTATGCTTTATTATATAACATACAAGGTACTTAAAGCTGTTCAATATAAAGGCCGTAGGCTGGTGTTTTTACTAATGTGTCCTAAATTTGGACTTTGTGGAGCATAGTGGCAGAGTGCAAACTTGCAGTGATTCCCCCAGAGCCTGCACTGTGGGGGAAATGCCTTTTAAATTCATGACAGGTTATATTTGCCAAGGGAACAATGAAACTGTTTATTGCAATAGAGAGGAATTGTGAGGAGAAAGTTAAGTATTGGTTGATTTCCAATTTGAATTAATTGAATTTTGTTAGAGTTTTAAAAAACATGTTAAATTATTTTATCTGTGTTAACTTTTGAAATAGTCTTGGAATATTTGCAAGTGTCATGGATATTTAGAAACAATCAAGGCCTTAATTGGTTTGAAAGGCTAATTTGGCTATTAAAACTTTCTTCAGGTGTTTTGTGGTTAAGGGATTGTTTGGGCTCACTTGCAAGAAGAGTATGTCACTGGAGAGTCTGGCATCACATGGAGATTCACTATTTGAATTTAATAAGTGTCAGAATGTTGACACTGACAGATCATCTGAATGCAAGTTTATATCCGCTTCTGTGGTTACTTGCTAGCAAAGGAAACTTTGCTGCTGACAGCAAATTGTACATATTATCTCAACCAAGACTTGTGTATATTATTTTGAAAGCCCTTCATTATAATAAACACCAGAGTTGAATATGTTGGCAAGCCCATGATCTATCAAGTCAATCAATACTGTACGGGTGATTGATGCAGATATCTTGGAACAGCTTCAAAAACGCAACCTGACTAAATTTCCTTTCTCCAAAAACACCATCAGAAAACTTGATTGAAGTAACCCATTAACTTTGGTGTATGCAAGTAATGAGCTTTATATATAACTGTGGTCCAAATCTAGCATACAGTATTTTTGGTGGGGCTTGATTGCAAATGAGCAGAAAATGGTTCTAACTTAGCACAATATGTCAAATGGCATTTGCTTTTTTTTGGGGGGGGGGGATCTGCAGCCATTTTTGAAAAATATTCACCATGGAAGAGAGGGATTTACTGGTTTTTGGGGGAGGTTGGTATTGGTTTATTGTTGTCACATGTACCAAGATGCAATGAGAAACCTGTCTTGGAAACTGTTTGTACAGATCAAATCATTGAGTTAGAATAAGGTAAAACAATACCAATGCAGAATAAAGTGTAAAACCTATTGAAAATGTTCTTTGCTGGTAAATGATAAAGTGCAAGATCATGCCAAGGTAGATTGTAGGGCCAGGAGTCCATCTTATCAGACATACTTGTAAAAAGCACTTCATCATACCTAGGCTTTTTGAACACTGAAGCTGTTAATAAACACAAGTTCTTGTTCACTGTTCAACATAATCCACCCCTTGATCAGCAATAGATTATTTTTGTGTTCAATAAACAATCTGCTGCAAGAGCTCAGTGGGTTGAGCAGTGCCTGTGGAGGGAAAAGAATTGTTAAAGTTCTTCCAGCAGATTGATTGTTGACCCAGATTCTATCACCTGCAGTTTCTTGTACCCAATATGATTTTGTTTGTGGTGGTGTGAGCACTACACTACTGTGTGGAAGAATTTTGATTCATCAGTTGAGATGGCCCAGAAGAATTTGTTTAGGGTAATTCAGCAATTTTTTTCTTTTCTTTTGAATTAAGATGTTGCTCCCAGTCATCCGTGATGGCCACTTATGGCCTGTACAAGTTCTACTCTCCCTGGATCTGATCTCCATCCCAAAGAATCTAACAATATAATTGGTCCTCAGATTGCTTCCATCCAGTAATATATGGAAAAGAAGACAGCTGAATGTTGAAGATTCTGGTGTCCCTCCAGTAGATGCTTTACCATATACCAGACACATCCTGAGTGTAACAATTCCCTACAGTCTACTTGAAATTTCATACATTTACTGGGTTCAATAACTTCTAGTACCGTAACCTTAGGAAGAGAACAACATTGTCACTCACAATTGCTGATCCTTTCTGTCCTTAGCAGTTTTCCAAGACAATTTAATGGCTTTCATGTTAAGGACCTGAGGATCTGGATTTTCATGAGAGGAAACTTTTGATTTGAAAATTGTACTCATTCCCAAAGATCAGTGTGTCTTCAGTAGTGAAAACAAGCCATTGGTGATGACATTGGAGTAATGAATAGCCGTGGCTCTGTGTAAAACTTCGCTTACACTTTTGTTTGTTTTTGCAGTTAGTGACATTTAAAGCAGGCCCAAGGCTGCAGTTTCTCTTCCACTCTGACAATTGTAACAATGAATGGGGATACAAGTTCATGGTGAAAGCATATGGTCTGCCAGATGTGCGTGTACCTTGGGTTGCAGATTTACAGCTTCTTGTGTCTCGACTTATGGGCTGCCTTGCCTCCCGTGCACTGTCTTTGAATTCTGCCTGTGGTAAGACGCTAACTTTTCATTTAAAACAGTTGAACAAGTCTAAGCACAATTTATGTACATTCTCGGAGGTTTACCAACATCTGTAGTTATGTTAATGCTGCCAATTGGCCACATATATATCATACAAAGGAATTTGTATGTTATAGTTTGCATTGGATCTTTGCAATTGGGGATGGTTTATTTCAACAATGTGAGCAAGGTTGAAAGTCAGATACCAGCGGATACAGCTTGACTTGTTCATTGTGCTCCCTGATTCTTTCTGTTCTGCCATGGTTGGTTACTGTGCTGCTGACTTCATGTGAGTCAGCATTGTTTCCCCTATTCCCTTTTTGCAGAATTTTTTCAGCTGCGATTTCAGCTCAGATCTGAGTATTTCTTTAATTTTTTGCTCTTTTTGTTGGATAATACTTATAACCACAATGCTTTTGTATGGTTTCTTTCAGTCATAGCAAATATTACTGTCTACATTGTGATGACCGCAACTTTTCCACTAAAATGTCTTTGCAAAATTTGTTAGTCTTGGCTGGCATTTAGATAATTTCCTGTATATTGAAGGGAAATCAGTGTAGAAACAGGCCCCTCTCGGTCCACTTTGCCCGTAATATCTACGATGCCTGTCAACACTAATCCCATTGCCCACATTAGGTTTGTATCCTTCTGCACCTTTCCCTTCCCTTCCATGCTTCATGCGTTTTAAACACCACAGTTGTATCTTCTACTATCAGCACTGACCTTTATCTGATAATTAAACAAGTTGTTTACAATCTTAAAGGATTATTGTTTCAGGATTGCTCTGATTCAGGATAGGTACTCTTTGGATCGTGAATTTTTTGGGGTCTTGATTTTATTCTAGTTCAAGAAGGAAATTGGAAAGGGATAAAGAAGCAAGAAGGACCTTTTTAAGGGAAAATGAGAATTGGAAGAATGTAATTTCTTCTGAAGATTTAGTTGTGGTTACAAATGATCTACAACCTAAATGTTAACTTTGTCTTCCCTCAGATGTGGCCAGACCTGCTGAGTGCTCCAGATTTTCCTATATTCTTTTAGCAATTTTTTTTGATTTTCATATTCTAGATGGTAGCAGTCTATATTATGAGGAAATTGTTTGGTAATATTTGACTAAATTTCAATTTTGGTGAGAAAGCAATGCAACTTTAGCCTTAACAAGTTGAACTTTGCCTTCGGAGTTAGTTGCAAGTTCAATTCCTACTCTAAAGTAGCTCCATGTCATACTGGAAGGTACTGTACTGTTAATAAGGGAGTATATTAATCTGTGATTCTGTTTGCTTCAGTTTTTGTAAAAGATCACATGGCATTGTGAGCTAATCCCCACATATAGTTCCCTAGCCTACCAATTCCTGTTGTATGGTAGTGGCTACAGCACAGCACATTGTCTGTAAAATTCTGCAGGATATGTGTTCAAGTGATAGATCAATCTCTTCCCATATCAATGTCATTAAGAGATTACTTAAATAATTTCTATTTTTACTTTCCTTTAAAGGGCTGATCCCTTCTGCTAAGTTACCAGTGGAGAAAGTTACTTCTGTTGTAGAGTCTCAGCTCTGGAAACCTATCTTAAGGCATGGAACCTGTGCAGGAATTGACCAGTGCCCAGTGGGAGCTGTTAACAGCACATCAGATGAAGAAGCTGAAATGGTAAATTTGATTTGTACCATTATTGTTGGTCTCACTTGGTAGGCTACAGAAATAAACTAAGCCTTTGAAAATAAGAAAATGCCTTACTGTTTTAGCTGCAATCCTACAGAATATTATAGAGTGCTACTCTGAATAAAGCTATTGATAATTCAGAATTTATAGAACTTAGATTTTTAAAATATTGTTTGAAGCATTGTCAATATTGCTTCCTCTTTAACTACCTTGAAGACAGTAGCATGGAGGTGTAGACCAGAAAGAGCAGGGTTGGGGTACCAGAGTTAGACATGACAGTGGGATTTGATCTGGGTACCTCGGCCACAAGCATTAGTCTCCTTGGAGCACGATGTGGAAGGCACAGTGATGCTGTTAGTAGAGCTGTTGTCTCACAGAACCAGCAGTCTGGGTGCAAACCTGACTTCCAGTGCAATGGGGTGGAATTTGGGCTTCCTCTCAAGTCCCAAGAACATAGATTAGTGGGTTAATTGCTCCTAGTGTGTCGGTGAGTGTAGAATATAGGGGTATATGATGGGAATGTGAGGAGAATAAAATGGGTTACAATGGTATTAGTGTAATATGGCCCCTTACTGGTCAGCATACACAGTAGGCTGGCTGGCCTGATTTTCCTCTGTTGCTCTTTACGACTCTAGGAATGTCAGGTGTTCAGAAAACACAGAATCCGATTAGATTGCTTTGAGGTTTTACAATATTCCCTTTCTACTCAACAATGACTACATTGTTGTTGCAGAGAGGGTCATTTCAGGCATGCTGTAGGTGTGAAATCCACTTTATTGGGATTTAAACACTTAGAATGTGATTAGGTGAAAACTCTGAAGGAAACCTTGGAAGTTGCGTAATTAGTGAGGATGATCAAATGCCTTCTGAACAGTATCTGGCAACTTTGAAAGTTGATGTCTGCTGAGAAGAAATTGCGAAGTCTTGTATGGACCAAGATGAAAATTTAATGGGGTTGGAGACAGTTAAGTAGGAGCTAATAAGCCAGTGGGGGTGAGATGGAGTGAGTGCATTGTTTCTCTCTTGATAAATGAATTCATGAGTTTCTACACATCTGAAATATGAGATTGGAGTGACAATGGTGGACAAAAGAGCATGAAAATATTTTTTGACTAAGGGTCTTGAAACATTTTTAGCTGAGTGAAGTTTAGTTGCAGTTTGTTGCCTTGTACTGTATGTTTAAAAATGTTCTATTAATCTCTGTTTTAAAGAAATAACTCCTGGTCCTTTATTGTAGAGCAAGAATGTTGTCCAGAAGTTCCTGGTCCAGGTTGCTCTCTGGGATCCTTCACAAGATGATTTCACCGACGTTCAGTCCGACCTTGTCAGGCAACTTGTCAGCCTTTGCAAGAAGCAGTCCACGAAGTTGGAAGTAGTTAGTGGAATTGGGCTTGGGTCAAAAGTTGATCAAGCTGTGAATGCTGTATTTGCTGCCATGATGTACCATAGTGCTGATCTTCACAGTGCTCTGAAAATTTACGGTAAAATAGTCTTTGTCGGTGGTAGTCCATTTAAATTAATTTTGAAAACAGTTTAAACTGATTGCATATTTTGCAGGAAATTACTGGAAAAGCTTCTATACAAGCCTGTTCAAGCCTATTGATTACAACTTTGATTGATTCCATTTCTGACACCTCCCTCCCCTTTCTTGATCTTTCTATCTCCATCTCTGGAGCCGGCTTATCTACTGTTGTCTACTATAAGCCTACAGACTCTCACAGCTACCTGGACTATTCCTCTTCCCACCCTGTCTCTTGCAAAAATGCTATCCCCTTCTCGCAATTCCTTCATCTCCACTGCATCTGCTCTCAGGATAAGGCTTTTCACTCCAGGCCGAAGGAGATGTCTTCTTTTTTTTAAACAAAGGGGCTTCCCTTCTTCCACCATCAACTCTGCTCTCAAACGCATCTCTCCCATTTCCCGCGCATCTGCCCTCACCCCATCTGCCCACCACCCCACTCATGATAGGGTTCCCCTTGTCCTCACCTACCAACCCACCAGCCTCTGGTTCCAACATATAATCCTCCGTAACTTTCACCACCTCCAACATGATCCCACCACCAGCCACATCTTCCTCTCCCCCCCCCCCCCCCCAACTCTTGGCTTTCCGAAGGGATCGCTCCCTACGCGACTCCCTTGTCCATTCATCCCCCCCATCCCTCCCCACCAACCTCCCTCTGGGCACTCATCCCTGCAAACGGAAGAAGTGCTACACCTGCCCCCACACTTCTTCTCTCACCACCATCCCAGGCCCCAGACAGTCCTTTCAGGTGAGGCACCACTTCACCTGCAAGTCAACTGGGGTGATATACTGTATCTGATGCTCCTGATGTGGCCATTTATACATTGGGGAGACCCGCTGCAGACTGGGAGACCGTTTCGCCGAACACCGGTGCTCAGTCCTCCAGCAGTGGCGGATCTCCCTGTGGCCACACACTTCAATTCCACAGACCACTCCCACTCCGACATGTCTGTCCATGGCCTCCTCTACCGTCAAGATGAGGCCACACGCAGGTCGATGGAGCAATACCGTATCTCCCGCCTAGTTAGCCTCCTGCCTGCCGGCATGAACATCCAACTCACTGACCTCCGTTGATACCCCTGCCCCCCACCTGTACCCTCATCCCTATCTATTATTTTAGTCTGGTTCTCTTTCTCTCTCTTTTTTCCCCCCTCATTATAATCTCCCCCTAGCCCTACCTTTCTTTCTCTTTTATTTCCCATAATTCTCCACCTTCCCCCAGCCCATTTCCCTCCACCCTATCACTTCCCAGCTCTCTACTTCATCCCTCCCCCCACTTCTTATCCCCTCTCCACCATCCCATGTTACTTCACTCCTGATGAAGGGTTTCGGCCCGAAACGTCGTCACTACCTCCTCCCATAGATGCTGTCTGGCCTGCTGAGTTTTCCAGCATTTTGTGTTTTTATTTATTTCCAGCATCTGCAGATTCACTCGGGTGCCTTCAAATTCTAACAACCTAGTAATTATAAATCTCTGTGGCTCAGAAAACTTCAATTATCATTGGTTATTAAAACCAAGAAGTTGACTTCTCACTCTTTTTCCTTTGCTTGAATTTGTATGTAATTACTTCAGCCCTCATTTTCTGGTTTAGATGTGGTGTTTTCTCTCAAGTGATTCATTGCCCAAGGCAACACGCAGTTGCTTTCCATTTTGACAAGAACCCTATAGAGGACACCACACTGCTTTTGATTTACAGTTACCGCAGCTTCTAGTGTGAGAATGCAGGGAGTCTTTCTTCGTTGATTGCAGAACATGGCCCATTAGTACACTATTTATACCTTGCGCTTAGACATTCTAGGTTTCGTTCTTCAACTTTGGGGTCGTACCTGGAGGCAGTCGGTATTCTTTGAGAGGATGACATTTTTTCTCCACGCTGCCTCCATCACTTGAACGTTTCCCACTCTTTTTTGAGTGTCAGAGCATAGAACACAGAAATTTACAGCACATTGCAAGCCCTTCGGCCCACAATGTTGTACTGACCGTGTAGCCACTCTAGAAACTACCTAGAATTTCTCTGCTACATAGCCCTCTATTTTTCTAAGCTCCATGGACCTATCTAAAAGTCTATTAAAAGACCCTGTTGTATCTGCCTCTACCACCATTGCTGGCAGTGCATTCCACACACCCACCACTCTGTGTGGAAAAACTTACTCCTGACGTCCCCCTTGTGCCTACTTCCAAACACCTTAAGACTATGCCTCCTTGTGTTAGCCATTTACTACAGCCCTGGGAAAAAGCCTCTGGCTATCCACATGATCAATGCCTGTCACCATCTCCAGCAGGTCACCTCTCATCCTCCATTTTTCCATTTTTGAGTGGAGCATCTTGAACGTGCTATTTTTTGGACATTATTCGTAATTTGCAATGTAAAGCAACAATAATTCCAAAAAGGCTCCCAATTCTTTACCAGCCATGGTGAAACTTGCCCATACTCATTTGTTTATCAGATGTGTAATAATTTGAAACACTTGTGCATTAACTTTCAGTGCCCATAGTCTGTTTCATTCAGTAGTTCTATCTGCTCCCACCTCCCAGCTTGTCTTGCCGCACCCCTGCACTTGCTCAGCCCGTGTATGTGCAACCACAAGTCACTAAAGTTGGAATGGGTTATTAAAGATATTGTTGGTTTTTTCAATTTGCATAATTTTGGCTGTTTTTTAAGAGAAGCTGTTCACAGTACAGCGAGACCAGTGATGCCCTTTTTAAATGTCACCTATTTTCAACAAACGATAACAGTAAAATGGGATTTGGCACTCTGCAATTTACTGATGCGCACAAAGTAAGATTCCATGCTAATTTTTGGTTGTTCATGGGAATTCTTGAAACTTTGCTTGCCACTGAGCCTGGTAACAGGGTGAGAAGAAATGCATATGTATTATACTAAACATAGTCAAAGATTCTAGAGTTTAATACTGCAATAGTGTTAAAAGAACTGAGAAAGTCTTCCTCCGTAATAATGTAGGCTGTGCAAAGTTATGTATTTTCCAGGGGCATTAACCACCAATCTTAAACCAAGCCCTTAAAATTTGTAAAGAATCTGTTGACAACAACTGTTAGTTTTATTCAATGTAGATGTAGTAATGACAAACTGGTTTGAGGTACTGATTTGTGGTGATTATTAGTTTGAAAGGCCACTATAGCAGCTCATCATATGGGCTGGCACTCTCCAGTTCCAGCTCAGATTATCTAATACATTTCAATTTGCAAATATCAGGAAAGATCTAGCAGTTAGAACCATTGTGAGTTACCATAGATGATACTGCTGTTGTGCCACAGCTGGATCCTGATGCTGAAGCCGAACTTTATTCCCCTGGAATGAATGTGGTGGCTGATTCTGATGACTGGAACACTTGGGTACAAAGCAATCTGTTATAAGTAAAATAAATTTTGTCTTGAATTTTCACTTCTGTACTTTGCTTCTCCCCTTCTTTAGTTACAAGTGGAGGTGCCGCAGGTTTCAGTGACGAAATCGCAGAAGTGTACACTTTGGCTGAAGGAATGAAAACCTGGATAGTAAGTTTTGTAAATGTGACATGAATTGTTTAGCAGCAGTGACACAGTTTTGAAGCAAAAATACTGCAATAGATGTGACATTATATTTTCAAAATCCTTATGAAATACAGTCTCGTTTTCTTAGTAATGCAGCACAGAAACAGATCATTTGACACTGACTTGGATGCACCTATCTGTGCTAACCCCGTTTACTACAACTCCTGTCACTCAAGTACTCATCCAGATACTTTTTGTGAGGATCTCGGGCAGTGTCTTCCATATTGCATCCACCCTGTAGTTGCAAAAACCTAATTCTCCAATTCTCTTAACTGTCTCACCATAAACATATGCCTATGATTTTAGGAATCTGTTAATGGGTGTTAAGCTTTCCACTCTCTATCCCCACAAAATTTTGTATCAAGATTCTTCTCTTCCTTGATCAAATCCAGACTGCAAAACCTTGCTTCATTACCGAAAGACCCCAACCAAAGAGCATCCTGGTGGATTTTCTCTGGACCCTCTCTCTGGTCATTTCATGTTTTTCCTATAGTGTGTACAAGACTCCTGCTATTGACCAGTGTCAAAATTTTATAAAGCAAGACTTCCATATTCTTACATTCTATGTTATAACTCATAAAGCCAAATATTACCTATACTGCCTTCACCACTTTATCCATTTGTACTGTCACCTTAAGGAATGTATGAACTCTGTTCCTCGATGCTCCTCCGATAACTAGTGTGTGCCCTACCGCTGGCCCTCCAAAAATTCATTTCCTCTCACTTATTGGACTTAAGTTCCATCTGCCATTCTTCTGGCTAACTTGCCAGCTAATCAATATCATTCTGTAATCTAAGAATATCCTCTTAACTGACAATGGCACCACCAATTTTTGTATCATCTGCAAATTGAACTATTCATATTGTACCTCCTTCATTTATATCCAAATCATTGTTAATATATTACGTACTGCAAGGGTCCCAGCGCTGATCCCAGTCATAAAAGCATCCTGTCATTTTCCCAGTCTGTCTCCTTTGCCAAGTGAACTTTTGATCCAGTTTGCCTTTGATTCCACCCAGTCTGAGCCAAGTAGGTTGGAGATCATGGGATCCAAAGCCCAAGTATGAAAATGGACAGCTAGTGGAAGAAGGACATACTGTAAAGAAGAGAGAACTTAAACACTCAGATTTGTAGAAGAGAATTTGAACACTGAATTAGTGATTTGGGGGGTATCGAGAATACAACAGATACTGTCACAAAACAAAAGCTAACATTTTGCTAAGAGAAATGAGAGAGCAGTGAGCTTCTTGGAAAGCAACCCTAAATGGCAAAAAGATTAGAGTGAAAATTCACAATTCGCTGGAAATAACAAAACAAGTTAAAGATGGAAACAATAAGTTCTCTGCCTGCAAGTTAAAGGATTCAAGTATGAAGCTGGAACTTCATGTTTATAAACAGAAAGATAACGCAGGCTGGTAACGCCTTTTCTGGAAGGGAAACTGAAGGGCAATACTTTCTAATTATAAAAATAACCACGTAAAATGCTTCCACCGTTGAGAATTTCAAAACTACGTGCCATAAATGTATAGTAGTCACTAATGCATCCTATAAAGAATTGATGAGTTGGCCTGGTTGCTGACGGAGAGGAAGGATATGTTAATCAAATGAGAACAGCTTTAGTGCCTTATAAAACAGTAGGAAAACACAAGAAACTAAAAGCAGGAAGAGTTTCACCCGGCCTGTCAAGCCTGTACCCTCCATTCGATCTGATCATTGATCTGTGTTTTCAATTCAACTTGTGTGACGGTTCTTTGATCTTTCAAGTGTTTACCTTTCTCCACCTTAAGTATTTATCTAATGATCTGGTCTATTGGGGTCAGGGTATTCCAGAATTTCGCCACTCCCTAAGAGATTCCTATGGAGCAGTTTTACCTCACCTTGCTCCTTAACTTGTAATTATGTCTCCTAGTTCCTGACTCTCTCATTAGAGAGTACATTGCAACCTCTGCCTTGTAATCTCCATTTAGACCTTATATGTTCAAGTAAGATCACCTCTCATTCTTCCAGACTCCAAAGAATATAGGCCCAGACTGGCTAGCCTCTTGTCAGTAGGTGGAGAGTGTTTCTTTGGACAAAGAAGCTATTTAATGGTAAAGCTGTGTTAATGTTAGAGAAGTTAATACCTTTCCAGGAATGTTGGGCTGATCTGCATCATTATAAGGGAACCATACTTAGAAGGCTGCTTTACTCCTTTGTAATTTAGCTGTTACAGTTAGTTATTTCATTAGGATTTGCAGCAGAAGCATGAAGTCAAAAATGGTCTTTGGTATGCTGGGCAGCTACCTAACCACATCCCCCTTGCGGTGCTGCCGTTTCTACCAGGCAGTTAATAAAGGCATGAGATTTGTTCGTTTCAGAATAACACTACCACCTAGTGGAGAACTGCAGTAAAACAGACGACATTGTTCCCCTGCAGACAAGGAGACAGACTGCAGATGCTCAAATCTGGAGCAATGCACAAGGTGCTGGAAGAACTCAGCGGGTCAGGTAGCATCCATGGAGGAAAGTGGAGAGTCAACATTTTGAGTCAAGATTACTCATTTGGGTCGTCTTGTCAGATGAAGGTCTCAACCTGAAATGTTGCCTGTCTACTTTCCTCCACAGGTGCTGCCTGTCCTGCCGAGTTCCTCGAACATTTTGTGTGTTAGTGCCTTGAAGTTTCATAAAGCTCTTCTTGAGCTGACTTGGCAAAACAATGGATGGCTGTGATATTCTATAATTTGATTTCTCACCAGAGCAAGTTCATCTCCTTGTTGCAGAAGATCTTAATAGATGAATGGACTCTTAACAAGGCCATTAAATGACACTAGTCCAATAGTCAAATGACAATGTCCAATAGTCTGCTTGCCATTGCTGAGCTCCAAATCTGGTCATTGCTGTAGAATGGACACAAGAAACAAATCCCATGCCCTGAGCACTAGGGTGTTAAAAGCAATGACAGTTGAGAATGTTTTGGCTTTGACCACCAAGGAATGATCATTTGTTGATACTTGATTTCCCGAGGCAACTGCTGCCTTAATGCTCTGAGCAGTTGTGCTCAAATCTCTGAAACACTGTCTTATGTTCATATCAGGATTGTGACAAAGTTTGGAGCAGCTCACTGACTGGTAACTTGTTGCTGAATAAATTTTACTTGACTGCCCTGTCAACTGTTACTTTGAAAGAAGAAGGGTGTGGATTTACTAAAGTTTTAAAATTGGATTAGCAAGTAACATGTTGTCTAAACTGTGGATGCGTTGTTTGAAACAATAGTAACGAACTAAACAACAGTTTTCATTGCATTCCTAATGTTGTAAAACTTTCCAAAGCATTTTCATCAGGTTTAATTGAGCAAAGCTTATTGCCAAGACATGTAAGAAGTATTAAGACCGATGACAAAAATCTAGCAGCAGGTGCAATTCTGTGTTGGCATGATATCAGGTGGACTCAGTTTTCTTTCCTTCACACCTATCCCCCCCACCCTAACAAGATGGAACGTAAACAGAAATATGTAATGATGACCAGTGATAAAGAGGAAGCGCAAGATGATCACAAGATGAACCCGGAAAACATCAGTGAGTAAGATTTATTACATTTGTGGTCTAGATGACTCCATTGGGCTTCAGATGATTTTGTGCTGTAAACTGAGCCTGAATAAAGAAATCAGACAATAAACATTGCTGGCATAATTTCTTTGTTTTGCAATAAAGGCTTTTAATTCCTATTCACTGAGGAAAAAATTCCACCAATCTTGTACTTTTTGAATGTTGGGGGGAGTGAATACAGGGAGTAGAGTGCAAGCCATTTCCCTCGCCTGCAGTTCCCTGCTTTGAAGTGCGGTTGTGCACAGTGGTTTGCAGTTAGTATGCCTCATTTAAGTTGATAGCTAGTTTCCAAAGTATGTTGGTTCCCATTAGGACTAGTATATGAAAATGCCTATCTATGCTCAATCCACAAACCATCTTACAACGTCGACAGTTGTTAGCTTTGGTATATCGTGCTGGATTCCTGCCCGAGTTCTGATAGTGACCATGGCATCATTAACATGTGCTACATGCAGTTCATGTATGTTAATGATTCATTGGTTGTGGTCAAAGGTGAAGTCTGATAATCTGCTTTTTAATTTTTCATAATTTTTGTGTAGTTGTCTCTTATTTGACATTAAAATAGTGGCCTTAAGAGTCAGTGAATAAATCAGGTAACCAATGCAAGTGTTCATGGAGTGGTTCCTGTTTTCCAGTTATGCAGTAAGACATTAATCTGAAATTGCTCATCAAGCCTGGTTTTCCTCATTCAGAGGTATTCCTCATCCTTTCTCACCCTCACTGCAACTTGTGGTTATAAAACTTGAGTGTTTTCCTTGTACAATAACATGGACTCTGGACCTTACAATTTCCCTCACTGTGGCCTTGCATCTGTCTATCTGTACTGGAACACTTTATTCTGATCTACTGCATAAATATGCCATTGTTATGAATTGATCTGTATGGACGAACAAGTTTTTCCATGGTGCCTTCGTACATGTGAAAATAGGACACTCATTTGCCAGTTTAAAATTAACTTGCTTTCTCTATCCCAGCTCTGAATGGTCTTAAAACTGAAAACATTTCAACTCCTTTCTCTCCACTAATGCTGTCTGACCTGCTGAATGTTTCCAGTGTTTTCTATGAGATTTCAGCATCTGCATTATTTTGAAAGTCTTCATTCAGTTGTGTTGATCTAGATTTTAAACTTACAATGTTCTTTTATAAAAATGTTTAGCCACTTTGGGATGTTCTGAGTAATAAAGAACCACTTATTATCACACGGGGGTGATATTTTGGAATGGTTAGCCGATGTGACTGCAAACCAGCTGTTAAAATATCTGTATCTATCTTGTTTATAGAATGAATACAGTGTTCACTTAAAATTTGTAACTTGGTGTCACTTTTTTCCTACTTTTCTAGGTGAAAATTGGATTGGGAAGAGCCTTTTGCTACTAAAGTTCCCACCATTAACAACAAAAAATATTGACTCTTCCTCTGATAAGAGAACAGATACTTTACAAGAGCAGGAATGTGCTGTGCTCAAATCTGCCGACCTGCAGGTTCAGCTTACTACTACCCAGTCTACAGCATCACAGGAACTATTGGAACAGCCACAAAGCACAGTGGGTGAAAAGTCCCAGCAAGCTGTCACAACGCTGAACACTGACCCTGATCCTGCTGGTCCAACATGTACAGAGAGCCCAGTGTCCAGTGAAAGCACGGTATCTCCGTGTGTTGACCTTCACTCTCCTTTCAGCTCCAAACCCAAGAACCCACTCAGTAAAAGCCGACTTAGATTACTTTCATTCAGGTCCGTGGAAGAATTTAAAGTTGATCCAGTCCAAGACAAATTTCCAATTTTGAAGAGCATCTCAGAGTTCATGAAAGATCTCAATATTTCATCTGAAAGGTAAGCTGGTTAGGTCTTCAGACTAAAGAAAAATACTTGAATGTGACTTTAAAAAAAACTTACATTTAGAGGAGGTCAGGTATGTAACTTGGCAGCTATTACAATCAAAATTTAATTTATCAACCCAGACATGCCTCATTATCTTCCTGCGGTACAGTTCATTCTAAACATTGTTTCGAAAGTACTGGTATGTGACAGTTGAAGGAGGTATATAATTAGCAGTTGATCCTGAACATTAATATGACCATCTATACTTCATAAGTAAGCCAGATGCTGAGGGTAGGAAACTTGCTTCAGTGCACACTGCAGTGAGAGAACTTAAGAACTGGATGCAAAAGTTGGTCATTAGACCACTTGAGCCTGGTCTGATGTTCAACGTTCCTGGCTGACTTGTTCTTAACCTTGTGTTTTTATGACTATTCTCTATAATGTTTGATTTCCCTCTTTATCCAAAATCTATCGTAATGAATATATTTAAAGGCAGTCTCCACCTTCTGCAGAGGTTTGATGAACAGGCCAACTATCAGATCCCATGTAGGAAGGGAAGAGGGCAATTTATGGGGATTGCACTAAATCCTGCACCAAGTGGTACATGCGAAGCTCTGGGAGCAGACCCACTTAATCCCACATGTTGCCTTGATATGGGACATTTAATAAAAATTGTGTGGTGTATATTCTATTTATTTTGTGGAAGAATGTAGTTTACCACTGCATTCGCAAGCTACATTCAACCCTTTGTATGAAAGAACGCAAAGTTCACTTCCAACTAATTTACAGATACTTCAAAGTTACGTTGCAAATAAGATTAGACCATAAGACCATAAGATTTAGGAGCAGAAGTAGGCCACTCGGCCCATTGAGTTTGTTCTGCCATTTAATCATGGGCTGATCCACTTCATCCAGGCATCCCCATTCCCCTGCTTTCTCCCCATACCCTTTGATACCCTGGTTAATCAAGAACCTATCTATCTCTGCCTTAAATGCACCCAATGACTTGGCCTCCACAGCTGCTCGTGGCAACAAATTCCACAGATTTACCACCCTCTGACTAAAGTAATTTCTCTGCATCTCAGTTCTAAAAGGACGTCCTTCAGCCCTGAAGTTGTGCCCTCTTGTTCTAGAAACCCCTACCATGGAAAATAACTTTGCCAAATCTGATGTGTTCCGGCCTTTTAACGTTTGGAATGTTTCTGTGAGATCCCCCCTCATTCTCCTGAACTCCCGGGAATACAGCCCAAGAGCTGCCAGACATTCCTCGTACAGTAACCCTTTCATTCCTGGAATCATTCTCGTGAATCTTCTCTGAACCCTCTCCAATGTCAGTATGTCTTTTCTAAAATAAGGAGCCCAAAACTGCAGACAATACTCCAAGTGTGGTCTCACAAGTGCCTTATAGAGCCTCAATGTCACATCCCGGCTCTTATATTCTATACCTCTAGAAATGAATGCCAACATTGCATTCACCTTCTTCACCACCGACTCAACCTGCAGGTTAACCTTTAGGGTATCTTGCACAAGGACTCCCAAGTCCCTTTACATCTCTGCGTTTTGAGTTCTCTCCCCATCTAAATAATAGTCTGCCTGTTTACTTCTTCCACCAAAGTGCATGACCATACACTTTCCAGCATTGTATTTCATTTTCCACTTCTTTGCCCATTCCCCTAAACTATCTAAGTCTCTCTGCAGGCTCTCTGTTTCCTCAACACTACCCGCTCCTCAACCTATCTTTGTATCATCGGCAAATTTAGCCACAGAAGCCTTAATACCATAGTCCAAATCGTTGCCATACATCGTAAAAAGTAACGGTCCCAACACCAACCCCTGTGGAGCTCAGCAGGCCAGGCAGCATCTATAGGAAGAAGCACTGTCGACGTTTCGGGCGGAAACGTCGACAGTGCTTCTTCCTATAGATGCTGCCTGGCCTGCTGCGTTCCACTAGCATTTTGTGCATGTTGCTTGAATTTCCAGCATCTGCAGATTTCCTCGTGTTCCCTGTAGATCTCCACAGGTAACCGGCATCCAGCCAGAATAGGATCCCTTTATTCCCACTCTCTGTTTTCTACCAACCAGCCAAAGCTCTACCCACACTACTAACTTCCCTGTAATTCCATGGGCTCTTATCTTCCTAAGCAGCCTCATGTGCGGCACCTTGTCAAAGGCCTTCTGAAATATATGAAGAGAAATCAAGTAATGTATGTTGGTGACACGTGTTTACCAAAGTGTGGGGTGTTGCTTTCCCCTGTTATGAATAATACCTAGGACTGTTACTTAATCCCTTTAAAAATAAATCAAAACTTTTGTAGTGTTTTACAGGTTCTATCTTTGCGTAAGGCCCAGGCCATGAATATCATCAAAGTTCTCCATGCAGTTTGTGAATGCCTGCATTCACTAGGACAACCTCATCTCTTCCAGTTCTCCTGCATTCTCTTTCTTCAGGAAATGTTAACCTGTCAGAAGGAATTGATCAGGTATGGAATAACCGCTCAGCCTTGTGAACTTTAGTAATCATGGCCCTCAGTGACCAAGTAGCCAAACATTTTGTTTGCAACAAATATTTGGAGTTTGGATTGTGAGTTTCTGTTTTGCTTGATGATTCATTTTGCTATTTAGTAATGAATTATTTGTGTTGGTTATCTGCGGTAGATTTTGGTGTGACAAAAACCCATGTGGTAATGGGGAGAGCGTACAAACTTCTCACAGGCAGCGGCTGGAATTGAACCTGGGTTGCCAGCATTGTAAACCGTTGTGCTAACCAGTACGCTATCGTGCTGCCATAGTATTCGACCTACGTTCAATGCCAAACATGTTAGCAAATTTGGCCTTCACGCTGGCCAGCTTTTCTGAGTCCAGTCTACGTGCGAGCCAGTGTGGAAATATGGTGCTCGGCCCCATGCTTTGTGACTGTAATGGAAAATATGGGCTGGGTGAAGTTTGGGAATTCACCCAGCAGGCAGGTGAATTCACGTGTGATGCCCCATGCGCTAAGAGTGAACGTAAGAAACTTACTGGGGGTACAGGGTAATGGCCCAAAGTTTTTTGTGTTCACAAGCCAGCAGTTTTTTAGAAATTTCTGGGACCCTAGTAGAGATATTTAAATCATTGTTAGCAACAGGAAGACTGGAAGATAGCCAATGTTGTTGTGCTGTTTTAAAAAAAAATAAAGCTCTAAACATAAACCAATAAATTCTAGGCTGGTGAGTCCGACATTAGTAGTGGGAAAGTAATTGGAAGGAGATCTAAGGGACTGGATATATGAGTATTTGGATAAACGTGCACTGAATAAGGATGGTCAGCATGGCTTTGTGCATGGTAGGTCACAATCTTAGAGCTGTCTGAGGAAGTTACCAGGGAAGTTGATGAAGGCAAGGGAGAGGATTTTGTCTACATGGGCTTCAGCAAGGCATTTGATAAGGTCCTGCATGGGAAGGTTCACTTGCTCGGAATTCAAGATGAGGTAGTAAATTGGATTAGACATTGGCTTTGTGGGAGAAGCCAAATAGTGGTAGTAGATGGCTGCCTCTCTGACTTGGGTCCAATGATTAGTGGTGTGCCGCAGGGGATTGGTGCTGTGTCCTTTATTATTCATCATCTGTATCAATGATCTGGATGATAACATGGTTAACTGGATCAGTAAATTTGCAGATGACCCCAAGATCAGGGGTGTAGTGGACAGCGAGGAACGTTATCATGGTTTGCAAAGGGATCTGCATCAGCTGGAAAAATGGGCTGAAAATGGCAGATGGAATTTAATGCAGACAAATGCGAGGTTTTGTACTTTGGTAGGACCAACAAGAGTAGGTTTTACACAGTGAGTGGTAGGGCACTGAGGAGTGCAGTAGAACAAAGGGATCTGGGAATACAGGTCCATAATTCATTCATCACAGGCAGATAGGGTTGTAAAGAAAACTTTTGGTACATTGGCCGTCTTAATCAAAATATTGAGTGCAGGAGATGGGATGTTATGTTGAAGTTGTACAAGACGTTGATGAGGCCTAGTTTGGAGTATAGTGTGCAGCTTTGGTCACCTACCTACATGAAAAATGTAAACAAGGTTTGAAGAGTACAGAGGAAATTTACAATGTTGTTACTGGGTCTGGAGGACCTGAGTTATAAGGAAAGATTGAATAGGTTCAGACTTTATTCCTTAGAATGTAGAAGAATGAGTTCAGACTTGATGGAGGTATACAAAATTATGAGGGGTATAGATAGGGTTAATGCAAGCAGGTTTTTTCCACTGAGGCTAGGTGGGACTACAACCAGAGGTCATGGGTTAAGGTGAAAAGATGAAAAGTTTAAGGGGAACTTGTGGGGAAACTTCTTCATTTAAAAGGTTGTGAGTGTGGAATGAGCTGTCAGCACAAGTGGTGCATGCGAACCCGATTTCAACATTTAAGTGAAGTTTGTCTATGTGTGTGGATGGTAGGGGTATGGCGGGCTATCTTCTCTATGTGGGTCAATGAGAGTAGGCAGTTTAAATGGTTTTGGCATGGACTAGATGGGCCAAAGAGCCTATTTCAGTGCCATACTTCTCTATGATTCTGTGACTCTGATCTACGAACAGTCCTCTGGCGCACATGAAATCTGCGCCGAGCAGAGGTCTAGCAACTCTAACCAAGACAAAGTCTCGCATGTAGCGTTGTCCATTGAAACAGAGCGTCTTGCGTCGTGTCCCATAAGTCCAGATCCTGCTGCTATTGGCGGCTTTCAGCAAGGGTCCATCACTGCCTCATCATCAATGGCCGTTGCTGGCAGCATACTGCAGCTCCCGTGTTGCACAGGAAGCGTTGCCCTGAAAGGGTGAACATTAGGCAACTCTGGCAGCTGGAACTCAGTGTTCAGACCTCTGATGCCCTGAAGCTGCATGGCAGTCAACACTTCTTGGTGTTCATGCCAAAGTGTGTGTGGTTAAAACACAGTCCTAGCATTGGCTGGTTTGGAGCTGCCGGTGTGAGTCTGCTTGATGCTCTGCTGACTGGGCTTATTGAGGCAGGGAAAGGAGAAGAAATGATGGGCCGCTGCCTGCCTGAGTGTAGACTATCAGCCATTTTAGCAAGCTCCCTATAGTCCTTCATGGTTATGAGGGCTAAGTGTAGACTATCGGCCATTTTAGCAAGCTCCCTATAGTCCTTCACGGTTATGAGGGCTAAGTGTAGACTATCGGCCATTTTAGCAAGCTCCCTATAGTCCTTCACGGTTACATTAGTGAGGGCTGAGTGTAGACTATTGGCCATTTTAGCAAGCTCTCTATAGCCTTCACGGTTACATTAGTGAGGGCTGAGTGTAGACTATCGGCCATTTTAGCAAGCTCTCTATAGTCCTTCACGGTTACATTAGTGAGGGCTGAGTGTAGACTATTGGCCATTTTAGTAAGCTCCCTATAGTCCTTCACGGTTACATTAGTGAGGGCTGAGTGTAGACTATCGGCCACTTTAGCAAGCTCCCTATAGTCCTTCACGGTTACATTAGTGAGGGCTGAGTGTAGACTATCGGCCACTTTAGCAAGCTCTCTATAGTCCTTCACGGTTACATTAGTGAGGGCTGAGTGTAGACTATCGGCCACTTTAGCAAGCTCCCTATAGTCCTTCATGGTTATGAGGGCTGAGTGTAGACTATCGGCCATTTTAGCAAGCTCTCTATAGTCCTTCGCGTGTACATTAGGGCTGAGTGTAGACTATTGGCCATTTTAGCAAGCTCTCTATAGTCCTTCGCGTGTACATTAGGGCTGAGTGTAGACTATCGGCCATTTTAGCAAGCTCTCTATAGTCCTTCGCGTGTACATTAGGGCTGAGTGTAGACTATTGGCCATTTTAGCAAGCTCTCTAAAGTCCTTCGCGTGTACATTAGGGCTGAGTGTAGACTATCGGCCATTTTAGCAAGCTTTCTATAGTCCTTCACGGTTATGAGGGCTGAGTGTAGACTATCGGCCATTTTAGCAAGCTTTCTATAGTCCTTCACGGTTATGAGGGCTGAGTGTAGACTATCGGCCATTTTAGCAAGCTCTCTAAAGTCCTTCACGGTACTTTAGCGAGGGCTGTACAAACTTAATTTGGCATTTGTTGCGTACAGAGTTCTTTAAAAAGTCAGAGTGACATTTTTATCACGTGCAGTCGGGTCTTTTAGTAGACCCAACACTCTGGCTGAAGTGGGACTACTTAGCAATGCTATAACATAGTAAAATTTGGTATTTTCTGCGGTGATTTCTCGCAACGTGAACTGGGCTTCTGCCTGTGAAAAACACGCAGTAGCATGCTGCTCCCAAAACTCCGGCAGCTTCAAAGTGACCAAGTTGGTCAATATGCTGTTGAGTAACTCTGGAATTGTCTGAGAGCGTCAGGGTCACCAGTGTATGAAATTGTGACTAGAATGTGAAGGTCATCTTGTGTGCTTAACAAAAGCCACAGCCCTTTACTTCCATTATGAACAAACAAAAAGCAATCGCCTTAAACTGACGCCTTACGTCAGACATAGTCTCTTAAAGTGAACACAATGTTACGTACCCCGTAACTGAGTGTCTAACCAGCAAAGATAGAAGAATCCGTTGGAGTCTGGTGGTACTATATTCAACAGTGTTTATTAGTAAAATATACAAATCAATATCAATAATGCAAATATATAGATAATACACGTTAGCAATAATAAACCTAAAAGTGTGGGTATAATAATAAGCAATTATAAACAAGCTCTATCGATGTCTAGGGGATAATGAATTGTCATTTATAAGTATAAAGTTCAGTTCAGTTCATACGTGCTGAGGTAGATGTTGGTTGATGTGTTATAATCGTTGGAGAGAGAGAGAGAGAGAGCGAGCAAGCAGTAACAGCTACAGGCAGACAAACCTTCCTTTACGTTCTTGATCCGTTGATGTGTTGTGGCCATTCAGGTATCACCCCTCTGTCCTTCAGCTAGACCGTTCTTCTGTGGTGGACTCGTCACTCTGGCATGAGTGGGCACATACACAAGCCCCCACCGGCCCTGCTATAACACTGTGAGTTAAACTGACCGATCTCTTTGTTTCGGTCTCCAATGCCCCACACCTTCACGTGGGTTCCAACACTTAACCAGTGCTCAATAGTGTGTCTCCTGGTGTGTCTGAGGGGTGTCTCCCCAGACCTCACTTTTATCCCTACTCACGGGGTCTCAGGTGTCAATCAGTTTTGAATGGCTTTGTCCATCAAACCAGCCCACTCCGGCTGTCCACTGAGGAATTTTAATGAACAGAATGGTATAAGATAAATAACCCTCTCAGAAGCCATAAGTCTTTCAGAAGTCATAATATGGTGAATCAACAAGTCTCTGCCCCCTGCTTTATCTCTCTCTTATCTGTAGCAGATGTTCCAGTTCCAGCATGTTTTCTTTTACATCTCTCTCTCTCATTAGCAGCATAGCAACAGTAATGGTTTGTGATTCTCCCGGGGGGGGGGGGGGGGACATGGGCAACTCTGCACCCTTCTGCCCATCAGAGCAGTTCATCCTTCATAACAACAACGACTCGATGTGAATTATGTAGAGCAGTTTTATTATGGACAATGTGTCATCTGTCACTCATTACATTACTCTACACCATCACAGACTTGTTTTTCTTGCAACTTTCTGCTGTCTTGAATGAACTCTTCTCGGGCTTCCAACTGGATACAGGTATTGATTTTAACCAACATTTCAATGACAAATTCTGCCATCTTCATCAGGGATGCCTATTTATGCTCCCATTGTCCATCTCTCCTGATAGATTAGTCCTCTTCCAATCAGGTTTCCACTGTCCTACCTTGTTTACAATCGAAGTCCAGTTCTTACTTAGAGCAAGACCTTCGTCTTTGTTAGAAGTCTTTTCCTCTAGTTTATTTCAATGGCTTCCTTCACCAGGCATTCCCAAAAGCCATTGGTGCAACACAGTAGTTTTGTGCCATCGAAGTCAATCCTATGGCCATTGCGAATGCAGTGTTCTGCTACCGCCGATCTCTCCAGGTAACCCAAACCTCCTCTGCCCCTTGATGTGGGTTTTCACCGTGCCATTTCACATCTGGCCTATATATGCTACTCCACATTCACAGTGACTATTATACCTCTAGAACAGGAATTGCCAACCTTTTCTGTGCCATGGACTCCTACTGTTAACTGAAGGGTCTGTGAACCCCAAGATGGGAACCTCTGCTCTATAAATTTACTCCTCTAAATCCTGCTGACTATTGTGGTTCAAAGTTTAAACACCCTTACATGAAAATATACAAATTGCACAAAACGGTAAAAAGCGAGCCAACAACACAGAATATCAACATTGAACCAGGAATGCAGGAGAGTTCAGTTCAGTGCTGCTGGCTGACTGTAGGTGGCAAAGCCAGTCTTCACTGAAGCACCCAGTCCTCACCAATCGCCCTGATCAAACTGCTCAAAAACAGTTTTTTTTAAAAAAGTAAGCAGAGTCCAGTAACACATGCAACATGAACCTCAAAATTCCCCCAAAACTAGTCCACAGCCATGTGCCTTGCCAATCAACCCTTGCAGTGTGGAACCCAAGACTGCTGCCCTTTTCTCCAACAGCAGCGAGCAAGGGGGAGAGGAAGACCAGTCAAACACAGGCAGACAATACTGAATACACGCTTGCCTTCTCTAGTCTTGCTCTTGTCTTCATTGACTTCAACCTTGCTCATCGTCTCAAATGGAGAGAAGCAATGGAGTTGATCATGGCCTTGCGCCCGCCCCGTCTCCAGGCTGCGCACTCTGCTCCCAAACTCAGACGGCAAAGTACTCGATTGCTCAGTCAGCCCAAAAACACACTATCAAAGTGTAAATTACAGGTTCCAGTTAGTAGTAGAATCATATTTGAAAGAGTTAGTTTTGTGAATTGTCTGAAGGACGTTGCCATTGAATGCATTGTTTGCTGGCACCATGTTGAGATTTGGATGTGTTCATCCTTTTCTTATTCCTCAGTTCTGCTCGTATAGCCTCATTAGACGAGCCCTCCAGTCTGTGCTTTCTGAGCACTGCCACCACATTTTCCTTCACTGGTAATGCCACCCCTCCCCCTTTAATACCTCCCGCTCTATCTTGTCTAAAATAATGGAACCCTAGAATATTGAGCTGCCTGTCCTACCCCTCCTGCAACTGAGTATGACTCATAGCTACAGTATCATAATTCCAAGTGCTGATTCATGCTCTCATCTCATCTGCCTTACCTACAATACTCATTGTATTGAAATAGACAGAACTCAGATCTACTTTCTGCCCTGGCGCTCTGATTCCCACCCCCCTGTAACTATTATTTAAAATCCTTGGGGCAGCACTAGTAAACCTTCCCACAAGAATATCTTCACCCTCCAGCTTAGGTGCAAACTATCCTGTTTGTACAGGTCCCACGTTTCCTGAAGAGAGCCCAATGATCAAAAAATCTGAAGCCCTCACTCCTTAGCCACGTGTTAAACTATATTATCTTTTTATTTATTGCCTCATTTTAAACTATTATTTTCCTATTTCTAGCATGGTCGCAATCCTGAGATCACTGCCATGGAGGTCTTGTACTTTAACTTTGTGCCTAACTCCCTGAACTCACTTTGCAGGACCACACCATCCTTCCTGCCTATGTCATTGGTGCTGACATGACCACAACTTCTGGTTGCTCCCCCTCCCCCTTAAGAATGCAATGGACTTGATTCAAGATGTCTCTGAGCCTGAAATCTGGGAGGCAACATACCATCGGGGAATCTCGTTCAGGTCCTCAGAACCTCTAACCAATGAATCAGTACTGCTTACTAACACAGTCTCATTACTGCTTGCCTCTTCTCTCCCCTTACCTCCTGAGTGACAGAGTCAGATCTAGAGTTGTTCCAGCTCTGCTTCTGGTGTATAGGAAGCTGTGGCTGGATGTACTTGCAGGTGTAATCATCAGAGATCCTGGGGGTCTCCCTGTCTTCCCGTATCCCAGAAGAAGAGCACTCCACTGTCCACTTACTTGTTTTATTGCTCTAACTGTAGTAAGAAAGCAAGAAAGAAACTTACCAGGTGTTTACCTTAGCCTCTTGAGTCATTCTCAGCTTGGCACTCTAATGCCAGCCCATTTCAACAATGGTCGGTTAGTTTAAACCTGATTTTGATTTTTTTAATTCCTTCTGAATTCCTAATAACCCAAAAGATCGCTTACTCTGCTGACAGTTATAAGATTTACAAATTTCTTCCTAGGCCCAGCTAATGCGCTTTAGATTGTGGTAATTTTTCATGACTGAGTGGCACTGAGGTATTGTTTCTTGTGACCGTTCTCTTGGCTTTAGCTA
Organism: Hemitrygon akajei; assembly: GCF_048418815.1. Taxonomy (NCBI): domain Eukaryota; kingdom Metazoa; phylum Chordata; class Chondrichthyes; order Myliobatiformes; family Dasyatidae; genus Hemitrygon; species Hemitrygon akajei. The sequence continues at coordinate 50,466,926 of NC_133131.1, forward strand.
CCTTTCATTTTCTCTTAATAGTATAGATCGCAAACTCCCCTGTATTGAGGCATTTTGAAGCAATACTGTGTTGCTGGCTGCACCCTTGTGTGTAATTCCACATCAGATAGTTTCGAGATTATTTTAAATATACATTATTATTGCTGATATCTTTATTAATAATCTTTACTGAGTAAGTTGAGATGGTCTAATTTACACAAGTAATTTGAAAATTTTTTGAACATTGACAGCTAGGAGGAACACATGATGGCTTTCTCGTGCACCTCGCTTGGTGTTATTACAAGGTGTTGGTATCTCGCTTAAACAGCTGCTTTCATATGTGAGCTGTAATAGTAAATGTTGGTAGGGCTTTCAGTTGTGGAGCTGATCTGATTTTACCCCTAAATTTTCCTGATTTTCCATGTAGCTTGAGTGTCAGAGGTGGGGTGGAGCTGTTAGGTGGATCTTAAATGTTGTCAGGGACAGGAAGTTGTTGGAATTTTCTCCTTCCTATGAGTGGTTTAGGGTTGCTGAGGCCAGTAAGGAACCTTGCCAGCACAGGCTCCAGGCTGAACCTGGTGGCTTTGATTTATTTGCTTTACTTATGTGCGGTTTTTATTTATTTCCAAATTAAATACACTGCACTGCTTCTCTTCCTTTCCCCCCCCCCCCCCCCCAATAGCATCTTCATCCGTTTTGCTGGTGGAAATGTCATTTTCTGATAATATATTGTTTTGATTATGAATGTTCTCTGAAGTAAATAAAGTGTCCTATTCCATGCTATCCCATGGAATAGGACACAATGTGTGTGGGAGACTGCGGTGGGTTCTTAATGATGCCAGTCTTTCCCACAAACTTTATTACAAACATATGATTAACAACCAAAATAAAAATTTCCATCCACGAATTTTTATCCAGATGTACGTGGATATTTCCACCACCCCCTCCATTCCTGTATTAAATGGATAACGTATGACCATCAAAGGAGTGATGTGTATTTTTATATGAAAGTAATGCCTCAGGAGATTTGAAACTCCTCAGTATTATTTTAAGCATTAAGTAAATGGATGGGGTGAGTGAGAGTATTGAGGATGTTTTGCATAAAGCCATTTTTGAAAACTGGCTTTAGCAAATACTGCTCAGATCATAAACATGTTAGTAAGATCATAAGCATCTTCTTTTCATGTATGGAAATTTGGAATTCAACATCCACAGTAACATAGCCCAGTGAGATGGTGGAAAAACGTTAATGGCATCGCTCCATTTAACAAACAAAATCATTTGAATTTCTTTTATACAGAAATGGAAATGTTTAGATTCCCATATCTACTCAGGGCTGCAATACTTATCAAAATGTAGTCATGATGATGTGCACTGTGTCATTTGGAACTGTTTCCACAAACGGCATTGCCGTTACTAGCTAGTTTTCTTGTTTGAGAGTCATGTTAGTTTAGACACACACAACTTCAGATGTTGCCAGCTTTAACAGCTTGCCTCCTGCAGCTCTGCACAGAATCATCACCTTAGATTATATCCACAAATGCCCAAATTGGATTTCAAACTAGAACCTTTACTGGACCAGTTTGACACATCATTATGATTCCAGTTTAATAATTCTTCCTGGAGACTTGCCCAAGTCATTAACTTGCCAATTATAAGAGGAAAAAATTCTGCAGGAGCGGAGATTTCTAATTTTAAGTTATTCTTTGATCCACTTTACTTTGAAAATGAGTACCAATGATCAGATGCCGCCTCTAATTTGGGTTTCAAATGTAAACAATCTCTGAAGTTTTATTTACTTTTCAATATAATCAAAGCAGTTTGATTTTCCACACTTAGCTTAAAAATAGTGTTAATGTGTGTGTTTCAAAGGGGCTTTATTTGATGATAAACTGTTTCATCGTTTTTCTAAAAGCCAGTTGATACAGTGCCTTTAGAAAGTATTCAGCCTCCGTAACTATTTTCACATTTTATTGTTTCATTTTCTAAATTTTTAAATATAATTAGTAGCATTTTGAACTAATTTACAAAACATTGTGCATCATGTCAAATCAAGAGAAAAATTCCAAAACTTGACAACAGTTTATTAAAAAGGAAAATTGAGAGGCTGAAAAATATTCATCCTCTTTGTAATTACCATGCTAACTTTCCTCCGGTGCAATACTATATACTACCTTACCAACTCATCTGATTTGCTCATGTAGAAAATTGGAGGATCACCTGAATAAATAACTACCCCTCCCCCTGTAAGGTCCAACAGTATGGTAGATTTTCAATAGACCAACTAAAATGCAGACAAAAGGGCATTCAAGGCAAGTCAGGGAAATGACAATAGAGAAGCACAAACCTGGGGAAGGATACAAAAACATTCCATCATGTAAAAGTGGAAAAAATATGAAACCACAGCCACACTCCCTCAGTGAGGCCACCTACTAAACTTAGGCACCGGAGAAGAATATTAATTGTAACAAAAGTTACTGTGACACCATCAGTCACTTTGAGTGAGTTGTAGGAGTCAGTGGCTCCAACTGGATATGAAGTTCATGGCTCTACAGTCTCTAAGCATCCTGCACAAAAAGGGTATTTATGGAAGAGTGGCAAGGAGGAAGCCTTGGCTAAAAAAGCATATTGCCCATAAAGACTTTGCAAGGTGACACTTAGAAGATACTGTAAAGATGTGAAAGAAGGTCCTGTGGTCAGATGAAACTAAAGGGGAACTTTTTGGCCTTAACACTAAGTGGTACCTGTGGCGTAAATCTAATACTGTCCATCAGCCACATAATACCATCCCTACTGTAAGGTATGATGGAGTTAGCATCATGCTATAGGGATGATTTTCAGCAACAGAGCTGGGAAATCTGGTCAAGATTAGTGGGAAGATGAATGCTGCTAAATGCAGAGATTAAAAACATGCTAGCCTTGCCAGAAAGCATAAACTGGGGAGGAAGTTTGTCTTTCAGCAAGACAATGACCCAAAGCACACTGCCAGAGCAGCCATAGAGTGGCTTCAAATGAAGAAAATTGATGTCCTTGAGTGGCCCAGTCAGAGTCCTGACTTTAACCCGATCGAACATCTCTGGTGAGACCTCAAGGTTGCTGTCCACAGCCACTCCCCAACTAACCTGGCACAGCTTGAGAAATTTTGCAAGGAGAGATAGGCTCTATAATGTTGTGCAAAGCTAATAGAGACTTATCCATAGAGACTTATCCAAAGAGACTGCAGGCTGTAATAGCTGCAAGAGGTGGTTCAACTAAGTACTGAACAAAGGGGGATGAACACTTTTGAACTGCTGACATTTCAGTTTTTAATTTTTAATTTTTCATGCTTTACCATTTTCTATTTTTTCAGCTCTATGAAAAAAGGAGCTTGAGATTCACGAATAAAAATTCTCAGTTAATTTGATCAAAATCCCTGGTTGTAATACTCAATTATGTGAACAAAGGGTTGGGGGTTGAATACTTTTTTCAAAGCACTGTACTATATTTGACCCTTGCAGAAGTAATTATAGTTTGCAAGCAGAATTATCATTTGGCTTCATGATTGCTGGATCCACATTTCTGAGTAGATTCATCTTTCTGTGTTATATAGAGTTACACACACTGAGTGAGTCTAGACCTTTTTCAAACCAATGAGGGAGCTTTCTCGCTCACTGCAATTTCTATCAGAATTTTTGTATGTATCTTTGCAAGCAGCGTGGCAGTTGTTGCTCTCGTGTTTGACATTCATCTGCCAGGGTTCTTGGTTTCACTGGTATCTGCCACTTTGTTTGGGGCCTTGCTTTTCATTACCTTCTGTTTAGCTCCATTTGCCTTTTCTGAGGGGATGAATTTTCTGCCATGATTGTAAAATACATAGTTAATCTGCTTCAAGTTTTACAATGCACCCTTGGTCTTCAGTTGTGAGGTTCATAACTGGTGCAGATTTTCGAAGTGGAATGACCTCAGCTGTTGCCATTTTCATCTGTCAGCTTTATTACAAAACTAGATACAAAGTTCCTTTGGTACAGTATTTTCTTGTGATGTTTTCCATGGTAAATCTACTTACACTGCTAAAGTCTGCTTTGTTGTGGTACTTCAGAATGCAAAGTTACAGGCCAGTGAACGATGAAGGTGAGGACTTTTGGTTCTTGCTCAAATGATGATTCATGTGGTTATGATTTTTTTAGGGTATCTGCTTTATTAATCATTGCTACTGTCAAATATGACACCCAAAATCTAATTGTAGCTTTGTGTTTCCAGCTATCGCCAGCAATTGGAGGGCTGTGGAAAGGACGTATGGAGTGTACTCCGCCAGAGTTACTACAATCTTCTGTTGCTTCTTGTAAATGCTGTACGTCAGTTTAACACTGAGAAAGACTGGTAGGTATTTACCTGAATTCTTCTGTTTTATTTTAGGTTAAGCCCCTTGTAAAATGCAAGAAAATGGGTAATGACAGCAACCTTTCCCTCAAGTTCAGTAAAACAAATGAACTGGTCATTGACTTTAGGAGGGGGCTTGTCTACAAGTTGAGAGGGTTAGAGATTTAAACTCCTAGGTGTTCACATAACCAATAGCCTATCCTGGTCCGACCTTGTAGATACCTTGGTCAAGAAAGGTAACAATTGCCTCTACTTCCTCAGGATGCTGAAGAAGTTTGTCATGTCCATGTCAACCCTTACCCATTTTTATCAGTGCACTACATGAAGTAGCTTCTGTGGATACATAGTGGCTTGGTATGGTAATGCGACTGTAAGAAACTGTAGGGAGTTGTGGACACCTTAACACATCACAGAAACCAGCTTCCCCTGCAGAGACTTTGTACTTCTGGCACCTCAGTAATGCAGTCAATGTAATCAGAGACCTGTCCATCCCAGCATTCTTGCTTCTCCCTTCCATTTGGCAGAGGCTAAAAAGTGTGAAAGCACATATCTCCAGGGTCAAAGACAGCTTCTATCCTGCTGTTAAAAGACTATTAAAAGGCCATCCCTTTTTTCAATTCCTCCATCTCTGCTGCATTTGCTCTCAGGATGAGGCATTTTATTCTACAATGAAGGAGATGTCCTCCTCTTTTCAAAGAAAGGGGCTTCCCTTCCTCCATTATCAATGCTGCCCTCAACTGCAACTCTTGCATTTTACACGTGTTTGCTCTTACCCCATCCTTCTGCCACCCTACCAGGGATAGGGTTCCTCTTGTCCTCTCCTACCACCCCACCAGCCTCCACTTCCAGCACACAATTTCTCCCTCTGCCAAAACAAGTGTGATCTCCCAGTGGCCACCGATTTTAATTCCACTTCCTATTCCCATTCCGATGTGTCCATCCATGGCTTCCTCCACTGTCGTGATGAGGCCACACTGAGGTTGGAAGAACAACACCTTGTATTCCATTTGGGTAGTTTCCAACCTGATGGCATGAACATCAATTTCTCAAACTTCTGGTAATCCCCCCCCCCCCCCCCCCAGCATTCCCTTCCCCTTTTCCCTCTCTCACCTTATCTCCTTGACCACCCATCATTTCCTTCTGGCTCCCCCCCCACTTTTCTTTCTTCCATGGCTTTCTGTCTCTTTCACCAATTAACTTCCCAGCTCTTTACTTCATCCCTCCTCCCTCTCCCCCCCCCCCCCCCCTCCGGTTTCACCTAGAGTTTCTATGCTTTTATTTCTCCAGTCCTACCGAAGGGTCTCAACCCGAAACGTCGACTTTACCTTTTTTCCATAGACCAGCATTTTTTGTGTCTTGCTTGGATTTCCAGCATCTGCAGATTTTCTCTTGTTTGTAAGTAGTTCCCTGGTATGATGAGATGAACTCTCAATCTCATAGTCTACCTTGTTATGACCTTGCAGCTTATTGTTTACTATAGCTGTACTGGTGCATTGTTACTGTTTATCTTGCTCTCCTTCAGTTCACTCCGGAATGTTCTGATCTGTAGGAACAGTACGTAAGGCCAGCTTTTCACTGTATCTGGGTACACGTGATAACATTCCATTTCCAATGGAAGAAGATCAAAGCAGAGGAATCTGTTTTAGATTTTTCACCCTCATGATTCGTGTTCATGAGAAGTTCTGTCTTTTTCATTGTTGCCCTCCAGTACTGTTGTTCATTGAACATATTGAGTCCGCTATCAGCAAGCTCTAAATTTACGATTTTAAGCCCAATCCAATTTATGTATCTACAAGTACCTTAACTTTAGGGAGAATATACTGTATTAATGTACACTAAGGAAAATTTTACTTTACTGCCTAGTTTCCACGGTGAGGTCTAGCTGTCAATCACTATTTGAGTGTGAGCCTCCTCTGTATCGAGGACATGTTGTGCTTCAAACACAGTTCATTTTATCTTTAATCAATTACAACAATTACACAATTAATTTAGATGAATAATTCTTTATATAGACTAAAAACTCCTAGATTTCTAAATTCAGAAAAAAATCTAAATTACAGAAGATTTTTAAGCTACAAAGAATTGCCAAACGTAGGTGCAATTCTTACGAACTAAAAAAGCATACAGATGAGTCGCCCATTGCAGAAGCTGAAGGATGAATTCTAGATTGTCTTCCTGTCATTCCTAACTATCCTGAGTGCTTCCTGACATTGATACTGTTTTGCTGTTGGTTGACTGCATCTGCAGGTGGTGTTTTTCAGTTACATTAGTTAGGCCAAGTGAGTGCAATGTTTAATTAGGCCAACTTGAGCCCCATTGTTTATCTTGTTTAAATCATGGGCCAAATAAAATCTCATTGCTCCCTTGTTTATGACAAGAGGCTGAGCAAGAAATATTGATCGGAGTTTATAAAAAAAAACTCTTTGACCTTGGAAGGGTGATGATGCTATACCAGAAAGCTGAGGTTGGCAATAAGTCCCATGAGCTCTTAAAAAAAATGTTTCTCCTTAAGAACCAAGAGCAAGATTAGGCCATTTGGTCTCTTCCATCCAAGTGCAGGTTTTCACAAATGAAATGCGGTGTTTTAAGTTTAATAAAGCTGTAATAACAAATTTATGGAACTCTGAAACCTGAACACAGAGTATAATTACCTCATCACATCAGACCAGCCTCTTAAAGTTGTTAAACCCGATGTTGGATGTTGTGAATTCTGTATGTTTCCACCAATTACGTTACCCACACAGGCATTGTGATCCTGCCTGGAGTTCAGACAAGCCGCCTGGCTCGGGTCCTGAGTTACATGGGTGGAAGGACAGTAGGGGCTTCTGGCTCGTCCTGAGATGTATTGACACGCTCACGGCCATGTCGTGACAGCAGGAACATGGTAGTGGAATCCTCCACATCTTGGTGGGCCGGTTTAAGGCGATCTGCTGAAATACACACAGGTTTACCCCTTCTATCCCTGTTCCAAAACACAGAATGGGCCATTGTAAGGGGGCCTATGGGGATGTTGCTGTGCATCATGGCAGTTGAAAACAAATAAGGTGAAATGTAGGTCAACAGGAGCCCAAGGGTTCTGTACTCCATGATGGGAGATAGGAACAGGTGTAAAGGAACTAAATTTACTGAAGAGGGTGGAATGCTGTGGTGAGGCCGACCTGGCTTTGTGGCGTCAGGAATAAAATCACCCGACATTCTTCACAGCTGCACGTATATCAATTCAGCTCTGGATGACCGCAGATCCTCTCTTGGAGCTGTTCTGAGCCCTGGCAGGACCCACAGGAGATGATCATGCCAATACACATAGAAACATAGAAAACCTACAGCACAATACAAGCCCTTCGGCCCACAAAGCTGCGTCGAACATGTCCTTACCTTAGAACTACCTAGGCTTACCCATAGCCTTCTATTTTTCTGTGTGTGGTACATGGCCTACTGGATAAGGCGTCGGTCTAGTGATCTGAAGGTCACTGGTTCAAGCCTCAGCTGAGGCTGCGTGTTGTGTCCTTGAGCAAGGCACTTAACAATTGCTCTGCGACGACACTGGTGCCAAGCTGCTGGTGCCTACTGCCCTTCCCTTGGTCAACATTGGTGGCTTGGAGAGGGCACGGTGTTGCAGCTTGGGCAACTGCTAGTCTCCCATACAACCCTGCCCAGGCCTGTGCCCTGGAAACCTTCCAAGGTGCAAATCCATGGTCTCTATTTTCCTAAGCTCCATGTACCTATCAAGGATTCTCTTAAAAGACCCTATCATTTCTGCCTGCACCACCGTCACTGGCAGCCCATTCCATACACTCACCACTTTCTGCGTTTAATAAATAAATAAATAAACAACTTACCCCTGACATTTCCTGTGTACCTACTTCCAGGCACCTTAAAAACTATGCCCTCTCGTGCTTCCCCATTTCAGCCCTGGGAAAAAGCCTCTGACTATCCACACGATCAATGCCTCTCATTATCTTGTACACCTCTATCAAGTCACCTCTCATCCTCCGTCACTCCAAGGAGAAAAGGCCGAGTTCACTCAGCCTGTTTTCATAAGGCATGCTCCCCAATCCAAGCAACATCCTTGTAAATCTCCTCTGCACCCTTTCTATGGTTTCCATGTCCTTCCTGTAGTGAGGCCACCAGAATTGAGCACTGTACTCCAAATGGGGTCTGATCAGCTGCAACATTACCTCTCGGCTCTTAAACTCAATCTCACAATTGATGAAGGCCAATGCACCGTATGCCTTCTTAACCACAGAGTCAACCTGCATAGCAGCTTTGAGTGTTCTATGGACTCGGACCCCAAGATCTCCCTCTGATCCTCCACACTGCCAAGAGTCTTACCATTAGTACTACATTCTGCCATCATATTTGACCTACCAAAGTGAATCACCTCGCACTTATATAATTCCATCTGCCACTTCTCAGCCCAGTTTTGCATCCTATCAATGTCCCACTGTAACCTTTGACAGCCCTCCACACTATCCACAACACCCCTAACCTTTGTGACATCAGCAAATTTACTAACCCATCCCTCCACTTCCTCATCCAGGTCATTTATAAAACTCACGAAGAGTAAGGGTCCCAGAACAGATCCCTGAGGCACACCACTGGTCACCGACCTCCATGCAGAATATGACCTGTCTACAACCACTCTTTGCCTTCTGTGGACAAGCCAGTTCTGGACCCACAAAGCAATGTCCCCTTGGATCCCATGCATCCTTACTTTCTCAATAAGCCTTGCATGGGGTACCTTATCAAATGCCTTGCTGAAATCCATATACACTACATCTACTGCTCTACCTTCATCAATGTGTTTAGTCACATCTGTCAGGGAAGCCATCAGAGCAGTCTTTCAGGAACCTGCTCTCGTAGGCTGTTGAACTGTCGGTGATGCGCTGTGGTGTGATGTAGCTTAACACCAAGGTTCCGGGCCATAGCAGCCCAGAGGACAGCAAACTGAGCCACACAGGTGCTGATGAACATCCAAGCCAAGTCTGCATTCGTCGTTAATGCCAGAGGGGTGATCTCTGACCATCTGGTGGTACGGTCCACATTAACAGTCAAACTGTCACTCGGGGACCTCAGAAGGTGCCCATGATGGTTAACTTTTGCCCGCTGGCACTCCACACAGGCTGCAGTCCAATCACGCGTGTCCTTTCTAAGGCTTTCTAAACTTTGGTGTGGCCAGTTTCTGTGAGGCCTTCCAGTCTGGATGCAAAAGGCCATGTACAGAGTTAAAAATAGTCCGCCTCCAGTTTGTGGCATGATGGGGTGAGGGCGGCTGGGTGAAACATCCCACAGGAGGGAAACTCTGAACTTAATGTCAGCCAACCACAGGCCTGTGACTGCTGTTCGGTAAGCCTGGACCTCTGGGTCAGATGCTATGCTGGCATAGTCAACCCCTATGTGGTGCTTGAACCCATTTTTTGTGACTACAGTGAATAAGGGCTTGGTGATGTTTGGGAATTTGCCCAGCAGTCGAGTAAACTGGCATGCGGTGGAGCATGCGCTTGGACAGAGTCTTTGTGGGTTCCTGTGTGACATGGGTGCTGCCAGCATGCCAAAGTGAAGTTACCCATGTGCCTTCACCTATCACCTTCCAGCTAGCCTCTTCCCCTCCTCACACTTTTTAAAATTCAGGCATCTTGTCCCTTCCCTCTCAGCCCTGAAGAAGAGTCTCATTTGGAAACGTTGACTGGTTAATCTTTTCCTTAGATGCAGCCTGACCTGCTGAATTCCTCCAGCATTTTGTGTGTGTTAAATTAGAACACTACCAGCATTAATACAGTACTATAAAGCTGTGAACTAGTTACAAATAGTTATCTATGATGGAATTCATCCAGTATATGCTGTTGTGTTTTTGATTGTAAATGAAACTGTTACATTCTTCAAATTTTTGTTTTCATTGTAACATTTAAGAAGATTGCAAATACCTTCAAATTCTTCATAGCTCCCAACTTGAAGTAGGGAACTGGTTTCATTTTGACTCTCGGCATTTTTCATGCCTCCAAGCCTGAAAACTTGAAACTGTAGTGAGCAAAACAGTTCTGAATTTACTGCTAATTTCTCGTCAACTATCGGTGGCAAAAATCCCTGATTTTGAACACAAATGATGCAGTTTAAAAACTTCCCTCTAAATATGTTGTAGTGTCTTAATGGCCACAAAAGTGCACATTACTGACACTAGTTAGAAACTGTTTGGCAACAATCATCTGTCCCAATTAAGTGGCATAGTGTCCCAAATAAATGAAAGAAATCCCAACTTTTGTTCTTTAAGAATTGTCGTAAATAAGCGGCTAAATTAACCGATGGCCCAAGTAACTGGAATCCACTAATTTTAGTTTGTATAATGTCCAGCACAGAATTCATCCCATTCATAATTTTTGCTGTTCCTGCAGTGCCAAAGTTCACTATATTGTTTATAGAACATTTTTCCCTTCTTCACATTGTGTTTCCCTTCTGTTTTAGGACCCTACTCCCAGCACTATCCTGCATTCAGACCTGCCTGCTGCACTTGCTCGATATGGGTTGGGAACCTATGGACCTATCCTTTTTCAATGACATCAAGCTACCTGATCTCCTTTTGGCAATGTCACAGGAAAACATCAGTATTCATGACAGCACAATACAGTGAGTATAATACTGCAATACTTTTGAAATACTCAAAATAACATGGCATACAGAGTTCGTAGTTGATGTGGTGTGAGTGACATTGTGCAAATATCTTAACGTATTTACATAGAAATCTACAGCACCTTACAGGCCCTTCAGCCCACAATGTTGTGCTGACTGTAACCTACTGTGGAAGCTGCCTAGAATTTCCCTACCATATAGCCCTCTATTTTTCTAAGCTCCATGTACCTGTCTAAGAGTCTCTTAAAAGACCCTATTGTATCCGCCTCCACCACCACCGCTGGCAGCCCATTCCACACAACCACCACTCTCTGTGCTAGAAACTTACCCCTGACATCCCACTTGTAACTACTTCCAAGCACCTTAAAAGGATGTCCACTTGTGTTAGCTGGGGAAAAGACTCCAGATATCCACACAATCAGTGCCTCTCAACATCTTATATACCTCTATCAGGTCATCTCTCATTCTCTGTTGCTCCAAGGAGAAAAGGCCAAGTTCACTCCACCTATTCTCATAAGGCATGCTCCCCAATCCAGGCAACCTCCTTGCAAATCTCCTCTGCACGCTCTCTCGTATCCACATCCTTCATGTAATGTGGTGACCAGAACTGAACACAACTTGTCTAATTATGTTTGAAAAATAGTTTTAATTGAATATAGTTTTAACAGAATATTCACTCACTAGATAGTGGGCATGTGCGGAGGGAGAGTTGAGGGGTGTGGAGAGACAGGACTGTAAAGAAGGGAGCTATTACAATATGTAATTTTGAAGTTCGAGATTAGGGCAGGATGGAGAAGGGGAATGAAGTTTGATTCAGGATGGAGGGGGGAATGGGGTTTGATTCAGGATGGTGAGGGGGAATGGAGTTTGATTTAAGATGGAGAGGGGGAATGGGATTTGATTCAGGATGGAGAGGGGGAATGGGGTTTGATTCAGGATGGAGAGGGGGAATGGGGTTTGATTCAGGATGGAGAGGGTGAATGGGGTTTGATTCAGGATGGAGTGGGGAATGGGGTTTGATTCAGGATGGAGGGGGGAATGGAGTTTGATTCAGGATGGAGTGGGGAATGGGGTTTGATTCAGGATGGAGGGGGGAATGGGGTTTGATTCAGGATGGAGAGGGGGAATGGGGTTTGATTAAGGATGGAGAGGGTGAATGGAGTTTGATTCAGGATGGAGTGGGGAATGGGGTTTGATTCAGGATGGAGGGGGGAATGGGGTTTGATTCAGGATGGAGAGGTGGAATGAGGTTTGATTGAGGATAGAGGGGGAATAGGGTTTGTTTCAGAATGGAGGAGGGAGTGGGGTTTGTTTCAGGATAGTGGGGGAATGGAGTTTGATTCAGGGTCGAGAGGGGGAATGGAATTTAATTCAGGATGGAGGGGGGAATGGGGTTTGATTCAGGATGGGGGAATGGAGTTTAATTCAGGATGGAGGGGGAATGGGGTTTGATTCAGGATGGAGGGAGGTATGGGGTTTGATTCAGGATGGAGAGGGGAATGGGGTTTGATTCAGGATGGAGAGGGAATGGGGTTTGATTCAGGATGAAGAGGGAATGGGGTTTGATTCAGGATGGAGGGGGGAATGGGGTTTAATTCAGGATGGAGAGGGGGGAATGGGGTTTGATTCAGGATGGAGGGGGAATGGGGTTTGATTCAGGATGGAGAGGGAATGGGGTTTGATTCAGGAAGGAGAGGGAATGGGGTTTGATTCAGGATGGAGGGGGAATGGGGTTTGATTCAGGATGGAGGGGGAATGGGGTTCGGTTCAGGAAGGAGAGGGGAATGGGGTTTGATTCAGGATGGAGAGGGGGAATGGGGTTTGATTCAGGATGGAGTGGGGAATGGGGTTTGATTCAGGAAGGAGATGGGAATGGGGTTTGATTCAGGATGGAGAGGGGGAATGGGGTTTGATTCAGGATGGAGAGGGGAATGGGGTTTGATTCAGGATGGAGAGGGGGAATGGGGTTTGATTCAGGATGGAGTGGGGAATGGGGTTTGATTCAGGAAGGAGAGGGAATGGGGTTTGATTCAGGATGGAGGGGGGAATGGGGTTTGATTCAGGATGGAGGGGGAATGGGGTTTAATTCAGGATGGAGGGGGAATGGGGTTTAATTCAGGATGGAGGGGGAATGGGGTTTAATTCAGGATGGAGGGGGAATGGGGTTTAATTCAGGATGGAGAGGGGGAATGGGGTTTGATTCAGGATGGAGAGGGTGAATGGGGTTTGATTCAGGATGGAGTGGGGAATGGGGTTTGATTCAGGATGGAGGGGGGAATGGAGTTTGATTCAGGATGGAGTGGGGAATGGGGTTTGATTCAGGATGGAGGGGGGAATGGGGTTTGATTCAGGATGGAGAGGGGGAATGGGGTTTGATTAAGGATGGAGAGGGTGAATGGAGTTTGATTCAGGATGGAGTGGGGAATGGGGTTTGATTCAGGATGGAGGGGGGAATGGGGTTTGATTCAGGATGGAGAGGTGGAATGAGGTTTGATTGAGGATAGAGGGGGAATAGGGTTTGTTTCAGAATGGAGGAGGGAGTGGGGTTTGTTTCAGGATAGTGGGGGAATGGAGTTTGATTCAGGGTCGAGAGGGGGAATGGAATTTAATTCAGGATGGAGGGGGGAATGGGGTTTGATTCAGGATGGGGGAATGGAGTTTAATTCAGGATGGAGGGGGAATGGGGTTTGATTCAGGATGGAGGGAGGTATGGGGTTTGATTCAGGATGGAGAGGGGAATGGGGTTTGATTCAGGATGGAGAGGGAATGGGGTTTGATTCAGGATGAAGAGGGAATGGGGTTTGATTCAGGATGGAGGGGGGAATGGGGTTTAATTCAGGATGGAGAGGGGGGAATGGGGTTTGATTCAGGATGGAGGGGGAATGGGGTTTGATTCAGGATGGAGAGGGAATGGGGTTTGATTCAGGAAGGAGAGGGAATGGGGTTTGATTCAGGATGGAGGGGGAATGGGGTTTGATTCAGGATGGAGGGGGAATGGGGTTCGGTTCAGGAAGGAGAGGGGAATGGGGTTTGATTCAGGATGGAGAGGGGGAATGGGGTTTGATTCAGGATGGAGTGGGGAATGGGGTTTGATTCAGGAAGGAGATGGGAATGGGGTTTGATTCAGGATGGAGAGGGGGAATGGGGTTTGATTCAGGATGGAGAGGGGAATGGGGTTTGATTCAGGATGGAGAGGGGGAATGGGGTTTGATTCAGGATGGAGTGGGGAATGGGGTTTGATTCAGGAAGGAGAGGGAATGGGGTTTGATTCAGGATGGAGGGGGGAATGGGGTTTGATTCAGGATGGAGGGGGAATGGGGTTTAATTCAGGATGGAGGGGGAATGGGGTTTAATTCAGGATGGAGGGGGAATGGGGTTTAATTCAGGATGGAGGGGGAATGGGGTTTAATTCAGGATGGAGGGGGAATGGGGTTTGATTCAGGATGGAGAGGGTGAATGGGGTTTGATTCAGGATGGAGGGGGAATGGGGTTTGATTCAGGATGGAGAGGGGAATGGGTTTTGATTCAGGATGGAGAGGGGGAATGGGGTTTGATTCAGGAAGGAGAGGGGAATGGGGTTTGATTCAGGAAGGAGAGGGGAATGGGGTTTGATTTAGGATCGAGTGGGGAATGGGGTTTGATTCAGGATCGAGAGGGGGAATGGGGTTTGATTCAGGATGGAGAGGGGGAATGGGGTTTGAATCAGGATGGAGAGGGGGAATGGGGTTTGATTCAGGATGGACTGGGGGAATTGGGTTTGATTCAGGATGGAGTGGGGGAATGGGGTTTGATTCAGGAAGGAGAGGGGAATGGGTTTGATTCAGGATGGAGAGGGGGAATGGGGTTTGATTCAGGATGGAGTGGGGGAATGGGTTTGATTCAGGATGGAGAGGGGGAATTGGGTTTGAATCTGGATGGAGAGGGGGAATTGGGTTTGAATCAGGATGGAGAGGGGGAATGGGGTTTGATTTAGGATGGAGTGGGGGAATGGGGTTTGATTCAGGATGGAGTGGGGGAATGGGGTTTGATTCAGGAAGGAGAGGGGAATGGGGTTTGATTCAGGAAGGAGAGGGGAATGGGTTTGATTCAGGAAGGAGAGGGGAATGGGTTTGATTCAGGAAGGAGAGGGGAATGGGTTTGATTCAGGATGGAGAGAGGGAATTGGGTTTATTCTATGATTAGGTGAGATGGAGAGGAGGAATAGTGTTGGTTCAGGCTGTCGAGGGGCGAATGTGGTTTGGTTCCTGAAGGAGTGTAGGGAAGGGAGTTTGTTCTGTGATCGAGGGAGGTGGAGAAGGTGGTGATGAAGTTTCGTTTAACTGTTGCTGATGGAGATGTTTATCTAGCCAGTGGAGTGAAGAGGATGAGATTGCAGATTATGAATGCAACAGAGAATGGATGGAGGAATGTCAGGACGGAATACAGCTGCGGGTCTGGTACGAAAGGATGACTAATGCTACAGCTGAAGAGAAGAGGAGAGTAAGTGAATGCTTTTTTTTGTTTATGAATGGAGCAGTCTTTTGCATTTAATTGTCAAATATAAAAGCTAAGGTTTGTGTTCATTTTCTCTTCCTAATATTTTACTTCATTAAATGTTGGAAAATAAAGTATGAATATAAAGTGCTTTTTGTTTAAGTTGGAAGAAATGTGGCAAGGTTTTCCCAGTCAGATTAGGATATGTTTTTATTTTTTGCAAATTATATTTCAAGTTTTTGCTTCAGAGTTTGTGCATAAGATCTGTTTATTTTTGATATGATGCATCTGTTATTCATTTCTATTGTTGTTTCTGAAGAAATATATGTGCAGTTTTGAACCCTAGAACTCGTGACAGACTATTTGCTTGTCTTTCGTAATAGATGCACATGTTTGTTGCACGCTATTGTGACCTGTTGAATGTGGAGATCTCCTGCGATGGATGTCATAAAATAGCACCTTGGCATCGCTACCGCTGTCTTCAGTGTCCAGACATGGATCTCTGCAAAACCTGCTTCCTCGGTAAAAATTTGGTTTTGATGTGAAGTTAAATAGCTGGTATTAAAGGCCATGCAAAAGTTGTTGTGTGAAAATGCTCTTGATTTTCTTGAGCAACACACGTAAACAACTGGAGTAAATCAGTGAGCTAGCATCTGTGGAGGGGAATAAACAGTAGACATTTTGGGCCGACACCCTTCAACGGGACTGAAAAGAAAGGGAGCAGAATCTGGAACAAGAAGGTGGAGTAGGTAGGGATGGAGTACAAGCTGGCAGTTAATAGGTGACTCCAGGTTGGGGGAGCTGTGTGACAGAGGAAGGTGATGTGAGAAGCTGGGAACTGGTAGGTGGAAGAGGTAAAAGAAGAAAATTGATAGGAGAGGATAGTGGACCATGGAATAATGGGAAGGAAGTGGTGAACAGAGGCAGGTAATGGGATTCAGGACATTTATAAAGACAGGTGTGTAAAAAGGGCCCAAGGGATCACTGGGGACCCAAGTCACCCCAATCACAATCTATTCCAGCTGCTACATCCAGGAAATGGTACCGCAGCATAAAAGCCAGGACCAACAGGCTCCAGAGGACAGCTTCTTCCACCAGGCCATCAGATTGATTAACTCACGCTGATTTGAGTATATTTCTATGTTATATTGACTGTTCTATTTATTATAAATTACAATGATTGCACATTTAGGCGGAAAAGTAACGTAAAGATTTTTGCTCCTCGTATATGAGGAATGTAAGAAATAAAGTCAATTCAATTCAGGTCAAGAGGGCATAGAGGAGAAGAGGAGGAGTAAGAGGGCCATCAGAATGGAGGGAAAAAGAGGAGGAAGAGGGATGGGGGAAACAGAGAGAAAAGAGTTTACTGGAAGTTAGAGAAAGCAGCGTTCTTGCCATCAGGTTGGATACCCAGACAGTATGAGGTGTTACTCTTCCAGCCCGAGTTTATTCCAACCACCATGGAGGGGAGGCCAGGGACAGACACGTCAGTATGAGAATAGGAATCTTTTTTGCCTATGCTGCAACTTTTGGAAGATGATATCATGCACTTTAGCTCATCCAAAATGCTTGTCCTTGTACCCCTGGATTACTTTGGTATATTACTCACCAGGATTTCTCTTGTCGATGATGTAGATTTTCTTATTTGATACAAGCTCAGGGATTTGCCAGTCATGACATTCTTTTAAACAAAGATATGGTGTGCCCCATGGTTACATATCAGCATTTAAAAGGTTAGGTGTGATGCCCGGCTAGCTCATTTGATAGGTGGTGGGTTTGAGCCCATGTTGAGCGTTGCTTTTGCCATGACTAAATGGCGGTGCAGACTCGATGAGCCAAATGGCCTAATTCTGTTTGTCTAGCTTATGGTCTTAGCTTGTGAAATGGACCATAGGGCAGTATCCAAACAGCAATATCTGCAGATGCTTTAAGCTTAGAATAAAAGAAGAAAATGCTGGGAGTACACAGATGGTCCAAAGCATCTGTGAAGAGAGAATCACAAATAAAATTTCTGGTCAGTCAGCTGGGAGAAGTGAGTTAGCAGGCATGCTTTAAGGTTGTAGGCTGGAGGCAAGGGCAGAGGCAGGTAGTGTCTGTGCAAAGGGTAGACTTAGTTACACAGATCTCATGCTATCCATTTCACATCTTTTTCCCCAAGTCACAACATGCTTGTTTTCTAAACTTTTCCAATTTTGAAAAAGGTTGTAGATCTGAAATGTTATCTCTGTTTCATTCTCTATGGATGCTGTCTGACCTGCTGAGTATGTCCAGCAGTTTCAGTTCATATTTAAGCATGAGGAGTTTATGGTCAGAATGTCATGCTGCATATTGAGTATTTTTGGCCCACAGTCCTTGAAAGGAAATATTCAAGCCATGATGCTGTGCAGAGCAGTACCATAGAACCTGGTCCCTCTTATCGAAGGGATTGGACAACAAAAATACCACAGCAACATCTGTACTGTACCTCTTTGAACCCTCACCCTGGGCAGTGTCACCAAAAACTCAATGCCATTGTAATGAATTATTTTCAGATCCCTCTCTGATATAGTGTGTTTCTGTTCTAAGGTTATGTCACTTTTCTGGAGTATTGTATAATGTTAATTATTGGCCATAGTTTCTAGATGAGATCCAACCTGTATTTCATGAAATTATGTTATAATTTTTGTTAAATTCTAAAACTGTATTAGTAAAATCTAATTTTAGTTTTTCAAAAATTAATTTGGCATAGTTCATCTCTTTCAAAATTTGTGCGCATTTACCTCTCTGTTTCTTTCTTCCTGGCCATCATTGTACCTTGTATAGTCATTATCTACCCTCTTTCTTTATACAAAAATGAATCTCATTACACTTGATTGCATCTGCCTGCCCATTTCACATTGTTTTCCTTCTGAAGTTTACTGTCATCACTTTTTAAAATGTCAGGGTTCAAGTCAAGGAAATGAAATCTAGGGAGTCACTAGAGCAAATAACTGCTCAATGGGAGACACCATTGTACAGTCCTGATACAGTATTTTGACCCAAATTGTGAACAATTCCTTCCACCCTGACCCTATAGATGGGGCTTGGCCACTAGACTGCCAAATACTGTAGTCTTTCTTCCAATCTGAAGATGCAAGCATTCATCATTTCTATGCTCAGTAGCAGGAAGGGCAGTGCGGTGTGGCCAGTCAGCGGATATATGTCATTCTAGAGAGATTTGTATGGTGCTTTGTCATTTCTGGGGCCAGCCCCAATTGACTAGCTAGAAGTCTTGTGTCTGCCAATGATGAGGTCCTAATTGAAATATATCTGAACAATGCCAACTCAATTTGTTGTGGAGATGAACTGTTATTCAGGATACAGTCCAAAGCAGGATGGTGTTAAGGCATGAATGCGTAGGAAGATTTCTCATTTTTCAGATTTTATTTTAGTGGAATATAATATAATTTAAAAATGGAATTTCATCGTGCAGGGAGGTCATACTGCAACTATACAGGGTACTGGTGAGGCTGCACCTGGAGTACTATGTGCAGTTCTGATCTCCATACTTGAGGAAGGATATACTGGCTTTGGAGGCAGTGCAGAGGAGGTTCACCGGGTTGATTCCAGGGATGAAGTGGTTAACCTATGAAGAGAGGTTATGCCTGGGACTATACTCTCTGAAGTTCAGAAGAATGAGAGGGGATCTTATAGAAACATACAAAATTTTGAAAGGGATAGATAAGATAGAAGTAGGAAAGTTGTTTCCATTGGTAGGTGAGACTAGAACTAGGAGACAATGTCTCAAGATTCAGGGGAGAAGATTTAGGATGGAGATGAGGCGAAACTGTTTTTTCCCAGAGAGTGGTGAATACGTGGAATTCTCTGCCCAGGGAAGCAGTTGAGGCTTCCTCACTTGAATATATTTAAGAAACGGTTAGATAGGTTTTTACATAGTAGGGGAATTAAGGGTTATGGGGAAAAGGCAGGTAGATGGAGCTGAGTTTATGGACAGATCAGCCATAGTCTTATTGAATGGCGGGGCAGGTTCGATGGGCCGGATGGCCTACTCCTGCTCCTATTTCTTATGTTCTTGTGATTTGGGAAGGAAAAGCCTGGAAGCTGCAAAAACACAACAGGACAAGGGGCATGTCCTTGTCTGCCAGGAGAAATTAAAGATGGGATTAATTTTTGTAAAAAGATGGCTTATTAAGTTGCTTGAAATAGCCATCAGCCTAAGGATTGGGATGATTTTAATACTTGTCAAAGGAAGATCAAGAAAGTGGTAAAGAAAGGGAAGATGAGACAAAACTGGGGAATAACAAATTTGATCTTGAGACTCTCTTAAAGGTATTTAAACAAGAAAGGGCTATAAAGGTTCGTGTAGACAGATGAGGAATATATAAACAGGAATAAGTAACTGCCAGAAAAGCTACACGAATATTTTGTCTTGACGAAAGTGACTTGGTGCAAGTTGGTGTGACTGAATGCCAATAAATCCCAAAAACTTGATAATCTACCTAACTGATTTTTGAAAAGAGGAGGTTTAGAGATAATGGATACATTTATTGTCATCTATAGACCCTGGAATGGTTCTTGCAGATTGTGAGGTAGTAAATGTGACTCCACTATTGAAAAAAGAAAACCAATCTTTACCCTAACGTCAGTGGAAGGAAAAAAAGCTGGAATCTATACTAAGGGATATAGTAATTGATCATTTTGGAAAGAGTTACAGAATTGAACAATCAGCATGGAAAAATGGAAGGGAGATCATATTTAACTAGTCTACTGAAGTTCTTTGAGAATGCTACTCATGGAATAAACAAGGGAAAACATGCACAGACTGTGTTTGGTGTTTCAGAAGGATTTCAGTAAGGTTCCACAGAGGACACTGGTGAGCAAGTTTCAAGCAGTGGAATTGGGGAAATAGTCTGAGAATTAGTGTGGTGTGAACTAGTAAGGTAATTTGCTGGGTTTATTTATGGGGGCTAGTATTGTGTTACTTCTGACAAGTGATGTGGTGGCTCAGGGTACACTTTGACCAGCTGGGTCAGGTGTAGCTGCTTGTGTCAGCTTTTTGCCATCAGAAGTTCTTAAGGCCTGGAGAGAGCTCCACAGCCAAACAAGGAGAGGGGCAAATGACAGCTTCTATCACATCCTACTGACGACAAATGGAATTAGTACACAGCATTGGCTGCTCTACTGCAGGTCTAGGTTGACTCAGAGCTCCATACCTCACCACTGCCCTTACAGGTAGCCCCTCCACAGTGGTTCAGTGTCTACTCCACACTGAGCAATGCCACAAAGCTGTTGATCATTTCAGTGCCAAGAGGGTGTAGAGTACTGAGGCCTCAATCCAGTTCCCTGTATAGAACTGCAAATGGTCGAGGTTCCTTTAAATTCCTGACACAACTGTACTGTCAGTAATAACACTATTACACCCCTGGTCTGATCAGGGAATAGTAAACCAGACACCAGTGGGTTGGATGAGCACAATGTGAATAATTTGTTTGCTTCTGTACAAACCGGTCATGCAGTTTTCCTCGGAATTGTTGAAGTGCAGTATTTATGCTAAAATAATCTGGCTGAAATCTCAATTCTGTAGCATGACAGTTTATAGTTTGCTGGTGATTTTCCCTTTTAGGTGGAGTGATGCCTGAACATCATGAAGATTATCATAAAATGGTGAACATGGAGTATGCGTGTGATCACTGCCAGGGACTGATCATTGGCCGTAGGATCAATTGCAACGTATGTGATGACTTTGACCTCTGCTATGGGTG
Source organism: Hemitrygon akajei (assembly GCF_048418815.1). Taxonomy (NCBI): domain Eukaryota; kingdom Metazoa; phylum Chordata; class Chondrichthyes; order Myliobatiformes; family Dasyatidae; genus Hemitrygon; species Hemitrygon akajei. The sequence goes on from NC_133131.1 coordinate 50,488,102, forward strand.
TTACTCTGCGAAGAAGTACCCAGACAGGTAACTGAGAATGGAACTCCACAACACCTGAGTTATCACTTTTGACTTCAGGGGGTGTGATGTTGATTACCCAAGCTGTAAAAATTCATAATATTTTTAATGACATAAACACAAATTCTACAGATGCTGGAAATCCAAAGCAACACACAAAATACTGGAGGAACTCAGCAGGTCAAGCAGCATCTGTGGAAATGAGTAGATTGTTGATGTTTCGAGCTGAGATATTTCTTCGTGACTGAGAAGGAAAGGGGAGGATGCCAGTCTAAAATGGTGGGGGGGAAGGAGGTGATAGGTGAAGCCAGGTAGGTGGGAAAAGTCGAGGGCTGATGGCCGAGGAGAGTGGACTGTAGGCGAAAGGGAAGGAAGGAGAACCCAGGGAAAGTAATAGGCAGGTAAAGGATCAGAGTGGGGAAAGGGGAGGGCTGATGGCCGAGGAGAGTGGACTGTAGGCGAAAGGGAAGGAAGGAGAACCCAGAGGAAGTAATAGGCAGGTAAAGGATCAGAGTGGGGAAAGGGGAGGGCTGATGGCCGAGGAGAGTGGACAGTAGGCGAAAGGGAAGGAAGGAGAACCCAGGGGAAGTAATAGGCAGGCAAAGGATCAGAGTGGGGAAAGGGGAGGGCTGATGGCCGAGGAGAGTGGACTGTAGGCGAAAGGGAAGGAAGGAGAACCCAGAGGAAGTAATAGGCAGGTAAAGGATCAGAGTGGGGAAAGGGGAGGGCTGATGGCCAAGGAGAGTGGACAGTAGGCGAAAGGGAAGGAAGGAGAACCCAGGGGAAGTAATAGGCAGGCAAAGGATCAGAGTGGGGAAAGGGGAGGGCTGATGGCCGAGGAGAGTGGACTGTAGGCGAAAGGGAAGGAAGGAGAACCCAGGGGAAGTAATAGGCAGGTAAAGGATCAGAGTGGGGAAAGGGGAGGGCTGATGGCCGAGGAGAGTGGACTGTAGGCGAAAGGGAAGGAAGGAGAACCCAGGGGAAGTAATAGGCAGGTAAAGGATCAGAGTGGGGAAAGGGGAGGGCTGATGGCCGAGGAGAGTGGACTGTAGGCGAAAGGGAAGGAAGGAGAACCCAGGGGAAATAATAGGCAGGTAAAGGAATAGAGTGGGGAAAGGGGAGGGCTGATGGCCGAGGAGAGTGGACAGTAGGCGAAAGGGAAGGAAGGAGAACCCAGGGGAAGTAATAGGCAGGTAAAGGATCAGAGTGGGGAAAGGGGAGGGCTGATGGCCGAGGAGAGTGGACTGTAGGCGAAAGGGAAGGAAGGAGAACCAGGGGAAGTAATAGGCAGGCAAAGGATCAGAGTGGGGAAAGGGGAGGGCTGATGGCCGAGGAGAGTGGACTGTAGGCGAAAGGGAAGGAAGGAGAACCAGGGGAAGTAATGGGCAGGTAAAGGATCAGAGTGGGGAAAGGGGAGGGCTGATGGCCGAGGAGAGTGGACAGTAGGCGAAAGGGAAGGAAGGAGAACCCAGGGGAAGTAATAGGCAGGCAAAGGATCAGAGTGGGGAAAGGGGAGGGCTGATGGCCGAGGAGAGTGGACTGTAGGCGAAAGGGAAGGAAGGAGAACCCAGAGGAAGTAATAGGCAGGTAAAGGATCAGAGTGGGGAAAGGGGAGGGCTGATGGCCGAGGAGAGTGGACTGTAGGCGAAAGGGAAGGAAGGAGAACCCAGGGGAAGTAATAGGCAGGTAAAGGATCAGAGTGGGGAAAGGGGAGGGCTGATGGCCGAGGAGAGTGGACTGTAGGCGAAAGGGAAGGAAGGAGAACCCAGGGGAAGTAATAGGCAGGTAAAGGATCAGAGTGGGGAAAGGGGAGGGCTGATGGCCGAGGAGAGTGGACTGTAGGCGAAAGGGAAGGAAGGAGAACCCAGGGGAAGTAATAGGCAGGTAAAGGATCAGAGTGGGGAAAGGGGAGGGCTGATGGCCGAGGAGAGTGGACTGTAGGCGAAAGGGAAGGAAGGAGAACCCAGGGGAAATAATAGGCAGGTAAAGGAATAGAGTGGGGAAAGGGGAGGGCTGATGGCCGAGGAGAGTGGACAGTAGGCGAAAGGGAAGGAAGGAGAACCCAGGGGAAGTAATAGGCAGGTAAAGGATCAGAGTGGGGAAAGGGGAGGGCTGATGGCCGAGGAGAGTGGACTGTAGGCGAAAGGGAAGGAAGGAGAACCAGGGGAAGTAATAGGCAGGCAAAGGATCAGAGTGGGGAAAGGGGAGGGCTGATGGCCGAGGAGAGTGGACAGTAGGCGAAAGGGAAGGAAGGAGAACCAGGGGAAGTAATAGGCAGGTAAAGGATCAGAGTGGGGAAAGGGGAGGGCTGATGGCCGAGGAGAGTGGACTGTAGGCAAAAGGGGAGGAGGGAGAACCCAGGGGAAGTAATAGGCAGGTAAAGGATCAGAGTGGGGAAAGGGGAGGGCTGATGGCCGAGGAGAGTGGACTGTTGGCGAAAGGGAAGGAAGGAGAACTAGGGGAAGTAATGGGCAGGTAAAGGATCAGAGTGGGGAAAGGGGAGGTGATAGTTTTTTTTTACCAAAAAGGAAAACTCAATATTCATGCCATCAGGTTGGAGGCTACCCAGACAAAATATAATCTGTTGCTCTCCACCATGAGGGTGGCCTCATCTTGGCACAATTGGAATTAAAATGTATGGCTACCATGAAGTCCCATTTGCAGTGGTTGGTGTGGTGGTGCTCGACGAAGCAGTCCCCGAGTTTCCGATGGGTTTCACCAATGTAGAGGAGGCCATGCAGTGCATTTTCTTTGCCAGGTCTCAAAGCAGTGCCTGTTTCGCAGCAGTCCTTCCTCCTGCAGACCTCCATCCTGATTCTCCTGTCAGCCACCTTAACTACGTGGAATTTAGAGGCCATTGTGGAAGGATATTGGAGTACTGAGGGGAAACCAGTGAGGTCACAGGCACAATGTGGGGACTCCCACACTGACAGCACTGGAGGTCAGAAGCACACAGTTGCAAGAAAAAGTTTGTGAGCCCTCTGGTTTTCTGTGTTAATTACTCATAAAGTGTCATCTGATCTTCATCTGAGTCACAATAAGAGACAAACACAATCTGCCTAAACTAATAACACACAAACAATTGTACTTCTCGTCAATACTGAGTACACATCTAAACAATCACAGTCTAGGTTCAAAAAAGTATGTGAACCTCTGGGGTAATGCCTTTTCAGAAAGCTATTTGGAGTCAGGTGTTCCAATCAATGAATGCTGAAGGAGGTGAAAAAGAACCCAGGAGTAACAGCAGAGGACCTGCAGAAATCTCTAGAACTTACTAAAGTCTCTGTTCATGTATCCAAAAACACTGAACAAGAATGGTGTTCGTGGAAGGACACCATGGAGGAAACCACTGTAAACAGAACTGCACATCTCAAGTTTGCAAAAGACCACTTGGATGTTCCACAGTGCTTCTGGGGCAGTGTTCTGTGGACAGATGAGTCAAAAGTTGAACTTTTTGGGAGAAATGTACATTGCTAAGTTTGGAGGAAAAAGGGCACTGCACACCAACACCAAATGTTCATCCCAACTATGAAGCAAGTTAGAAGGAGCATCATGGTTTGGGGCTACTTTGCTGTCTCAGGGCCTGGACAGTTTGCAGTCTTTGAGGGAGCAATGAATTCAAAATTGTATCAACGCATTTTACAGGAGAATGTCAGGGTAGAGGTCTGTCACTTGAAGCTTTATAGATGTTAGATGATGCAACAAGACAATGATACAAAATGCAAGATCAACAACAGAATGGTTTAAAAAGAAGAAAAATGAGTGTTTTGGAATGGCCAAGACAGAGTAGGGACCTTAACCCAATCGAGGTGTTGTGGCATGACCTGAAGAGGGCTGTTAATGTAAGGTATCCCAGAAATATTGTTGAACTGAAGCAGTTGTGTATGGTCTAAAATTCCTCCTCGCCATTGTGCAAGTCTGATCAGCAACTGCAGGAAACGTTTGGTGGAGGTTATTGCTGCTAAAGGAGGTTCTACCAGGTATTAAATACAAGGGTTCACATATGTTTTCCATTCTGGACTGTGTTCAATAAAGTTATGAAAAATACAATTGTGGGTGTATTACTAATTTAGGCAGATTGTGTTTGTCTACTATTGTGATTGAGGTGAAAATCAGACCATGCATGAGTAGCTGTGAGCAATTAGTGCAGAAAACCAGATAATTGCAAAGGGTTCACAAACTTTTTTCCTGCACTAGATGGTGGAATTGTGAGGCTGCAGTGCTGCTGGGCAACTCGTTCATAGGATGGCTATTTTTATTTCCTTGGATGTTGCATTCACTTGAAGCATCTGTGCACTCTGTTGGAAACAGACGAGTCCACTTCAAAGACATTGCATTGTACTTTAGCAAATGTGATAAATTATTTTGCTCCCTCTGCCTGTGGTGGGAAATCTAGGCAAAGAAATAAGTGAAGACAGCATTCCATCTGGCCATGTATGTACCTGCTCTTGAACAGTGCTTGCTGCACTTCAGTAACGTTGATATTCTGTCCTTGATTCCTCTGACTGTTTTGAAGGTGCTTCCTAGTTTTGAATTTGTGATGCCCTCTTTTGTGAGTCATTTAGTGTATAACCAAACCTGACTAACCAAACTTCCTGAATAATGAGAATTCTCCGAGCAGGGATGTTTCCTGCCCAGTGTTAGTCTCAGTGCTGATGCAAGGTTTTGAGCTGAAACATCGACAGTCCTTTTGTCTCCCTTAGATGCTACTTGAGAGTTCCTGTAACAAACCCTTTATTGCTGCCAGTCTTCCATTATTTCCTCATAAATTGAAGTAAATCCAATAAGCTAAGCAGGCAAGAAGGTTGTTCCAAAGTAACACATTCAGTACTTATCACACTGTTCCTTTTGGAGTGCTTTCTTTTCCTTTTGCCAGTTGTTCTAAGGTGTGGGAGGTGTATTGTTCCATACCTTGGCTTCAGGTTCTTTTATTTCCCTGCAGCCATTTGCCAACACACAGCATTACCGTGTTCCCAATGGTGACAATCCGCATTAGCGACCGCCACCGTCTCATTCAGCCGTACATCCACAACTACACCTGGCTGCTGTTCAGCGCACTGGCCCTCTACACAGCCAACATCGTAACAGAGCAGAAACCTACTGAAGAAGACCTGGACCCTACTGTGCAGTCTCAGGCTGAAGCACTGGAAGCTTGCTGTACAGAGCTCATCACTGAGTATCTGCTGAAAGCCCATCGAGGAAAAAGTAAATGACAAATGTCTTTTTTCATTTTTCTGAAACTGTACTCATATGTTCAAGATTTGCTGCAAATATTCAAACGAGGACAGAGGCACACAAGGCCGCAGATCCTGGAATCCAGAGCAACGAATGAGGCTGGAGGAGCTCAGCAGAACAGGCAGCCTCTGTGGAGGGAAGTGCACAGTTGATGTTTGAGGTTGAGACCCTTCGAGGCTCAACCCGAAGCATTTGAGTGTCCATTTCCCTCCAAGATACTGTCAGGTACACAGGCTGTCGCTTGATACTCTTTTGAAGGAAAGCAGCTGTTAGTGTTTTTCCACCCCTGATGCTTGTATTCAACACCATTGTCTGACAATAGATAGATAGATAGATAGATACTTTATTCATCCCCATGGGGAAATTCAACTTTTTTTCCAATGTCCCATACACTTATTGTAGCAAAACTAATTACATACAATACTTAACTCAGTAAAAAAATATGATATGCATCTAAATCACTATCTCAAAAAGCATTAATAATAGCTTTTAAAAAGTTCTTAAGTCCTGGCGGTTGAATTGTAAAGCCTAATGGCATTGGGGAGTATTGACCTCTTCATTCTGTCTGAGGAGCTAAAATGCCTGTCCACCAGTGAGAATGTTTATATTTCTGCTGCAGTCTCTGGGCTATGATGTAGCATGTTCTCGAGTTTGGCTGTAAGTAGTCAGTCTCATTCAGTGATCTCACGGAAATTGTTACCTTGGTAACCTGTAGTTGGAGATGGAACTGAGGAATAACAAAGGGATGACCATTTTAGTGGGATTGTTTTATCGTAGACCAAAAAATAACATGATTTAGAGGAGCTGCTTTGTACAGAGATAGAGGACAATTGCAAGAAAAATAAGTTGATTTTTTAATAATTGAAAGTGATTTTAACTTCTTACATATTGACTGGGACTCCCATACTGTAAAAGGGCTGAATGGGAAAGAGTTTGTCAAATGTGTTCAGATCCCAGCTAGATAGAGTGTGATACTGGATCTCCTATTAGGAAATGAGACAGGGCAGCTGACAGAGATGTTTGTAGGGGAACATTTTGGATCTAGTGGTCATAATTCCATTAGTTTCAAGATAATTATGGAGAAAATAGGCCTGAACCTTGGACTGAGATGCTAAATTGGAGAAAAGCCAATTTTGATAGCATCAGAAAGGATCCTGTGGATTGGGACAGGCTGCTTTCTGGCAAAGGGATGCATGGTAAGCGGGGGGCCTTCAGAAGTGAAATTCTGAAATTACAGAGTTTGTATGTTCCTGTCAGAATAAAAGGCAAGGCTAGCAGGTTTAGAGAACCTTGGTTTTTGTAAGATAGAGGCCCTTCCTAGTTAAAAAGCAGAAACATAGCAGGTATAGGCAGGAAGGAACAAATAAGATACTTGCAGAATATAAGAAATGCAAGAAAACATGTAAGAGGGAAATCAGGAGGGCTAAAAGAAGGCATGATGTTGCTCTGGCAGACGTTTGAGTGACATTGCAAATCAGGGACCTCGAAAGAATCCCAGCTTGTAAAGGGAAAAAAAAGAGACATAAGAATAGAGGAATTTAAGCTGTTTCCACAGATGAGCTGGAAGAGGCGCCATCTTAACTCTGCCCAAATCCGACTCAGATCCATAATTCCTTAACTTAAAGTTGGTGTCACAGGTAGATCGGATCATAAAGCAAACTTTTGGCACTTTGGCCATCCTAAATCAAAGTATTGAGTACAGGAGATGGGATGTTATGTTGAAGTTGTACATGACATTGGTGAGGCTTAACTTGGAGTATTGTGTGCAGTTGTGCTCACCTACCTACAGGAAAGATATTAGTGAGATGGAAAGAGCACGGAGAAAATTTGCAAGGATGTTACCAGGAATTAAGGACCCGAATTATAGGGAAAAGTTGAATAGGTTAGAAGTTTCTTCCCTGGAGCATAGAAGATTGAGGGGAGATTCAATAAAGATATACAAAATCAAGGGTAATGCAAGATGTGACTTGGGAAACCTTTATGCACACAATGGGCAGGAAATGTTTCATTTCCCACTTCTGCCAGCAGTCTCGGGTTTCATTAGCTAACCATCATGCTCCAAGAAACAAGCTGAAACATATCATGGGTTGTTTAATTTTGTGACATTTGCACTGTGTGCTGAGATGGGAGCTCAACCAAGGAAACTGAAGAGTATATGCTGGAAGCACTCAGTATGTGTAGAAAGATAAACTGACAATATTTCAAGTCTGTACCTTTTTCAGGTTTCAGTGTTTTTTTTTTAAATTTTCGGAATCTGAATATATAATCTGGACAAGCTTTCTTCTGGTCCCTATGGCCCTGCTAGGGCAAAACTTAATTTATTCTTGGGCACTAGGGCGGGGCAGGTGACAGCGAGGGAGCACTTTGGTACCAGTGACCATAGTTCTACTAATGGTTATGGAAAGGGACAGGACAAGTCCGCAGGCCCAAAATGTCGACTACTTTTTTCCATAGATGCTGACTGGCCTGCTGAGTTTCTCCAACATTGTGTTTATGTTGCTCGGATTTCCAAAATCTGCAGATTTTCTCTTGTTTGAGCTTTTGAAAGCCGTTGGACAGGTACTTGGCAGTATTGGCAGTATTTTTGAGAGGTATGAGCCAAACACTGTCAAATGGGACTAGTTTGGATTGGCCTTTTGGTCTGCATGGATCAGTTTGGACAAAGAGCCTGTTTCTATTCTATACAACTCTATATGAGATGCTGCCTTTCAAATGTAGTTGTCTATAGCAGTTGAATAATGTGGATAGAAATAGATGTACAACTTGAGATGTTTACCTACGATGCAATGAATCTTAGCGGCTTGTGGAAAGATTTATTTATTTGATTAGAGCAAAGGTTTCATTTTGGTGGAAAACTTAGACACACAGAAAAAAGGTAACATAACAAGAATTAAAAATGAACCTTTTCCAGAGGACTTGCAATTTGTTGCCACTAAGAGAAGTTGAGAAATGGTACCTTGAAGGTGAAGTTGGGAGGAAATACATGGGGAAATTTAGCATTGTGGTATTAGGCTGAATGGCCTGCTTCTGCTGTAAGTTTTACATCATTGTGTAAACAAAATGCAGCACAAACCAGTGATGATAGTCCTTTACATTTTACCTTCACAATGGTTCAGCCTTGGATTGAAGCCACTGTGAAACAGTATGTCTGAAAATCTTTGTCTCTTTGCAGAGGCTGTCAAAGTTGTGAGTTTCCATAGAATTTTTGGGTTTTATTAGTTCATTTTTTTTGTTTGACGCTAACATAGCAGACAGCAAGTTGGAAGTAGGCAAGGCATGCTAGTGAAGTCTTACCTTCAGCTCACTGAAGAGGCAGACCCTGTAAAGGTCTGTAACAGCTTTACTGTAGCAACTTCTCCCAGGACAAGCAGATCATCCTTTAAAAAAGAGAGCAGGACAATAATTTCTTTGGAATAGTGTACATTAAATCAGCCACCAAATTTGAGTGATTCAGCCATCTCCACTGTCATTGGCTATTCGTGGTCACAGTGCTGCTGGCTTTAACGCAGGGAAATGCTCTGAAGATCTAATGTTAATTCATTGTATTTTGACCCAGGTCTAAAGAATTCTGCAGTACTTTCATTGCTGTCCAATGTGTCGACTGAAGGTGAGGTGGGCAGTACTGAATCTGCAGCAGTGGTACTTTCCACAACAGATCACAGCACCAGCAACCAGCATCAGGTCAGTGTGTGTTTTACTCTATCGTCTTCAGTTTGATCTTGGTCAAAGTTTACAAGACCAAACCATTTGACCTATCTTTTTAAACAAGTTCAGCTACATGGTAAATGGTAGGGCATTGAGGAATGCAGTAGAACAGAGAGATCTAGCAATAATGGTGCATACGGTAGTTCCCTGAAGGTGGAATCTCATGTGGATAGGGTGGTGAAGAAGGCTTTTGGTATGCTGGCCTTTATAAATCAGAGCATTGAGTATAGGAGTTGAGATGTAATGTTAAAATTGTACAAGGCATTGATAAGGCTGAATTTGGAGTATTGTGTACAGTTCTGGTCACCGAATTAAAGGAAAGATACCAATAAAATAGAGAGAGTACAGAGAAGATTTACTAGAATGTTACCTGGGTTTCAGCACCTAAGTTACAGGGAAAGGTTGAACAAGCTAGGTCTTTATTCTTTGGAGCATAGAAGGTTGAGGGGGACTTGATAGAGGTATTTAAAATTATGAGGGGGATAGATAAAGTTGACGTGGATAGGCTTTTTCCATTGAGAGTAGGGGAGATTCAAACAAGAGGACATGAGTTGAGAGTTAAGGGGCAAAAGTTTAGGGGTAACACAAAGGGGAACTTCTTTACTCAGAGAGTGGTAGCTGTGTGGAACGAGCTTCTGGTGGAAGTGGTAGAGGCAGGTTCGGTTTTGTCATTTAAAAAAAATTGGAAACAGGAAAGGAATGGAGGGTTATGGGCCGAGTGCAGGTAGGTGGGACTAGGTGGGAGTAAGCGTTCGGCATGGACTAGAAGGGCCGAGATGGCCTGTTTCTGTGCTGTAATTGTTATATAGATAATTAGTAGCCATGTAGAGGAGAGAAATTGTGACCAATGGTGTACCACAGGGATCGGTGTTGTTTGTCATGTATATTGACAATGTAGGTGCAATGATTTGTAAACTTGCAGATTGTACCAAAATTGTTTAATGTAGTGGACAGTGAAGATTGTGGTTAAAACAGGCTACACTATATACCCAGTGGCTACTTTATAAGCTACCTCCTGTGCCTAATAAAGTGGCTACAGAGTGTATTTTTGTATTTTTAATTGCCACTGCTGAAGCCCATCCAATTCAAGGTTCGATGTGTTATGCATTCAGAGATGCTCTTCAGCACATTACTCTTGTAAATGTGGTTATTTGAGTTACAGTGACCTTCCTGCTAGCTTGAGCCAGTCTAGCCATTCTCTGACCTCATAACAAGGCGCTTTCGCCCACAGAACTGCCACTCACTGTATGTTTTTATGTTTTCAACACTATTATCTGTAAACTGTAGACAGAGACTGTTCTGTGTGAAAATTCCGTTGATCAGCAGTTTCTGAGGTACTCAAACCAGCTTGTCTGGCGCCAGCAATCATTCCACGGTCAATGTCACTTAGGTCACATTTCTTCCCTATTCTAATGTTTGGTCTGAACAACAACTGACCCTCTTGAGCACATGTACAAGCTTTTATGTATAAGTTGCTGCCACATGATTGGCTCATTAGATACTGACGTTAATGAGCAGGTGTATCTAATAAAGTGGCCACTGGTTAATTGGGAGGGTGAGCGTGGAAATGGCATTTGAAATTTAACTCGGGCAAGTTGCATTTTTCGAAGTTTTTCCAAGTGGGACTTGCACAGTGAATGACAGAGCCCTTGGGAGCATTGCAGAAGAGAAAAAACCCAAGGTATACAAGTACATTGTTCTCTGAAAATAGGAACACAGTTAGACAGAGTGGTGAGGAAGGCTTATGGCATGCTTGCCTTCATGTGGAGTTGGGACATGTTACAGCCGCAGCCAATGTTGGTTACGCTGCACGGAGTCTTTTGTCTAATTCTGATCACCACACTAAAGGAAGGCTGTGATAAAGCCAGAGAGGGGGCATAAAAGATTAAGGCCTGAGTTACCAAGAGAATTGTTTGGGTGACACTTCTCCCTGGAAAGAGAGGTGACATGGTAAAGGGATGTACTGTAAAAAGAGAGGCATAGATAGTAGCCTGTGTCTATTTCCTGTTTAAAGCTAGAGGGCATATGTTTAATTGAGCGACAGTAGGTTTAAAGAGGATCTGAGGGGTAATTCTTTCACATATAAGTGGTATCTGGAATGCGCTGCCAGGGTAGGTACTGGAGGCAGGAACTACATTTAAGAAACCAGGTACAAGAATAGGCAAAGTGTAGTGGATGCAGAATTACTGAATGCAAGTGGGATTAGTGTAGGTGAGCTTGATGGTTGACTCAGAGACTTGGTTGGCCAAAAGTTCTGTTTCAGTGCTGTGTATCTCTGACGCTATGAATTCATCAGATGATACGGATGCGACAGGGTCTTTTAAGAGACTTTTGGACAGGTACATGGAGCTTAGAAAAATAAAGGGCTGTGGTTAAGCCTAGTAATTTCTAAGGTAGGGACATATTCGGCACAACTTTGTGGGCCGAAGGGCCTGTATTGTGCTGCAGGTTTTCTATGTTTCTAGGTGAGTTTGCTGAAAGTCATCTTCCTCTCAGAAAGCTTTTCATGAAAGGTGGTGGATGTTCGCTTTCCAGGCTGCTCCAAGTTGTCCTCAGTTCACGTCAGTTCAGCAGAGCAGTGCAGACTGCTGCTAGTTGTAAAGCTGAGTGGAATGTAGTCCTCCTGGCCTGTAAACTTTGCCAGTTCAGTCTCAGTAAAATCACTGAACTTACTAGCAAAACTGCTATTCTTTTAATAACGCAGCAGAAATTAGGACCTCAAAGGAGCAGTGGCAGATAGGTATTGCAAGAGATCTCTGTGATCATCTGCCACCAAAACAGATAAACCGCTTTGGATCCTGCTGGGGGAGGAGGCTCATCGGGGAAACCAGCAATAGCTAGGATCACGGCACTGTGATGGGCTTTGTTGCATAGAGGTGCAGGAAAAAGAATTGCTGAGCTATTGTGGTATGGGGTTCCATGGTAAGGGGAATAGACAGGAGCTTTTGTGGCCACGAAATTTGTGTGTTGCCTCCCAGGTGCAAGAGTCAGCAATATTTCATCCTGGAAGGTGAGTGTAAACAGCTGGTTGTTTGCATGTAGGCAAATAATCCAACAAAGTGTGAGAATGTCCTACCACCAAGGTTAGGGGGGTTGTGGATAGTGCGGAGGGCTGTCAGAGGTTACAGCAGGACATTGATAGGATGCAAAACTGGGCTGAGAAGTGGCAGTTGGAGTTCAACCCAGATAAGTGTGAGGTGGTTCATTTTGGTAGGTCAAATATGATGGCAGAATATAGTATTAATGGTAAGACTCTTGGCAGCGTGGAGGATCAAAGGGATCTTGGGGTCCGAGTCCATAGGACACTCAAAGCTGCTGCACAGGTTGACTCTGTGGTTAAGGCAGCGTATGGTGTATTGGCTTTCTTCAACCGTGGGATTGAGTTTAAGGGCTGAGAGGTAATGTTGCAGCTATATAGGACCCTGGTCAGACCCCATTTGGAGTACTGTGCTCAGTTCTAGTCACCTCACTACAGGAAGGATGTGAAAACTAGAAAAGGTGCAGAGGAGATTTACAAGGATATTGCCTGGATTGGGAAGCATGCCTTATGAGAATAGGTTGAGTGAACTCGGCCTTTTCTCTTTGGAGCAAGGGAGGATGAGGGGTGACCTGATAGAGGTATATAAGATGATGATTTGCATTGATTGTGTGGATAGTCAGAGGCTGAAGTGGCTAACACGAGAAGGTGCCTGGAAGTAGGTACAGAGGAGATGTCAGGGGTAAGTTTTTCACTCCGAGAGTGGTGAGTGCGTGGAATGGGCTGCCGGCGATGGTGGTGGAGGCGGATACAATAGGGTCTTTTAAGAGACTCCTGGATAGGTACATGGAGCTCAGAAAAATAGAGGGCTATGGGTAACCCTAGGTAGTTTCTAAGGTAAGGACATGTTCAGCACAGCTTTGTGGGCTGAAGGGCCTGTATTATGCTGTAAGTTTTCTACTTTTCCATGTTTCTAACCTGAATTTAGGGAGCAAGAAGATAAATTAAAAAGTAGGACTTCAAAGGTAATAATCTCAGGACTGCTATCTGTGCCACGTGCTGATCAGAGTAGGAATAGCAGCAGAGTTATGATGAAATGTGGCTTGTGCACTGGTGCAGGAGGGAGGGTTTCAGATCCCTGGGGAATTGGAACCAATTTTGGGGGAGGTGGGACCAGTACAAACCAGATAGTCTACACCAGGGCAGGACTGGGAGTAGTGCCCAGGAGGGAATTGTTTACTAGTGCTGTTGGAGTGAGTTTAAACTAATATGGCAGGGGGCGGGAATCCAGGCAGAAAAATAAAGGGAAACATTGCAGAGACCAAAGCAAAAGTTAGAAAAGAGAGAAGTCGGAGTGGAGTGCAGTAAATCAAATGCAAAGGACACAAAGGTTATTAGATAGATAGATAGATACTTTATTCATCCCCATGGGGAAATTCAACATTTTTTCCAATGTCCCATACACTTATTGTAGCAAAACTAATTACATACAATACTTAACTCAGTAAAAATATGATCTGAAAAGACAATGCGTGTAAGGGCATTTTTTTCTGAATACCTACAGTATACGAAACAAGCTGTGAATTTGTGGCACAACTCATCTTTTCTTTCTTTTTAAATCTTTTTATTAATTTTTAAGCAAACATAAATGAAACATGAATACAGAGTTTGAGAGTACATAGTTAATGGTTTAAATAGACATTCAAATATATGATCAATATATACTAACCTCCCAAACTCATAGTATTTATGAACAAAAGAAATTTTTTTAAAAACCCCAAAAAAGAAAAAAAAACACTAACCAACATGGGCCATTGCATAATGTCAGATATATACAGTAGTGCCAATAACGCCGAACCTCCATCCAAATAATTAAGGATAATAAAAGTGAGGTTTAGGAAAAGACAATTTAACTCATATGAAAATGTTGAATAAATGGTCTCCAAGTTTCTTCAAATTTAACTGAGGGATCAAAGACAACACTTCTAATTTTTTCTAAGCTCAAACAAGAGATAGTTTGAGAAAACCACTGAAATATAGTTGGAAGATTAACTTCTTTCCAATTCAATAAAATAGATCTTCTAGCCATCAATGTAACAAATGCAATCATTCGTCGAGATGAGGGGGATAAACGACTATTATCCACCATTGGTAAACCGAAAATTGCAGAAATAGGATGCGGTTGGAAATTTATATTCAGAACTGTTGAAATAATACCGAAAATATCTTTCCAGTAATTTTGCAAACAAGGGCAAGACCAAAACATATGGGTCAATGAAGCAACATCAGAATGACATCTGTCACAGCTTGGATTAATACAAGAATAAAATCCAGCAAGTTTATCCTTAGACATATGAGCTCTATGTACAACCTTAAATTGTATTAGGGCATGTTTAGCACAAATAGAAGAAGAATTGTCTAATTGTAAAATTTTCTCCCATTGCTCAGTGGATATAAGACAATGAAGTTCTTTTTCCCATTCCTTCTTAATTTTTTCTGATACTTCTGGCTGTATTTTCATGATCGGCACAAATCAATACAAAAGTATGATTCAGTGACCATCACAGAAATGTTGTCGCAGGCCGGAGATGATTGGGAATTAAATATCCAGGGGTATCAAGTAGTACTGAAAAAAGGTAAGGGATGTGGGGTAGCATTCTTAAGGAATCAGATCAGGGTGATGGTGAGAGATGATATAAGATGCAAGAAGCAGAATGTTGAATTCATCTAGGTAGAGATTAGGAATAGCAAAGAGGTGGGGCGGGGGGGATCACTGTTGAAGTTGTCTATCAGCTAACGAATCATGAAATTTGAGAGGAGCAAGTAATAAACCAAGAAATATCTAATAATTTAAGAATGGAATAGCAGATATCTTGTCAAGTTGGTCAACGCAGTCTTGAAGACTTCATAGAATGCACCTCTGATAGCTTTCTTGAACAGAAGGTTAGTGAAACTTCCAAGGGAAAATGCTATTTAGATCTGGCCCCGCGCAATGAGACAGGTAAAATTAATGATCTTCCATTAGGGATCCTCTTCAAAAGAGTGATCACAGTATGATTAAATTTCTAGTACTAATGAAGAGTGCAATAGTTCGATCTAAAACTGGTGCATTGTGCCTAAACAAGCGAGACCACAATGGGTTGAGGGAGGAACTGGTTAGCGTACAAGCTTTTATGATGGGATAGTTGAGGAACAGTGGAAAACTTTCAAAGAGATTTTTCATGGTGCTCAACAAATGTGTATCTCAATTAAAAGTGGAGCCAGCCTTAGATAACTAGGGAAATGAAAGAAGGCATCAGCCTAAAAGCTCATGCATGCAAATTTGCCAAAAGTAGTGGGAAGCTGGAAGACTGGGAAAATTTTAAAAAACAGCACAGAACCACTACACAAGCAATTAGGGGAGGGGAAATAGATTATGAAAATAAAGTAGTACAAAATATAAAAGTCGACAGTAGAAGTTTTTATAAAGCAGAAAAGAGTGACTAAATTAAATGTAAGTCTCTTGGAAGATGAAAAGGGGGAATTAATATTTAATGATGCAGAAACTGGCCAAAGCATTGAGCAACTATTTTCTGTTGGTCTTCACAGTGGAGGACACATATAACACACCAAAAAGAGATGTTACAGATGTGACAGGAGGCGAGGACCTCAATACAATCACTAAAGAGGTAGTGATGAGCAAACTAGTGACCTAAAAGTAGACTGTCTCTTTGATAGGTACGTGGAGCTTAGAAAAATAGAGGGCTATGCGGTAGGTATTTCTAGAGTAGGTTACATGGTCAGCACAACATTGTGGGCTGAAGGGCCTGGAATGTGCTGTAGATTTCTATGTCCTATGTTCTACCCTAGTCCTGCTGGGATGCATTCCAGGGTAATGAAAGAAATGGCAGAAGTTATAGTAGATGTATTTGTGATAATGTACTAAAATTCTCTGGACAAGTCCTAGCAGATTGGAAGACAGCAAATGTCATGCCACTGGTTTTTTTTTCACAAAGGGTGTAGACAAAAGGCAAGTAATCATAGACCAATTATGTTAACATCTGTAGTCGGGAGAATGCTTGAAGCTGTCATTAAGAAAGAAATAGCGAGACATGTGAATAGCAAGACACAGCATGGACTCATGAAGGCCAGGGCCTGTTTGGCAAACATATTGATGTCCTTTGAAGTTCTTAAGAGTCTATTAGACAGGTGTATGCAGGAATTTAAGGTGGAGGGTTATATGGGAGGCAGGGTTTAAGGGTCGGCACAACATTGTGGGCCAAAGAGCCTGTACTGTGCTGTATTGTTCTATGTTCTATATGATGATGAGTACAGTAGGTAGAGGAGAACAGGTCAATGCTGTATACTTGGATTTCCAGAAGATGTTTGATAAGTGGGCCGCATAAAAGACTTATCCATAAGATAAAGATGTATGGCATTGTGGGCAATGTATTAGCCTGGATAGAGGATTGTTTAACCAATAGAAGACAGACATTTGAGATAAATGGGTGTTTCTCTGGTTGGCAGTCAGTGGTGAGAAGTGGTGTGCAGAAGTCCATGCTGTGCTCGCAACTGTTCATGATATGCATTAACAATTTGGAAGAGGAGACGGTTTGATGTATCTAAGTTTGATGACGCTAAATTCAGTGGAAGAGAAATTGTGCAGAGTCTGCAAAGAGGTATACAGTAGATAGGTATGTGAGTGGACAAGGGTCTGGCAGGTGGAGTACAGTGTTGGTAAATGTGAGGCCATCTACTTTGGAAGAGCAGATAGAAGATCGTATTATTATTTAAATGGTGCAGATTGTGCAGAGGGAATTGAAAGTGAATCAGTTGCACAAATCCCAAAATGTTGATGTGCAGGTGCAAAAACGCAAATGGAATGTTGGCCTTCATTGCTAGAGGAACTGAACTTAAGATCAGGTGGCTATACTGAAACCGTACTGGGTACTGGTGGGCTGCATTTGGAGTACTGTGTCCAGGCCTGTCTCCTTACTTGAGAAATGATATGCTGGCTTTGGAGGCAGTGCAGAGTAGATTCATCAGGTTGATTCTGGAGATGAGGGGGTTAGCCCATAAGGAGAGATTGAGTCTTCTAGAATTGAGAAGAATGTGAGGAGATCTTATAGAAGCTTAAAATTATGAAAGAGATAGACGTAAGGTCAAGACAGGAAAGTTGCTACCACTGGTGAGACTAGAACGAGGGGACATAGCCTCAAGGGTTGGGGGAATAGATATAGAACAGAGATGAGGAGAAACTACTCTTTCCAGAGAATTGGGAATCTGTAGAATTCTCTCCCTGGGGAAGTACCAGAGGCTAACTCATTAAATATATTTAAGGCATAGTTAGTTTTTTTGCACAGCAGGGGAACTGAAGGTTATGGGGGAAAGACAGGTAGGTGGAGCTAAGTTCACGGCAAAATCAGCCATGATCTAATTAATGGCAGAGTAGACTCGATGATCCAGTTGGCCTACTCCTACTCTTATTTCTTGTGTTCCTGTGTTCTAAACCAGTGCATCAATATGGGAAGACTTTCTTTTGAATGATTTTTAGAATGTAGTAGTAACTAGTCCTTGCTTCTAACCTTTCATTGTGTCCATCTTCAGGAATCTACGTCTGCAGATGACCAGAGAGTAACTTTATCTGATATGCAATCCAGAGATGGAGAGGAAGCTGTTCAGAGTTGTCAGGAGAAACTTCAAAAGAAGGTAGAGTCACCTGAGATGCTAGTCCTGCAGTATTGATGTTTGGAGGTGCCCAGGTGTTACTAGCATCTGTAATTGTTTAGTTATTTGTAGTATCCGAATTGGGTACCTGGTCTGGCCTGCTATGGTGACATCTGTTGTTGTATTACTTCTGAGATCCTACAAATTATACTCAGGAAATTTTGCTTCCTTATCTCCTCCCACGGTGGACATTGTGGTGTAAATGTTGGGCAGCACATCAAAGATCATGGAGACAAATTAAACTATCCTTCTCTTTCTGTGTTATGGCTCTGGAATTAAAATAACGTTACTTCAGAGATTCTGCTTCTTGATTGTAATCTAACTTCCTTCAAGACCTTCCCTCTTTCTATGTCATCAGGGAAAAAGGTGTCCCTAAATATCTCCTGGACTGCTACTATTGTGGTCCCTTGGGATAGGGAGCAACCTGCTTCTACTCCAGTTTAATGGGTTCTCAGATGATTGACTCAGTTGGGGACAAAGGTGTCTGATGAAATGGACAGGTGGGTACTTCAAGAGGTGGCATTTTCCTTTTGCTGTTTATGCTGGACCTGTGTCATCCTGATACATTCTGCATGCCACTACTTCACTTTAAATGATGATCTCTTACTACCTTTCCTTTTGGTTAGTCCTGACGAAGGGTCTTGGCCGGAAACGTCGACAGTACTTCTCCTATAGATTAAGAACGATACAGTATATATGAAGGAAAAGAAAATAAAGAAAAGATGCCAAACTTATCAAAGTCCAAACCACTTCGTGCACAACCGTTGGAGCTCAATTACTGAAGTCTTCTGGCCACCATTCGATCCCCTTCGAACTCCTCGACTCGCAGCTCAGGACCACCCGAAGTGGTCAACCAAGCACATCTATCTTCGTCTCCTCTCCTCAGGGTACCTCCCGGCCTCGGACCCCCGCTTGGTGTCCGTTCCTCGCCCAGTTTACAGCATCACATCCTCTCTCTCTCACCCCCTCGCGCCGATCTCCCCAAAAGCCCGCCAACAATAGCTTACAGACTCAGAAGAAAGAACAACATTAATCCCAATTGGTTAACAAAGGAATACAATTCTCATTATCAGTAAATTTTAACCCAAACAAGCTTCCAGCACTCTCTCGCAATAAAGAAGCATTCCTACTTTTAACAAAACAAAGAAGCCATTGTGATTAACATACGCAGTAACAAAGAAAAAGAAGAAACCCCCTTTACACATGTTACTTCACTTATCCTTCCAGTGAGTTCAGAGGATTGTGCAGATACATTGTCAGTTGTGTCTTGAAGTGTCTACTATAGATAGTCCAGGTCTCAGAAGTACATGAGAGATCAGGGGTCATGCCACCTACCAAACTAACATGTTGCAAGTATTGAAGCACTCTTCCTCAGCTGACTGAGTCTGTGTTGGTAAATTGAGGGCAGCAGTGAAGTTTGTCTTTACCAAGAAGTAGCTTCTAAGCTATGAGAAATGGTCCAAGTTTTCTGGGTCTTGCTATGGGCCTTCATTGACAGAGAGAGATTTGATGCTGCTAGGGTAGCTTACTAATAGACATTGTCTTGTGCGTGTTGAGTGTATGATCCATTCTCTTGTATAAGCTACTATCTTGTGGCTTGGAGCTAGGTCTCTGAGTGGTTGCAAATGCAGGCATAACCTGCATTCTGTGGCTTGACTAGTGAAGCTGCTGTAACCTCTTGAGCGTGGGTTATATAGCTTCCCCTTGGTTCAGGAAGAATATTCCCGCCGCTGGGAACTTTTCAAAAATGAGGGGCAGCATGGTGGTGTGAAAGAGAAATGTCGGGCTGCCTTCTTGCTCTTTCATTCTGCTTATGGTCACCCAGTACCCTCTTGTCTGCACTCTCCTGAGCTGACCTCGTGAAATGTGTTATCATAGAACACGTAACTTTGAACGTGGTGTGTAGCAATGTGGAGCTCGCACTCCTTTGACTGATAATAACATTCCAACATGGTGCCAACTGTGCATGCCATGGGTGTGAAGTGCCTCTGTTTAGTTGGTGAACTTGATGGATAAGTAAATTTCAAAAAACTCCCAACTGTTAAATTGCATTGCATTACTTAACCCTGTTGAATTTTTTGAATTTCCCAGCTTTTTATTGAAACCATCAAGCCCCTATTTCTGTACCTCTCTCTCTCTGAACTCATTGTACCTGTGCAACGAGAACGTGGAACCCTACAGCACAGTATAGGTTCTTCGGCCCACAACGTTGTGCCAGAATTGTAACCTATTTAAAAATCGATCTAACCCTTCTTGCCTACATAGCCCTCCATTTTCTTCTATCTTCCATATGTCTATCAAAGAGTTTCTTCATTGTCCCTAATGTATCTGCCTCTGCCACCACCCTTACAACATTCCATGTACCCATCACTCTGTGTCCTGTGTATGAAAAAACTGCCTCTGACATCCTGCTATACTTTCCTCAAATCACCTCAAAATTATGCCCCTTCATATTAGCCATTTGGGGAAAGTCTCTCACTATCCACTTGATCAATGCCTCTTATCTTGAGATCATTGAAGTCTGAAGATGCAGGATAGCGTAGCAGTTAGTATTGCTGTTACAGCTCGTGGTGTTCTGAAGGTTGGAGTTCAGCTCCAGCGTTCTCTGTAAGGAGTGTCTGTACATCCTCTCTGTGGAATGCCTGGATTTTCTCCAGGTCCTTCAAGTTCCTCCCTCAATCCGCAGACGTCCTGGACAGGTTAACTGGTGGCTGTAAATTGTCCCGTGATTACGTTCAGGTTAATTGGTCGCTGTAAATTGTCCCGTGATTACGTTTAGGCTAATTGGTCGCTGTAAATTGTCCCCGATTATGTTCGGGTTAATTGGTCGCTGTAAATTGTCCTCTGATTACGTTCAGGTTAATTGGTCGCTGTAAATTGTCCCCTGATTACGTTCGGGTTAATTGGTCGCTGTAAATTGTCCTCTGATTACGTTCAGGTTAATTGGTCGCTGTAAATTGTCCCGTGATTACGTTCAGGTTAATTGGTCGCTGTAAATTGTCCCGTGATTGCGTTCGGGTTAATTGGTCGCTGTAAATTGTCCCGTGATTACGTTCGGGTTAATTGGTCGCTGTAAATTGTCCCGTGATTGCGTTTGGGTTAATTGGTCGCTGTAAATTGTCCCGTGATTGCGTTCGGGTTAATTGGTCGCTGTAAACTGTCCCATGATTGTGTTCGGGTTAATTGGTCGCTGTAAATTGTCCCGTGATTATGTTCGGGTTAATTGGATTTGTTGGGGTTACTGGGGCCGTGTGGCTCAAAGGGCTAACTCCATATTGCATTGCCAGAATTAAATTTTTTAACATTCTGTTTTTATTGTTTCATTCCCAATTATCTTTGCTTATTAAAAGCTGCTGTCCCTGCATCTGTCTGCCTACCTGTTTCTACACTTTGCTTTCCTACTCTATTTAAAACATCACTCTTCAGTTTCTTCTGACAGCCTGGTCTAATTTCTCCTTGTACATATTTAGTCTCATAGCACTCCCATGATTAGCCCTGTGGTAGTTTGCTAGGTTTTCCTGACTCTACTTTGCATCTATTTCCAGTTAAAATCAAGCGCCAGTGATACCACCTTGGCAAGTATTGACAGCATTGAGTGGGAGAGTGCACAGGTTCTAGAGATACCTGGATCCAGGAGTGATGCTTCATCCTTGGAGAAGAGAACTGTATGCCAAGGATCTTCATCCCTGTCGGACTCCTCTGAAACGTTTTCATCCAGTCAGTTGAGTGTCCCTGCAGTTGCAGCTAATGCATCAGGAGATGAGGTTAAGTCCACCAGTTCCACGAATGGCATTTCTTCATCACAACATCCTTCCTCTGGAGTTTCCAGTAAGAACTCTAAAGTTGAACAGCATCTAAACAGTTCACATTCTGTAATATCTACTTCAGCAACAGCAGAGCCGTCTTTCACCTCCAGTACTGAATCTGACACAGTCTCAAAATCATCCTCCAGTGATGCAGCAAAGTCGGCTGCCTCCGAATCAGTACCACAGTCCTCCATGTCAAGTGCACAGCCATTTGAATCCAAAACAGGGGATCAACAATTGCCTGCGATGGATGTGAAGATGCTTAGAGCAGGTAACTTTGCTTTATTCACTAAGATACAAAGGGCATTGGTTACTTTTATCAAAACTGACTATTTTGATAACTACTGAATGAATTTGAGCTACTGAAAGTATATCTTAAAGCTGAGGTGTAGACCTGCATTGCCTCTTTGTAAAAGAGGTAAGTCACATTGTGCATTTTTAGGCCTCTTATCTAAGAAAGGATGTGCTGGCAGTGGACAGGGTCCAAAGGAGATACACAAGAATGATCACATGAATGAAAGGGTTAACGTATAAGGAGTGCTTGATGGCTCTGGGCCTGCATTCTTTGGAGTTTAGAAGAATGAGAGGAGATCTCATTGAAACCTATCGAATATTGATATGCTGAAATAACGACACGCAGTCGGTAAGTCGTTTCGAGACTAGTTTATTCAAACTTCGCGGTGCTGGCATTTAATCCCTAGCGCCCGCCCTCTCCGGGCGGAAATGACATCAGAGGTGCATTACCAAAGTCTCCCCCTGCGCACTGGCTATTTGTGAGCCGGTTCGCCTGTGCAGAAAGTGGGTTGCCACAGTGCCTAGATAGAGTGGATGTGGAGAGGGTGTTTCCTATAATGGGGGAATCTATGACTAAAGGGCACAGACTAAGGATACAAGAATGTCCCTTTAGAACAGAGAAATTTCTTTAGCCAGAGGGTAGTGAATCTGTGGAATTCATTGCCATGGACAGCTCTGAAGGCCGAGTCATTGCGTATATTTAAAGCGGAGGTTGATAGGTTTTTGATTAGTAAGGGTGCTAAAGGTTACAGGGAGAAGGTAGGACAATGTGGTTGAGGGGGTAATAGATCAGCCATAATAGAATGATGGAGTATACTTGATGGGCCAAATGGCCAGATCCTGCTTCTGTTCTTTTATGACTTTGGAAACAAGGCTGTGATCAGATTGAATGGCTTATCGGCTTGAGATGCTGAATGGTGTCATCGTATAATTGCTTGCGATAAGTAGGGAAGGACCTTATTGGGCAGTGCAGTGTCCATTTTACTGTGAGGTAGAATTGAAAATCATATTGATTTGCAGGGCCAAAGTCTGCCTGGAGAACCACTGTGGACCATTCACATGGATCGAAAGCTGCCGTCAAGATGGATGCTCGTGAAAAGCAGGCCTTGCACAGCCAAGACCAAGTCTTTGCGGAGTGTTTGGAGGAGAGAATACTGGGTCTGCTTGCTGCCATGCTTCCTCCAGTAAAAACTGTAAGAACCTAACATACTTTCAGCCAGAGACATTTCCCTGTATTTAACAAATAGGCTTATATACATCTGACTTCCCTGTAATTACTTAGTTGTCTGATGTTTCACATTTATTTAAGTGTATGAATGTGGCCTTGAAGAGTTATTTTGAGTGAATAATTTGATGGTTAGTTTCTAAGAGCTGGTTTGGAAAACAAAGATGTGGAGAACTTTGCGACTTAAATTTGTTCAGCTCTGTTAAGCAAAATAATCACAGATGCATTTTTTGTCCTTAATCCAATAAAGCGGTACGAGTAGATAACCAAAAGCATGCTGCAAGGTTGGTTTCTAATTTCCAGTAACAGAACAAAGAAAGACAGGGTTTGGAGCAGGAATTCCAGAGTTTAGCTGTCAGTGGTGAAGTGATTGAATTCAGGGGTGGACAGGAGGCCAGAACTTGGGCTGCAAAATAAATTATACAGATGCAAGGCTGTATTGAGGGATTTGAAAATTAGGGTGAGCAATTGTGAATTGAGGCCTTGCTTTACTAGGAGTTGGTGTAAGTCAGTGAGCACAGAGGTGAGAGGAGGTGCGATGTGACTGAGCTTAAGGACAGGAGGATTGAGAGGAGTTAGCCAGACAGGCTTTGGAAAGGTCAAATGTATGAGGATGTCAAAAATGGTTTGTGAATTATGCAGAGAGAAATGAATCCTTGTATCTACAATAGCAGAGTAACTTTTAATGATTTCTGGAAGATTGTAAGATAATTTATTGCATATTTTCCACAGGACTCAACCATGTGCTTACCTAATCTAAGGCAGGTACTGAAGCTCCTATTTCAAGTGGCAATGCAGAATCCTGGGCAGTTACTTGAAACCTATCATTTTACACTGGGACTGCTTGGGCAGCTGCTGATAAGAATCTCTCCAGAAGAAGCTGATGCAGCAGTAAAGGAAGTCCTCTTTGCATCTTGGACTCTTCTCAGCACAGCAGAAGGCAAATTAAAATATCCAGGATGGATGACAACGCAGGTTTTATTCAGCCTTGGAGCAGTATGCTTGGACTGGTACAGTTTGTTTGTTGCAGGGTTTTGAAATTTATAAAGTCAAACTAGCAAAAAAGATTTAAACTGAACAGAAAATTGTGTAATTCCCAATATTTATTTATTTGATTGATCTATTTGTTGAGATGCAACATAGAATGGACCTTTTGGGTCACACCACCCAGCAATCCGTGACTTAACCCCGAGCCTAATCACAGGACAGTTTACAATGACCAATTAACCTACCAACTGATATGTTTTTGGACTGTGGTAGGAAACCCATGTGGTCATGGGGAGAACGTACAATCTCCTTGCAGGCAGTGATGGGGATTGAACCTGTGTCGCCGGTACTATAAAGCGTTGTGCAAATATGATATGGGTGTTTTATGTTGGGTCACTGTGACCGTGATCGAAGAAAGGGCTCTACTGCCTAGTCTTCACTGGATGATCATTGGAGCTGTTGGAGGTGCCACCTGTCAGATAAGAAGCTAGACTGAAGCTCGTTCTCTTTTTGGATGGAAGAATCCATGTGAGGAAAAGTGAGGGATAATTCAGATGTAAAACACTTCAGAATAGCATGAGGTTGTTAAAAGCAACGTTCAGTGTAGATGCAATAGTAACTACTCACTTCCCAACTTATGTCCAGAAAACTGAAGTATGCTCAGATGGTATTAAACTGTTGTTTTTAACCACTTGAATGGAGTAATACTCTGTCGTCATGTTTTTCTCCTGTTTGATCCAGGATTAGCCTGGACTGGGCATCTTCTGTCGCGGACATCCTCAGAGACTTGAACTCTAGCCCCCAGTGGCAAAAAGTGATTGCTGCCTTCACAAAGCACTGCACTGAGGAACTCCCCTACCGTTTAAAACGCACCAATATCTTTGCACTGCTGGTTCTGGTGGGATTTCCAGAGGTAAGAGCAAGCCTATAGATATTGTTAGTCTGCGTTATTTAAGCATATTGTAGTGTAATGAACCACACTGTGGTAAGGACACTCACTGGTATTGGACGTACTGTACAGTGACAAAATGACTCAATCTTTTTTCAGATGTGAATGTTAAGGCTGGAATTTATTCTCCCATTTCTTAATGCCCCCTAAACTTGTCTCTGAGACTACTGTACTTCAGAGACAGTTAAGAACCACCTCATCAAAGTAAGTTGCAGAAACTTGTAAAATTAGTCAGCTCCAACAAGGGTACTCACATTTGTAGTATCCAAGGCATCGTCAAGGAGCAGTGCTTTAGGATGGCAGTGTCCGTCGTTAACCATGTAACAATTACAGCACGGAAACAGGCCATCTCAGCTCTTCCAGTCCGTGCCGACACTTACTCTCACCTAGTCCCACTGGCCTGCACTCAGCCCATAACCCTCCATTCCTTTCCTGTCCATATACCTATCTAATTTTACTTTAAATGACAATATCGAACCTGCCTCTACCACTTCTACTGGAAGCTCGTTCCACACAGCTACCACTCTCTGAGTAAAGAAGTTCCCCCTCGTGTTACCCTTAAACTTTTGCCCCCTAACTCTCAACTCATGTCCTCTTGTTTGAATCTCCCCTACTCTCAATGGAAAAAGTCTATCCACGTCAACTCTGTCTGTCCTCCTCATAATTTTAAATACCTCTATCAAGTCCCCCCTCAACCTTCTACGTTCCAAAGAATAAAGACCTAACTTGTTCAACCTTTCCCTGTAACTTAGGTGCTGAAACCCAGGTAACATTCTAGTAAATCTTCTCTGTACTCTCTCTATTTTATTGGTATCTTTCCTTTAATTCGGTGACCAGAACTGTACACAATACTCCAAATTCGGCCTTGTACCAATGCCGTGTACAATTTTAACATTATATCCTAACTCCTATACTCAATGCTCTGATTTATAAAGGCCAGCATACCAAAAGCATTCTTCACCACCCTATCCACATAAGATTACACCTTCAGGGAACTATGCACCATTATTTTCCTAGCTCACTCTGTTCTACTGCATTCTTCAATGCCCTACCATTTATCATTTATGTCCTATTTGGATTATTCTTACCAAAATGTAGCACCTCACACTTATCAGCATTAAACTCCACCTGCCATCTTTCAGCCCACTCTTCTAACTGGCCTAAATCTCTCTGCAAGCTTTGAAAACCTACTTCACTATCCACAATGCCACGTATCTTAGTATCATCTGCATACTTACTAATCCAATTTACCACCCCATCATCCAGATCATTAATGTATATGTCAAACAACATTGGATCCAGTACAGATCCCTGAGGCACACCACTAGTCACCGACCTCCAACCTGACAAACAGTTATCCACCACTACTCTCTGGCATCTTCCATCCAGCCACTGTTGAATCCATTTTGCTACTTCAATATTAATACCTAACGATTGAACCTTCCTAACTAACCTTCTGTGTGGAACCTTGTCAAAGGCCTTACTGAAGTCCATATAGACAACATCCACTGCTTTACCCTTGTCAACTTTCCTAGTAACCTCTTCAGAAAATTCATAAGATTTGTCAAACATGACCTTCCACGCACAAATCCATGTTGACTGCTCCTAATCAGACCCTGTCTATCCAGATAATGATATATACCATCTCTAAGAATACTTTCCATTAATTTACCCACCACTGACGTCAAACTGACAGGCCTATAATTGCTAGGTTTACTCTTAGAACCCTTTTTAAACAATGGAACCACATGAGCAATACGCCAATCCTCCAGCACCATCCCTGTTTATAATGACATTTGAAATATTTCTGTCAGAGCTCCTACTATTTCTACACTAACTTCCCACAAGATCCTAGGGAATATCCTGTCAGGACCCAGAGACTTATCCATTTTTATACTCTTTAAAAGCTCTAGTACTTCCTCTTCTTTAATCATCATAGTTTCCATAACTACCCTATTTGTTTCCCTTACCTTACACAATTCAATATCCTTCTCCTTAGTGAATATCAATGAAAAGAAATTGTTCAAAATCTGCCCCATCTCTTTTGGCTTCACACATAGCTGTCCACTCTAATTCTCTAAGGGACCAATTTTATCCGTCACTATCCAGGATCTCCACCACCCAGGACATGGCCTCTTCTCACTGTTACCATCTTCCCGAGGTACAGAAGCTTGAAGGCACACACTCAACGATTCAGGAACAGTTTCTCCCCTCTGCCATCTGATTTCTGAATGGACATTGAACCCATGAACACTGTCTCACTACTTTTTTATTTCTGATTTTTGCAGTACTTATTTTAACTTAACTACTTAACAGAAAAATTTATACCTAATGTAACTCAGTTTTTTCTCTATATTTATTTATCATGTACTTCATTGTACTGCTGCTGTAAATTGAACAAAGTTCACAGCATATGCTGGTGATATTAAATCTGATTTTAATTTTCCCCTCCTTCAAGGACATTAGTCAAATCAATGATGGCAATAAATGGGTTTCACAATCTCCACTACCCTCCTTTTGTTGTAGGGTTTATTTCATCACTCAGATTTAAGTTCCCCAACTGCTTGTGAGGGATTCATATTAATGCCTTCAGATTTATAGTCATTCATTGGGTTATCAGTTCTGAAGCCCCACCTTTTCTAAGGCCTATTTTCCCGTCCAGTGACAATCTAGATCAGGGGTTCCTAACCTGTTTTTATGCCATGGATCAATACCATTAAGCGAGAAGTTCTTTGACTCCAGGTTGGGAGCCCTGATCTAGATTGGTGTCATTTCTCCTGTGGATTTCAGGACGTTTGACCTTGCTGAACATCATAAACTAAGTGATGTAGAATAACTGACTGCATTGTGAAAGTAGATTGTAGCTGTTTCCAAGTACTTGTTCAGACTAAATTACTCTGCCTTCAAGCACTCCTTTTAAAAACACTTTAATTCTTTGTGTTTTATATTTGCTATTTATAACGAATGCAATGTGAAGTCATGGTATTAAACACCTATAGTGTTGCAAGTCAGGAGCCTAATTGCATGTGATAGTACTAGTATTTACATATTTTCAAACTGTTATAGCAAACTATCCCAAGCACTTCACAAACCATTAATTAACATTGAAAGTATATAACGGATACTGGGGCAGATAACCAACAGCATGTTCTGAGGTTGATTTTGAGAAGCTGGTAACATGTGCATGTTAGTAGAGACGTAGTCGTAGCAAGTAGGGCACAGCTCTAAACTGGCTATGATTGCCACCACTTTTTCTTCCAGTGCCATCAGCTTTGGTAAGTCCTAACTTGTTCACATTACAGTTTAGAAAGCTCTAAACTACAAGGATTTTAAAAGGGATTGACAAGGTAGATACCAAAGAGCTGCCATTTCTGCTTAAA
The DNA here is from genome assembly GCF_048418815.1 of Hemitrygon akajei. Classification (NCBI taxonomy): domain Eukaryota; kingdom Metazoa; phylum Chordata; class Chondrichthyes; order Myliobatiformes; family Dasyatidae; genus Hemitrygon; species Hemitrygon akajei. The sequence continues at coordinate 50,516,384 of NC_133131.1, forward strand.
GGATTTGAACTAGTGTCAGGCTAAACAGTTGGACTGATATTTAAAAAGGTGATTTGAGCACCTTAGGATTTCTGCACTTCAGAAGCTATGGATGCTCTGTTGTTGAGTCAATTCAGGTAGAGATTGATGAGTTTTTGGACACAAGATTAGGGAATCAGGTAGGAAAGTAAGCAAGGTACAGCTCAGCCCCACTCTTGTCAAATGGTAAATCAATGGAAAATATTGTCCTCTAATTTTATCTACTAATGAATTGTGTCAGAATTCTGCCAAACAAAATAATATTGCATAGTAATTGGAACTCAGTATAATGTACTAAAATTGTAATTTATGCCTACATTGATTTTAAAATACAAACTTTCCACTTAAACAGGTATTATGCAGGGGAATACGTACTGTTTACATAGACAATGCCAATGAAACTCATGATGTTATCGTTGTGAAACATTTCACAGAGAAGATTCAAGCTGTCGTAATTGACATCAAGACTCGCAAACGTAAAACAGGTCAGCATTCGCAATCGTCAACTGATCCATTGATCCTACCTTGGAGTGATGAGTGACGAACATAGCCTCACAACTCAAAATGTCAAGTTCATGATCTGTCAGTGGCAGCAACATGAATTAGTGTAAACGAGAGAAAATCTGAATAAATATTGTCAATCCTAGGAGTCAGTTGAAAAGAGGAATTAATTTAGCCCCAAAATGAGCTATTGCCTGCGGCAGTACAGAATAGCCTTGATTCCTGAAAGAGTTAGTATGATAAACTAAGTAAGATTGAATCACAGGTTACAGATTTTGATGCATTGCAGTTCTGCTTCTGGCACAAGGAAAGAATAAATGGGCAATTTTGTGTGAGCTCTTCAGTTACTTTTTAAATTAAATTGATGGAGCATTTTCACAAAAGTTGCCAAATTCAAAAGAAGTATCTGTGCACTGTGAGCACAACTTTGCTTGGCAAGAGATCTGTATCCATCCTGGTAAGTCAACAAAACTGGGGAAACTTAAGTGATAGGTGTGTTTTCGGAGACTGCTCTCCACTGCTGATATGTGTTCCAGGCTGTTAACAGAAGAAAGTGGAGAGGGGTGGGTGGAATGGTGACAGTGCTGACCATCAGTTTTCAATCCTAAGCAACACACACAAAATGCTACAGAAATGATTAAACAGTCGATGTTTCAGGCCAAGACCCTTCTTCGGGACTGAAAAGGAAGGGGGAAGAAGCCAGAATAAACAGATGAGGAAGGGGAAAGAGGACCAGTGGAGAAAGGGACCAAGAGGAAGTGATGGGTAGGAGAAAAACGGTAAAAGACCAGAGTGGTGAATAGAGAAAAATACCACAATGAGAAAACAATATGCCATCAGGTTGGAGGCTATCCAGGCGGAATATAAGGTGTTTCTCCTTCACCCTGAGGTTGGCCTCATCTTGGCACAAGAGGAAGTCGTGGACCAACGTGTCAGAATGGGAATTGGAGTTAAGATGTTTGGCCACTGGGAAAGTTCTGCTTTAGGCGGATGGAGCAGAGGTGCTCGACGAAGCGGTCCCCTAATTTCCAGTGGGTCTCACCAATGTAGATAAGGCTGTATCGGGAGCACCAGAGACAGTAGATGACTCCAGCAGATTTGCAGGTGAAATTTTGCCTCACCTGGAAGGACTGTTTGGAGCACTCAGTGGAAGTGAGGGGGGAGGTGAATGGGCAGCTGCAGCAATTTTGCTGCTTGTGGAGGTAAGTGCCGGGAGGAGGGACAAATAGGTAATCTTGAAGGAAGCCATCCCTGTGGAAAGTTGGTTGGGAGGGGATGGGGAAGGTAAGGATATGATTAGTGTTAGGATCCCTTTGGAGATGGCGGAGGTTTCGGAGGATGATGTGTTGGGTGCAGTATGTCAGGGCAAGAGGAATTCTATCACTGTTAAGGCCGTGGGAAATGGGGTAAGCATGGATGTTTGGGAAATGGAGGCAATGCGGATGAGGGCAGCGGCAATGATGGAGGAAGGGAGACCCTGTCCTTTGAAGGAAGAGGACATCTCAGGTGTCCTGGAAAGGTAATCTGCATGCAGTGGAGTCAAAGGAACTGAGAAAAGGGACTAGCATTTCCCTTATCCCAGCTGCCTGTAGGAACAGGGTCAGAGGTCTGGAAGGCTGCTCGTGTCTGTTTGGAATCAAATGACCTTACCTAGTGTTTCAGAGCTGTTTGTCTGCACTTTTGGCATCCCCTACCCCAGCACTCCTCTGCCACCTGTCCAACACCACTTCTGTGGCATTTCACCCTCGCCATTCCCAACATCCTGTACTCCCACCAGTTTTACAAACTCACTCTCTGCTCCACAAAGGCGAATACAGTACTGTGCAGAGGTCACAGGCATCCTAGCGATATATAGGTGTCTAAGACTTTTGTATAATGCTGTATTGTTAAGAGTTTTAAAAAGTGCATTCAAAATTAGTTCAGTGGGAGGAATCATAGAGAAAGGTTAACTGATATTTTTATGATTGGAAATAGTGGGGTTCCGCGGGCTCGTATCTAAGTCCCTTGTTTTTCCCAGTTTGTTAACTATTTCAATTTAAATTCAGGGAGATGATACAATGTGACTGGGAGGAGGAAAGTTTTTAGACATCAGGAGAACATACACTCAGGAACAGGAAGAGGCCAGCAAACTCCTCACGGTTGCTCCACATGATCAGTATCATCACAGATGATCTACCCCAGGACTTATTGTGTCATATCCCTTCAATTTGCAGAGATCTAACTTCCACCATTCAGACTACTTCAGTGTTAGCTTCCACAGCTCTGAGACAAATGGTGCGATCAATTGGACAGAAATGGCAAGGGAAACGTAATCCAGAGAAGTGGGTACAATGTATTTGAGAAAGTACCACACAGTAAGAGAATGCACGATAAATGGGAGGAGTGGAAGAACAGTGGGACCTTGGAATGCATGCCCATTGATCCTTAAAGTTAGCAGGTCACTGACAGGATTGGAAAGGCACACAGGTGTTTTTCTTTATTAGCCGAGCTGTATGGTTGTGTTGGAATTGTATACAGCCTGAGCACTTCGTACAGATGTGTTGACCACGTAACAAGAAAAATGTTAGTGTGGAGACAACCTCTGGGATATCGAATGGAAATTAATGATAAAGAAGGATTGGAAAAGCTTATTTTGTTTACTCTGGAACATCAGAGCAAAGGGGAGATGTAATTGAGTAAACAAAATAATGGGATGTAGATAAATGCGAAGAACGGGAGAATAATTAAAGAGCAGGAGTTGGAGGACAGAGATTTCAAATCACTGGTAGAGAGATTAAAGAGTGCAAATGAGAAAAAAAATCTTTCCACCTTGAAAGCAGTGAGGTCTGGATCTCACTGTCTGGAAGGATGATGTGACACAGTAACTGGATCTCACTGTCTGATAGAATGGTTGTGACACAGTGATTGGATCTCACTGTCTGATAGGATGATGTGACACAGTGATTGGATCTCACTGTCTGATAGAATGGTTGTGACACAGTGATTGGATCTCACTGTCTGGAAGGATGAGGTGACACAGTGATTGGATCTCACTGTCTGGAAGGATGATGTGACACAGTGATTGGATCTCACTGTCTGGAAGGATGATGTGACACAGTGATTGGATCTCACTGTCTGGAAGGATGATGTGACACAGTGATTGGATCTCACTGTCTGGAAGGATGATGTGACACAGTGATTGGATCTCACTGGAAGGATGATGTGACACAGTGATTGGATCTCACTGTCTGGAAGGATGATGTGACACAGTGATTGGATCTCACTGTCTGGAAGGATGATGTGACACAGTGATTGGATCTCACTGTCTGGAAGGATGATGTGACACAGTGATTGGATCTCACGGTCTGGAAGGATGATGTGACACAGTGATTGGATCTCACTGTCTGGAAGGATGATGTGACACAGTGATTGGATCTCACTGTCTGGAAGGATGAGGTGACACAGTGATTGGATCTCACTGTCTGGAAGGATGGTGTGACACAGTGATTGGATCTCACTGTCTGATAGGATGGCTGTGACACAGTGACTGGATCTCACTGATAGGATGGTTGTGACACAGTGATTAGATCTCACTGTCTGGAAGGATGGTGTGACACAGTGATTGGATCTCACTGTCTGATAGGATGGTTGTGACACAGTGATTGGATCTCACTGTCTGATAGGATGGTTGTGACACAGTGATTGGATCTCACTGTCTGGAAGGATGATGTGACACAGTGATTGGATCTCACTGTCTGATAGAATGGTTGTGACACCGTGATTGGATCTCACTGTCTGATAGGATGGTTGTGACACAGTGATTGGAATTGTGCTTGGGAAGAGATTTGAACTGTGGGGTTATAAACTTGATTCTGGAAGGTGAGATTAGTTAAACTGGCAGGGGTGTGATGCTGATTGGCTGTCTCCTGGGCCTTTTTTGTGTTCCTATAAATGGTCAGTGGAGTCAGGTTTATGGATCACTGGAGGGATGATTCTGTGATTGAAGATCAAATGGGGAGGTTAGTATGACCATCAGCAGCACAAAGCTCCTGGGAATTCTGGGGTATTGTAATTAACTTTTCAACATTCTGTGACTTTTTTCATGTATTCATATTTTTTTCTTAATTTATTAACTGCTAAATTATTACTGTCACCATGTTAACAAGAGTACAGTTTGCCAGTTCTTGACTCCAGAGTTGATTCAGTACTGACTTGCATTTAATCAACATGTGTTTGGCTGCAGTATGCCTGTATTCAAGGACACTTTCAACCTCTCACTGCTATGGGTGGAAGTTCCCATTTGCTTCAAAAAGGCAACAATTATACCAGTGCCTAAGAAGAATAATGTGGGCTGCCTTAATGACTATTGCCCGGTAGCATCACATCGACAGTGAGGAAATGCTTTGAGAGGTTGGTCAGGACTAGACTGAACTCCTGCCTCAGCAAGCACCTGGACCCATTGCAATTTGCCTATCACCACAATAGGTCAGCAACAGACACAATCTCAATGGCTCTCCACATGGCTTTAGACCACCTGGACAACACAAACACCTGCATCAGGATGCTGTTCATCGACTATAGCTCAGCATTTAATAACATCATTCCCACAATCCTGATTGAGAAGTTACAGAACCTCAGCCTCTTTACCTCCCTCTGCTATTGAATCCTTGACTTTTTAATTGGAAAACCACAATCTGTGCGGTTTGGTGATAACATCTCCTCCTCACTCATGAGAGGAAAGCATTCTGACAGGCTGCATCGCTGTCTGGTATGGAGGGGCTACTGCACAGGACAATAAGAAGCTGCAGAGGGTTGTAAATCTAGTCAGCTCCATCTTGGACACTAGCCTACGAAGTGCCCAGGACGCCTTCAAAGAGTGGTGTCTCAGAAAGGCAGCGTCCATTACTAAGGACCCCCAGTGCCCAGGACAAGCCCTTTTCTCATTGTTACCATCAGGGAGGAGGTACTGAGGTCTGAAGGCACACACTCAGTGACTCAGGAATAGCTCTGCCATCCAATTCCTAAATGGACATTGAACCTGTGAACACCACCTCAATTTTTACAAATATTTTATTTCTGTTATTGCACAATTTTTAATCTCCAATACATATACAATACATATACTATACCGTAATTTATTTATTTATTCTATATTATCTATTAGATTGAACTGCTGCTGCTAAGTTAACAAATTTCACAACCCATGCTGGTAATAATAAACCTGATTCTGATCCTGATACACCTCCCTGACGTGATGAACCCAGGCAGGTTATTGATCTTGAACAGCCTGGCTCCTTTTAGAGTTGGCCTGTGGTGGGTTTTCTGTGGCAATCTAGTTTCTGTTTGTCGGCGTGCACAGGACTCAGTGGGTTTGGCCGTGTTTTGTACTGACTTGCATATTTTTGCACAGTTCAGGTGGGACTTCTACTGGTTACTCTTTGTAGACCATAACCGAGATCACGTATAGGAATTTTAAGCATTGCAACTTCCAGAGAGGCACATCAAAATTCAGTAAACACTGTACATGCACAACTTCTGATTGCGATTACTTGGAGTGGGACATGCTGTGGGCTGCAACACCCTGCCTCCTCCATGTGTGCCCCCGCTCAATGTGAATCTGCAGCTGGAATTTTGCCAGTGATAGAAGTTGGAGTAAATATTTAAATATTACCTCTGGCTTGATCAGGGCTTCCAAATCCTCTTCATGTACACATATTTATTCTGTTGAATAATTATTGGGTGATGGGCAGCACTGTAACAATGCAGTTATACCACTATCTTTGTGCTTAAACACTTTACTTGGGCAGGTTTTTGACAATGGTGTTGATATTGCACTAATCCATTGGGTTTTGATGAAGTCAGCCCCATCGCTTAGTTTCCTGCCCTTGCATTGTTTGTCATTTTTGGATTGTTATGAATTATTGTTTTTCTTTGTTTTGTAGCTATGGATCAAATTTTATCTATTCTGGCTTAATTTGTCCTATATAGGTTGGCAAGTATCAGGCTTTTTTTTTGTAATCTGCCACTATTTTACATTTAAATCCCCTCCTGTTTTGTGCTATTATCTGGATAAGTATTTTGATCAACCAAATGAGTCAGATGTGCATATTGATTTTGGGTCACCTTCTGCCTGCTGAATGCCTCTCTTGCAAGCTCCAAGAAATTGAGGGATAACTTATCTTCACCATGTTTTGTGTACTTCTGCCAAATCTATTGTTACATTGACTTTGGCTGGGAGCAATTTATTTCGTTTTGACTGATACAAATAGGATTTGTAGTTATTTAAAATGACATCCACATCCAGAGCCCATTCTCAGACTTTAATTACATCTAAAAACAAAGTGTGTCCTGCCAAATGATCTCAGCCTGAAATGTCGACTGTACTCTTTTCCATAGATGCTGCCTGACCTGCCGAGTTCCTCCAGCATTTTGTGTGTGTTGACTGGATTTCCAGCACCTGCAGATTTTCTCTTGTTTGTGCTTGTTACTTGTTTTCCCTACAACATGTCAATTTGCATTTTTGCCTCTGGTAGTATTTGCATTGTCTAATATTTTATGTGATGTGACAATGTCACATTGTTAACCAAGCATGACCTTGGCTCCCAGGAGCTCCCCCTTGCTCTTGCTTTAGTTCAGTAATGACTATCTACATGAGGGCTACTTTGCTGTCCGTCACTACTTCTATCTTCATGAGCAGACGTTCGGGGATGAACATGACTTCCATTCTCTGGGTCTGAGATGCCTCCTGGCCCAGTTTGGGATCTGCATAATATGCGACGGGTGTGGCAGGAGATGCACGACGGGAAAAGTAGATCAGTAGTGCAGGGAGTGATTCACTCCTGCCATTTTTGCTGCGCTTTCAATGAATACACTCTTAAATGCCATCCCAAATGCCCTTCTTCATTTAGGGTGGTTATGAGCCATCAGCTCTCGAGTCTGTGGGCACATTACAATTTTTCAAGAAGGCTCTGAGAATGTGCTTGGGGAGACAAGATCCTTCAGATGCTGGAAATGCTGAGTAACATAGAAAAAGGTGGAGGAGCTCAGCAGGTCAGGCAGCATCTGCGAAGGGAAATGGGGAATTAGGGTTTTGGGTTGATACCCTTCTGTCAATCCTGATGAAGAGTTTTGACCAAAAATGTTGACTGTTTCTCTCCTTAGATGTTGCCTGACCCAATGAGCTCCTCCAGATTTCTGTGTGTTGATCAAGAATGTCCTTGAGACCAACTACTTTCTGTGAACAAAAATTACCTCTCAATCTCCTTTAAACCACCCCCCTCACCTTAAATCTATGCGCTCGAGTTTGAAAAGCCAAGGGGAAAGATTTTGGCTATCTACCCAGTTGTTTGTCTCTCATCATTTTATATACTTTTATGTATGTCCTGAGCTGTTTAATGTTACATTCTGACATGTACAGTGTCGTTATTATTGTCAGTGACTGCAGACACTTTACATCTCATTACTCTTCAATGAGGAATGGCCTCCTTACATCTTTTTCCTATCCCCTGCTTTTCCTGGATGCTTATTGCTCATGTGCCTCAGCTGTTTAATTTTCCAGTTTGCCCCTTCCCTGGTCCATCCTTATCATTTCACCTTTGTTGATGCATTAAACTTCCATATTCCAGCAAGTTTTGCGTATTGGTTAAGGAGATTTTCCAGACTATCTGAGATGTTCAGACTTTTAACTCACTTTTTTTTAAAACATGGTGCAAGGTATAAACATTTCCCAGTGAAGCCAGTATGTTGAGGGGGAGTGTGGGAAACAGAACCAGGGGAGTGTCAAGGGAGCGTGGGGACTGGAGTTCCAGTGAATGAGGGAGAACACTAGCACCCGTGCCTCAGTTCCCACAATACTCTTTGTTCACCAAGGTCCCATTAACACAGACTGATCCAAGGTGATGTATGTTATTAACTAACTTTTTTGTAAGCTTTATTGATTTGTTACTGATTGTTTTGCTAATCAATTTGAATATATAGCTGAGAGGGAAAGAACTAGAATCAATAAAATGAAATGGTGGGAAAAAAGAGCTAAAACCTAGATGGAAGTCTGAGAATTCAGTAAGAGGAAGTGTGTATGTTTAAACTAGCCACTCTTTTTAACAACTGCTTTTTCTCTTTCCTAAAACAGTTCGAGATTATCGGTTAATGCAAGTTAGTCAGACCGAGTGGATGACGACTCAAGCCCAGCTCGTCCAGTTCCTGCAGCAGTTCATGTTAATTTACAGCCACCTACTGCAAGCTAACATAGACAGCAGTTCCCCAGATGCAGTGGAGGCAACCTGGCTGCAATCATTAGCTCTAAAGGGTCTCTACAAATTGCTGCAGGTAACAACTTGTACAAATGTACCAATAAGTGCTGTTTCAGAATTTATACTCCAGTATTTCTCTCTTTGTGAAGTTCTGAATTTTAATTGCTTCTGCACTGTAATTCTGCCTTTCTCTTATCGTTAGGGTTCTGGCAGGCTTATTTGTCATTGAACATACCCCATTTTTGTTTCATGTAGAGGGCAGAGTGGATTTGATTTCCCTGCTCTATGACATCCTGACTTTGTATTTGTTTCTCCTGGACTGTCTTCTCTACTTTTGTTTCTTTCTGGCCCTTGTGCTGTCACAGTTTCCTTGTCTGCACCCTCCGCCACACTCCTGCTTGTGGCTCTTCATCCTCACGATATTTGTGCACCTATGGGCCACATCCCCCTCTTTCTGTCCCTGTTGGACATTATTCGCAAGTGAATTAATGCAGATGTGTGGATAAATACAAAAAGAACAACCTTTTATGAAATTCTGATCATTATTCAAACGTGTAAAGGGAAGATAGCAATGAATCCTGTACATTGATTTCAGTTCAGCGTTCAATACCATCATCCTGCAGAGAGTAGTGGAGAAACTGTCGCTGCTTGGCCTTAACACTGCCATGTGTCGCTGGATTTTGGATTTCTTGACAGAGAGACCACAGTCAGTCCGTGTTGGCAGGAACACCTCTGACTCCATCACACTGAGCACTGGATCCCCACAAGGTTGTGTGCTTAGCCCATTGCTGTTTACACTGCTAACACATGACTGTGCAGCCAGATTCAAGGAGAACCTGATCATTAAATTTGCTGATGATACTGCAGTGGTGGGGCTCATCAGCAAAAATGATGAAACAATGTACAGGGAGGAGGTTAAACACCTAGAGAGCTGTTGCAGTGACAACAACTTGATGCTTAATGTCACCAAAACCAAGGAGATGATCATCGATTTCAGACGGTCTCAGCCTGAGCACACACCCCTCAGCATCAGTGGCTCCACAGTGGAGAGAGTGGAAAACATCAAGTTCCTTGGGATGCAGATCTCGGACAATCTCACCTGGTCCAGGAACACCACTGGGATTGTGAAACGAGCCCAGCAGAGATTGCACTTTCTGAGGAAGCTTAAACAAGCATCACTCCCCACTAACATCTTAACTACATTCTACAGAGGTGTGGTTGAGAGTGTGCTGACCTTTTGCATCACAACCTGGTACTCCAGCTGCAGTGCTGCCGACAAAAAAGCCTTGCAGAGGGTGGTTAGGGGAGCAGAGAAGGTTATTGGGGTCTCCCTACCTTCTGTCCAAGACCTTTTTCAGAGTCGATGCCTCCAGAAGACACGGTACATCATTAAAGACCCCTCACACCCTCTCCATGAACTGTTTGTTCTTCTGCCATCAGGTAAGCATTACAGGAGCATCAAAACAAAAACCACAAGGCTACTAAACAGCTTCCTCCCACAGGCAGTCAGACTGCTAAATAGCTGCTCTACCTGACTCTGCTTTGGACACTTTTAACTTGCACTGGACACTTGTAACTTGTTTTTAACTGACATGTGGCTGTTGTGTCTTACTATTTATTGTTATGTTTATTATTTAGTGTTGCGTTTGTTATGTTATGATTGCACTGCTCCTGGGAAACGTTGTCTCATTCTGCCCTGCAGAGCTGATGTACGGTTAGAATGACAATAAAGTTTTTGAATCTTGAAAGGGAAAAGGGAGTGAGGGATGGAAATGAGCTTGATTAAATAGCATCAAAATAATATATATTAATTTAACAATTATTATCTGGCTATTTTTTGGTGGAACTTTGATGGAAATATTCCAGAGCACAGTGATGGATATAATTAGAATCCTAGACATTTTCTTGTGCAGGTTCACATGTTTGTACGATGACCAGTGAGGGTGTTGTGTTGAAGTTTGGTCCTTTACTCAGGAAAAGAGACAACTCGAACATAAGCTCAATTAAGGAATGTTCATGTCCCCATGCATCATGTTGTGATTTGGTAGATTATTTGTAGGTTTTTCTTACAGATATCATGAATGTGTGGTGTGGATGAAAATTGCTGTAAATGTTTAGTCCTACCCCAGTGATGGTGGTTTGATTACCATAACATTAGTGCTTGTTTCTATTTTGCAGAAGCCTAGTATTGAAGAGATCCATCCAATCATTCTGCAGTCTGGTTTGATCAAACTGCTGGAGAAGAAATGTACCAAAGGGACAGGGTTTAGTAAGCTGTGGTTGCTTTGTGACCTGGAGGTGAGACCCATGTTATGTGTAATGGATGTTTTAAGTCAATAAAATGGTCTAATAACCGATCAGTAAATTAGAAACATAGAAAAACCTACAGCACGATACAGGCCCTTCGGCCCACAAAGTTGTGCCGAACATGTCCCTACCTTAGAAATTACTAGGCTTACCCATAGCCCTCTATTTGTCTAAACTCCATGTACCTATCCAAAAGTCTCTTAAAAGACCCTATTGTATCCGCCTCCACCACCGTTGCCGGCAACCCATTCCACGCACTCACCACTCTGTGAGTAAAAACTTACCCCTGTCATCTCCTCTGTACCTACTCCCCAGCACCTTAAACCTGGGTTCTGTTGTGGCAACCATTTCAGCCCTGGGATGTAATAACAACAATGCTATTGTAAAGGAGATGGAATTATAATCATTATCTTCAAAATGCTCTCCTACTGAGAGATCTGACACCTGACCAGGTTCATTTCCCAATACCAAATCAAGTACAGCCTCTCCTGTTGTAGGCTTATCTACATAGTGTGTCAAGAAACCTTCCTGAACACACCTAACAAACTCCACCCGTCTAAACCCCTTGGTCTAGGGCATATATGTCAAACTCAAGGCCCGCGGGCCAAATTCGGCCCGCGGTGGAATTATCTTTGGCCCGCAAGATAATATCTAATTACTATTAAAGCTGGCCCCAGTAATTGAAGCGCCTATGGCGTATGATATGACTAATGCTGAGTTTATTCAGGTACCAGGTTTTCAGGGTTTTTAGTGTTTATTCGGCAGTCTTCTTCATAAGAAACGGAATTTGTAAAGTGAAACACTTTGTAGTTATAGCAGAGACTGAGACACATGAGAGCAGGCTGAAAAAACGGAGGCAATGAAAGCTGCGTTCGCACGCGTCCGACTGATCCGGCCCGCATCAAGCTGCATTTTGCTCAATCCGGCCCGTGACCTAAAATGAGTTTGACACCCCTGGTCTAGGGAGATGCCAATTGATATTTGGGAAATTAAAACCCCCCATCACGACAACTCTTATTATTACACCTTTCCAAGATCTGTTTCCCTATCTGCTCCAATTTGTGCTGCTTTCAACAGATTTGAACATATTTTGTTGTGTACTTCTAACTAGCCAGCCGTGTGGTTACTTGGAATTTGACAAAACAAGCAGATTGCGAATCTAAAGTGCAGCAGGTGGGCATAAAGGCTTAAGTTATTCTCGCTTTCTTTGTTTTGAACAAGACCCTCTCAATCATGATGTACTCGTCCAAAAAGGAGGCCAGTACCAGTGCCAGTGCTGAGGGGGCTGATTCGGAAACAGAGGAGCAGGAACAGACCCCAGATCGTGAGTCTAAGACCGGTGCCTCTGATTTGGACAAAACTAAGCCTGATCCTTTGGATGGTCTTGATGAAGCCACAAAAATTTTTTTTCAGGTATGGAGCAAGTTTATTTTTCTAATTAGATATTGGAGTTTCTATTTATATTGAACACAACTTCAGCAAAAAAAAATGTAGCTGCTCCAATTTGTGTAACATTCTGGCCATGTTTAGGACTTTAGGAATGGATTTGGGTAGTTTATGGAGTTCCAGGATTTAGACCATGTGATGGTGAAGGAATGATTATATATTTGCACGTTAGGATGGTGTGTGGCTTAGAATCAGTAATCATGGTTAGATTTCATCTATCAGTATCTCGTGCCCAGCTCCTTCACAACGTGAGCAATGTGCTGAGAATCAGTGCAAAGATACAATTAAGTATAGAGCTCACATTGAACTTGCCTTGTTTCATGTTAGTTCATACCATATCCTGCTATTCCATTTTATAGGAAATGTAAACTGATTATTTCTATTGTAACTGAGAGATATTTTCTTCCAGATAACTCATGATGCTCTAAATGCACCATTGCATATTTTGCGAGCCATGTATGAACTTCAGATGAGAAAAATAGACTCCTTCTTCCTTGAAGTTCAAAAACGGTGAGTGTAGAATATTTTAGTGGTATAACAGCAAGCGACATTTTGCTACCAGAACCATTTGGGATTTTCTGTGCTACAAGATGCAGTGCAAACTTAATTGCAGAGTTGTTCTCTAGGTTTCTAGATATATTAAAAAAAATTTATTCATGACAATTTGGCCAGCAATGAAGATTAGACTAAGAAATGAAATGTAGATCTTAAACCTTTACTCTTGTTTGCTTTGCCGACAGAAAATTTGCATAAAACAGTGTTTTGTTGGGCCTTCTCATTTGAACTGTGATACTTTGAACGGATTGTCTTCACTGGATAGCCTATCATCCATTAGTGCCATAGAACGATGCACACCCTTCAGCCCGTGCTGTGCCTGATGCCAGTCTAAACTAATTTCATCTGCCTACATGTGCTCCTTTTTCTTCCTTTCCCTGCCTGTTTATGTGTCTATCTACATGCCTTTTAAACATTGCCTTGTTTCTCCTCCTTCCATCTCCCCTGGCAGCACGTTCCAGGCACCTAACCCCTCTGGGGGAAGAAGGTGACTAATCTACCCCATCTGCCAGTTGCCCCTCAGCCCCTGGTGCTCCAGAAAAAAACAATCCAAGTTTGCCCAACCTCTCCTTAAAGCCAATCCAGACAGCATGCTGATGAGCCTCTTCTGCACCCTCTCCAAAGCCATGTCCTTCCTAGTGAGGCCACCAGAACTGAACACCCAACTCCAAATGTGGCCTGATGTAAGTTTTATACAGCTGCGACATAACTTGTCAACTTTTATAAACAAGAGAAAATTTGCAAATGCTGGAAATCTGAGCGACACACACAAAATGCTGGAGAAACTCAGTAGGCCAGGCAGCATCTATGGAAAAAAAGTAGTCAACTGTTTCGGCCAAAACTCTTCGACAGAACTGCAGAAGAAGAGTTGGGGTGTAGATTTAAAAGGTGGGTAGAGGAGAGAGAGGAACACCAGGTGAAACCTGGAGGCAGAGGGATGAAGTAACGAGCTGGGAAGTTGATAGGTAAAAGAGACAGAAGGAAAGGGGGGGGGAGGGGAACCAGAGGGAGGTGATGTGTGGGCAAGGAATTAAGGTGAGAGAGCGAGAAAAGTGGATGGGGAATGGTGAGGAGGAGACACTTCTGGAAGCTTGAGAAATCGCTTTTCATGCCATCAGGTTGGAGGTTACCTAAACAGAATATAAGGTGATGTTCTTCCACCCTAAGTGTGGCCTCATCACGACAGTGGAGGAGGTCATAGATGGACATACGGGAATGAGAAGTGGAATTAAAATGGGTGGCCTCTGGGAGACCCTGCTTGTTCTGGCGGACAGAGCGTAGGTGCTCAGCGAAACAGCGTACCGATCTGCGTCAGGTCCGCAGGGATCGCTCCCTACGCGACTCTCTTGTCCATTTGTCCCTCCCCACTGATTTCCCTCCTGGTGCTTGTCTTTGCAAGTGGAACAAGTGCTACACCTGTCCCTACACCTCCTCCCTCATTACCATTCAGGGCCCTAAACAGTCTTTCCAGGTGAGGCAACACTTCACCTGCGAGTCTGTAGGGGTCATTTACTGTGTACGGTGCTCCCGTTGTGGCCTCTTGTGTATCAGTGAGACCCAATGTAGATTGGAAGACCACTTCGCCGAACACCTACACTCCATCTGCCAGAACAAGCAGTATCTCCCAGTGGCCACCCATTTTAATTCCACTTCCCATTCCCATTCCGCTATGTCCATCCATGGCCTCCTCCACTGTCATGATGAGGCCACACTTAGGTTGGAGGAACAACACCTTGTATTCCGTTTGGGTAGCCTCCAATTTGATGGCATGAACATTGATTTCTCAAACTTCCGGTAATTCCCCATCCTTCACCATTTCCCATCCCCTTTTCCCTCTCTTACCTCATCTCCTTGCCCACCCTTCGCCTCCCTCTGGAGCTCCTCTCCCCCCTTTTCCTTCTCTTACCTTATCTCCTTGCCCACCCGTCGCCTCCCTTTGGTGATCCTCCTTCCCCCTCCCCCCCCAGCTTTTCTTTCTTCCATTGCCTTCTGTCTCTTGCACCAATCAACTTCCCTGCTCTTTACTTCATCCCTTCCCCTCCAGGTTTCACCTATCACCTTGTGTTTCTCTCCCCCTTCCTCCCACCTTTTAAATCTACTCCTCAACTTTTTTTCTCCAGTTCTGCCGAAGGGTTTTGGCCTGAAGTGTCGACAATACTTTTTTTCCATAGATGCTGCCTGGCCTGCTGAGTTCCTCCAGCATTTTGTGTGTGTTGCTTGTCAACTTCTACAGTCTGTGCTCTGAACAATGATGGTAAACATGCCATAAACCCTTCTTGTCTACTTGTGTAGCCATTTTCAGTGAGCTATGGACTTGTACCCCAAGTTCTTTTTGTAGATCAATGGTGTCCTGCCATTTACCATATACTTCATGCTTGCATCTGACCTTACATGTCTCTAGATTAAACTCCATCTGTATCTTTTTCTTCTAAATCTCCAACTGATCAACATCCTGTTGCGTCCTTCCCGGCTGACTACAACTCCATTAATTTTTGTCTCATCTGCAGACTTGCTAACCAGGCCAATCTACATTTTCATTTGTACCATTAATACATGTGACAAACAATAGCTGTCCCAGCACTGATCCTTGTGGAACACCACAGGTCACAGATCTCCAGGCAAGAAAAATGCCCTCTCTATGGCTATCCTCTGTTTTCTATGACCGAGCCAATTTTGGATCCAGTGAAATCTGTAGTGTTTTCATCTGCTTTAATTATCTACAACAAGGGACCTCATCAAATGTTTTACTAATGTCCATGTATTTACCTGCACCCTGACCCTTATCACTCATCTTTTTCACCTCCTCAACTAAATTCAATCAGATTTTTGAGAAGGGACTTACCCTGCACGAAACCATACTGATTATCCCTAATAAATCCATGCTTTACCTAATGTAAGTAAATATTTTCCCTAGGCACCTTCATTTATTTCCCTACCACTAATGTAAACTGATGTCAGATTAGCTTAATGCTAGTGTTTTAAGTTCTGAATTAGGAAATCTTATACTTGGAGCCTTCTTGTCCCAAAAGTGCAGAATCCAGGCTGAGAGAGAACTTTGAGCTTTGAACTTTCATTATCCAGGATGTATCAGATGAATATAAAATAATGCTGTGGCAATATCTGACAAGCAGGGAGTTCTGCAGGTATTCTGAACAATATTTCATTATCACATGGGCCTTTGCAATAATTGTACTTCAAAAGGAATTGATTTCCTCTGGCAATTGCTGGGGATGTAAATGCACATTTCTGACAGTTTTGCCTAATGGCTTTTCACTGAGTTGTTTGGTAGCTGAACCTAGATTCTGTCAGTATTGGTTTGATTCAGAGTTTGGAACTTAAAGCAGAAGCCATTCTTAAGTTGATCTGCTGAGTTCCTCCAGGATTTTGTGTGTGTTGCAGCCATTTAAGAAAAATGTTGAAGGGAAACGGAATAAAATGATGTGGGGATTGGGCAGATTAGGATTCTGGTTGCCTTGACTGGACAACCGGATTTGTTAGGCCAAATGGATTGTCACAATGTTCTCATTTCAGTGCAGTACTACACTGTGTGTTGTGTGTGAAGGATGGTGAGGTTTGAATTTACAGCAGCTATTGAATGTTAAAAGAATGAAGATTCTTTCATATTTAGTCTCTGAAGCTCATGAATTTTGGGTGTTGTATTCAGATCTCAATGTACCACTACAGGTTAGCTTTGGCAGAGAAATATCTTTTAACCCTGTCAATTAAACCAAGTTGTGGAGAATGGCTTGAAGCATTACTATTTTACCTTTTTGGTGGAGGATGCAAGTTGGTTAAACTGTCTTTTCTCTCTCTAGGTTTGATGGACATGTAATTACCACAGATGAGATCATTCAGTCTATGTCTACAAAGTGGCAACCTAATGAAACCTTGCACACGGAAGACCACAACACCAAAGCAGTCGACACTGACATGATGATTGTACCATGTGTGGTGTGTCCTTTTTCATACTCAATGATTTCTTTAAAAAATCAAAATTCTGTAAATAATTACATCATGTCCAAAGTAGAATTTCTGAACAGATTGTATGAATATGCAGGAGAGGTAGACTCCTAGAGGCAGCTTCCAAGACCTGTGCATGAAGATCAGCTGAGTATATTATGGCTACTCTTAACACTTTACTATGATCTGATTAGGCTCTTAAGGAATTTGATCAACACCATAAATTAATTAATGGGATTGCATCTGGTATTAGTTTCATTTTGAAGACTGAAGTGCAACTTTCCAAATAGTATGAGCCGGTTTGGCCCATGTAACTATGTATTTGCTTGCCCAGTATATGGTGTATTCACTGAAGAGCAATATAGTGCAGCTATCATAATGCATGACGATGCATTGCACTTGAAGTTGCTCTGTATCAAGGAGCACTTCGGTAGTTAGCTTTACGGGGAATTACAGAGTCATTCAGTATGGAAACAGGCCATTTATCCACACCAACTCCTCTCCCTAAGTGATTCAAGTGTTCATGCAAACACTTAAATGCTGTTAATGACCCAGGTTCAACCACTCTTTCAGGTTGTGCATTCAAGGTACATAGCACCCTCTTGATGAAGAAGCTGCTCCTTATATCTCTCTCTTCCCCTCACCACAAGCTAATGACCTCTTGTTTTCATCTATGTTTGATGAGAGGAAATGTTTCCTGCAGTCTACCCTATCTGTACCCCTCATGATTTTCTATACCCCAATTATGTTCTCTTTAATCTTCACCAAACTAGCTTTTCGAGTCTACCTTGTAATTGAACTGCTTCATCCCAGGCATCATTCTGGTGAATCTTCTCACTTCCTTTTCCAATGCTATCACGTCCTTCCTCCAACATAGTGACCAGAGCTGCATGCTGTACGTCAGCTGAGGTCTAACCAAGATTTTATAAAATTGGAGCATAACCTCCAATATGCAATGGCCAGTAACCCACAAACCACCTTTGTCATACATTGCTACCTTAAAGGCTCCATAGAGTTGTACTCTTGAGAACCCGCTCTTCCTCAGTACTCCCTACCATTCATGGTGTGCATCCTGGTCTTTTTGGTACTGCTAAAATGCATAACCTCACATTTGACTGGATTAAGTAACATCTGCCTTTTTTTTCAGTCCATTTCACCAACACATCAACATCTCTCTACAGCTGGACCACCTTCCACTTTGTCAACAAGTTTGCCGATCTTTGTGTCAATGGCAATTTTACTGATCATGCTTCCCATAACCATTTACAATCAGCAAGGGTGCTAACACTAATCACTATGGAACAGGCCTTGCCACAGTCATTCATGTGCAAAATCAGCCATTTCCTATCACTGTCTGACAAATGGCTTCTTCCGTGTTTGGAGTGTAGTCATCTAAGATCATCAGGGGTTGTTTCTTTCTGTTGGAGATTCCTTGTTGGATCTTTTTAAAGTTGCTGAATTGCCTCTTGGGATAATTAAATCTAAGTTCAAAAGTAAACTGTGGTGCCTAAATGGCTATTCCCCGAATGTTTTACAAGATATCTTGCCCACTAGCAGGTTGTCTTACTATCAATTTTTGTGAACATTACAAATATAGTATTGGATTGTACTAAACTGCACATAAAATCAAAAGGCCTTGAATGCTGGAAATCTAAAATGAAACAGAAAATGCTGGAGTTGAATTTTACCCTTATAATTATTGTCCCCATTTTTATCTGCGTAGAATAGATCCTATTCATACTGTTGGAAAGACTAGTCAAGGGGCTGGATGTGTAAAATATTCTATAGAGTAGCAGGAGCTATCACAAAGCATGCCACACAACTGGAAACATTGCACTTCCAGCCCTGGATTGGATACTTGCTACTCTGGAGTCCAGAACGTTAAAGGATATTAACAGCTATTGAATCCTAAGCTGAACATGATATCCTGTATCTTGCCCATCACCAAGTTTGCACTTATACTTCTGTTTCGTCTGGGTACTCCTGTATTGGCCATGCATTCACAGCTGTTGAAATGCTAGAGACATTATGTTATTATTTTTCAATTTGACCCCCTGTGCCTCACGTCTTGAGTCTTGCGTTGCATAAGCCGCAGTCTCCAAGATGCTGCCACCCTTTTTCTGACCAGCACTCTTCTGCCTCTCATCCACCATCTCCACTCAACTCCAGTACATTATATCCCAGCTCCTGTCTAAGGGCCTTTATTGCGTGAGGCTTTTAAACGCCTCAACCTCATGCTTTTCATTCAAATTCTGATCTACTTTGCATCATTGGTCTCTTTATTATCTTTCTGATGCTGGCAGAGTCTTTCCCCAAGCTTCCTTTTATTTCACCTTTTACCTTTTGAATGCATCTCTTGGGGCTTATCTTTTCAGCCCTACACTCACATTCTCTACATTATGTTATTTCTTCTTCATCAGCCACACGTTGAATAAATGGGAATACTTACCAATCTTCTCAAGTCCTTTCTGTCAGACTTTAATGTTTGCTTGAACTGCTTGCATGACAGCTCTCGTCTCTGAATGCAGGAGAGCTGGAATGGCAAAGTTAATTGTTCAAGGTAACTGTGCGCCAAGCATTGCTCACCTCATTCCCTGACAAAAACAAATTTATTAAAGAGAGGTTTACACAAATCGTGTGGGAGTAACTAAAACACTCTGTCAAAAAGCTAGAACAGAAACATAGTTATGTAATTAGGCCATTTCGCAGGCAAGTTAATGTAACATGCAGTTCCAACTACTTTCTTTTTCAATTTTTTTATAGAATTTTTCAAAAACAGATACGTAATGGTCATAATAGTACAAAGGGAGTGAGATTACATTGTTGGCAATTAACACAAGTAAAAACTATAGGTAACACCAATGTAATGACCTCCCAAACCCTTGATATAAACAAGATACAAAAAAAAAGATGGAATGCAGTTCCAACTACTGATGTGCTCAAAAAAACTTGAGTTTACATTAGTCAGAGTCATGGAGTCTTCAGCACAGAAATAGGCTCTTCAGCTCAACTTGTCCACGTCAACTATGTTGTCCAGCAAGCTCATTCCATCTGCCTGTGTCTGGCCCATAACCCTCTAAACTTCTCCTCCCCACGGACTTATCTAGATGGCTTTTAAATGTTGTTACCATGCCAGATATTCTGGCAGCTCATTCCAAATACATTCCACCCTTTATGCAAGGAAGCTGCCTTTGATATCCCTTTTAAATCTCTTGCCTTTGATCTTGAAACCTACAGTACTGTGCAAGAGTCTTAGGCACATGTAAAACAATTCTGTAAAGCAAAGAAGTTTTCAAAGATAATGAAATGAGAAATTTCTCAATATCAAACAATTACTATAAAGAGCAGTAACCAGTAAAAAAAAATTAAATTAGTATTTGGTGTGCCTTTAAAACACCATCATCTGAATCAAATTCTTACAATGTCATGCATTTTTATAAGAAAATTGGCTGGTAGGTTGTTCCAAGCATCTTGAAGAACTTGCCACAGTTCTTCTGCAGACGTTGGCTGTTTAGCTTGCTTCTGTGGAGGCCATACCATCTGAAACCATGTGGAAAAGAATCTAGGGTGCCTCAGAATTTTGCATTGTACTGTATTTCCTCTTATCAACTCCTTGGGTGGGTGGAGGGGGGATAATGTGCTTTCCTCCTGTCTGTGCCCCTCATAATCTGGTCACCCATCAATCTCCTGTGTTATAAGGAATAAAGTCCCAGTCTACACAACATCTCCTTGTAACTCAGGCCCCAAGTTCTGGTAAATCTTCTCTCATTTTTTTAAGTTTAATAACATCTTTGCTGAAACAGGATGGCCATAACTATATGCAGTACTCCAAGTGTGTCTCACCACCATCTTGTGTGACTGCAGTATAATTTACCAACAGCTGTACTTAGTGCCTTGTTTGTTGAAAGCCAGTGTGCTAAGCACCTTCTCCACCCTATCTGCTTGTGATACTGCCTTCAACAAACTGTGCACTTGCATTCCCAAGTCCCTCTGTTCTAAAACACTTCTTATGGCCCTAACGTTCACTGTGCAAGTCCATAATTTTGCAGTTACCTCCTTGAAACTGGTGCCCATTGCCATGTTAGTCCAGAACATGTGGAACATGTTTTTTCAGAGTACTTCTCATGGACCTGACTTGTTATATGGTGGTGCTAACATTGTTCACCAGAAGAAAAAAATTAATTTGCAGAGTCACCTTCATTCTAAAGAATGTCAAGGAACATATAAAACATGAGCAGCGTTTACTGCACATCACTTGTACCCTTTTGAAGTTGATAATCCTTCTTGTACAACCTTATTCGATTTGCTGAAGATTCTCCCATCCAGCTGTTTGGAGTGTCTTCCATAATGTTGACTGGTGTCACACTTCCATCATTGTGTTCCCTCAAATACTATCAGGAATAATGTGTATTTTGAGAAACATTTGGAGCATGCTAAATAGAACTCCACTGTGTGTGTGTGTTTGTGTGTGTGTTTGTGTGTGTGTGTGTGTCTCTATGCAGTAAAATTGTCCTGTGGAAAATCCCATTTGGACGAATGAAGGCCCTACAAATAAACCCGTTCTTAGTTTCCAATTCATTGTTGGAGGGTTGGTAAAGCATTTCCAGCATTTTCTGCTTTCATTTCAAGTAACCAAGCCAATTAATAACAACTTGTAGTAATTCTGTGTTAAAATTGCGACAGGAGCCTTGTAACTTGAACTCACCAAAATCACCCCTTTCCACAGCACAAGATCATGGGAAAGGCCTGCACACTGGTAAGTGGACAGACATTTCCACAATGGAGACATCAAAGGCACTTCAACTAGCGCATGCATATAAATTTAATTGCATTTTTAAGTGAAGCAAAATCGGCTTACGTGTAGCTTTCTGTAAAACAAACCCTGACACCTTCCTTTTTGTTTTCTTTTTGCATTCTGTTTATATGCAACTCTGAACACAATGTAGATTAAAGGAGACAAAACTTTGCAAACGAGCCTGTGCCAACAGTATGAGTGAGCATCGTGCTGTAAACACATTGACCTTTTTGGCTTAGCCTTAACTTTGTAGCATATGACAGGAATTTGCCTGATCCAGATTTGCATATAGACAGATTGGGCAAAACTGAATTTGTTTTCTCTTCAAAAACCTTCCCTCTTACTGGACTCCTGGAATGAAATATGGACAGTAAGTGGTCCTGCTGGCTTGAGATGGTGCTTTAAGGAACAGGCTTACAGAGCAAATCTCTGAACCTTGCATCATGTTTAGAAATACGATGGGATTCTTCTCTCCTCTGCACCCTGCAAAACTTTGACATGCCTTTTAAAGCTATGCAAAAGCTAACTGTGGTTCAACCAGTGATTTTGAACTTGTTTTCCAAGGGTCTTTGGTAATTATGAAGGGGCATCATTTCAAATCCCACCCTGGCAACTTTTTTGCAACAGCATTTTGTTTCATCATTCAAAATCTTCCTGGGCTGACTTCCTAATTGTAAACTCATTGAACAATCAAAGTAAACGTGTGCACATGAACAAATGACAAAATATCCTTAAAATTGTATGGTGATATTCTGAGATTATTTAAATACTAGTAGATGTATTTGAATTAATTGATAGTGATTCTTTTTATAACTATTGGTAATAATCATGAAATTACCACACTTTATTAACAATCTCGCTTTCATTCCATTATAGTCTTTGTAGGCAGTTTGATTAAAGTTACTTGACGTGTGACAGGACCTACAAAAATGTATTTGACATTTAACTGTTCTAAATTGTCTGAGAAAACCCTTGGTTGTTTTAGCACTATGAGAATGACTGCAGCACTTCAAGGAGGCCTGTCCATCGCCACCCGAGGGCAGCTCCGCTAGAGCTTTGCGCGTTCTAGCTGCAACACGGTGAATGATGCCCTTATTTCAGAACCGATATTGGAGCCAATCCTAAAATGAGGATCGTTGGCTGGCTTTCGTGAAATTAATTTATTTATTGAGATACAGTATGGAGTAGCCCTTCTGGCCCTTTGAACTGCGCCGCCCAGTAATCCCCCAGTTTTAATCCTAGCCTAATCACGGGACAATTTACAGTGACTAATTAACCCACCAGCCGGTACGTCTTTGGACTGTGGGAGGAAACCAGAGCACCTGGAGAAAACCCACGCAGTCATTGTGAGAGCGTACAAACTCCTACCAGACTGCGGTGGGAATTCAGCCTGTACTGTAAAGCGTTGTGCTAACCTCTATGCTACCATGCTGTCCCACTGTATGTGTTCCCGAGGGAGCACCACAGGGTAGGTGTTGAGAATCTTATAGGAGGCAACATTGCCAAAGCTAAGACGTGCAGAGATATTGTTCTGAGAAAGTAGTGAATCTCTAAAGTTTAGAAATGGAGGTGGTGTTCTTAAGGAGGAAATCGGTACATTTTTGAAAGATCAAGGAACTGAGGCCAAGGGAACTGGCACAGATGAGGAGACGAGGCCTTTGGCAGATCAGCCATGATCACATTGAAAGGTTTGAGGGGCCAGGTGGTCAACTCCTTTTGTTACGTTGTGTGCTGCTCAGAAGCCTCCTAACTCATCATTCAGACATTGGAGAAAATCTGGTCTTGGTTTATTTCATTTCATTGATAAACTGAAAACTTGTTAGTTGCATTTTAATGTTCATTCTTTAAAGGTTAAATGTGAGGAGATGGTATGTGGCCAACCTTAGCTTCAAATTATATTGTTAGTTATATATGGGTAGTGAATTTAACCTGTTTTCTGTTTTTAAAACCTAGTCCAAGCCTTTGCGTTATGAGAAAGCAGTGGAAGAGAGCAATCCTGTCTCACAGAAGCTCATAACCAATACAGAAAGTGATCTGCAGCGCAGCTACGCTAAACAACGACGCACTAAAAGCTCCATGCTGCTGCATAAAGAGCTGGACTTGCGTGGCAAGAGGGCAGTGCGTGACTACCTCTACAAAGTCAACGAAGCCATCTCCATTCTATATGCCAGGCATGTGCTCGCTTCTCTATTGGCCAACTGGCCAAGTGGAGTGCCAATCACAGAGGAGATGCTGGGGCTCAGCTGCCCATCTCACATGGCCTACATACTTGATTTGCTAATGCAGCTGGAGGAGAAGCCTCTGTGGGAAAAGGTTGGTGAAGAACGCTCAGGCTTGCAAACTTGTCAAAGCACTACTAAGTAAAGCAGGCCTAGCTATCCATCCCTACAGGGGCTATGAAGTAATGGAAGGGTTCACAGGCAATAGGGAGAGTAAGTGCATCAGGTCCTTGTTATTCACGAGGGAAGTGGCATGGACTTCCACAAATGACATTGTGATCAGTAATTGCAACAAAGATCCACTAAACTGGGTTCATAGATGTTGTATAATGGAATCAGGTCAGAATTATTTAGTTTAGAAGAATGAAGGTGATCTTATTAAAACTTCCAAAATTTTTGCTAGGGGGGTTGCAGAGAGAGTAATTCACCTGACTAAGGAGTCAAGAACCAGCAGTTAGCCTTGGAGTAAGAAGCTGATGTTTCAGACTCAGATGAGGATAAGATTCACCACTTGGATGGTAGTCAGTCTTTGGTATTCTGCACAGAAAATCAGCCATTGATTTCATTGAAGACCGATGAGAACAGGTCTCTGAATATTAAGGGAATGGAGAGGTACTGGAATACTGCAGGTTCGTGGAGATCAGGATGAATGAGAGACAGGCTTCAAGCACCCAATATTGAACTATTGAACTGATGTTTAATGTTTACCTTTTTTAATGTCATTATCATTTTTGTCTCCTATTCTCCCCCCCCCTTATTTTTCTATTAATTGCCCTCCCTTCTTTTACATTTTCTTCACTTCATCCTATCCCCCATATCATTACCAACTGCCCCTTCCTCCCCTCCTATCTGATCTTCCCTCCTCTGCCTGTCCTCCTGCAACCCAGAGATGATCAAATATCCTGCTGGAGAAGACCCTCGTGACTGAGTTCCCTTCTCCCACTCCAGTTGTGTGATCATGTACAAAATGTCTGTTCATGTCAGAGGAAAAATTAAACAATGCCTTAACCCCTGCCCCCCACCCTTCTGAAAGAGTGCTGCGCCAAGATCATGGGCCACCTGCTGAGCAGTCTGAACCCTGAACAGTGTTGTTTAATGCTTTTCACTGCACACACTGGAAGCACTTGTATTTTCTGGAGTACATTGTTTTTTTTTAACTGCACCCCTGTATTGCTCATAAGTCCTGATAGCCAAGTCTGCTTTGATGGGATGGCCACCTGTGTCTCACCACTAAGGTGTGGCCCAGGGTAGCATGATGTAGGGGCTGCCTCAGGACAGGCAGCTGGCTTCACTCACTCAACAAGACATCAGGTCCCCCAAGCTGCCTCTGAGTGCTCCTGAATGCCTTTGACATCCGTGAATATTAACACTAGAGCTGTTTAAACAAAAAAAAAGTTTAAAGTACAGTAAAGTTTTTTAAATGTTTAAAACAATTCCAATCTTTGCCACAAACTAAAGTAAACAACTTACTTCCAGGAGCCAGCTGGCCTCCCTGTCATTTGGGTGGTGCCAGGATTAATCCATGGCAGGCTCAGCAGACAGCCCTGGAGGTTCAGGCTGATTTGTTGGGCTGGACACCAGGAAAGCAAGGCTCTGGCAGCATGGGTTCAGAAGTTCTGGACGCTAATCACATGTTTATTGTTTTCTTTCCTCCACTGTTTTTGTCAGATTCTGCAGAGAGTGTTGCTTGGTTGCAGCGAGAACATCCTGGGATCTTTAGCGGTGACTGCCTGTCAGTTTATGGAGGAGCCAGGAATGGATGTCCAGATCAGAGAGTCCAAGCACCCCTATGACAATAATACAACGATTGAGGTATTGCAGGTACTACTATGGTACGCCTTGAATCTGTTACCAGGCCCACTGTAAACAAGCTGTCACTGTGATAGGAAACTGGTTTCAGACCAAGACCATTGTTACTTTGCGTTAGTAGGCAACAAAGCCCACATGTTTCATATCCCTGCAATATCCTGAGTGGCCTGGCAACCTGTGAGTTAATTTGAAGTTTTACCAGCATTTTAGTGTCGGAAACAACGTACCTTTCATTCCACCGTCCCCCCACCCTACTGGTAAATCTGTACAAACCCCAGATTATTAGAAATACTCGCCTGCTTTTGCTGAAGTTTTTGTGTGAAGTCTGCCACAACCACTTTTGTCTGTTAATATCACATTCAGTGATTAGCAACCATGAAAGTGCAGCACAAGGTGCTGAAGTATGTTGATCATAAAACACTAGAGCACAGTACAGGCCCTTAGGCCCATGATGTCGTGCTCAACTTTTAACCTACCAGGATCAATCTAACATTTTCCTATCATCCATATCCCTATCTACGAGCTTCTTACATGCCTCTGGCAGGGCATTGAATGCACTCCCCACTCCCTGTGTGAACTTGCCTTTGACATCAGCCCTATAATTTCCTGCAATCACCTTGAAATTATGCCCCTTTGTATTAGCCATTTCTGTCCCAAGATGAAGTCTGTGCAATCCACTTGATCTATGCCTCTTATCTTGGAGGAGGGAAGGGTTAGATTGACCTTGAGTAGGTTAAAAGCTCGGCACAATACCATGGGCCAAAGGACCTGTACAAAGGCCTATTAATGTCATATTCAAGGGTATTTGTTTTTTTTAAATAATAGACATAATTTAAAAAAACAGTCAGTAGTTTCTGACAGATACAGTATACAGTTGAAGTCAGAAGTTTACATACACTTAGGTTGAAGTCATTAAAACTCATTGTTTAACCACTCCACAAATTTCATATTAGCAAACTATAGTTTTGGCAAGACGTTGAGGACATCTACTTTGTGCATGACTCAAGTAATTATTCCAACAATTGTTTACGGACAGATTACTTCACTTTTAATTGACTATATCACAATTCCAGTGGGTCAGAAGTTTACAAACAAAATCAAAAGAACTCCGCCAAGACCTCGGGGAAAAAAAAATTGTGGACCTCCATAAGTCTGGTTCATCCTTGGGAGCAATTTCCAAATGCCTGAAGGCACCATGTTCATCTGTACAAACAATCGTACGCAGGTATAAACACCATGGGACCACGCAGCCGTCATACTGCTCAGGAAGGAGACGCATTCTGTCTCCTAGAGATGAATGCGCTTTGGCACAAGAAGTGCAAATCAATCCCAGAACAACAGTAAAGGACCTTGTGAAGATGCTGGAGGAAACAGGTAGACAAGTATCTATATCCACAGTAAAACGAGTTTTATATTGACATAACCTGAAAGGCTGCTCAGCAAGGAAGAAGCCACTGCTCCAAAACAGCCATAAAAAAGCCAGTCTACAGTTTGCACGTGCACTTGGAGACAAAGATCTTACTTTTTGGAGAATGTCCTCTGGTCTGATGAAACAAAAATAGAACTGTTTGGCCATAATAACCATCGCTATGGAGGAAAAAGGGTGAAGCTTGCAAGCCGAAGAACTCCATCCCAACCGTGAAGCATGGGGGTGGCAGCATCATGTTGTGGGGGTGCTTTGCTGCAGGAGGGACTGGTGCACTTCACAAAATAGACGGCATCATGAGGGAGGAAAATTATGTGGATATATTGAAGCAACGTCTCAAGACATCAGCCAGGAAGTTAAAGCTCGGTCTCAAATGGTCTTCCAAATGGACAATGACACCAAGTATACTTCCAAAGTTGTGGTAAAATTGCTTAAGGACGACAAAGTCAAGGTATTGGAGTGGCCATCACAAAGCCCTGACCTCAATCTGATGGAAAGTTTGTGGGCAGAACTGAAAAAGCGTGTGCGAGTAAGGAGGCCTACAAACCTGACTCAGTTTACACCAGTTCTGTCTGGAGGAAAGGAACAAAAGTCCAGCAACTTATCGTGAGAAGCTTGTGGAAGGCTACCCAAAATGTTTGACCTAAGCTAAACAATTTAAAGGCAATGCTACAAAATACTAACAAAATGTATGTAAACTTCTAACCCACTGGGAATGTGATGAAAGAAATAAAAGCTGAAATAAATCATTCTCTCTATTATTATTCTGACATTTCACATTCTTAAAATAGTGATCCTAACTGACCTAAGACAGACAATGTTTTCTAGGATTAAATGTTATGAATTGTGAAAAACTGAGTTTAAGTGTATTTGGCTAAGGTGCATGTAAACTTCTGACTTCAACTGTAAATCCAACAAGAAAAATGGGCCAACGGTGGTTAAAAAGACAGCATTAGATCAAAGGAAACGTAAAATGCTGTCAGGCAGCCCAAGAATTGGGAATTCAGCAAAAGTATTGTTGGAGAAGGAAAAGTAGAACATGGGAGTAATCTTATATACCGTAATAGGAAGAAACATAAAAGACAGATTCTACAGACACATAAAAATGAAAAGATTAGCACAAGTTCAGGTGGGTCACTTACAGATTGGGACAGAGAAATTACATTGCAGAGTAAGGAATTAGCTGGCAAACAAAATAAAACTATTGTGTCTGTCTTCATGAAAGAAGATAGCAAAACTTCCCAGAAATAGTGGGATCAAGCGGGTTTAGAGTGAATAAGGAGCTAGGAAAAATTAATGGAACTGAAAACAGTTAAAAGCCTAATGACCCACATCCAAAGGTTCAGCTGGTGGCTGTAGGAGAGAAGATGCACTGTTCCTCATCATTCAAATTTCAGATTCTTTAATCACTCCTGAGTCACTATTGTAACTCCATTGTTTAGGAAAGGAGGGAGAGATTTTAAAAAAGTCAGATTTATAAAAAATGGTACAGAAGGCATGAGGAGCCTCCCAAGGGTCTAATCTAATTGTATTTCATAAGCTTTGATGGAGTCCTGATACTAAAGGATGAGAAACGCCATTGAGAGGATCTTAGCTCGGACGTTCTGCAAATACAGTCAATTTGGATAAACCTAAGAAAGCACAGACAGCACAAAACCTTCCCCCCCCCCCCCCCCCCCCGTCCTGCCCACCACACCTTTCTTTGATCATAGGGTTGAATAGAAAATTTCGGGGAATGTGTGATAAGTAATATGCAGGGACTATGGGAACTTGGTTTGCCTAGAAAATATATTAAATAGAGGGTGATTGTGTAGAGTGTAGTCAAGTGTGTCAACTAGAAGAATATATTAAAGAACTGATAGGCTTGGCGGCAGGGTTGGATTTGGGACTACAATTAGTTCAGACCTTTTATGTAATGAAGCTTTACAATAAAGAATTTTCTGGGGATGAGTGAATTTACTGTAATTGGGAGAGATTCTAATTTTAGGAGAATTGTGGTTAAGTATAAAATTATCAACTTTCAGCAATCCCTGATTAAATTCTGCTTGAAAAATCGATTAAAAGATGTAACTAATAAGGTAGACACATATTTCAGTTCTAAAGCACTTTGAATTTGGGTAATATACATATTTACAAGGGCTAAGAAATAGTGGAAAACTGAACAGAAGTAATGGATTACTCTTGGAATGACAAGATTGAACTAGCAGTGTCATGATTGGCTCTGCCATTAGTAACTAGATGAGGGTTTTGAATGGAACACATCTATGTTTGTTACAAAGTTAGAAATCAAGAACACAAGAAAATAAGAGCCGCGTTATTATCCTGACCCATCAATCCTTCCCCACAGTTCAATATCATCATGGCCGATCTACTCAAAACCTCATTGCCTCTTCCATGTCACTTTTCCATGGCCTTCAGTTCCACAATCTTTCAAAAATTTGCCTACCTCATTTCAGATATTGCTAACGAGCTTTCCTGTACAACTTTCTAGGACAGAGCATTCCGATGTCCACGCAAGTAGAAATTTCTGAACATGGGTGATCTCCACATTACAGGGAGGATGGGGGTGGGTTGCATTTCAGAAGATGGTCTGTATTGCAGGTTTCCATAATGTGAAGCTACATCATCTACACAGGAATCAAGCCACATGAGTTTTAAATAAAAACTAAGACATGGATTCTTATTCTCTATCTCAGATCACTACAGCACAGAAACAGGCCCTTTGGCCCATCTAGACCATGCCAAACTATTACTCTCCCCAGTCCCATCAACCTGCACCTGGACCACAACCTTCCATACCTCCCCCAACCATGTACCTACCCAAAATTCTCTTTAATGCTGACATTGAGCTAGCATCCACTACTTCTGCTAGCAGCTCATTCATTCCACACTCTCAGCACCTTCTGAGTGGACAAAGTCCCCCCCTCGTGTTCCCTTTAAACATTTCACCTTTCACCCTGAACCAATGGAGAGGCAAAATTACCTTCTATCATAACCTTATTTTTCTTGCAATAGTCTGCAATCTCTCTACAAATCTGCTCCTCTAAATCCCATTGACTATTGGCTGGTCTATAATATAATCCCCATTAATATGGTAATCCCTTTCTTATTTACATTTCCACCCACCTTGCAAGCCTTCCAGTCTATCCTGTCTGAGCGCTACTGCAACATTTTTCCTGACTAGAATCACCATCTCGCCCCCTTTAATCCATCTCGCTCTATCATGTCTAAAACAGCAGAAGCCTGGAACATTGATCTGCCAATCCCGCCCTTCCTGCAACCAAGTTTCACTAATGGCTACAATATCATAATTCCATGTGTTGATCCATGCTCTTAACTCACTGGCTTACCGACAATGATCCTTGTATTGAAATAGATACAACTCAGACTATAAATCACATGATGTTCAATCTTTCAATTTCTGTCCTTCTATGTAGGCTGAACAAAATTTTCCCCCACAGCAACTCCACTCCCTGGCACTCTGATTCCCATCCTGCCATGACTCTAGTTGAAACCCCCCTCAGAGCAGCAAGCCTTCCCACGAGGATATTAGTCCCCCTCCACTTCAGGTGCAAAATGTCCCTGGAACTGTCCCAATGATCCAAAACTCTGACAGCCTGACTTCCGCACTTCCTTATCCATGTGTTATATCTTCCTATTTCTGGCCTCAGAGCACATGGCACAGGTAGCAATTATGAGATCACAGCCTTTCTGTCTGAGCCATAGAGCCAACTCAATGCCAGAGACCTGACCACTTTGGCTTTCCTCTGCTAGATGATCTCACACCCACCCCAACTGAATCCAAGCTGGTCTACTTGTTATTGAGGGGATACTCTGCACTGGCTGCCTAGCCCTTGTCCCTCTCATGCGTCATGCACCTTAGGTGTAACTTCCTCCCTATATCACCTTTCAATTAAAGCCTCATCCTCCTGAATGATGCCCAGTTCATCCAGTTTCCAGATGCTGCATCTGGATGTACTTCTTTCGGGTGTCGTCGTGAGGGATACTAGAGGTCTCAATGTCCTCTGACGTTCCATTATCCTGCCTGGCATTTCCACTGCTCTAATTGCACAATAAGAAAGAAATGTAGCCAATCACAAACCCGCTAAATGTCCCAACGCGCTCCTCTCACTGTTTCAGAACTCGCACACAAAATACGCAAGCCAAAGACTCTGCTGATCCTAAACCTGTTGAATGTCCCAAGAGGCCCAATTTGCTCATTCAGATCTACTGAACTCCCTCTGGATGAATTCCCTGTGGTCAGATTTCTGTTACTTAAACTGCTATCACACAAGAATTGTGCGTACTTTGGATTTAAATAGCCAGCCCACTATGTTGAAATTGTGTTCCCTCAGTTGAGACTCTCGACATCCACCCTGTCACACTCCCTTAGGATCCTATGCTTTTCTATAAGCTCAAACTTCATTCTTCTAAACTCCAAAGAATAAGGAGCAAAACACTATACTCAGACTGTATCACATTAAGGACAGGTTTAGAAATGGCAAGGATCTTATCAGAACGTAAAGAGACATGTGAACCTATTCACGAGGAATAAAACAATGTGCAGCCAACTAGTAAGTAGTTGTTCAAGCAGTATTCATAAAACACTCAGTCCAAACTTTCATTTCCATTTTGCTTCCATATAAATTGAAAATAATGTGTAAACCATTGTATTTTTTTTATATTTCTGAGGTACTATGGTAATTATAACAAAGCACCCAATAATAGATATTTTTTAAACTCCAGGACAAAGTTCACATTCCTGGTGCAATTTACCTGTCGGTGAAATTTGATTCTCATTGTGTGTCTGAAGATGGATGTGATGAGTTACTGATGTCCAGCAGTAGTGACTACAAACAAGATCGACATGTATTCAGTGGATCATCACATAAGTGGATTGACTTTGACATTCCAGGTAGAAATTTCATTCTGTCTGTTGTTCACATTTTTGAAGTCCGTGTGCCCTCGTCAAGTGCAGAACGTAGTGCTATTTTGTAATTGAATATGCCAGCTGGATATTTCTGATGGCCAGGCCAGTGCTTTTGATCATTATGATCAAAAAGATAGTATCCTGATCTGAAAGTAATATTTCATTTGCAATCAACAACTTTGGGCAAAATAATTTTACAGGCAGTGATTAATTTTTACATAATTATTCTGTAAGATTGTTTTACAGCTTACCATTTCTTTTAATCTTCGCACAAATTGAGAAAGCTCTGTCATCTTTGACTTGCAGCTTACATGTATTAATCCTGGTGGAGGTGTAAAATTGACACTTGCCATTTATAGAGCTGTGTCTCGGGTATCACAGCAGGCAGGGAAAATTTCGGCAGAGAGAACCGGGTGCCACAGTAGCGGAATGGTTAGCGCGACACTTTTACAGCTGAAGGGGTCAGAGTTTGGAGTTAAATCCAAGCATCACCTGTAGCAGTTACTGCAAAGAGATGCCGGTTAGTAGGTTAATTGGTCACTGTAAATTGTCCCGTGATTAAGCTGGGGTTAAATCAGGGCAACACGGTGCAAAGGGCCAGGAGGGCCTACTCCATGCAGTGTCTCAGTAAATAATATATTTTTGTGAGTTATCCAAAGGTTACCACAGCAATTGGAACTATTTGCACGTGTAGTACTCCTTCAAAATAATTTACAGTATTTGGAGTTTTGAAAGGCTGGAAGAACAACCTGAATTTACATATGCTAAATCTCTTAACAGCTCCAGACCCAAATGGTTGAGGTATAGAATGAGTTAAGTTGCCTGTTGAAAGGTCAGCTTAAGGTCCATCAGTAAATGGAGATGAAAGGATCTGCAGATACTGGAAATATGAGATAAAAACAAAATCCCCAAAACACTCAGCTGGCCAGGCTAGAAAGATAAATTGTCATTGTTCCTGGTCTAGGACCCTTATCAGAATTCAAAAGGAGAGGAAAATTAGTTTGAGGAGGCAAAGATAATGGTGGAGGTGATGAATAGAACAAAGGTTGAGACTGGATGACAATTGAACGGCAGTTAACATGAGATTAAGTGTAATGTGTATGCTGGGCAGGCCAGAGAGAAAAAGAGCAAATATGATATCTGGTAGAAGTGGAATCAGACAAAAGAGTGAGTTACCTGAAGTTGGGGAATTTGATATCAAGTCTTCAAGGCCACAACGTGTGCAAAGATGAGGTGTTGTAGCAGTGTAATGGTTCAGGAGGCTGTAGTCAGAAAGGTTGTGTGGGAGTGGGATGGTGACTTCAAGCGGAAGGCAGTGGAAGCTCAGGGCCTCCCATGCAGACTGTGCAGGCTCTCTGTGGCCTGGTTATCCAATCTACGTTTAACTGCACCATTGAATCATTGTGCAGGCTCTCTGTGGCCTGGTTATCCAATCTACGTTCAACTGCACCATTGAATCATTGTGCAGGCTCTCTGTGGCCTGGTTATCCAATCTACGTTCAACTGCACCATTGAATCATTGTGCAGGCTCTCTGTGGCCTGGTTATCCAATCTACGTTCAACTGCACCATTGAATCATTGTGCAGGCTCTCTGTGGCCTGGTTATCCAATCTACGTTCAACTGCACCATTGAATCATTGTGCAGGCTCTCTGTGGCCTGGTTATCCAATCTACGTTCAACTGCACCATTGAAGAGGAGGCCAAACTGACACAAGATTGGAAGAAGTTGAAATGAGTCACTGCTTCATCTGGAAAGACTGTTTGGATCCCTGGAGGATGTGAAAGGAAGAGCTGAAAAGATGTGTGGCATATCCTGTGATTGCATGGAATGTTCATCAGAGAGGCAGTGGTAGGTTGGGCCAGAAAAGCAGACCAGGGAGTTGTGAAAGGAATTTGAAATGCTGGAAGGGAAGTGGGAGCGAATGTGGATGCTGGTGGAAATTATGAAGGACAATCTGTTAAATGTGGAGGATGCTGGGGTGAGAGCTGAAGACCGAGAAAACTCTGTTCCTGTTCTGTCCAGGAGAAGGGGTGAGAACAGAGGAGTGGGAAATACATGCGATGGACTGAAGGATTGATACTGGAATTCCAATTGGAAGATTAGAACTTAAATTCTGAGCTGTTTTACCAGTGTTTTCCCTGGCAGATATATACTTTGTTGAGTTAAATCATTGAACTAAATGCAATGGGTGAATGCTCCTAAACTAGTCACGTGGAGTCAGCTATGTCTGTATTAAGGATGAGGATGTTCATAGTGACATCTTTGAACGCTTCACTCTGAGGGAGAGCAGAACGGGGAAAAGAACCTGACTTTGGAAGAAGCAGCAGAGGAAATATATTCATATTACTTTTCTTATGAAGGAAAAGGGGGCCATTTGCATCATGAAATCTGTGCTGGCTCTCAGCATTCCCGTCAGTACCATTTCCATATTATGACTTGTTGTCCTGCACATCAGAATAAATAACTTCTCCACTCACCTATGGCTCTTCGCTAAGTAACACTACTGACAAATTACCATTGCTTCCTTTAAACAAAGACTCAGAATCAGGTTTATTATCACCGACATGTGACGTGAAATTTGTTAACTTAGCAACAGTTCAATGCAATACATAATCTAGCAGAGAGAAAAAAGATAATAAATAAACTAAAGCATAGTAAATAAGCAATTAAATTAATTATGTATATTGAATAAAAAATGTACAAGAACAGAAATACTGTATTAAAAAAAAGTGAGTAGTGTTCATGGGTTCAATGCCCATTTAGGAATCGGATGGCAGAGGGGAAGAAGCTGTTCCTGAATCGCTGAGTGTGTGCCTTCAGGCTTCTGTACCTCCTACCCGATGGTAACAGTGAGAAAAGGGCATACCCTGTGTGCCGGAGGTCCTGAAAAATGGATGCTGCCTTTCTGAAGACACTGCTCCCTAAAGATATGTACTTTGTAGGCTAGTGCCCAAGATGGAGATGACTAGATTTACAATCTTCTGCAGCTTTTTTCGGTCTTATGCAGTAGCCCCTCCATACCAGACATTGATGCAGCCTGTCAGAATGCTCCCCATGGTACAACTATAGAAAATTTTGAGTTTTTTTTGACATGCCAAATCTCTTCAAACTCCTAATAAAGTATAGCCGCTATCTTTATGACTACATCAATATGTTGGGACCAGATCAGATCCTCGGAGATCTTGACACCCAGGAACTTGAAGCTGCTCACTCACTCCACTTCTGATCCCTCTATGAGGATTGGTATGTGTTCCTTCATCTTACCCTTCCTGAAGTCCACAATCAGCTCTTTCATCTTACTGACATTGAGTGCCAGGTTGTTGCTGTGGCACCATTCCACTAGTTGGCATATCTCACTCCTGTACGCCCTCTTGTCACAACCTGAGATTCTACCAACAATGGTAGATCAGCATACGAGCAAGCTATTTTTTAAAGCGCATTCTCAGTATTTGGGCTGTTTTGTAGAAAAATCCCACAATATCCTCTAGAGTATTTCTGAATGCAAAAACTGTCAATCAGGTTGTTGTGGATTCAGGCCAGATCATGACTGCCTTAGTGGGAATTGTTAAACTGGGAATTATTAACCTAATTCTTTTGATTGCACATCCAGTAATATAATTAAATTGTTGTCATATTTTCTTCTTTTTGAAACTAGCCCCTTTTGCTAAAAATGTATCTTAATTTAGCTCCGAGCTAAATTGTATCTACAAGAAAGATGCCAAGGACAGCAGGTACCTCACAGTTCCAATAGACACCTGGTATTTCTTCCTGTGACTAGGTGCTCTCATGCTCCGATGGTGTACAGATTGGTTGACTATTGGGGGGAGTTAAGGAGCATATGAGAGAGAAGTGTGTTGTTGGGTGTGACATTATGGGGATTTTCTGAGTCAGCACAGATTCGATAGGCTGATGGCCTGGAACTATTTATTAACACGTTTTTCCTTTCTGCAACAATAGTTAATATTTTGTAATCCTTTTCCTATCCATATTCCTTCTAGGTGATACACTGTATTACAGGTTTACATCTGACCTAGACACCAATGACTGGGGTTATAAATTCACAGTGACAGGAGGCCACCGTGGGCGGTTCCTGACTGGTGAGTCACAAAGGTGGGATGGATGGGAGGTGGGTGGAAATGGTGGAGTAAGTTAACTCCTCATTTGTTTTTCTTTACTTTCCTTCAGTAATTTAGTGTCTCCTGTCACACATCTCTTTTTTTTAATCTGCTGGTGTTCGCACTCCTCTCCTTTGTTAAGTGACATTTTCTTTGTGACAGTTAAAAGTAGTTGTGTGCCTTCCAAAGATCAACAGACTCTACAATAGAACTACACATTTCAGCGCCTGCTCTGGAACTACACATTTCAGCGCCTGCTCTAGAACTACACATTTCAGCGCCTGCTCTAGAACTACACATTTCAGCGCCTGCTCTAGAACTACACATTTCAGCGCCTGCTCTGGAACTACACATTTCAGCAGCTGCTCTGGAACTACACATTTCAGCACCTGCTCTAGAACTACACATTTCAGCAGCTGCTCTGGAACTGCACATTTCAGCAGCTGCTCTAGAACTGCACATTTCAGCACCTGCTCTCAAACTGCACATTTCCGTACCTGCTCTACAACTACAAATTTCAGTACCTGCTCTAGAACTACACAAATCAGTACCTGCATTAGAACTACACTACAATAAAACTACACAGTTCAGAACCTGCACTACAACTGTTTCTATTGATATCTTGACAGTCTAGTTTTATTTTAGTTAAAAGGCAGTTAATTGTTTGCTTTCCTATACCAGTCGTTAAATGCTGATTACTCCAATAATTGGAACAAATGGATAGAATTTGCTAGTGTTTATATAAAAGCCAGACCATATGATTTTGGCTTATTGTCCATGACTTTTAAAAAACCTAAGGGCTCTGCTGCAACACAGTACACAGGTTGCTGTATGTTAAATGCATACTGCAGGTGAACATTTGAATTTCTGAAATGCAAATTTTGTTATTTTGGTTGCCTGTTCAGAACTTCTGACACCTCTCTCCTCCCCCCAGGATTTGAGATTCTCAAACAAATGCTGCTGGAGGAGAGGATTCTTCCACACCTTCAACTGGCTGAAATATGGGAGTGGCAAGTGGGTGTGGCTTGTCAGCAGATGGGGCATCAACGCTTAAAAGCAATTCATCTGCTTTTGAAGATATTACAGTGCACCTCTTTCAGGTACAGTAGCAATTTTCAAAGCAGAGCAGCTCATCTCAGGAGTATTTATAATAAGTTCAAAGTAAGTTTATTATCAAAATTCAAATTTTATGAGATTCATTTTCCTGCAGGCATTTGTTTGAAAAGGAAATACAATACATTTTTATGAAAAAGCTATACTTAAACAAAGACTGACAAACATCAATCTACAGATGAAGATGAGCTGTACAAATAAAAATAATATTAGGAACATGAGTTGTAAAGAGCCCTTGAAAGTGAGTCTGGGGATGTTAGAAATAGGTCAGAGTAGTGGTGAATGAAGTTGTCCACACCAGGTTAGAAAACTGATGGTTGTAGCATAATAAACCTGTTGGTGTGGGACTTGTATCTCCTGTCCGATGATACTAACAAGACGAGAGTGTGGCCTGGATAGTGCGGGTCTTTGATGATAAATGCTGTTTTCTTATGCAGTGCTTCATATAAATACATTTAGTGTTCGGAAGGGCTTAGCCTGTGATGGACTGGGCTGTATCCACCACTTTCTGTAGCTTTTGCTGTTCTTGGCTATTGGTGTTTCCGTACCAGGCCATGATGCAACCATCATAATACATTAAAATTGTTGCAAAAAATTGTATTTAAGTTTTCTCAGCCACGAAGGGAGGACCCTTCAAGACCATTGGTTATCCTGAGTTTTGTGCCACTAGGAAGTCGATTTGGTCTGTTGATTTCTGCCAAGAGCAGGTTGTTTGACCCTGGTTCCTTTATCTTCCTTCAGATCCAGCAAGCTGTGGCTCTCAACAAGAGAAGTTTATATCTGTCCATCTATAGCAAAACAGCTTATCTGACAAATGCAGTTTTTATATGGACAGGTCGTTATCCTGCTTCGTGTACTGACTTCAGTCTTTATCCTACACCTTCCCTTCAGCCTTCTGTGTCTCTGTGAGAGCTTGCAAGTAGAGATCTTGTTGTTAGATTCTGGCTGACTTTCTGTCATGTTGAGTTGCAACTCCTAACAAAAGTAGGGACATGGGCGGAGAGCTTATAAAGCAAGTTGAGATGCAAGTCCCATTTTTTAGCTGGTTTGGAATGGGATTTGAGTTGCAAGTCTCGTTTAGCTGGTTTGGAATGGGATTTGAGTTGCAAGTCTCATTTAGCTAGTTTGGAATGGGATTTGAGTTGCAAGTCTCAGTTAGCTGGTTGGAATGGGATTTGAGAGCCAACCTTGTTTAGCTGGTTTGGAGTGGGTTTTGAGAGACAAGCCTCGTTTACCTGATTTGGAACGGGAATTGAGATTCAAAGCCTATTGTTTACATGGATTGCACGATTTGAAATTATATAAACAAAACACTTCAAAGAACCTCTTTGGATCTATCTGCTCTGTTTCTAAGAGACAAGTGGTGCATTTTTTGAGTGCCTCAGCAATTGTTCATGGAAAGATAGATCAAGTGCAAGTAATTCATCACATTCTTGCTTTGGATGCATTTTATTCTGCAAACTTTGTGGATTTGTAATGCTGAGGCTCTGGAACCACTTTTATAGAGAAGGTGCTGAGAACCATTATTATCTGTTATCTGTTTCATCCCTGGTGTTGCTGCAGCACATATCCCATCCCTCACTCTGAAGGAAGTACAAGGTAACATAGAGTTCTTTCAGGGAAGGTGACTGCATCACTATCTGCGAGAGTAAAGTGTAAATGTGGAATCTTCAAAATGGGATTTCCCTCACTTAGGAGATTAAATAACATGTTGCAATCTATTCATTGATGTTTTGTGTTGTGTGAATATTTGAAGCTGTTTCTTTAAAAAGTAGTTTTTAATAATGTAATCTATTTAGCCTAAATCTAGTCATTTTACCTACATAGTTTTGTACCATGGCCAAAAATAATTACATTTCACCTGGATAGTGCTGAGAATTTCAACAAATAAAAAAATCTGATGCTGGAAATCTGAAATAAAAACAGAAAATGCTGGAATCACTCAGCATTAGTGGAGAGAGAAACAGTTAATGCTTTCCCAAGAACTTCTAGTTGTTGTAGACGAGTATTTCTCGTGACTGACCATTCTGGTCAGTTTGGGGAAGATATGGGTTGTGGCATGATTGTATTTAGCACTGGATTTAGTGTTGAAACCTACTTGATGTGACAGCAGAGATACTTGTGTTTTATCATTCTGGACTGCAGGAATTCTTCTCAGGTATGTGAGGAGCACAATGGGCTTTCTGTGCAGTAACTTTCTATAATTCTTTAAATATGTTCTCAAATTCTCTGCCCCAGTGGTATTAAATATTAGGAGTGATTCCTTCTTTGGCTGACCACCTCATTCATGGCATATGGATGAAGCAGCAAGTCCTGTATATGCTGCCCATCCCTGTATGCTGAATAGGTGGTGAGTCACCTCCCTGAAGTGTTGCATTCCAGGTGGTGAGAGTACTCCCACGGAGTGTTAGGCTTACAAAAACAGGGAGATAAGGAACTTGGGTCAGTGCCTGTGCAAATGTAAACAAGTAAGAAATCAACAAGTGGAAAAATAGACAGATATAATTAATCAACTAATTCAGAGATAATAGGCTGCTAGTAATAATCCACACTGGTATTAGAAGAATTTTAATTCAGAGCATTTAGAGATGAGAATTAACAATGACTGGTGGGATGACCATTGAAATTCAGCTGCTTTGCTCATACCTGTTAGAGGAGGAAAATATACTTAAAAGATCTGATTCTTAATTGGCTCTTACATTCTCAGAGTGATACAGCAACTCTCTCAGTGTATTAAATCACTATGAGTGTTTCATGAGCACCCTCATGGATTTTCTCAGTGGGATGAGCAAGCAGTACCAGTGTTGTCAGCAGTTTTCTTGGTGATCCGAGTTCTAATTCTGAGTGTCAGAAGCAAAACGGCACGTCAGGGAGAGCCGGTACCTGTGGGTACCTGAGCCTGCTTCAGTGCTGACCCTGAGTCCTGTCAGTGTGGAATTTATAAGTTCTCCCCATGGGGATGAATAAAGTAACTATCTATCTATCTATCTATGTGTTTCTCTTGTTTCCTTTCACACCCCAAAGGCATGGAAGATGGTTGGTTGCTCTAAGTTGCCTTGAGTTGATGAGTGGAGGCTTGGAAGAAAGAGCAGAATTAATAGGAAAGGAAAGGAAAGGAAACAAGGGTTAGCAAAAAAATAAGTTAATTATGATTGGCATATCCTCAGGTTAAATGCCTGCTTCTTTTCCGTATCTCCTTGAGAATGTATCAGCAATATTCTTTGTAGTCAGCCAGCTTTGTGCTGAAATTTGCTTGTATTAGCCACAAGGCTGTGCTCTTGGATTAAAAACCTTTAGGAAATGTTAGTTGCTTCTCCCCCGAGTAGCCCAACCTAATTTCCATATGTTTTATTTGAATAGTCTTAAATCTAACTTTTGTTTTGGAGCCATTTATTTGAAAATGGAAATGTTGGTCAATAGGGTGAAGAGAGCTTATGACATGTTTGCCTTCATTAGTTGGGCCACAATACAAAAATCAAACATAGGAGCAGAATTAGGCCATTCAGCCTGTTGAGTCTGCTCTGTTGTTTCATCATGGCTGACTTGTTACCCCTCTCAGTTACTTTATCCAGCCTTCACCCTGTAACCTTTGACACTCTGACTAATCAAAAGCCTATCAACCTCCACTTTAAATATACTCAGTGACTTGGCCTCCACAGCCATCTGTGGCAATGAATTCCACAGATTCACTACCCTCTGGCTAGAAAAGAATGTCCTCTTCTCTGTTTTAATGAACATCCCTCTATTCTGAGGCTATGCCCTCTGATCCTAGACTCGCCCAATATAGGAAACACCTCCACATCCACTCTGCTTCGCCGTCTGAACCTTTTATGCCTAGGTGGCACATGGGGCCTCACCCACTCTGCTTCGCCATCTGAACCTTTTATGCCTAGGTGGCACATGGGGCCTCACCCACTCTGCTTCGCCGTCTGAACCTTTTATGCCTAGGTGGCACATGGGGCCTCACCCACTCTGCTTCGCCATCTGAACCTTTTATGCCTAGGTGGCACATGGGGCCTCACCCACTCTGCTTCGCCGTCTGAACCTTTTATGCCTAGGTGGCACATGGGGCCTCACCCACTCTGCTTCGCCGTCTGAACCTTTTATGCCTAGGTGGCACATGGGGCCTCACCCACTCTGCTTCGCCGTCTGAACCTTTTATGCCTAGGTGGCACATGGGGCCTCACCCACTCTGCTTCGCCGTCTGAACCTTTTATGCCTAGGTGGCACATGGGGCCTCACCCACTCTGCTTCGCCATCTGAACCTTTTATGCCTAGGTGGCACATGGGGCCTCACCCACTCTGCTTCGCCGTCTGAACCTTTTATGCCTAGGTGGCACATGGGGCCTCACCCACTCTGCTTCGCCGTCTGAACCTTTTATGCCTAGGTGGCACATGGGGCCTCACCCACTCTGCTTCGCCGTCTGAACCTTTTATGCCTAGGTGGCACATGGGGCCTCACCCACTCTGCTTCGCCGTCTGAACCTTTTATGCCTAGGTGGCACATGGGGCCTCACCCACTCTGCTTCGCCATCTGAACCTTTTATGCCTAGGTGGCACATGGGGCCTCACCCACTCTGCTTCGCCGTCTGAACCTTTTATGCCTAGGTGGCACATGGGGCCTCACCCACTCTGCTTCGCCGTCTGAACCTTTTATGCCTAGGTGGCACATGGGGCCTCACCCACTCTGCTTCGCCGTCTGAACCTTTTATGCCTAGGTGGCACATGGGGCCTCACCCACTCTGCTTCGCCGTCTGAACCTTTTATGCCTAGGTGGCACATGGGGCCTCACCCACTCTGCTTAGGCTTTTCAATATTCAATAGGTTTCAATAAGATACCCTCTTATTCTTTTAAATTCCAGCAAGTACAGGCCCAGAGTCATCAAACGCTCCTCATATGTTAATGCTTTCGTTACTGAAATCATTCTTGTGAACCTCCTCTGGGCCCTCTCCAATGCCAGCATATTTTTTTCTTTGATAAGGGGCCCAAAACTGCACACAATACTTCAAGTGCAGTCTGACCAATGCCTTATAAAGCCTCAGCATGACATCCTTGCTCTTAAATTCTAATCCTTTTAAAATGAATGCTTCCTTACCACTAACTCAAGCTGCAAATTGACCTTTAGGAGTTTAGGGAATCATACACGATGTCTCCCAAGTCCCTTTGCATCTCAGATTTTTGAATTTTCTCTCTATTTAGAAAATGGTCTACCTTTTTATTCCTTCTACTGAAGTCCATAACCGTACACTTTCCTACACTATTTTCTGTCTGCTACTTTTTGCCCATTTTTCCAATCTGCCCAAGTCCTTTTATAGACTCCTTGGTCCTCCAACATTACTTGCCTTTCAACCTACCTTTGTATCATCCACAAACTTGCCCACAAAGACATCGATTCTGTCATCCAAATCATTGACGTATGACGTGAAAAGAAGTGCTCCCAGCACAGACACCTGTGGAACATCACAAGTCACCAACAGAACAACCAGAAAAGGTCCCCTTTTCCCCCCACTCTTTGTCTCCTGCAAGTCAGGCAACCTTTTATCCATGCCGGTATCTTTCTTGTAATACCATGCACTCTTAGCTTGTTAAGCACTCTAATATATGAAATCTTGGTCAAAGGCCTTCTGAAATTCCAAGCAAACAATATCCATTGACTCTCTATTTGTCTGTCCTGCCTGTTATTTCCTCAAAGAATTCTAACAGATACGCTGGGCAAGATTTCCCCTTTAAAAAAAACCATACTGAGTCCTGACAAAGGGTCTTGGCCCGAAACGTTGACAGTGCTTCTTCCTATAGATGCTGCCTGGCCTGCTGCGTTCCACCAGCATTTTGTGTGTGTTGCTTGAATTTCCAGCATCTGCAGATTTACTCGTCCATGCTGACTTTGGCCTATTTTATCATGTGACTCAAAGTACCCCAAAACTTCATCCTTAGTAATGTACTCCAAAATCTTTCTTAAGTCAGGCTAACTGGCCTATAATTTCTTTTCTCTGCCTCCTTCCCTTTAAGAATGGAGTGACATTTCCAATTTGTTTGTTGTCTGGAACCATTCCAGAATCTAGTGGTTTTTGAAAGGTCAATCCTAATGCCTCCACAGTCTCTTCAGGTACCTCTTTCAGAGCCCTGGGGTGTGGTCCAACTGGTCCACACATGTTACAAGCTGCATGGCTGGGTGCCATTTGGAATATTGTGTGC
The DNA here is from genome assembly GCF_048418815.1 of Hemitrygon akajei. Classification (NCBI taxonomy): domain Eukaryota; kingdom Metazoa; phylum Chordata; class Chondrichthyes; order Myliobatiformes; family Dasyatidae; genus Hemitrygon; species Hemitrygon akajei. The sequence continues at coordinate 50,560,003 of NC_133131.1, forward strand.
AGTTCCATTTGGCACCCTATAGGAAGGAAAGGGTGCAGAAGACATTCATCAGGACGTGGCTTGAATTGGAGGATTTTCATTAGCTGGGATTAGTTTCACTGGCTGAGGGATGACTCGATAGAGGTATATAAAATAATGAGAGGCATAGACAGGAAAGGTGGCTGAAATCTGTTTTTCCATAGTAGTGGTATCAAAGACGAGGGGCCATAGATTTACGTTTTCAAAGAAATTTTAGAAGTGGAATCGGGAGAAAGTGTTTGGTATCTGGGACATGTCGCCAGAGGAGTTGCTGAAGCCAGATACATCCAACAGGCAACTAGTCAGAACCTTTAACAGGCAAGGCATAAAGAAGCAATGGAACTACTGCAGGCAAATAGTCAGCATGAGCATGGTGGGCTGAAGACCTCTTTCTGTGCTGTACTATGAAAGCAGGTGTTTCCTCACAGAACTATTGTGGCTCTATTATGGTATCTGACCCATCAGCTGTTTTTTTTTCTAATTCCTCTTTCAGCATGTTTTTAATTTTTTCTTTGTATTTGTGAATGTGAATTTTTTTCTTTTCATTTCCCTAAGATTAGCTGCGATAAACGTACTAATGCTGCTCAATGCATCCTGTATTGTTTGTCAATGGATGTCGTTGAATATTTGAACAATGTATGATATTTGTTTGAATTTCAGTTGGCAGTGCATTCACTTGGGAATTAGAACACGTCTAACTGCAGAGAGTTGAATAAACAAATCTAGACTGATGCTCCAGTGCTTTGAGCTAAGAACCATATTGTCAGTAGTGCCATCTTTTGTATAAGGTATTAGTTAAAGTGATATGATTAGTGGGTTTGAAAGATAGTGAGTTTATGAAAAAGAGAGATCTATTTATGGAGCCTTACTATGCAAAAAGGAGTTGTCGTATTTTCTATTTACAAAATGACTGCTCTTTAGAAACAATGTGCTTTAGGGTTTGAAATGCACAATAGAATCCTTGTTTTTGAATGCAGTGCCATTCTCTTAGTCACCCAAGGTAATTTTGTACTGAGTCCAGCTGCATGGTCCTAATCCGAAACATAAAATGAGCATTCTCCTCTGTGGATGCTGCCTAACATGTTGAGTTCCTTCAGCTTTTTAAAAGTTGCTGCAGACTTTCAGCTTCTGCAATCTCTTGTGTGTCATTTTGCGAGCATTGTTCCTTCCTGTTTCTCACTCCTTACTCCCTGCAGTTTTATCCTCAATTAAAAAGATGAGATTCATCAGAGACAAACACAGGAAATGCTGGAAGCACTCAGCACCAAGCAGTATCTGTGGGGAAAACAAATAGTCAGTGTTACAAGTGATCAAAACTTAATTAGTTCTGAGTGTTTCCTGTATTTTCTGTCTTCACTTATTGCCCATCCCTCATTGCCCTTGAGAAGGTAGTGGTGAGCTGCTGCAGTGGAGGTATTTTTCATGCTGCATTTGGGAAGGGACTACCATGATTCAACAAAGAAGGATCAATGCTGTGTTTCCACGTCGATGTGTTGTCAGGGAGAGATACATCATAGAAGCAGGCTATTTCCGGCACTGAGTCTGCTCCAACTATTAACCACCTTTTTACATCCACTCTACACTAATCCCCATTCTTTCATTCATAGACGAATACTGCAGGGAACCTGACCCCTTGGCCCACCTTGTCCATGTGGAGCGTGATACAGATCTATATTGCCGCATTAGGCCCATTTTCCTCCACGTCTTTCCTATCGGTATACCAGTCCAAATGCCTTTTAATGTTGTACTCCTACATTCTGTCTTCACTTACACTCCAGGGAGAATTTTCAGTTACCCTGTTAATCTCCCATCTTTGGGACGTGGGAGGAAACTGGAGAACCTGGAAAAAATCTGTTCGGTTACAGGGAGAACGTGCAACTCTGCACAGACGGTACCCAAGGTCGGCATTGAACCTGGGTCTCCAGCACTGAGAGCAGTAGCTTTACAAGCTGCACACTGCAACAGAAGGGACCTGCCGATGCTCGTGTACCCATGTACCTTGTGATAGAGGTCACTCTATCACTCCCAAACGGGAGGCGATCTTGAAATAGTAAAGTAGGAAATTGAAATACATTTCTTTCTAAAGCATCTGCACTTTTTTGCTCCAAATAAATCCAAATAGACTAGATCTATTAAAGCAAGTTAGTGTCAGATCAATTAAACTTTTAAGGAAGTTACACAGGGTCTAAAGCTTGAGGTAGTTAAGAAAATATACATAATTTTTCTCTTAATTGAGGCACAGAACATGAGCAGGCGGTATGTACCTGTCTGTAGCAGCAAACAGCAGAATGACGGTGACAGTTCTGTCACTGTCTTATTGATAGTACAGAGGGGACAGAGTCAATGTTGCCTAGACTGGAGAATTTTGACAATGAGAATAAGACAAATAAAGAGAAATTATTTTTTTGATATAGAGGAGCATTGGAGGATGTTTACTTCCTAAAATTGAATCGAGTGAGAATGAATAGGCAGGCCTATTTGCAAGAGGGGAAGTGTCAGTATTTGGAAGTTAAGGACGTGGATAAGAGGAAAGCAAAGGAGGATTGCTCATCATCTGAAGAGTAGGTGAGGGGCCAGAGCTCACAGCCTGAACTGGTGGTACAGTGTGAAAATCTCATCATGTAGTGAAAGTCCTCGTGGGGTAGAGGTACGTCTCTACCAAAGGAGGTGTAAGGAGTCCCTTCCCTCCACTAGCCTGCCAGTCAGTCTTCAGCAAGGTGTAGCCCCTCGGTCAGAGTCATGTGAAGCCCTGGGAGCAGATGGTGGATGGTTGTATGAGCAGCTGGTACTGGTATATCACAAGTACTGGTTGTACGACCACTGATGCCAGACAGGCAAACTCTGAAGAGTACTGATAATGGCTGGACAAAGCCAATGGCAAACCACTTCTGTAGAAAAATTTGCCAAGAACAATCATGATCATAGATAGACCATGATTGCTTACGTCATACAACATGGCACAAAATGATTATGACCATGGGGTTAGGTTGGGTAGCTTTTTTCATGGTCAGGATGAGATAAATGTTGTCTTGCTCTGTCGTAAATGATGATGCTATGGTACATTCTTTCCAGATCTCTACAGTTGTTCCATTCCCCTTTTCTGCACATTCCTAATTTTATCCAATTCATTTTTAGCCTTTGCAACCCACTTGCTGAGCACAGAAATTCCCTGCCTGAACTCCTCTGTTTTTACTACTATTGTCACCAAACTTTTGATCATCTGCCTTCATATCTTAAATAGTTAAGTGAGAAATTAATTGTGAAAACACTCCTGCAAACAGTCATGGGGATCTTTTACTATGTTAAAAGCACTTTATTAAGATATGTTAAAAGCATTTGCCCCTTGTACCTCAGCTCTGGTATTTAGATGATCTGGCAATCAGTAGTCAACAGTTTAATTCCAACCTTGACCTGCTGGCCAATTATCCCACCTGTAATGTTCAAAATCAAGGCACCTTAGGGTTGCATCTTCACCGCCCTGAAACTTTGAAAGAATACGCAGCAAAGAGTGTGAATTGTACCTTGTAATTGTGACAAGATGCTTAACGTATTCACTAAATATTCAGTTCTTTCTCATTGACAGATGTTTTTTTAAAAAAAAACATACTCAGACTATTTTCTGCTCCTGTTTTCTTTCCTCTGTGCTGCTTCCCTTCCATATGTTGGAAAATTTGGGCCTTTAAATCTGGAATAAAACTGCTGTTGTGTGCATATGAGGAGAGCTTATTTGGCATGTTGCTTAGTCCTGGGTTGTCGAGCTGTTTTCCTGTTCCATCCCTGTTGTAAGCTGTTCATGTCAGAACCATTTGCATGGTGTGAGGAGGAATTGCATCCATAAAGTTACTTGGCATTTGTAAGCTGTCTCAGCGAAATGCTGTTATTGCAGCACGGTGTGGCAGTTTCAATGGAAATACAGCTGTGCAGCCCACAGAATACAACCATAGAACACTACGGCACAGTACAGGCCCTTCAGCCCTCCATGTTGTGCCGACCCATATAATCCTTTAAAAAAGTACTAAACCCACACTACCCCGTAACCTTCCATTTTTCTTTCATCCATGTGCCTGTCCAAGAGGCTCTTAAATACCCCTAATGTTTTAGCCTCCACCACCATCCCTGGCAAGTCATTCCAGGCACTCACAACCCTCTGTGTAAAAAAAACTTACCCCTGATGTCTCCCCTAAACTTCCCTCCCTTAATTTTATACATATGCCCTCTGGTGTTTGCTATTGGTGCCCTGGGAGACAGGTACTGACTATCCACCCTATCTATGCCTCTCATAATCTTGTAGACCTCTATCAAGTCCCCTCTCATTCTTCTACGCTCCAAAGAGAAAAGTCCCAGCTCTGCTAACCTTGCTTCATATGACTTGTTCTCCAAACCAGGCAACATCCTGGTAAATCTCCTCTGCACCCTCTCCATAGCTTCTACATCCTTCTTGGTGAACCATATAACTTGGTGGAAAAAATGTCCATGCAGTATGATAAACCTGAAGGCAGTGTAAGAACAGACTGGCACAACAGCCTGTGTGCTGAAACACAAAGCACCAGAAAGTTCATCACTCCAACCATTGGTCTTGTTTGAGTTACATCTTGTTGCTCTGCAAGCAGTCTGGGTGTTTCTTTGATTGCAGTGGGTGACCCTATCAGAATCAGATTCATCATCACTCATGTATTTCGTGAATTGTTTTCTGTGGCAGAAGTACAGTGCGGTACATAAAATTACTACAGTACTGTGCAAAGACCTTTGGCCATCCTACCTATATATGTGCTTGAGACTTTTGCAAAGTTCTGAAAAACAAAGCAGATGAAAGCATAGTGTAATAGAAAATCTGTTTTAGGAAGAAAATACCTGCAGAGGCAAGTAGCAGTGCCCAATGACTAAAGGATTTTTTTCCATTTTGGTGGAATTATAACCCATTTCCCTGTGTTGTTATTGTATTTGGGTCTGAGTGCTTTCAGGATCAGAATCATGTTTAATATCACTGGCATATGTCATGAAATTTACTGTTTTGTGGCAGCAGTACATTGCAATACATAGTAATAAAAAATTACAATTTATAATAAAAAGTTTATATAAAATAAGATTTGTGGAAACTAGGAACATTGTGACTTGATTTAACTTTATGATTGGACTGTATTGTGAACTTTCTGACATTCCATGTGTAAGCTCTGCAATCAGCATGTGGCTCCATTTCAAATTGTAAGATTCACATATTTGTCCATTTGGCCCACTTTATGGGGGATTTACATTCCATCTGCTTTGTTTTTCAGAACTTTGCAAAAGTCTCAAGCACATATATAGGTAGGATGGCCAAAGGTCTTTGCACAGTACTGTAGTAATTTTATGTATTACACCGTCCTTCTGCCACAGAAAACAATTCACGATATATGTGAGTGATGATGAACCTGATTCTGATAGGGTCACCCACTGCAATCAAAGAACCCAGACTGTGACGCTGGTTGTACCACTGGCCCCATACTTCTGAGGTCGAGAGTGGAATTTCACCAGTGCAACAGATATTCCTCTTTAAAAACTACCCCGCTTAGGCTTCCTGTCCTCATCGGACAAGATGGAGATCATCAAATCGGAGGAAAGATCGGGGTGGGGGGGGCACCAAGGTAACCCTGGGGGATCAGCTTGAAAATAAGACTATCTGGTGAATGGGAGTAGTTTAATAATGAGAATGTTGACAAAGAGCAGATTAGAGTTGGAATTGTAAAATGCAAAGCAGCTTAATCTGCTGGGCAGGTCAGCTTGGCGTGTCTGTCACTCCCAGAAAGAAAAACACAGCTGAGCCAGTATCACAGATGAGTAACTGATAAAGACAGTAATCAAGCTACCTGAGGTTGTAAAATTCTCTGTTGAATCCTAGAAGTTTGCAGCATATGGAGACAGAAGATGGTGGTGTTCCTCAAGCTTGCTGTGCTGGCCTCACTTTTCCAGTACAGGACGCTAGAGACCAAGTCTGATAGGGAGTGGAATGGAGAATTAAGCTGTCAGGTAGCAGGAAACTCGGAGTCACCCTCGTGGGCTGATACGGTTGTTGTGCAAAGTGATCACCCAGTTTGCATTTGGTTTCGCCAATGCGAAGAAGACCACAATGTGATCACCAAACTGAATCAGAGGAAGTGCAAGTGAATTGCTGGAAAAGAATTGTATTGACTTTTGATTAGTTTTTGTTCTTTAAGAGTTGTCCCAATTAGCCAATGGGCCAATTAATTGGAATCCACCATGTATGGGATTCTGCAGATGCTGGAAACCTTGAACAACTCACAAACTGCTGGAAGAACTGAACAAGTCAGGCAACATCTGTGGAGGGAATTATACAGTTGACATCTTGGACTGAGACCCTTCACTAGTACGAGAGGTCTCAGCCTAAAACGCTGACCATATATTTCCCTCAGCAGATGCTGTCTGATAGTGGATTTGCCCCTGTTTGGTCTATGTTGATAAAGGATAGATAGGTAGATACTGTAGCGATGTGCTACACACAGCGCTGAAATAACGACACGTAGTCGGTAAGTCGTTTCGAGACTAGTTTATTCAAACTTCGCGGCGCTGGCATTTAAATCCCTAGCGCCCCCCCCCCCCCCCCCCCCCCCACTCCGGGCGGAAATGATGTCAGAGCTGCATCACCAAAGTCTCCCCCCACGCACTGGCTATTTGTGAGCCAGTTCGCCTGCGCAGAAAGTGGATCGCCACATAACCCCCCCCCCCCGAACCGGCGATACACCCCCCAATGTCCATAGTCTGGATCAGCCTCTGTTTGGGAGGTCTGCCTCTGCGCCGCAGTGCCTGAACCTCGACCGGCTGCGCCAAGTCCACATGGGCTGGTTTGAGTCGGTCCACCTTGAACGGCCCCTCGTACGGCCGCTGTAGCGGTGTCCGGTGTCCGCCCTTCGTACAAACACAAACTTAAAGTTCTGCAGGTCTTTGGGTACATGGGTTGGGGTCCGTCCGTGCTGTGAAGTTGGTACGGGGGCCAAGTTGCTGAGCCTTTCGCGTAGTCTGTCCAGGACTGCTGCGGGTTCTTCCTCTTGCCCCCTTGGGGCTGGTATGAACTCTCCTGGGACGGCCAGGGGTGTGCCATACACCAACTCGGCCGACGAGGCGTGCAGATCCTCTTTGGGCACTGTGCGAACTCCAAGCAGGACCCAGGGAAGCTCGTCCACCCAGACGAACCATGAGAGCCGACTTCAAGTGACAGTGTAAGCGTTCCACTAGTCCGTTCAACTGTGGGTGGTAGGCAGTTGTGTGGTGTAGCTGCGTTCCCAACAAGCTGGCCACAGCCGACCACAGGCTGGAGGTGCACTGGGCGCCTCTGTCGGAGGTAATGTGGGCCGGTACCCCCGAAGCGTGCTACCCAGGTTACGATCAGTGCTCGGGCGCAGGAATCGGCAGATGTGTCGGTGAGCGGGACCGCCTCTGGCCACCTCGTGAACCGTTCTACCATAGTTAGGAGGTACCCGCGCTCCTTGAGACACTGGTAGGGGGTCCACAATATCCACATGAATGTGGTCGAACCTCCGGTGGGTGGGTTCAAACTGCTGCGGCGGGGCTTTAGTGTGCCGCTGCACCTTGGCTGTTTGGCACTGCACGCACATTCTGGCCCATTCACTGACCTGCTTGCGAAGTCCGTGCCACGCGAACTTGCTGGAGACCATCTGGACGGTTGTCCTGATAGATGGGTGCGCCAAACTGTGTATGGAGTCGAAAACTCGCCGCCTCCAGGCTGCCGAGACGATGGGGCGAGGTTGGCCGGTAGCCATGTTGCACAGGAGGTCCTCTCACCTGGGCCTACGAGAAAGTCCTGCAGCTGCAAACCCGAGACTGCGGTCCTGTAGCTGGGCATCTCGTCGTCTGCCTGCTGTGCCTCCGCCAGTGCTGCATAGTCCACCCCCAGGGACAGGGCCTGGACAGCAATTCTGGAGAGTGTGTCCGCCACGACGTTGCCCTTCACCGAGACATGCTGGTTGTCCGTCGTGTACTCAGAGATGTAGGACAGATGTCACTGCTGGCGAGCCGACCAGGGATAGGACACTTTCGTGAACGCGAAGGTCAACGGTTTGTGGTCCTTCAACGCGGTGAACAGCCTGCCTTCTAAGAAGTACCTGAAATGCTGGATTGCTAGATACAGTGCCAACAGCTCCCGGTCGAAAGCACTGTACTTGAGTTCGGGTGGTCGTAGATGCTTGCTGAAGAACGCCAGGGGTTGCCAGCACCCCTCGATGAGCTGCTCCAGCACCCCACCGACTGCTGTGTCGGATGCGTCCACCGTGAGGGCGGTCGGAATGACTGTTCTGGGGTGCACCAGCATCGCGGCATCTGCCAAGGCTTCCTTGGCTTTAATGAAAGTGGCCGCGGCCTCCTCGTCCCAAATAATGTCCTTGCCTTTACCCGACATCAGGGTGTACAAAGGGTGCATGATACGGGCTGCTGAGGGGAAGAAACAGTGGTAGAAGTTCACCATACCAACGAACTCCTGCAGGCCTTTGACCGTGTTGGGCCGGGCAAAGTGGCAGATTGCATCTACCTTGGCGGGCAGAGGTGTTGCCCCATCTTTGGTAATCCTGTGGCCCAGGAAGTCGATTGTATCGAGACCGAACTGGCATTTGGCCGGGTTGATCGTAAGGCCGAAATCACTCAGGCAGGAGTAGATCTGGCGGAGGTGGGACAGATGCTCCTGACGACTACTGCTGGCTATAAGGATGTCGTCCAAATAGATGAACGCAAAGTCCAGGTTGCGTCCCACCGCATCCATTAGCCGCTGGAATGTCTGTGCGGCATTCTTCAGACCGAACGGCATTCGGAGGAACTCGAACAGGCTGAACGGGGTGATGAGTGCTGTTTTGGGGATGTCTTCAGGGTGCACCGGGATTTGATGGTACCCCCGGACGAGGTCTACTTTGGAAAAGATTTTTGCCCCATGCAGGTTTGCTGCAGTCCTGTATGTGCGGCACGGAGTAGTGGTCTGGAGTTGTAGCCTCGTTCAGTCTGCGGTAGTTGCCGCATGGTCTCCAACCCCCAGCTGCTTTGGGCACCATGGGCTGTCGGACCTCCGTACGACCCCCAATTCCTCCATCCTCTTGAACTCCTCCTTCGCCAGGCGGAGCTTTTCCGGGGGGAGCCTTCGTGTGCGGGCGTGGAGGGGTGGTCCCTTGGTCAGGATGTGGTGCTGTACCCCGTGTCAGGGCATGGCTGTCGTGAACTGCGGTGCCAGAATCGATGGAAAGTCCACCAGGATTCTGGTGAATTCATTGTCCGACAGCGTGATGGAGTCCAGGTGTGGGGCCGGCAACTTGGCTTCAACCAGGGAGAACGTCTGGAAAGTCTCGGCATGTACCAGTCTTTTCCCTTGCAAGTCGACCAGCAGGCTGTGAGCTCGCAAGCTGGCGCTGAACTGCAGCTGTATTGTGCAGGTGCCGTAGGTCCGTATCGTGCTGCCGTTTGTGGCCCTCAGGGTGGGTCCTGGCTTCCGGTTGCGGGTGTCGTACCCCTTTGGGGGCAAAACGCTGATTTCTGCTCTGGTGTCGACCAAGAAGCGGCATCCCGACTGTTTGTCCCAGACATACAAGAGGCTGTCCTGGTGGCCAGCCGCCATAGTCATTAGTGGCAGCTGGCCCTGGCCCTTGCAGGGCGGGCGACAACGGCGGGCTTTTGTGCCCCACCACAGGTGGTAGAAACACCACTGTTCACTGTCCTCCTCACTCCTGCCGGGCCTGGTCTGGTCTGCTGTTGGGCACGTGGCCTGGTAATCTGACTGACGGATGCCACACTCTCCCTCTTGGCTTTCCACAGCACGTCTGCCCAGGCCGCCACCTACCGGGTGTCGCTGAAATCTGTGTCGGCCAGCAGCAGATGTATGTCCTCGGGCAGTTGCTCTAGGAACACTTGCTCGAACATGAGGCAGGGCTTGTGTCCGTCAGCCAGGGACAGCATCTCGTTCATCAATGCTGACGGCAGTCTGTCTCCCAAACCGCCCAGGTGAAGCAGGTGGGCACCCAGCTCACGCCGTGAGAGGCCAAAAGTCCCAAAGAGCAGCGCTTTGAATGCTTCACATTTGCCTTCTTCCGGGGGTGACTGTATGAAATCCGCAACCTGGGCGACCGTCTCCTGGTCAAGGGCGCTCACCACGTGATAGTAACGCGTGGAATCAGAAGATATCTGCCAAATCTGGAACTGGGCTTCTGCTTGGCTGAACAAATCGCGTGGTCATAGCGTCCAGAAAGTCGGCAGTTTTAGCAAAACTGCGTGAACAGATGAAGAGTCAGTCATCTTTGGTCCAAATCCCGTTTGGACCGTCGGGGTCACCAATGTAGCGATGTGCTACACACAGCGCTGAAATAACAACACACAGTCGGTTAGTCATTTCGAGACTAGTTTATTCAAACTTCGCGGCGCTGGCATTTAATCCCTAGCGCCCGCCCTCTCCGGGCAGAAATGACATCAGAGGTGCATTACCAAAGTCTCCCCCCGCGCGCTAGCTGTTTGTGAGCCGGTTCGCCTGCGCAGAATGTGGGTCGCCACAATACTTTATTGACCCCAAAGGAAATTACAGTGTCACACAGCATTACAAATATTAGAAGAGAAGTAAGAAAGAGTAAGATATAAGTTACTACAAAGAGTCTAACAGTACAGGGTTATCACTTCCCCTGCTATAGGTTGACTCATTATAGAGCCTAATGGCGGAGGGTGGGATCATATAGCGCTCTTCGGAGCAGCGTAGTTGTTCTAGTTTATTACTAAAAGTGCTCCTCTGTTCAACCAAGGTGGCATGCAGGAGCTGACAAACATTGTCCAGAATTGCCAGGATTTTCCATCGATTTTGTTCTACCACAGCCTCCAGTGTGTCCAGTTTGACTCCTATAAACTACTTTTAACTCCAAAAACTTTATTCAGCCTGTTGACATCACCCGTGTTGATGCCATTGCCCCAGCACACTGCCGCATAGAAGATTGTACTGGCGATAACAGACTGGTAGAGCATGCTATCTGACATTAATTGCTAAAATTATTTGCATTGTAAGTATGGTTTGTGACTTGTTGAAAATGGCAGTATCTTTTGAGTTATCTTTGAGTATGTTTGGTAGCAGTTGTATTTTAGTGCATTCAGAGGGTGTAGTTTTACTGGAATGACTTATTTTTTCAGACCCATAGCTTTTTGCCAGACCAAGACCAGTCAGTGTGTTCTTTGTCAAACCCATCCCTCCCAATCTCCAACTTGTTTCACTGTAAAATATTCACCCCTCCCTCCCGATCCCCGACTTGTTTCACTGTAAAATATTCACCCCTCCCTCCTGATCCCCGACTTGTTTCACTGTAAAATATTCACCCCTCCCTCCCGATCCCCGACTTGTTTCACTGTAAAATATTCACCCCTCCCTCCCGATCTCCGACTTGTTTCACTGTAAAATATTCACCCATCCTCCCGATCCCCGACTTGTTTCACTGTAAAATATTCACCCATCCTCCCGATCCCCGACTTGTTTCACTGTAAAATATTCACCCCTCCCTCCCGATCCCCGACTTGTTTCACTGTAAAATATTCACCCCTCCCTCCCGATCCCCGACTTGTTTCACTGTAAAATATTCACCCCTCCCTCCCGATCCCCGACTTGTTTCACTGTAAAATATTCACCCCTCCTTCCCGATCCCCGACTTGTTTCACTGTAAAATATTCACCCCTCCCTCCCGATCTCCGACTTGTTTCACTGTAAAATATTCACCCATCCTCCCGATCCCCGACTTGTTTCACTGTAAAATATTCACCCATCCTCCCGATCCCCGACTTGTTTCACTGTAAAATATTCACCCCTCCCTCCCGATCCCCGACTTGTTTCACTGTAAAATATTCACCCCTCCCTCCCGATCCCCGACTTGTTTCACTGTGATTTATTATCACGTGTATCAAATCCATGCTAATTCTCAAGTATAATTTACAACAGCCATTTACTCAAATGCAGCTCTTTGGGATGTGCAGGGGAAGTGCAGCCCCCCAGGAAAATCAAGATGATCTGAGAGGAATGTACAAACTCCCCCTGGAGTTCAGGAATAAACCTGTTCCCTGGAGCAGTGAGGCAGTGGGACAGCCTGTCTCTGTACTCTCCTGTGTACTGTATTTGATGAACTGATGGAGAGCAGGTATTTTACAGCTAGCTCTAGTACAATGGACAGGTGTTGCTGTATCAACTCAGTCAAGGTGCTCTGCCTTCGTATTTCTACAGTGACTCCCACTAGTTTCCAGTCTGATTATAACACTCCCAAATCAGTAAATAAATCGTTTTACTTCTTTCTAACTATGAACACCAAGTGCTATGTTCTTTAATAGATATACAACAGGCCGAGATGGCCTGTTTCCGTGCTGTAATTGTTATATGGTTATATAGGTAGGTGGGACTTGGTGAGAGTAAGCGTTCGGCTGAGATGGCCTGTTTCCGTTGTTACGAACCCTGTAACTGGGTTACTTACCAGCAAAGATAGAGGCATCCGTTGGAGTCTGGTGATACTATTTTTAACAGTATTTATTAGTAAAAATACACAAAAGTAATATCAATGCAAACATACAGATAATATACGTCGTCAATACTAAACCTAAAAGTGCGAGTATAATAATAATAATCAATAAGAAATAAGCTCTATCGTTGTCTAGGGGACAATGAATTGTCCGATGGAAATATAAAGTTCATTTCAGTTCACACAGGCTCCAGTGTTTGTTTGTCGCTGGGTTGCAATTGTTGGAGGGAGAGAGAGAGATAGAAGAATGGGAACAGTTACCACTATTGTTTTTGCCAACCTTCCTTTTTGATTTCGATCCGTCGGTGTCTCGTTGTTGTGGCCGTTCAAGTATGACCTCTCCTTTAGCTAAACCATTCTTCCGTGATGAGCCCGCCACCCAGGCAAGAGAGGATGCACACGAGCTCTCACCGGCTTTCGCTATAAAACGCTGTCACTGGATTTCTAGCGTTTCTCCTGGTGCGTCTAAAGGGGTTGTTCCCCAGACCCGACTTTTATCCTCACTCACGGGGTCTCAGATGTCAATCAGGTTGGGATGATGCAATCCCTCAACCAGACCACTCTGGTTGTCCCCTGAGGGGTTTCAATGAATATTACAGTACTCAATATACAATTCCTTCTCCAAGAGACAATAGCAGTAATCAGTGGTTCCGTTCCGCGTTTGTTAGGAGACATTCCACCTTGTTGTGTATTCTGCGTTGTCTATAACAACTGCCTTTGCTGTGATCCTGCGTCTCTCTCTCTCATTTTTTGGGTATCAGACCTGAAATAATAGCGATTTTGCGATTCTCAAAAAGGGGGGGGGCGACTTTGCTCCCTTCATTCGTAACACCGTGCTGTAATTGTTATATGTTATATGGTTATAGCTTGTGTTTATGTAGTGCCTTTATGTGAATGCATCTCCAAAAATGTCACTTTTGTGTTCATGTGAGCACTGGCAGTAAAACATTGTTGCTTGAATTCAGTTGAATGAATATGTAATTGTTCATAGTCCTCCTCCTACCCAGGTAGCAACTCAACCTCTCCCTAAAGTCCTTGAACTTGATGAAAATTCCTCTCAGAAGATGCAATGTTCTTTTAACAGTACTTTTAATGTTAGACATGTTGAAAATAGAATCATTGAACACAGGCTAAATTTGTCTTTCACCGTTTTGGCATTTACTGACAAACATGTTTAACCATTTGTAAACACAAAGTACACTGCAGATGCTGTGGTCAACTCAACACATACAAACAAGCTGGAGGAACTCAGCAGGTCGGGCAGCATCCGTGGAAACGAGCAGTCAACGTTTTGGGCCGAGACCCTTCGTCAGGACTGAAGAGGGAGGGGGCAGGGACCTTATAAAGAAGGTGGGGGGAGGGGGAAGGAGAAGGCTGGTAGGTGCCAAGTGAAAAACCAATCAGAGGAAATATCAAGGGGTGGGGGAGGGGATAGGCAGGAAAGGTAAAGAAGGAATGTAGGGGGAAAGCACTATGGGTAGTAGAAGAAGGCAGAATCATGAGATAGGTGATAGGCAGCTAGAAGAGGAGACAGAGTGAAAGTGGGTTGGGGGAAGGGAGAGGGAGGGAATTACCGGAAGTTGGAGAATTCGATGTTCATACCAAGGGGCTGGAGATTACCCAGACGGTATATGAGATGTTGCTCCTCCAACCTGAGTTTGGCCTCATCATGGCAGTAGAGGAGGCCGTGTATGGACATAGATAGATAGATACTTTATTCATCGCCATGGGGAAATTCAACATTTCTTTCCAATGTCCCATACACTTATTGTAGCAAAACTAATTACATCCGAATGGGAATGTGAAACTCAGTTGAAGTGGGTGTCAACCGGGTGATCCTGTCTGTTGTGGCAGACGGAGTGTAGGTGCTTGACGAAGCTGTCCCCCAATCTGTGTTGGGTCTCGACGATGTAGAGGAGGCCCCACTGGGAGCACCAGATGCAATAGATTACCCCAACAGACTCACAAGTGAAGTGTTGCCTCACCTGGAAGGACTGTTTGGGGCCCTGAATGGTGGTAAGAGAGGAGGTGTAGGGACAGGTGTAGCACTTACGCTTGCAGGGATAAGTACCAGGTCGGAGATCTGTGGGGAGGATATGTCCATACATGGCCTCCTCTACTGCCATGATGAGGCCAAACTCAAGTTGGAGGAGCAACCCCTCATATACCGTTTGGGTAGTCTCCAGCCCCTTGGTATGAACATCGAATTCTCCAACTTCTGGTAATTCCCTCCCTCTCCCTTCCCCTATCACACTTTCACTCTGCCTCCTCTTCCAGCTGCCTATCACCTCTCTAATGATTCTGCCGCCTTCTACTACCCATAGTGCTTTCCCCTTACATTCCTTCTTCACCTTTCCTGCCTATCCCCTCCCTGCTTCCCCTCCCCCACCCCTTGATCTTTCCTCTGATTGGTTTTTCACCTGCACCTTCCATCCTCCCCCCACCTTCTTTACAGGGCCCCTGCCCCCCCCCACCCCAGTCCTGACGAAGGGTCTCGGCCCAAAACGTTGACTGCTCGTTTCCACGGATGCTGCCCGACCTACTGAGTTCCTCCAGCTTGTTTGTACACGTTTAACCATTTGTTTTCAAGTGGTAAATTGCATTTCATGACCACAATATTCAGTTTAAAATAAATAGTTTCATGTATAAATAATAAAATTACATGGAAACTCAATACTAGAATTGTACTATTATATTGCCTAAATTATACAGAAACTTTTCGAAATTAGCTTGATGCCTGAAACCTTAACAATTGATTTGAAACATTAGACAAGACGGGAGCAGGAATAGTCATTCAGCCCTCTGAGTATGTTGTACAATTGTAGCCGATCCTCTGTCTCAATAGCATATTCCTGGCCTCTCCCATACACTTTGATGCCTTTAGCATCTACGTATATATCTTTCTTAAATGTATTCTAGAACTTGGCCCCCTAAGCCCTCTCTACAGGAAATTTCACAGGTTCACCACCCTCTGAGAATATGTTTCTCCACTTCATATTTTTAAATCTCTTACCCCATCACCTGACTGAATATTCATTCTATATTCTCCAGCTTATGGTAGGGGTCCCAACCTGGGGTCCATGGACCCCTTGGTTAATGGTAGGGGTTCATGGCATAAAAAGGTTTGGGAACCCCTGAGCTCCCTGCATTGAGTTTGTCTGCATCTCTCAGAATTCTTTGTGTTTCAATTAGATTAAGTTTCCTCCTCCTAAATTGTAATGAATAGAAACCTACTCAAACCTACTGGTGGAACGCAGCAGGCCAGGCAGCATCTATAGGAAGAAGTACAGTTGATGTTTTGGGCCAAGACCCTTTGTCAGGACTAACTGAAAGAAAAGATAGTAAGAGATTTGAAAGTAGGAGGGGGAAATGCGAAATGATAGGAGAAGACAAGAGGGGGTGGGATGAAGCTAAGAGCTGGAAAAGTGATTGGCAAAAAGGATACAGAGCTGGAGAAGGGAAAGGATCATGGGATGGGATGCCTAGGGAGAAAGAAAGGGGGAGGGGAGCAGCAGAGGGAGATGGAGAACAGGCAAAGAGTGATGGACAGAGAGGGAAAAAAGGAGGGAGGAAATAAATCAGGGATGGGGTAAGAAGGCGAGGAGGAGCATTAATGGAAGTTAGAGAAATCAATGTTCATGCCATCAGGTTGGAGGCTACCCAGACAGAATATAAGGTGTTGTTCCTCCAACCTGAATGTGACTTCATCTTGATGGTAGATGAGGCCATGGATAGACATATCAGAATGGGAATGGGACGTGGAATTACAATGTGTGGCCACTGGGTGATCCTGCTTTCTCTGGCGGACAGAGCGTAGTTGTTCAGCGAAACAGTCTCCCAGTCTGTGTCGGGTCTCACCAAAATATAAAAGGCCACACTGGGAGCACCGGACGCAGTATACCACACCAGCCAACTCACAGGTGAGTCTCCTCACCTGGAAGGACTATCTGTGGCCCTGAATGGAGGTGAGGGAGGAAGTGTAAGGGCAGGTGTAGCACTTGTTCCGCTTACAAGGATAAGTGCCAGGAGGGAGATTGGTGGGAAGGAATGGACAAGGGATTCGTGTCGGGAGCGATCCTGCAGAAAGCAGAAAGCGGGGGGGTGGGGGGAGAGGGAAAGATGTGCTTGGTAGTGGGATCCCATTGGAGGTGGCGGAAGTGTTTGCGTGAATGTAATCTTTCCTTACTTTCCCAGGAATTAGTCTGGTAAACTCCCTTATTACACTCCCTCGATGGCATATATATCCATAGAGATTCAAAGTACTGCACAATAGTCAAGGTTTCTCTAAGGGCTTGTGGAACTCTAGCAAAATATTGCCCTTGTACTCAAATCTTGTTCTGAAGTGCAATGTATCCTGTGTGTTTGCTCTTAGTGCCAGTTGTACAATAACACCCAAGTCTCTTCATGTATCCATATTTCACAATCTAACACCATATTTCCCTTCCATATTGAATTACATCACATTTTTCTACATTGCTCTGTGTTTTTGCCTACTTGTGCACTCCACTCTCACTGTGAAATTGTCTCCATCTTCCTCAACAGTTCACAATCCCACCCTGTCTACTGTCATCAGAAATTATTTTGTTCCCTTGTAGACTAAATCATAAAATGTTGATGTATAGCTAAGCAGTGTTAGTTGAGTAATGATTTTGTGGAGCTGATGGCAGAGAAATCATCAAATTTGTCCTTGGCAAAGCAATTAGGAGAGAGGTGAAATATCATCACCACATAACCAAACTGTGAGTATTTCCATCCAAAATTACTGATTTATATTTTTTCCTGTGTTGTTGAAATAGGAAGGCTTAGCATTAGCCAATCTAGATCAGCTTCAAGCTGGTACAAGTCTCTAACTGACTGCAGAGCCCATTGGGATCCCTTGGGATCTCTAGGGACTTCCTTGGTTGGACCCTAATGACACAGGTCAGTCTTGAAGCTGAACTTCACAATTGGTGTCCAGGCAGTAAGTTCAAAGCTGCTCCATAACCTGTAAAAGTGGGGAGTCAGCCTGCTGGAATTGCTATCTGATGCTACACATGTCATTTCAGATTCCAAAAGAAATCACAGTTGCTGCAGACTCTCTTGACAGTGAGAGCATTAATCTTTTATTTAGTCAGTTGAGCTTGTTTATTCTCACTGCCACTAAGTAAATTGTGACTGGAAGCTCTGGTGCCTCAGGGAAACATTTACAATGTGCAAATCAATTTGTGATTCTGGTTTACAAAGGAGGAGCGGATCCAGCTCCACATTTGCACTTCCTCAACAAATTTTGAATTTGGGCTCATGTGGGTATTCCTGTTGGACAGAAGCAATAAATTGGACCGGTGGTAATAGTTTTCCATAGGCACTGCTTTCCTGCAGTCTTCTGTTTGAATACAGTTTCACTGCACTGGATATTGAAAAGTCTATTAAGCTGTAGAATATTTAATTGCCTCCAGTAACCTATAGAAGCTGAAAAGTTAGCACTTGTATGGTTGACCAAGGTATATCCAGGTCTTGGATGTTATGCTCAAAAACTGTCCAGTTCTTTGGTCAGACTGCACCTTGAGTACAACATATAGAGACACAATCCAGTTATTTAAAGCTTGTAGACAATGCAACAAAATGAAATAAAGCTGATCTCATGTGTTGAATCTAAAGTATCGGCAAAGACTCGAAAGGTTTGTATTTTCATCTTCAATAGAAGGCATCTCATGAGGTGAGCTTGGAGGTATTCAAGATAGTAAATGCCATGTGAGAGCTTCATCTTGAACAATATAAAGAATTTTTTTATTCCTGTGAACAAACATGTTCACAGGAATGATCTGCATTTAAAATGTAGTGGAGTTGAAGCAGTTAGAGGCAGCAATGGAAAGAGTATTTTGTATGAATTAAGAGGGACTCTGTAAGATTCCCTTGTCTTTCAAGGTCCTACAGATTGAAAGTCTTCAAGAGGTTGCACAAAGGAAAACTTCTAAATAAAGGATTAACATAATTTGAAAATTTACTTATAAGCTGTGACTTGATTTATGCTGAGAAATGAACTTCAATGTCATTTTGTGCTATGCTGTATGACATCATCATTAAGTACCATGTTATATGACATGGGCAATCATGGCCTTTTTGACCATGGTTGTTATTGGCAAAATTTTTCTACAGAATGGCTTGCCATTTCCACCTTCTGGGCAGTGTCTTTACAAGACGGGTGACCCCAGCCATTACCAATACTCTTCAGAGATTATCTGTCTGGCGTCAGTGGTTGCATACTAGAACTAGTAACATGTACATGTTCTGCATTTGCAATGATGAATTACTGTTGTAAACCATTTGAACAATGAGAAGAATGAAAATGTTTCTTAGGTGAACACTGTTAAACTGGCAGTTCTCAATGTGCTGTAAATGTAGGAGCTAATACAAAACCTAGGAAAGAATTGAGAGCTCCATTTTAAGATTGTTAGTCAAAGGAATGTGAAATCCTCAATTTTGAATATGATAAGTGCAAAAATATCTGATTAGCAAGCAAACACTGGCTCTGCCTAGAGGTGAGCCACCGCGATGCCTGGTGATAATTTCAAATACAACAGGTTGTTTCAATGAGCTTCATAGCTAGTGCAGTGGCTTCAGAGGATAGTCATTTTTCACATTGCAAAGTCAAGCACTTCTAAATGACACCTGAAAGAAATGCTGAAGTTGCGTTTTGTGATTTTAAAGTATTGCAACCTAATTGGTTTAATGCTTAAACAAATCCAATAATCTACACAGAAAAATTTCAGTGGAGCCAGCAAACTCAACTGTAGTCATTTTTAGTGGCACTCACCACAGCATGACACCATTAGAGGGATGGGTCTTGGCTCTTGGAGGAATTCGACTATACCCATGGATTACAACTATCACTTAATTTCCTGACAACGATGTGTCCTGGATGGTTTGATAGTTTAAGGCGATGATTACAGTTGATTACAGATGATTACAGGGCTTGTTTAAAATGCTGGAGGAACTCAGCAAATCAGGTGGTGTTTATGGAGGGAATAAATAGTTAACATTTCAGGCTGAGACCCTTTTTAAGATTTGGAAAGGAAGGGGGCAGAAGCCAGAATAAGAAGATAAGGGGAAAAGGGAGGAATTCGAGCTGGCAGGAGATAGGTGAGACCAGGTTATGGGGAAGGTGGGCAGGAGGAATGGTAAATGGAAAAAGAGAGGAGGGAGGGGGAGAAATTACTGGAAGTTAGCGAAATTGATGTTCTTGCCATTATTTTGGAGGCTACCCAGACAGAATATGAGGTGCTGATCCTCCACTCTGTGTTTGGTTTCTTTGTGGTAGTAAAGGAGTTCATGGACAGAGATTTCTCCCTCCTCTTCTTTTCCTTTCCTTATTTTGGTTACCCTCTTGCTCCTTCTCACCTGCCCATCACCACCTTCCGTTCCTTTCCTCCTTCCCTTTCTCCCATGTCCACTATCCTCTGCTGTTGTATTCCTTCTTTGGCCTTAGCTCTTCCACCCATCCCCTCCCAGCTTTTCAGTACATTCCCCTCTTCCACTCACCTGATCTCACTTATCACCTGCCAGCATGTACTCCTTCCCCTTCCCCCAACTTATTCCCTTTTCCTTTCCAGTCCTAATAGAGTCTTAGTCCAAAACATTGACCATTTATTCCTCCATAGCAGCTGCCTGACCTACTGAGTTCATCCAGCATTATGTGTGTGTGTCTTGCTATAGATTTCCAGTATCTTGTGTTTTTGATTTGTTCTCAGTCTTTTTGTCATTTTTGTTCCTGCATTCCCAACTTGCATTTTCCATGAAGAATTAATTAGATAACATTTTTAGATGTGATCAGATCAAAGGCTTTCCCAGTTGCTCTGACTGAAAGTTAAGATAAAAATATTATTAAAAAATAAACTCCTCCGTACTGACGTTGCTGCTCTGGTTCTCTGGATTGAAGATCCATGTCGGTAGATAATGGTTCTTCTTTACCATCCTGCCCCATGTTCTCCCACACTGTTAGTGTCCAGAAGACTATTGTTATGGGGCAAGGTTCTACCTGTGATCAGATTTAAAAGCATGCCATTGAAAGCAGTGAATAGATGTAGCTATCTTGGAATGACTTTGATAACAAAGCATGCATGGACAACTAATAAACTCAGCTGTGGGAGTAAAGTGCCAATTTGGATGACCTTGACTCTTACCACATTGTTACACAGTAGAGGAACATAGGCTACTGACAACTGTCAAAAAATGGAAGCTTAACAACATCCAGCTTTAATGTCTGTGGCGTATACTAGGCATCCCCTGAAAAGAAGTTGTTTCTAGTGCAACTCTCCTCTCAGAATCAACGGGGCCAAACATTCCAGCATTCAGCAAGGAGACTTTGCTAAGTTGGGAAAGTGCACAGGTTGAGAGATGGCTGCATTTCCAGCAACAGTGGGTAAGTGGATCAAACCAAAGAGTAAGTAGCTTGGTCCCCAGAGCTCCAATATAATCTGTTAGTAAAAGGAATACGAAAGCCCTAGCAACTAATTATGATCATTGGGAAACCATATCTGAGAACAGAAGCAAATGATGGAGTTGGTTGTGAGTGGGGATGAAGCAGCGTGCTGGCCACTGGTTTCAACAGCTCTGTAGGAGATGCCAGAGCTGTAAGCGAGGTATCACTATCGTTCATCCAGTCACGTATCCATTATGGTGTTTTAGCAAGCCCTGCTGCCTTTCCAGAATCAGTGTGTTTATTCATCATTGGAAATGTCATGCATGGTATAACCTCAGCAGAATTTGAATATTGAATAGTTATGATCTTGCATAGACTGAAAGATTCTGGCCTTGTGCTGCATCTGCTCCAGCATGCAACCCATTTCCATTCAAATGCATTACCTTATCATTCACAGTAATATTTGAGCGCGACCAAATCTGGAGTAGAAAGCAAAACACTGCAGATGCAAAAGTTCTGAAACAAAAACAGAATGTTGGAAACACTCAGCAGTTCAAACAGTATCCATGCAAAGAGAAACAGCTGATATTTCAGGTTGATAATTATCATCAGCATTGAATTGGGATTGGTTTTTGTAACCTGCTAGTCTACTGGGGCTTGCTACAGCTTTTCTGTATGTATATTACAGTTAAGTGCTCCATTTGAACCTATTACTTCAGGATTCAGAACTGATATTTCACTTCCATACTATCCTTGAACACAAGTAGATACCTTTATTGCACTTGAGTCTTTTAGAGCAGGCTTTCCCAACCTTTTTTATGCCATGGACCCCAGATTGGGAGCTCCTGATTTTGAGACTATTGGCCAGTTCCCCTTTGTGCTGTAAAAACTGATGCTCCTGTAACCACAGTTCATCAGTTCATATATGGTTTGAAAAGCAGTTGAATTACGTTTTACTTTCTGGACCATATACAGGGTTATTTAATACAATGTTTCTTGTTTTGCTTATACGATGTGCAGACCTAACCATGTGGTAGGGGCTTTGATAAGAAGACCAGTTTGCTGTTTGTCTAGAGGTTATTGTGTTTACAATTATCCAAAGTCTCTGGTATGTCTGGAGTCTCTTGTTGATCAGTTCCTGCTGTTGGTTTGGAAACAAGCTGGTCATTCTCTCTCGTGATGGCCATGTCAAGAATCTTGCCAGCATGAATCTGTTGCTTTTATTCTCTTGAAGGTTTGCCAGTGAATAGAGATAATTATCTTGAAGTGATTTAAGTACAGTGCTTTGCCCTCAGTTTCCCTCTGATGTTGACCTATTTCTATTTCCAACACTCTGCACTCATGCCCTCTCCTTCCAGCTGTCATATTGTTGGGGTTCCACTTGTCATCATATTGCACCCCACCAGTTTCCACAATCAGCATGTGTAATTTCTGCAACCTCCATCGTACTGCTACCACCCTCCCTTCCCTTTCAGTATTTCCAAAAGACTGTTCCCTCGGCAGTGTTCTTCCAATTCCACCAGTACCCTCTCCACTTCACATAGTATGAAACTGCCCAACAAATCTCCATTTTTTGAAGTAGCTATGAAGATTGAAGGCAAAATGGTAGACATTATGGACTTTAGGGCACATGACACGGTCCTGTGTGGTTCAGAAGGTTAAGGCAGATGTGATTAAAAACAACATGGTTTAGTGGTCCAAAACTGGGTTTGTGATTGGAGGCAGAGGATAGTGGTGGAAGGAAGTCTCTGATCAGAGGTGTACCACACTGTTCTTTTCTGGGACCCTTGTGTGTGAATGTGACTTGCACATTAATGTAAGAGGTATGATTAGTTTCTTTGTGGAAGACAGGAAAGTTGGCTGTGCTGTGTATAAAGAGGAAAATTGCCTCAGGATAAAGCAGGATATAGATCAGATGGCCATTGGGCAGAGCACTAATAGCTGCAGTTTAATCCAGTAAGTGCAATGTGATGCATTTTGTAAAGTCAAATGGGGGGGAACATGTATGATAAATAGTGGGGACTGAAGAATGCTGATGAGCAGAGAGACATTGAAGTTCAAATCTACAGTTGCCTGATGATGATAAGACAGGTAGAGTCTGGAAGAAGGCATATGGCATGCTTGCCTTCATGGATTCAAGCCTAGAATATAGAAGCTGGGAGGCTATTTTGCAGTTTTATAAAACATCTGCTTTAAGGATTGTGTGGAGATCTGGTTGCCACACTAAGGTGGATATGGTTGCATTGGAAAATTGATTTATTATAGTCTCATTTCCATGCTATCCATACAGAGCATCTCATTACAATGCATTGAGGTACTACAATGGAAAACAATGGAAGATTTACAGAGAACGTGCAGTACATGTAGCAATAAGATGCAAGGTCATAACAAGATAGATTGTGAGGTCAAGAGTCAACTAGGGGATTGTTCAATAGGCTTATAACAACAAAATAGAAGGAGTAATCTGTACAGTTCAGAGGCATGTTGCCAGATGCTTAAGAGAGGCAAGGCATAGTAGGTTATGGACCCAATGCAGGCAAATGAAATTAGTTTAGACAGTCAGCTGAAGAGTTATTTTTGCAGAGTAAAACATTCTGACTCTATGCAGGAGATGCAACATCTGTTCTTCTATCCCTTCCCATTCTCTAGGGACCCTAACATTCCTTCCAGGTGAAAGATTGATTCATTTGTGTCTTCTCCAATTTAGTATGGTGCTTATTCTGTGATCTCTGCATCAAAGAAATTAAATGCTGCAGATTGTGTAATTATCCTCCGTAACACCTCAGTTAAATCCTTAAAGGTGACCCTGAGTGTCTAGTGGTCTGTCACTTTGATTCCCCATCCTACTCCCACTCTGATGTCTGTGTTTGGGCTCTTGTTTTGTTCTACCACAGCCCCGTGAAAGCTCAAGGCACAGGGCCCCATTTTTCAACTCTTGCGATCCCCTGTCTCTGGAACTTAACACAATTCATCTCTAGGTTATCTCACTTCCGATTAAAGGTCATAAGCTATGCTTTGAAAAGAAAGCTTTTGGAACCACAGAAGCAAGGTTACCAAAATGTGCTTATTTTATATCTCAAATTACTTGTATCCCACCAGAATGATCTCAGTGTGACACAAACATGGGATTACAGAATGCAGTACAAGTCTTCACCACCAGTATTTTTGCATGTGTGTGAGATGCATCTGCATTTAGAACATAGAACAATGCGGTGCAGGCTCTTTGCCCCGCAATGTGCCAACCTTTTAACCTGCTCCAACATCAATGTAATGCTTCTCTGCCACACAGCCCTCCATTTTTCTTTCACCCATGTGACTATCTAAATACCCTGAGTGTATCTGCCTCCACCACCACCTTGGCAGAGAGTTCCATGTACCCATCACACTCTGGGTGTAAATAAATAAATCGACTTCTGGCATCTCTCTTGTATTTCAGTCACCTTAAAATGATGTCCTTTGTATTAACCATATGAAAAAAGCCCTAGCTCGCTCAGCCTTCCCTCATAGGGCAATGCTTTGGCATAAGCCATAATGGTCATATTCCAGGTAGCATCCTTGTAAACTTTCTCTGCACTGTCTGACGCTTCCTCATCCTTATAATGAGGTAACCTGAACTGGGCACATTACTACAAGTGTGGTCTAACCGGAGTTTTATAGAGCTGCAACATTACCTTGAAGCTTTTGAACCTAGTCCTTCAAATAATGAAGGCCAACACACCGTGCATCTTCTTAAACACCCTATCAACTTGCATAGCAACTCTGAGGGATCTATGGCTATGAAACACAAGTTCCCTCCATTCCTCTGCGCTGCTAAGAATTCTGCTATTAACCTGGTTCTCTGCTTTCAATTTCAACTTTCCAAAGGGAATAATTTCTTACTTTTCCAAATTGAATTCCATCTGTCATTTCTCAGCCAAGCTCTGCATCATATCACTGTCCCGTTCTAATCTATCCAAAATTCCACCAATATTCTTTTATTTTTGTGTATAATCACTGTGATTGAGTAATGTGACAAATAGTTTTTCCAGGAATCAGTGGAAAAACGAACTGCTAGAGGAACACAGCACATCAGGCAACTTGGTCATTCTCTCTTCTGCTGTCTCCCGTCAATTGGGAGGTACAAAGGGCTTGAAAGCACATACCACTGGACTCGAGGACAGCTTCGACCTTGTTGTATCAGACTCTTGAACAGACCTCTCGTATGCTGAAGACGAACCCAATCTCCCAATCTACCCTGTCGTGGCCCTTGCACTTTCTCTATAATTGCAACACTCTACTCTGCGCTCTGTTTGCTTCTTTATTATCTCAAAGTTCATGACCTGCTTGGTGCTCAAACAAAAGTTTTCACTGTGTCTTGGTAAATGTGAAAATAATCAACCATTTCCTGTTTTATCTGTGAAGGCAGAAGGATAGTCAGCGTTTTGGGTTAAAAGTTGAAGCACCAGCCACCCTACCTCCACAGATGCTATCTGATCCATTAAGCTTCTTCAGCAAGTTGACAATTGCTCCGGATTACAGTCTCATGTGTCCCTTCCAAGGATGTATAATTGAAAATCAAAGAAACTGCAGCTGTTGGAGAGAGTTTCCTGTTGCTATTCTGAGGCCAGCGTTCGATGAGCAGCATGCGGAGTAGCTAACCAGTTGGCACACACACTCAGCAGGCCAAGCTGCAGAGTACAATCAACGTTTTGGCCCAAGACCCTTCATTGGGACTCTTTTCCATAGACGCTGCCTGGCCTGCTCAGTTCTTCCAGCAGTTTGTGTGTTGCTTGGATTTCCAAAAGCTGCAGATTTTCTCTTGTTTGTGATTGGATAGCTAACCAGCTTATCCATTCTGTGGTTTTTGTTCAAGGCTACTCAAAGGAGAAATGCTGCCCAGAGCTCTTTCTTATAGTGCTGTGGAAACTTTGTATGCACTTTGATAGACAATGGCCTAATTTCATTAGTGAACATGTGGCACTCCTTCAGTTCTAGGCTGGAAGCTCTAGAAGTGATGTGTGAGATTGAAACACCTGAACTTGCCCCTAGCAAAATTACTAGCAGTGAGCACTGGATTCTGGTGTCATCTGTTAACTGACGAGCAATGCTGTTTGTTCCATGCCAGGTGACAACATATTATCAGGGAGGAAAACTGAGCCTCATTTTGGCCTCCAATATGAATTCCTTGGACCTGAGTATTTTTCATCTTTTGTCAACTCATAGAGTCAAAGAGTACTGACACACATTATGCATGGGCCATTAGTCCATGCTGACCTGGCCTCAGAGAATAGTCCTCCATGCCAATCAAGTCCATGTACCTATCGGGACTTCTCTTAAATGTTACAATTGAACCTGCATCTACCATTTCTACTGGCAGCTTGTTCCACGCTCTCACCACTCTCTTAAGTGAAGAAGTTCCCCATCAGATCCACTTAAATACTTCACACGTCATACTAAACCTATGACCTTTAGTTCTAGTCTCATCCAAACTGAGGGAAAAAGCCTGCATGCATTCACTCTGCCTGTATCCTCAAGTCTTCAGAATGTCCAAGGAAGTGTGGAATCTGTAAATCAGAAGAGAGGGTAGAACCATCATTGTAAAGTGTGCTGTGCAATAATATGTTTGATGAAAAGAAGGCCTTCCACTTCCTGTAATACATTTGCTCAAGAACAGTGAAGAGTGAATCCCACTGCAACTTGTTATTTTCATTCAGTTGGACCTGACCATGAGAACATTTGTAATTTCCCCTCCTGATTCTTTTGAAGGCTTGGATTGTTTAAGCAAGTGTTGCAAATAAAACTCAACCTGCTTAGATGATGGGGAAGGGATAACTGGGTGTGACAATGTTACAAGCAGCACCCCACTTCCCCAAGACTCTCCCTTCTCCTCGCCCCCTCTCTGCTGCTAAAAGCTTTCTTTCTTCATTGGCCTTTCTGAGCCTGGTCCCTCTCCCAAACTTCCCGCACATTTGCCACAGAGCTCTCATTCTTTGAGCAGGCATCAGCAGCTGATGTGTCAGTAGCATCGTGTAGAGTGCAGTTTGTAATCAAATATGTGAGAGATGTCTGAGGAGCTCCATGTTTCAGATTATTTACAATCCTAAATTTATTATAAAAGGTGGATTTTTGTCCATTTCCCATTTAATTATTGGAAGCAGTTTGAATTCCGTGATCTGATGAGGTCTGATTGTCTCTTTAGATCTGTTTACCTGAATAAATTGAGATCCCTGTCAACTTTGGTAGAGTGCAAGGTGATCATACTTGTTCTCCGCCTCAGATCATTTCCCTAAAATTGCAGCAGTGTATTTGCATAATTTAAATACTGACATTTATCAGGCCAACACAATTACTAAAATGTGACAGCATCAAATTTAGTCATTAGCAATACTTTGGATAAATTTGATTATAGAGAGATTTGCAGGATAATGGGGCTGTTTTCATTCATTGTGAAACTGTAGGTTGCAAATAATGTTGATTGTTTCAAGCACAAGAGTGTCTGAGTTCCTTTGTGTTGTGTTCCTTTGTGGTGAAAAGGGTGAGAGCATTAAATGGTGGGTTTTGGTATGAGAATATCACGTGATTCTGCAGAACACTTTGGGGGGAAAACAGACTTGTTTTCAGAATAAGTGTATTTATCTGGATGCTATTGCCTTGATTACAATAATGGGTTATTCATGAGTACCTCCGTAGTTTTTGTGATGCACACTCTGTCCTCTGCTATGGAGCTTTGCTAAAGGGAGTGAGAAATGATTTACAGCTCTGGGTCACAGTGAAGGAGGTGTCTTTACACCCACATGCATTTCTATTTGGAATGAAGAGAGATGTTTCTCAAAAAGTGAACTTTAAATCTCAAACAAAATTAGTTCATTCTTGATATATTTTAAATTTGAATTTCAGCATTCTTATAGTATTTCAAAATTCAGTCAAATTACTTAGTAGCCTGTCAAGTTTCATAAATAAGCCTATAGTCTCCTAGCTCTAGGAATTATTTTCTTGATCTTAGAAAGTTCATATGTTTACTGAAACCCTGCTCTCCCCGCTGCAGCTAGCTGCATTTTATACTCTTTGGGCAACACAAAATAACAGAACATTTTGGTCTTGATTTCAACACTGGAAGAGCGTGGGAGGAACCAGCACGAATTCAGAAAATCATTGGTCTGAATAATAAATAATGGTTGTGGTAGATCTAAACTAGAGGCGAGGAAGGAACTGTTTGTCACTTGACTTGCTTTTTCTTCCCCCTATTACTTGTTCCGGATATTTAAAAGGAACAGAGAGCTTTGTATTTATATTGCACCTTCCATGACCCCAGCATGTCCCAAAACAGTTTACTGTCAACTAAATACTTTAAGATGTTAAGTGTTGTAAGATGGGAAAGGTTTGTGCATGGTAACCTCACACAAATGGAAACATGAAAATGATCTGACGTTCTCTGTTTAATAATATTAATCTTTTCTAATACCTTGAGTAAGCTGACAGGGTTTCAATATAATGTCAGCCAAAGGACAGCATCATCATCATCTTCACTGCACTGGAATGCCAACTATCACACAACCAAGAGCCCAGCCCACGACACCAGAACAGAATCCATAATGGAAAAATAACATGTAAAGCTTCCTAGATATGGGAGCAGTGTTCATGGAGACTTATTAAAAAAGAATTGTCTTGGATGTAGAAGGAAAAATACTTCCTGACAGCAGCTTGTTTACTAGAGATGTGAAGGCTCTGTTTGGATATGGAAGTCCAAATGTCTGGCTTTAAAAGGATTAAGCTCAGATACACTACAGATAAGGTGAAAAGCCTTGAATGCACTTGTCTTTTTCGGCTAGATTGCAGGAAGCTCATGAAATATTGATGATTGGGCATCTTATGAGAAGGAATCAGAAGTTTTTAGAGAGAAGATTGGGAAGATAGACCTTGGGTTATTTGATCTTGCCCAGGGTAACATTTTCAAAGTCATTGAGGATCAATTAAACCAGAGATTAGATAGAAACATTAGAAATTAGACATTTCTAAATATGAATTAAAATATCTTTCAAAAATATAATTGGATTGTTTATGCAAATAACTTGCACATAGGAACATTTTATGATGGAAATTTCAAGTTTTCAACATTAAAGACAAGGAAAATTCAAATCTAGCTTTCCCATTCACTCTACAGTACAGCCTTTCTATCCAAGAACCCAGATGCTGAAAATCCAGAGTAACACACACACAATTCTGGAGGAATCCAGCAGCTCAGGCAGCATCTATGGAGAGGAATAAAGAGTTGTCATTTTGGATCACCATCCTTTATTAAGACTGGAAAGGAAAGGGAAAGACAGCAGAATAAGAAGGTGGGGGGAGGGAAAGGATTACAGGCGAGGTGAAAGGTGAAGCTAGATGAGAAGGAAGGTAGGTGGATGGCGGAGGGGGGAGTGAAGTGAAAAGCTAGAAAGTGATCGGTGGAAAAAGTAGTGGGCTGAGGAGGAAGGAATCTTACAGAAGAGGAGTGTGGACCATGGGAGAAAGGGAGGGAGGAGATAGGCAGGTGAGCAAATGAGAAGGGGTAAGAGGGGATCCAGAAAGGAGAGAAGGAGAAGGGAAAGAAATTTTCTGGTTGTTGGAGAGATCTATGTTCCTGCTGTCAAACTAGAGGCTACCCCCAGACGGAATATGAGTGTTGCTCTTCCAACCGGAGAGTGGCCTCATCGTGGCAGTAGAGGCCACTATTATATTATCATAACAGTATACTGTAAGTAATCCTAAATCTTAACATAAGAGCACAGCTAGCCAATGTGCAGAAAGTTCCATTCAGGCAAGGTTTTGTAAAGTTGCTGTTTAATATATGGCCTGTTATACATAATCTCTTGAGCCAAGCACAAAATAAAAGCCTGTAGATGCAATATTCTAAAGCCATCAACAGATTTTAAAAGTTTTTCTCTTCCAAGCTTCGCCTCTGATCAGTAGAGGGAGAAAGCATTAGTTCTGAAACATGCAAAACCTGCACTATGTCTGATTCTACTCCAGCCACCTTTAAACATCTTTGATATTCACTGAATCTATCACACAAGTTCACACACAGAGAATGAGGTTTGCAGCTGAACAAAGCAGTGGCTTTGCTTCCCAGTACTAACTGGAGGAATTTTTTGCTTATCCATTACCAGCTGTCATATGAGCAGCCATAGAGTTTTTGAAACAGTGTGGGTGGGTGTCATCTGCCTGCACTACAAACTGATTTGTTTCTAGTGAATGTCCAGAAGGGCAAGGAGGAGGGTGAGAAATAGAATCATGATCAAGGATAGATCCACGTGTAAGTTTGAAGAATGGGGTATGAAGCTTTTGTAATTCATTCTCTGGATCGGATTTGATATGAATGGAATTGACAAGGATATTACTGCTCTTTTGGACAACAGAGTTTAACAATAAATTTGTTGCTCCCTTACTGGTAGATGAGGAGTTGAATTTCTCAATAGTGAAGAAACTAACTCTTATATTTGAAAAGTTGTGTGACGATGCCTTTATACGATCCATTGATCTCTGTATTTAATATTTGATACAACTCCAGATAAACTGTTTTAAAATCATTGCTTGGGATAAACATGATCTTTTGAAGAATACCAAAAATTATGCGTTTGACTTATTTCTTTTTCCAGTGACTGCGACCTAACGATGCTGAGGCCCCTCTGGCAGCTTTTCACCAAGATGGAAAGTAATGCACATCATGATCAGACGGGAATTTTTATACTTCCTCCTCTACATCGAGCCCTGACTGAGTTATTCTATGTTGCAGAAAAGCGAGCAATGGTAAGGTGGCGTTCTCCCTATCAGTACACATTGGTGTTGCTCTCTTCTGTCGTGACGCTAGCTTATACAGTCTGCCATCTGTTTTGTCCTCCACAGTGGAGCCAATATCCCCAATGAGTTGCACGGAGACAGAGTCTGTGTAAATCTGTAGAAGTTCTGATTGGCTTGCAACAAGCTATGAGCTAGTCAAATCTAAATTAGCATAAGCAAGCTTGTAGATGAGTGCAGTGCATTGATGTATGGATCATTGTGGGGTAGCAGGGTTTGAGTGATCTTGAGAGCATGTACACATCACCAAAAGTGGCAACACAAGTTAATAAGCAAATCAACTCCTTGAGATCATTCCTGGAGGGATAGAATGGAAGTAGAGGTGTTATTTTAAACTTGGTCCGGCTACACCTGGAAGTATCATGCGCAATAAAATAAAAACGCATAAATAAATAAATGTTGCAGGTGCTCAGGACTTCAGCTTGCATGCGTGAGAACAGAAAGGGAGTAATGGTTTCAGATCAGGACACAAAATAGTTTGTGAAACTGTAGGAAGAATGGAGAAAGGAGATGTCTCCCTCAGGGTGACCATGAAGATTAAACAGTCAGTTAGGTTATCTTGTCATTGAGCGAATGGGACCGAATAGAACATAGGCAAGGGAGTGTAGGTATTGTAAAATTTGAAGCAGGAGGATATGACAGCAGATCAGGCTGGGCCCATCCTCGTCCTCTGCTCCCACAGGGTGAAAAGAACAAAAGCAAGTTGGATAACTGACACTGGTGTTGTTTTCAAGCAATACAGAAAATGTACAGGTATTAGGAGAAAGTTTTGTTAAAATAAATCATAATGATGATACCAGAACTAAAAAGGAATGCTTTCCAAAGAGGTTAAATAGTCTGCAGATTTTGTTTTCTCTCTAGAAAAGAGAAAGCTGTTGATAACTTAATTGCCTTTAAATTGATGGAATTAATGGGTTATCATAGGGAAAATAGATTCAATGGGCTAAACAGCTGTCACGGTTTTATAAGGTGATCTCTAATAAAATCATCAGAAAATTCAGGTGAAATGTTTTCTCTTGAGATATGGAGTTAAGGAGAGGTGAGGTAAGACATCTGACAGAGAGGAATGACCAGAGTGAGAAATAGGGGAGGCAATATCAATATCAACATGGATCATTTTGTTGTGATGGTGTTTCTACGCTGCAATCCGTTGTAGATACTTAAACTTCTGTAATGAGAAGTTTCGATGCTAGTTTCCCATTACAAACTCCATGTTATTTTTCTTGAGCATATTTAGAAATTTTCCACAAACTTTGAATTGGCCCAAGGTGTTCCCAAAAGGTCAAAACATTGCTTATTGTTCATACAGTCCTATTCAACTTGTAAAACGATAAAAGTAATAAAACCAGACATAGAGTTGAAGCTCTTTCTCAACTTTCAGTTTATTTAAGAAATATTTAAACCGTTCTCCTGTAAATCTTTACAAAATGTCCTGCGTCATTACTGCAAAAAACACCTGAAGATGTAGATCGTTAACAGAGTTCAGTTGTCATGATCATCTTCTGGTGTCATTCCAATTCAAATGCCCAGAATCCAGACTGAATTAAACATTGCTCTCCTTAATATCTTGAAAATGTAGAAACATAATTGGTATTAGAATTAATTCTTTAAAAAGTCATCAGAATTCTAGTCACAGT
This sequence comes from Hemitrygon akajei, assembly GCF_048418815.1. Classification (NCBI taxonomy): domain Eukaryota; kingdom Metazoa; phylum Chordata; class Chondrichthyes; order Myliobatiformes; family Dasyatidae; genus Hemitrygon; species Hemitrygon akajei. Next base: position 50,592,384 of record NC_133131.1, read on the forward strand.
GCAAAACTTGCTCTTCTTATCTCTCCTACCATTCTCCCTGGTTTTTCTTCTATTGTTTTTATTGCCTTACTGAATAATTCTGCTTTTTGTACACTGTATAAACCAGTCTAAATTTATTTGGCAAGATTCACATGGAAGACGTAAGTGTAATTAAACTGAAAGTTGTCTTACTGTCAAAATGTTAATGCTACAGACAGTTGCCAGGGGCTTTGCAACGTGTCTGGTATTGAGTCGGAGTTCTATACGTGTACTTGTTACCGATGCAATTGGAATAAATTAAAAATTGGCAATAATTTGATGCACAAATATAGGGTTCACAGGGAAGGTGTTGTTTTGGTGAACTCTTGCTTATATCTGAGGTTTTTATCTATGCCTCAACCCATTCCCCAAAATGTATTTCAACATCAGGGTCCAGCTCTGCTCCTCATGATGTTATGAACCAACTCAAGAGGTTGTGAAATAAAGTTGATTGATTATGCACAGTTATAACCCATTCATAAATTGAAGCTCATTCAATGAATCAGTTCTATATGTTTACAGAACATTTATATCTTTTCAGTAGTGTAATAAAAATTGAAGTATGCAATTCAGAATTGGGTTTAATATACAGTGCTAGAAAGTTTGTGAACCCTGTAGAATTTTCTCTATTTCTGCATAGATGTAACCTAAAATGTGATCAGATCTTCATGCAAGTCCTAAAACTAGATAAAGAGAACCCAATTAAATAAATAACACAAAAACATTATACTTGTTCATTTATTTATTGAGTAAAATGATCTAATATTACATGTATTTGTTGGAAAAAGTATGTGAACCTTTGCTTTCAGTAACTGGTTTGACCCATTTGTATAGCAATAACTTCAACCAAACATTTCCAGTAATAGTTGATCAGTCCTGCACATCGGCTTGGAGGAATTTTAGGTCATTCCTCCTTACAAAACTGCTTCAACTTTGGGATGTTGATGGGCTACCTGGCATGAACTGCTTGCTTCAGGTCCTTCCACAACATTTCTAAAGGATTAAGGTCAGGACTTTGACTTGGCCATTCCAGATGTCTTGATGCAATTTTGAATTCATTGTTCCCTCAATGATTGCAAGCTGTGATGGCAGCAAAGCAGCCCCAAACCATGCTTCACAGTTGGGATGAGGTTTTGGTGTCGGTGTGCAGTGCCCTTACCTCCAAACATGGCAGTGTGCATTTCTGCCAAAAAGTTCAACTTTTATCTCATCTGTCCACAAAACATTGTCCCAGAAGCATTGTAGAATTGCAGTGGTTTCTTCCGTGGTGTCCTTCCACGAACACCATTCTTGTTCAGTGTTTTTGTTATAGTGGACACATGTACAGAGACTTTAGCAAGTTCTAGAGATTTCTGCAGGTCCTCTGCTGTTACCCTTGGGTTCTTTTTCACCTCCTTCAGCATTGCAGATGTGATCTTGGTGTGATCTTTGCAGGATGCCCACTGCTAGGGAGAGTAGCAACAGTACTGAATTTCCTCTGTTTGTAGACAATTTCTTTTACTGTGGACTGGTGAACACTCAGGTCTTTAGAAATGCTTTTGAAGCCTTTTCCAGCTTCGTGCATTTCTACAAATCTTCTTCTAAGGTCCTTTGAAAGTTATTTTGATCGAGGCATGGTGCATATAAAGAGATCTTTCTTGAGAAGAGAAGGCTCTGTTAGTAACCTGACTTTGTGTGTCTTTTTTATAGAGCAGGGCACCTCTGCAACCCACACTTCAAATCTTATCTCATTGATTGGAACATCTGACTCCAAATAGCTTTTGTAGAGGTATTACCTTAGGGTCACATACCTTTTCCAACAAATCCATGTAATATTGGATTATTTTTCTCAATAAATGAACAAGTATAATGTTCTTGTGTTATTTAGTTGGGTTCTCTTTATCTAGTTTTAAGACTTGCGTGATGATCTGATCACATTTTAGGTCATATTTATGCAGAAAAAGAGACAATTCTACAGGGTTCATAAACTTTCTAACACCACTGTAACTGGCGTCTGTGGTGAAATTTGTTTCACAGCAATAGTACAATGCATTAAATTTAAAAAAAACTGTGGTGAGCATTTGGTCCATGATGACAGACGAGAAAAGCTCGTTTATCCCAGCTGCCAGTTTTAATTTGATAAGCCCAAAATCAGACCGAGCACTATGATCCGGGGAGAGAACCACTCAGTAACATACAGATGGGGACGTTGATGGTTACAGTCAGGGTCACCCACAAACACACAAGTGAATAGCTGTACAACCTGAGCTAAAATGCAACAATAAATGAACTTGAACATCCCGCCATAATCCCACAAACGCATTTTAAAATAAATTGCACCGGCCACTAGGAATACTGGGGCAGGTTGTCAAACACTCCCCCTCGGAGCACCACAAAACTGTATACAGTATATTAAAAAATGAATCAAATAAGAATGAAAATGGTGCTGTTTTCTGTGACCACAGGTTACAGCTCTAGTAATCCTAAATTGGTGCCATCTTGAAAAAAAATTAGAGATTATTTCCAGTCAAAATATGGAGTTACAAAAACGCTGACTGAAAAGGGCATTAAAGGTTGTCCTAATATACCAGATCTGCCTTGCGGAGAGCTATTTCAAGAGCTAAGGAACAATTCTGAATGAGGTTGGAGGCACATCGACTCTGGCAGGGTTAGCAGGTCACTATTTCCTTCAAAGTGAAACCCAACATCATGAATGGCAGTGATGCTTTACCAGTCAAGCTCAACACCTTTTATGCTCGCTTTGAAAGGGAGAATAAAGCTACAGCTATGAGGATCCCTGCAGCACCTGGTGACCCTGTGATCTCTGTCTCGGAGGCCAACATCAGGACGGTGAACCCTCTCAAGGCCACAGGCCCTGATGGAGTACTTGGTAAGGCTGTGAAGACCTGTGCCAACCAACTGGTGGGTGTATTCAAGGACATTTTCAAACTCTCTTTGCTACAGTTGGAAGTTTCCACCTGCTTCAAAAGGGCAGCAATTACACCAGGGCCCAAGGAAAGCAGGTTGAGCTGCCTTAACGGCTATCGTCTAGTAGCACTTACGTCAACTGTGATGAAGTTGGTGATGGCTAGAATCAACCCCTGCCTCAGGAAGGACTTGGACCCACTGCAATTCGCCTATCACCACAATAGGTCTACAGAGGAAGCAATCTCGCTGGCTCTCCATGTGGCCCTGACCTATGTCAGGATGCTGTGTATTGTCTATAGCTCAGTATTTAACAGCGTCATTCCTATAATTCTGATCGAAAAGCTCCAGAACCTGAACCTCCTGCGATTGGATCTTCGACTTCCTAACTGGAAGACCACAGTCTATGTGAATTGGAACTAACATCTCCACCTCGCTGACAGTCAACCCTGGCGCACCTCGGGGACATGTGTTTAGCCCACTGTTCTATTCTCTCTACACCCATGACTGTGTGGCTAGGCACAGCTGAAGTACCATCTATAGATTTACTGACGATACAGCCAGTGTTGGCAAAATCTCATATGGTGACAAGGACGTGTATAGGAGTGAGATACACCAGCTACTTGAGGGGTGTTGCAGCAACAACCTGGCACTCAACATCAGTAGGACGGAGAACTGATTGTGGACTTCAGAAAGGGTAAGATGAGGGAACACATACCAGTCCTCATCGATGGATCAGAAATGAAAAGAGTGAGCAATTTCAGGTTCCTGAGTGTTTATTCTCAGGAAGGAAGTATGGAAGCCTCATTAATTCAGGGACAGCTTCTTCCCCTCTGCCACCTGATTTCTGAATGGACATTGAACCCTTGAACAACTATTATTCTATTTCCTTTTTCTTTGCACTACTTATTTAATTAACTATATTACACACACACACACAAACACACACTTACTGTATTTCAGTTTTCTTTTTTCTCTCCATTATCATGTGTTGTGCTGCTGCCACAAAGTTAACGGATTTCATGACACACAGTCTGCTGGTGATATTAATTCTGATTCTGATGTACTTAAATCTGGGACTATAGGAAATAAAGCTGATTAGCTTAGACCCTAGTAAACATAGGAGCTTAATATCATAGCTATTACTAAAAGTGGCTTAAAACTAGGCAGGAATTACAGCTCTTGATTCCAGATTACAGTGATTCAGATGAGATAATTCATTTTTGAAAAATACAGTGGCATATTCTGTAAGGATAATGATATAAGGAAATAGTTGTAGCTATGAAAGGCAGTGTTGTGCTCAAAGGCAATGAATGACACCAGATAGGTTGAAATGAGGAAGGAAAATATAAGCTGGGAGTGTACCTTCATCTCCAAGTAGTCATAGCAGGCAATAAAATTTCATAAACATTTCAGGTAGGTACAATGATAGGGAGTTCAACTCACTTTACATTAACATAGAAACATAGAAAATAGGTGCAGGAGTAGGCCATTCGGCCCTTCGAGCCTGCACCGCCATTTAGTATGATCATGGCTGATCATCCAACTCAGAACCCTGTACCTGCTTTCTCTCCATACCCCCTGATCCCTTTAGCCACAAGGGCCATATCTAACTTCCTCTTAAATATAGCCAATGAACCGGCCTCAACTGTTCCCTGTGGCAGAGAATTCCACAGATTCACCACTCTCTGTGTGAAGAAGTTTTTCCTCATCTCGGTCCTAAAAGGCTTCCCTGTTATCTTTAAACTGTGACCCCTCGTTCTGGACTTCCCCAACATCGGAAACAATGACCCCTCATTCTGGACTTCCCCAACATCAGAAACAAACTTCCCGAACATCGGAAACAGAACTATAACACACCAGCCAGAAGCTGGAGTACGTTACAGGAATACTGTTACTCCACAACAGATTTGAAGATAATTGAGGATGCTGCCAGTGTTCAGAGAGTTTAGCTTTGTTAAAAAATGTTGGCTAGGCTACAGTCATTTTTGTTAGACTAAGCGGCTGAGGCTCAATAAGATGATAGGAAGTACCCATTTTCTTTGATTTGGGGTAATAGAGAGGAGCAGAGGAATTTCTTTTTGCCCAGAGCATCACTAAGAGGAAGGGAGAGTCTCAACAGTTTATTTTCAACCATGTACATGGATGCAATGGGCCAACAGTTTGATTCTGTACTAGAAATTTATTTGACTCTTACTGAAAACTGTCTGATTCATTTGTGTCCTTAGGAAGTTTTCACTTCACTAGCATCATTCTTATTGTTGTAAATAGATGCTCAGAGGGACAGCTAGCTGCAGTTCCTGGACTTGCACTGGGGATCACTGGAACAGTTAACATAGTACATAGAGCATTACAACCTTGTACAGGCCCCTTGGCCCGCGATGTTGTGCCCACCTTTTAACCTACTGTAAGATCAATCTAACTTTTCTATCTTACACAATTCTCTTTTTTTCTACCATCTATGTGTCTGAGTTTTTTTAAATGCCCTTAATGTATCTGCTTCTAGTACCATCCCTGGCATGGTGTTTCCTGGACCCACCACTCTTTGTGTAAAGAACTTACCTCTGACATCTCCCCTCTTCCCACTTTCCAACTATCACATTAAAATAATGCCCCCTTTTATTAGCCATTTTCACCATCAGTTAAAATCTCAGGCTTTGCACTCTTGTCTGTGCCTCTTATCTTGTACATCTCTATCAAGTCATCTCTCATCCTCTGTCACTACAAAGAGAAAAGTCCTAGTTCACTCAACCTATCTTCATAAGACATGCCTTGTAGTCCAGGCAGCATCCTGATATATCTCCGTGCACCCTCTCAAAAGCTTCCAAATCCTTCCTGCAGTAAGGTGACCGAACTGAACTCAATATTCTAATTTAACCAAGGTTTTATAGTGCTGTAACATTACCTCGTTATTCTTGAACTCATTCCCTGACTAATGACAATGACACCACACAGCTTCTTAGCAACCCTATCAACTTGCACGGCAACTTCAAGGGATCTATGAACATGGACCACAAGATCCCTCTCTCCCTTCACATTCCTAACAATCCTGCCTTCAAATTTGACCTTCCAAAGTGAATTACTTCAAATTTTTCTAGGCTGAACTCTATCTGCCACTTCTCAGCCTAGCTCTGCATCCTGTCAATGTCCTATTGCAAACTACAGCAACCCTCCCCACTATCCACAGCTCCACCAAACTTGCTAAGCTATCTACCCGTTTCCTCAGCCAAGTCATTTATAAAAATCACAAAGAGGTGGTCCCAGATATATCTTACTACACCACCCTTCTTCGTCAGAACAGTTCTCTGTGGAACATCACTGGTTACCAAAGTTTGCATCTAGATTTCCCTTTGCCTTCTATAGGCAAGCCAGATCTATTTCCAAACAGTCAAGCTTTCTTGGATCCCATGCCTCCTGACTTTCTGAATGAGCCAGCCATGGGAAACCTTATCAAATGCCTTAATAAAATCCATATACGCTGCATCTATTGCTGTATCTCAAATCAATCCGCTTTGTCGTATCCTCAAAGAATTCAGTTAGACCCAGAGACATGATCTGCCCCTCACTAAGCCAAGCTGACTATCCCTAATCAAACTACGCCTCCCCAAATACTTGTGAATCTTGTCTCTAATAATCCCCTTCAATAGATTGCTTATTACTGAAGTAAGACTCACTAATCCAATATTCCCAGGGTTATCCCACTCTCTTTCATAAACAAAGGAATAACATTTGGTGTTATTGTGGCCAATGAGGATGCAAAGATAATTAAAGATAATTGCCAAGGGGGCAGCATTCTCTTTCCTCACTTCTTGTAGTATTTCTGTCTGGCACCGGAGAGCTATCTAATTTAATGCTTTTCAGAAGTTCCAGCACATCATCTTTCTTATCATTAACATGTTCAACCACATCAGTGTGCTTTACACTGTCCTCAGAATCGTCAAAGTCCCTCTCACTGGTGAATATTGAAGTATTCATTACCTACCTTCTCAGACTCCAGGCTTGTTTTCTCTTCTATTCCTGATCATCCTACCCTCACTCTTACCATCCTCCTATTCTTCGTATATGTCTAGAAGGCCTGAGGGTTTTCTTTAATACTACTTGCCATGGCCTTCTCATGCCCCCTTCTAGCTCTCCTAATTCAATTCTTCAGATCCTTCCTGGCCACCCTGTAGCTCTCTGCACCCCTGTCTGGTCTTTGTTTTCTAAATGTTATGTAAGCTTCTTTCTTCCTCTCAATCAGGTTCCCTACACCTCTTGTCAACCGTGGTTCCTTCAACCTAATATCCTTTCATTGCCTCAATAGGACAAACCTATCCAGAATCTCCAACAAATATCCTCCACATCACTGTTGTGCAATTTCCTGAGCGCATCTGTTCCCAATTTATACCCCTCAGTTCCTGTCTAATAACATTATAATTTGCCCTCTCCCAGTTAAAATTGTCTGCTCCTATCTGTCTGCAAGGCTATAGTAAAGGTCAGGGAATTGTGGTTAATGTCTCCAAAATGTTCTCCCACTGAGAGATCTGACACCTGACCTGGTGCATTGCCTAACACCAGATCCAGTATGGCCTCTCCTCTATTCGTTTGTCTACATATTGAGCCAGGAATCCTTCCTGGACACAGTTAACAAATTCTGCCCCATCTTTCCAAAAAGTGCCTCAATGTCTCTGTTGCTATTGGGTGATCTATAGAGTACTCCCAACAGAGTGATTGCTCTCTTCCTGTTTCTGAGTTCCACTCACACTGACTCAGCAGATAACCCCCCCCACATGATGTCCTCCCTTTCTGCAGCTGTCATACGGTAAGCAGTGTGCAGAGTCCAGTATCAGTTCCTAAAGTTCTGGGCATCATCTGTGAAAAGAGGAGCCAATGTCCTTGGTATCACTTGGATTCTCCTAGTTTTCTGTCCATCACGGGTGATACTTCTGCTCTCTACCCTCCCTCCTTTTCTGCAATTTTAAAATGTGGTCTCTGTTTTCACTTTTCCAATTCTAGTGAAAGGTTATGAACCTGAAACATTGACCCTGCTGAGTTCATTCTCCACACGTGCTGAGTATCTCCAACAATTTTTGCTGATATTTCAGCTTGTCAATATCCAGATTTGTTGACCATGTACAGTTTATTTAGTTTAGTTATTGTGTTGAGATAAAGCCTGTTAATCTTTTGAGTAAGACTAAGTGAACTGATAAATAAACAATGGGGAGTTCACATTTCTGACCTAGGTGGGTTTAATGCATTGGCTTTTTTCTCCTGTTGGGGAAAACTTCATGAAATGAGGTAACAGTGAAGATAACAAGAATTGGCTAACAATGCTCTCTGCTAATTCCTTCTCCTTGACACTAAACTTTCCTGTCAATTAACTGCTTGCAAAAAATTAAAGATTTAATCATTTAATTAGTGACCTGATATTCTTTTTGTGGGTCTGTCCTACTTTCAGAATCAGGTTAACTATCACCAGCTTATCTGTTGATTTTTTTTTCCTATCTATATGACACTCAGTTCCTGATCCTTGTTTCACATCTCATCCAGGTCTCAGAATGGTGCTGAAAACCTTCTGCTCACTGGTGCTTTTACACTGAAAGATCAAAAAGTAGGTCTTCTAGTGACAAACATACAGTATATCAGTAGTCCCAGCATTCTACTGTAACTTATTAATTTCTCATGGAAGATTGAATCCCTTCAATCTTTCAGTATTCAACACAAGATCTGACTCAGTCAGCTACTTCAAAGAGGTCCATTTCCCTGAACTTGCCCAAAATATTTATTTTTTTCATTCAACTTCATCGGTTTCCACTTCTACCATACTTGGTAGTGTATATTCAGTGTCCTAAAGTCCTTTCTGTGTAAAAGACCTCACCCTTCTTCACCCACTGGGTACTGGATCTTCAGAGGGCTGTGGAGGCTCAGTGGCTGTGATTAACATATTCTTGGATGGTAAGAGGATTGGAGTTAAAGGTTTGGTGTGTGAAAGTGGTGCTGAGGCAAAAGATCAGCCATGATGGTATTGAGGGACAAGGGACAAGGGATTTAGTTGTCTACTGAGTTCGCTTGCTGCCCAGCATGACTGAATCCCTCTCCTAATCTGTCAGTACTCCCTTCACAAAGCCGCTCCTTGCTGCTTTCCTGAAGAGTTTGTGTGTGAAACCGCCCACTCTGACACATTGCTTGTGAATGCAGGGAGTGTTCCAACCGGTACAGTGACAAGGAAATACTTGCAAATTCACTTCAATAATATAAGCAAATTATACAGCAGCACACTCGTACTCTGACCAACACCAAGTACAAGTCAACAATTGAGTTTATTTACATATTTAAAATCAAGTTGGAAAGAGGAAATCATTTTAAATAGGAAAGATGTCTATTATAGAGAGATTAGATCCCCTGAATTTCTGAACAAAGGAAGTAAATGAAAACCACAGCATCTTGTACAAATTAGTTTTGAGGGTAACAGAACCTTATCTCCCTTCACCACAGAGGAGATGTAAGCTTATTAGGAGTCACAGCGAAATATTGAACAGGTGGCTTCAATTGATAGAAGTTTTCTGATCAAGTAAGTCTCTTTCTAATCACACCAGTAGTGCGCTAGTAAAGAATTAAAAACCTTCCCTATTCTAACCAAGTGCACTGAGGTCCTTATCATGCAGGTGTCTTTCTAAACAACAGCTTGCCTTTTCCATTTATGACACACATCTGCATTTGTGTCTTAAAGTGTAATAAAGCTGATATTGGTTGTAAAGTACACAGTGTTTCCATTTATGTAGAAACGTAGTTTGAATAAAATGGATGTGGTTTTGTATTGCCTTTATTTGCCCTGGACTAACCCTGCTCCTGCTTTAGTTGGAAGGCTTTTGGAATACACTGGGGTTGAATGTGAAACTTTGCCTCTATTGTCAAGTGGGAAGTTTTTCAATTTGTGGGTATGATCCACACATTCGATCGACATTGAGAAGTTAGTGATGAACTGCTATCTCTTTACTAAAGGCAGTCTAGCAGTGTTGTAATAAAGAGTCCCGGGATGATGCATCTTCATGTCAGATTGGTGGGTTCTTTGGAAGGGAATCTGCAAGCAGTGTTCTTTGTAATCAGACTTGTGGGTTTGGGAGGTGCTGTTGGAGTAGCCCTGGCAAATAACTGTGGTGTGTTTTGTAGCCTGTCCACAATATAGTCTTTGTATATTGGTGGAGAGAATAAATGCTTTGGATGGTTAATGGCTGGTATTGAGTTCCTGGAATGTTGCTGATGCTGCACTCATCTGCACAAGTGCAAAATGTGTCCACACCTCACTTATGCCTTGCCAAGACATGCAGCATCAGAAAAAAAAAGACCCCTACTGTGACATACCCAGCCCGTAACCTACTCCTGACCCTGTTAGTCTAGTCCAGTAGAGTTTCTGGTCAGTGGCAATCTTTGCCAGTTGATTCTGTCAAATCTGTGACCATAAGACTGGTGAATTTGTGGGGTAAGTATCTACATAAGGCCTTGTTGGAAAGAGTTATTGCCTGGAGCTTTTGTGGCACAAATGCTGTGTTGTTTGCCCACTTCCTATTGGTCAACCAAGAAGCAAAGTGGTGAAATTTGAATTCAGCCATCTACTACTAATGGAGGATAATTGAACCACTGCTGAGGAGAAACTGGAAGGTTGAGAGATTACAGCAGAGTATCGTTGTGACAATTGCATAGAGCTTTACAGTACAATAACAAACCATCAGTTTACTGTTCACACTCAGTCTCTTCCCACCTCTCTACCATCACGACAACTTTATGTAGCTTCCCAGAATCAGAATTATTGGCATATGTTGTGAAATCATTTCTAATTTATTCTAAATACATTTGCTGTTCAGCTTGATCAACCTCTGCAGGATCTGAGTTCTAATGTCAATTTGAGAAAAGATGTTTATCCTGAAATTCTGATACATTCATGATTTTCTAATGTTTTTAGCCCCCAAATCAGACTGATCCATGAGGAATCCTCACCTCCATGTCGATCACATCAAACCCCTTTATAAAGGTTGTGTAAGGATTGGCTGGCCATTTCATAGATGTCGATGTTTAGTGATACTGACTAATAGTCTGTCTGATTGGATGCAGGAACTGGGGGTGCTGCACAACTACATTTTGGCCTTAACCACAGAAGATCACATCCACCACTGTGTTGTACAGGTGAGTTCCTCTTGTAACTTGAATGTATTCATTTTGTGAATGAGAAATACCGCTGAATGTAAAACCCCAAACTTCAGCCTGTTACACTGAAGCTGTTATATTTAATTTCTAATATAGAGATTCTGACTTAAGGCTGCTTACTCCAGTGGGCTCATCCTTTGTGCTTTCCAGCATCAGACATGCACATTCAGTGGAGCGAGGGGGGTTCAAGTGCCAAATACATTTGAGACCGTCAGACTTGAGTTTCCATTAGACAAGTTTTCAAGTCTAGACTATTGGTCATTCAGAGCAAGTTAACAGTTCAGTTCGATGTGTGTAGTACAGAAAGGGTACAGCAGGTGGGAAAGGAGCTGGTGAATAGGGACCACACCGTTCCAAGGACAGCTTTTTGAGATCAATTCAAAACCCTTCAGTGCACTTAACTCTACTTCAGTGGTCTCCAACCCCAGACCGATGTCATTTTGTTCCTGAAGTATCAGCTTTCTTAATTCTGCATAGACACATCCCACCACCCTGTCATCTCATTATTTAATGCAAAGGCCTGTTCCTGAAGTTTGTTGAGTTAGGGAGAGCATTGCAGTGGTACCTGGAAAATATCCTGGACGGATCAGTAAATGAAGCTATGTAGATAGAACTTAGAGAAGTGGTGGGTTTATATCATAGATTTCCTAATAGTCTGCTGGATTTGAGAGAACAGGTATGTAGGCAAATAGTAATAGGATGTAAAAGCAATAATGTTGTAGTACTGGGTGTTAATAACTTCCCCGATATTGACTGGGATTGCATTAATGTAAAGGACCCAGACCTTTAGGATCTAGGATGGATTTTAAAGCGGTATGTAGAAACTCCTACTAGGGAGGGAGTTGTATTCAACCTTACCTTAAGGAAAGAGGATGGGCAAGTGGTAGAAGGTCTGTGGAGGAACTCTTTGGGAACAGTGACCACAATGTAATCAGCTTTAAAGGAGTCATGGAAAAGGATGAAGTTGGACCTAGAGTTAAGGTCTGAAAGGGGAGGGAGGAGGGCTGATGTCAGTTGTTAAAGATAGGACCCAGGGAAAGTATGGAGCGGCCACTAGAGGGAGAAGCAGTGTGTGATAAATGGGAGTGGGATATTTAAATGTAAAACTACTAAAGATCAAATTAGTGTTTTTGAAGCTAAAATAGCAGGATTAGATAACAAAGCTTGGTGAATTTGTGTATGGTTAGGAGGGTGCCTAAGGACAGAGGGACCTACCGGAAAGTTCAAAGTATATATATGCAGCCATATACTACCTTGAGATTCATTTTCCTACAGGCAAAGTAGAGAAATACAATAGAGTTTATGAAAAACTACACATAAACAACTAGTGTGCAAAAGGCAAATTGTGCAAATGAAAATATGAGTTGTAGAGTGAGATTGTGGAATCAGTTCAGAGTTGAGTTGATTGAAGTTATCGGTGCTAGTTCAGGAGACTGGTGGTTGTAGTGAACCTGTGAACAGCTGTGAACCTGGTGGAGTGAGACTTAAGGTTCCTGTACCTCCTGCCTGATGGTGGTAGTGAGAAGACAGCATTGCCTGGTTTGTTGAGGGGTCCATGATGGCAGCACACCCCATAAATGTGCTCAGTGGAGGGCTGGGCTGGATCCACCACTTCCCCTAGGTTTTTCCGATCCTGGGCAGTGTTGTTTCACTGATGCAGCCAGTCAATATACTCTCCACTGTGTATCAATCAGAATTAGGTTCAATATCATTGGCATATGTCATGAAATTTGTTGTTTTGCAGCAACGGTACACTGCAAAAGGTAATAATTTAAAAACTAAATTACAATAAGAGGTATATATTAAAAAAATAAGTAAGTAGTGCAGAAAGGGAGAAAAAATCATGAGGTAGTGTTCATGTGTTCATTGTCCATATGGAAATCTGATGACAGAGGGGAAGAAGCTGTTCCTGAAGCATTGAGTGTGTGTCTTCAGACTCCTGTACCAGCTCCTTGATGGTAGCAATGAGAAATAGGGCATATCGTGGGTGGTAGGGGACCTTAACAATGGATGCCACCCTTTGTGAGCCATCGTCTTTCGAAGATGTCATTAATGCTGGGGAGGCTAGTGCCCATGATGAAGCTTTTTCTGGTCCTGTGCAGTGGCCCCTCCATACCAGATGGTGATGCAACTAGTTAGAATGCTCTCCAAGCTACACTTGTAGAAACTTGTGAGAGTCTTTGGTGACGTACCCAGTCTCCTCAAACTCCTAATGAAATGCAGCCACTGTCTTCTTTGTAATTGCATCAACATGGTGGGCTCAGGATAGATCCTCAGAGATGTTACTGCTCACCCTTTCCTCTGATGATTTCTCAATGAGGACTGGTGTGTGTTCCCTTGACTTCCTGGTCCACAATCAATTCCTTGGTCTTACTGACATTGAGTGCAAAGATGTTGTTGTGACACCACTCTACCTGCTGATTGATCTTGCTCCTGTAAGCATCCTCATCACCATCTGAAATTCTGCCAACAATAGTTCTATCTTTGGAAAGTTTATAGATGGTTGTTAAGGTGTGCCTAGCCACATAACTGTGGGTTAGAGGAGTGGAGAAGTGGGCTAACCACGCGTCCTTGAGGTGTGCCAGTATCAATTGTCAGCGAGGAGGAGATGTTATTTCCATGAGGAAGTCAAGGATCCAGTTACAATGGGAAGTACAGAGGCCCAGGATTTGGAGTTTTTTAAATTAGAACTGAGGGTATGATTGTGTTGAACACAGAGATATAATCAATAAACAGCTTGACATTGGTGTCCAGGAAATCCAAAGCTGAGTGGGTGGCCAGAGAGATTGTATCCACTGTAGACCTATGGCAGGCAATAGACAAATTGTAGGTATCCAGATCCTTGCTTAGAGAGGAGTTAATTCTGGCCAAGACCAACCTCTCAACGCACTTCATGACAGTAGCTGTGAGGGTAGTCATTGAGACAGTTCACCCTTCTCTTGGGCATTGGTATGATGGTTGTGACTTCGGTGAGATTGAAGATATTCTTGAACATTTCTGTCAATTGGTTGGCATAGGTTTTCAATACCCTACCAGATAACCACTGGGGCAAGAGTCCACCCTCTTGAAAGATGTTCTGACGTCAGCCTCTGAGACACATTACAGAGTCACCAGGTGCTGCAGGGATTCACACAGGTGTAGTTTTGTTCTCCCTTTCAAAGTGTGCATAAAGGTCATTGAGCTCACCTGGGAGTGACGCTTCACAGCCTTTCATGATGTAAGCTTTTGCTTTATAGGAAGTAATGGCTTGTAAAGCCTGCCGGTGCTGACGTGCATCCAATTCCAAATCCAACTTCAATCGGAGTTGTTTTTCACTCCTAAAATAGCCTTCCGTAAGTCGTACCTGGACTCCTTGTATAGTTCCGGAAGGCTGGTCTTGAATGCCACAGATCTAGCCATCAGCAGACTGTGAAACTCCTGTGTCATCCATGGATTTTTGTTTGGGTATCTATGGAAGTTTGTCAAAGCATGAGAATCTGCACATGTATAAGAAAGCAGAGATGCTGAAGTGCTTTCTTAATACATTTATGTCCTGGTTCCTGGACAGATCCTTTGATATGATAATGCTAGGGAATTGAACGTAATTGACTTTCTCCACATTCAATCCCCTAATGAGGACTGGTCATGGATCTACAGCTTCTTCCTCCCGACCCGGTAATCTTGTAGCCTTTGGTTTCACTGACTTTAAGTCAGAGTTGTTGTATCATCGTTCAACCAGGTTTTTGATTTCCCTCCTATATGCTGGTTCATCACAGTCTTTGATTCAGCCAACAACATTAGTATCATCAGTAAACTTAATTTGGTATTTGAACTGTACTTAGCCACACAATCATAGGTATCAAGTGAGTAGAGCAGGGGGTTAAGCAGTCAGTCTTTTAGTGTACCTGTGCTGATGGTGATGATGGAGGAAATGTTATTGACAGGGTGAGAATATTGAGAATCCAGAGGGAGGTATTGAGACACAAGTCTTGGAGCTAAGTGATCTGTTTTGAGTGTGTAATAGCATTGAATGCTGAGCTGTAGTCAGTGAAGAGTGTTCTGATATACAGTACAATCTTCCTTGTCTGGGAGTTTGAGCTGAATGAATGGCCAATGGCATCTGCTGTGGCCTGTTGAGACGGAGGCAAAATGGAGCAAATCCAGGTCACTCCTCTGGAAGGAGTTGATGTACGTCATGACCAACCTCTCAAAGCACTTCATCACAGGCAGTGCAAGCGCTACTAGATGATAGTAAAGCAAATGGAAGTTTCTCTCAGATGTTTGAATGGATATCTATGCTACAAAGTGTATGTGTCAACCTGCGTGGAATTTGCAAGATTATGACCTGCTTCTGCAAAACTCAGGATTCCATTTTGTTTTGGAATTGCTGCAGATTGTTATTGGTTTGCAGCAGATGCAGGTATAGAAACAAATGCAATCTGCCAGGAACGTGGTTATTACCTTGGATTTCCTTTGTTACGTGCGTGCAGGAAGGGGTTTTTAAAGCAGTACACAGAGTCCTAACAGAGAGGGAGTTGTACTCATCTTTGGGGAATGAAGATTGG
The DNA here is from genome assembly GCF_048418815.1 of Hemitrygon akajei. Classification (NCBI taxonomy): domain Eukaryota; kingdom Metazoa; phylum Chordata; class Chondrichthyes; order Myliobatiformes; family Dasyatidae; genus Hemitrygon; species Hemitrygon akajei. The sequence goes on from NC_133131.1 coordinate 50,608,031, forward strand.
CAAGTGGTGGAAATATCTATGGAGGAAACTCACTTTACACCTATGACTATGTGGCTAAGGACAACTCCAACACCATATACAAGTTTGCTGATGACATTACTGTTATGGGCTGTATCAAAGTGATGATGAATCAGCATACAGGAGGGAGATTGAACACTTGGCCAGGTAGTATAATAACAACAACCTCTCACTCAATGTCAGTAAGACCAAAGAACTGATTGTAGACTTCAGGAGACCCAGTAATCATCAGAGGGTCCAAGGTAGTAGCTTTAAATTCCTGGATGTCACCATCTTAGTGGACCTGTCCTGGACCCATCTTGTAAATATTATTGCAAAGAAAGCATGACAGAACCTCTACTTCATCGGGAGTCTGCAAAGATTCAGGATGTCATCAAAATCCTTGGCAAACTTCTATAGATGTGTGGTGGAAAGTGTGCTGACCGGCTGCGCTATGGCCTGGCATGGGAACACCAATGCCTTTGAGTGAAAAATCCTACAAAATGTAATAGATTTGGCCCAGTATATCACGGGTAAAACCCTCCCAACCATTAAGCACATAGACATGAAATGTTGCCATGGAAAAGCAGGCATTTTTTCTACGTCTGCCAGGCCATGCTCTTTTCTCAGTGCTGCCATCAAGTAGAAGGTACGGAAGTCTCAGATTCAAGAACAGTTACTACCCCTGAACCATTAGGCTTTTGAACAAAAGGGGATAAATACATTCATTCTGTTTCTGATGTTCCCACAACCGATAGTCTCACTTTGAGGACTCTCTATCTTGTTATTTCATGCACATTTATTGCTATTTATTTCTATTTCCATTTGCAGTTTGTTGGCCATTGATCCTGTTTACAGTTACTATTCTATAGATTTGCTAAGTATGCCCACAAGAAAAAGAATTTCAGGGTTGTATGTGGTGACATATATATACTTTGATAATAACTTTTCCTTAGAACTTTTGAAGCATATCCCTTTTCTTTGAGGAAGCATTGAATTTAAATTATCAGGCAGAGTCAATCGGAGAGAATGAAATAGCAGAAATGGAAGAGAATATTGGAAGGAACTGGAATCTAAAATATAACTAGAAAGCTCTCTCCTGAGATGTTCAGCACGTCAGGCAGCATCTGTGTAGAGAGAAGTGAAGTGAAATTTTTTTAGGACAATTAACATCAACAGTTCCTCTTTCCACAGATGTTGCCTGACCTGCTGAGTATTTCTAGTGTTTGTTGATATTTTGGACTTCTAGTAACTACTTGTTTTTATCCTCTAAAGTAAAAGTACATTTTTATCCAAAATTATAGATTAAGGATGGAAGAAAGTTTTAATCATCTAACAACAGAACAAGTTTATTATCACTCCCATTTGTGATGTGAAATTTGTTCAGTGTTAGCAGTACGTAAAATTACTATAAATTACAAAATAAATAAAGCATTTTCTTAAACTGGTGGGCATCAGCTGAATATCTGGTTCTCAATCAAACCTGTTCAGCTGTAAATGCTGAGACACAATTAACTCCCGCAGCAGCTTGTTTACTCAACCAGTCGCCCAGTCTTTTCTGCTCTGTATTGAATGTCAGTACCTGCTGCTTCACATGTAAAACTATGTTTAAATTATTTAGTCTCTTCCCCACTCCAACATTACCATCCATTCTTTGTTTTCAATGCAATGTTTGTTCTGAGTGTTTGAACGAATGCTGAATTCTTTTTGAACATTGATTTTGCAGTAAATTCACTGGGCTTGTAATTAAATATTTTTATTTAACAAATGATATCAAGATAACTGCAAGAGACTGAACTACTGTAACCATGTTCACTTGTTTAAATTGGGTTTGTTAAATGTAATTTCCATCCATAGGGTAACTTGCTGTAGGTTGATAGTTCAACAGGTATAAGAAAATAAATGCACTGATCAAACAGATCATTTCCTTTATGATTCAGTTTTCTCATAAGTGCTCAATTCCATTTGGCTTCAACCATCTCAAGAAGATTTAATATTGCTTTACCAATGAATTACTAATTTAGTTGTTCAACAAACAGAAGAGTTAACTTCTGAGTGCAATTGTGCTTGAAACAAATGTGATGCGGTCAGCTTCAGAACATTTTGAGATATACTTAACTGATTTTTTTCGTCATTTTAATTAATTGCAGACAATTCATTGGTATCTCCCTCCATCAGATTTCTAAAAAGCTCTCTATTTCCCGAGTAATACTTGGATGTCAAGATTTATCTGTTGGGCCACATCTTGCTGGCTGCAGCCAGTGTCCAGAGGACACTGCTGCCATCCAGCGATTCAAGCCACAGTGAGCCACACATCTGTGCCCAGGCTGTAGGTGCAGGATTTAACTGAAGATTCATGGAACCTCACCAGTCACAAGATCCGTCGTGAACGGCGCATGGAGTTGATCAGCCTTGTTTCAGTATAGATTCTAGAACAGTAGATAGTCAAGTCTATTGTCATTTAACTATATACATATACAGGTATATAACATAAATAACCTGGGTGTAAAGCACAGTAGTACACATAACACAATATCTTATCAAGGTAGGATAAAATCTACAGATGAATCACACCTAAATAACAAACTAAAGTGCATACATTAAATATTGTAAGGTATGGAGCAGATTAACCAGTGACACTTTGAATACGATGCGGCAGGGTGTTCAGAAGCCTAATGGCCTGGAGGAAGAAACTGTTTCTCATCGTGACTGTTCTCGTTTTTATGCATCGGAGTCTCCTACCTGATGGTAGAAAGTCAAAGAGGATGCTGGATGGATGGGTGGGATCGTTGACAATACTAAGGGCCCTGGGTACGCAGTGCTCCTGATAAATGTCCCTAATGGATGGTAGGGAGACCCCTATGATCCTCTCTGCCATTCTCTCAGTCCTTTGTAGGGACTTCTGGTCCGATGCTTGGCTGCTTCCATACCAGATGGAAATGCAACTTGTCAGGAAGCTCTCAGTGATGCTCCTGTAAAATGCAGTTAAGATGGGGGTGGGGGAAGCCTTGTTTGCCTCAATCTCCTTGGGAAGTGGAGAGGCTGTTGTGCCTCCTTGTTCAGGGAGGTAATATTAAGGGACCAGGTGAGGTCATCCATGATGTGAACTCCCAGGAACTTGGTGCACTTAACTCTCTCTTCAGAGATGCCATGTATTTGCAGAAGACTGTGTTTCATCTGCACCTAACCAAAGTCCACAATGATATCCTTGGTCTTCTCCACACTCAGGCTAAGGTTGTTGTTCTCACACCAATCCACCGGCTGCTCCGCAGCCTCCATTGTTGATGAGGCTGGCCACTGTTGATTCATCCACAAACATGACACGGTTTTAGATGGGTCCTGCGACACAGTCATGGATCACAGGCTGAGCACACAGCCTTGGTGAGCACCGGTGCTCAGCATAATGGGACTAGAGACATTGCTGCCCAACAGACTAACTGTGACCTTACTGTTAAGAAGTCCAGTATCCAATTGCAGAGGGAGGAGCTGAGACCCAGCAAGCACTGTTTCCCCACCAGTTTCTGGCGTAAGATGGTGTGTCATGGATAGAGTGAATGGGGAAGAAAAGCAATTTTTCTTTTCATTATCTTGCTTAAGTTTTTAATATTTTTTGTTTTTAAATGCTCTCAAATGTAATGTCTTATTTGCTTAGTTCTTATGTTAGATCTTTAAAGGCTGTTAAATTCAATGATAGCCTTGATGTTAGATAAAGTTGAACGCCCACATTGTGTCAAAAATGTCTCGGGGCACAATTTCCACAGTACTCTGCATGAAGCTAGTCACTCAGTGATTCAGATCGGAACAGTCCATTCAGTGGAACAGATTGCACTAGAAAGCAAAACACAAAGATGGGTGTTTCTACAACATCTGTAAGAAATTGAGCACAACCCAAAATACTTGCTAGTCAAAGGAGTAACTATTAAAATCTAGTTAGTTCTTATTAAGAAGCAGTAGATGATGTCTATGAAGGTTCTCAGTCATCCAGGTCATTGTACATCAAGCAGTAGTAAATCAAGGCAACTGGACTTGCTGTGTTGTCTAGAAGGCGTTTCACCACTCATCTGAGAGGCTTCTTCAGTTCTGATCCATGTTGGGTGGTTTTCTGGCTTGTAAACTGTGTAAACATTATTCACAACTCTGTGGATAATAACATTAAATTTACATGAGAAGATGTCAAGAACAATGGACTGGCCATTTTAGACTCTGCAGTACTTATCAAAGAAAATGGATATTTAGATATTGAAGTTTACAACCCACATAGATCAGTACCTACAGTTTGACTCTCCTCACCCATTAGAACACAAGTTGGGGGTTATTAGAATACTACATCACCGAGCCAAGACTGTGTCCACCAACTTTACAGCTAAAGACAAGGATTGCAGGTATTTGAGAGAAGCCTTGAAAGCTTGCAGCTTCCCTGACTGGGCCTTGTGATCAACAGCAACAAAAACCCAACAGCAGAAAGTAAGGAGCAAAATAGATGGAAAAGCAGTCATTCCATATGTAGCTGGAGTTTCAGAGAAACTCAGAAGGATTTTCAACAAACACCAAATCCCTGAGTTTTTCAAACCTACAAACACACTCGGACAGAAGCTCGTCCACCCCAAGGATCCTACACCCAGACATAAACAGAGCAATATCGTATATGCTGTCCAATGCAATGAGAACTGCACAGATCTGTATATCAATAAGACAAAACCACTTCACAAATGGAGGGCTAACACCTCAGGTCAAGACTCAGCTGTATACACCTAAAGAACAAGAGACACTCCTTTGATGATAACAATGTGCACGTTTTGGACAGGGAGGACAGGTGTTTGAAAGAGGGGTTAAAGAAGCCATCTTTGTCAAACTGGAAAACCCATCCCTGAACAGAGGGGGTGGGGTATGACACCGCCTGTCAGCCACTTACAATGCAGCTAATGACCCTCTCATTACCTCTATGACTCTTAACAACCCTCATGTGATTGCTATACCTTTAAACAATTCAGAGTTTAAAAGCCAGAAAACTACCCATCATTGATCAGAACTGAAGAAGCCTCTCGGATGAGTGGCTTCTAGACAACACAGCAAGTCCAGTTGCTTTGATTTACTGCTGCTTGATGAGCTACACTGATGCAGACATCTAATCGTGATCAAATGATGTCTTTTCATGATTTGATGAGAAGTAAGTATGGACTGAATTTATTGACTGCATTCTCCATTTACTTTACCCAAAGGTTCACAGCTCTTTGCCTATATGCATACAGGTTTAGATTTTGTGTTCTGTTGCCAGATGCTAAGCTATGGATGCATCTGTGAAATTGTTTCCATCACTAAAGTACTCCCAACTTAAAAATGTTTGGTTGTCTTACAGGGACTGAAGAATGTTGCTGCTATCAGTCTCGCCATTAACCATCAGAATAAAGCCACCATACTCCTGAGTGAACAGGCAACATCCCAAACCAAGCCTGCTTAATGAAGTTCCTGACCACAAAGCCAATAGAACTATGACGAATTACATCATACAGCACTGACTGTCAGATGTACTTAAACCTGCACTTTTTTAAAGATTTAATCCACCTATTTTTCCCTCACTATCTTTCTTTTCTCCTCTGCACTGTGACAAGACTCTTTTGAGAGCTCCTCAAATTCCTTGGATTCCACATTCATAAAAAATCCAACTCAGATTTGTTTTACCCACCACCTTCACAGTACAGGATCTTCTGTTGGTCATCAGTTTCTGTTGCAAATATTTCTATCAAATTGTTCCACTGTAAGAGCTCAGCAGACAGCTCCTCCTGTCCACCACTGCCCTTAATCCTATTAACAGGTTCCCTACAGTTGAATATTTGTGTGGAATTGATCACCAAAATTGTTGATTTTGCTTTTGGTAGGTTGGATATTACATAGTAAGAAGGTTTACAAAGGTAAACTTTTTTGTGTACTGAAATAGAAATCTTGACCAGCTTGTGTTTACTTCATTTGAAAGAGTGACAGAGGATAAATTGTGACCTTGAAAGGCCATGAATTCTCCTGTGCATTCACATAGTCTGTATTACATCTTAACAAGTGCTCAAGTCCCTGACTGTTCTCCACTCTTGTCTCTCCCAATCTGAAAGCCTTCCAGACAAAGAAAATCTTCCTGACATCTGCTGTCTGTCACAGAGGATGTATATTTTACATCCAATTATTGGAACATATTTTTATTTAAGTTAGTTAGAGCATATAATGCCATTTCTAACTTTGTACTGATTTTGAAGCAAGAAAAATGTTCTTTGCTCCCATCTTCTTCCTCCTGTGATCTGCCCCCTACTCCAATGCTGCATAGAATTTTGAATGTATAATGCTGTTGATATTATGTGATGCGGGTATTAATTAATCAGTTGAAAATAATGGACATTTAAAATATTCTCTCAGTTGTAATATATGCTGAGCTCTTTTAAATAATATGCCAACTTGGTAATGTTCAATAAAATAGAAACTATGAAATGTGCAATTAATTTGACTTTTTACATGAAAATTTGAAGAGAGCTTGAGGTACGAGACACTGGGACTGTGTTGTGTCTTAGAGGAATTGCAATAACATTCCGAAGTGAGGAGTTTTATTATAGGGAAAACAGAGTAAAGGAAAGGGTTAAAATGGAAATAAAAAGGAAGTTGGAATTTGGGATATGGGCTGTTGATAAAGGCATGACAGGTTTAGGCTTCAGCAACACAAAGTCAAAAATGAATATTCTGACCCATCCAATGATTGCAGCCAACAAAGGACAACTTTTATTGATGGCATCTGCAGGATTGAATTGAACAGGAGGAATCTGTTGAAGTACATTCAGCCCATGGGGTATTGAGGGGCGATGAAGATGCCAAGTTAAAAGTGGTGGAGCAGAATTTATCAGAGGTTTATTGAATGGTGAACAGGTGACGTTAAGATACAGGAAGGCGACAACATTTGAAAGAAGCAGGAATTCTCAGCAATGTGGGACAAAAAGAATGGAATAAATAGCCTCTGTACTGGATTTTAGACCTGTCTGTTAGTCACCTTCTCTAGCTGTTCACATCACTTGAAGTTATATGTATTTTCCCAACTTTTACCTGTTATTCTTTCAAAACCTCAGAGTCCAGTGAGTGAATTAACTCAAATGTATGATACTTTTAAAGTGCACAATAATTAATAAAATCTCTTCTTTAAAAGTTCATGGTTTAAATTCCTCAGTATTTCAGCACGTTCTGCTGTTAGGTTGGGAATGGAGTTTCTACAGATTGTATTCAACCCTGGACATACCGTAGATTCCGGACTACAGAGCGCACCTGATTAAAAGCCGCTGGCTCTAATTTTAGAAATAAAATCAATTTTTTACTTGTAAAGGCCGCACCGGATTTTCGGCCGCAGGTGTCCCACGTTGTAATATGAGATATTTACACAGAAAGATATTACACGTGAGGATTTTTTAACTTTTAATTAAATCCATATGGTAACAAAAACAAATACATATTGCAAATGCTTTTTTTCGAACCGTGCCCGTAACGCGGCTACTTTTAAATATACGTTGCGTATACTTCTTTACTGAACAACATTCCAATATCTCCTAACGACTGGTAAAAATGTATATATACTGCAGCCTACCAGGAAAAGTTATTGATCGCCTTTAACTTAAAAGCAGCGTTTTGGCTCTGCCGCTCCCCCCCTCCTTTCCGTTTATCGCAAACCGGTATCCCACAAGACGCGGCGAAACCGGGTGTGACGTCATAGCATCCCGCGATGTAGTACAGAAAACAAATATAGTTAAAACTCTTCTAACTTTAACTAGAAAATGAATTACTAAGCGAAAATATTATAAACTAAATAACTGCCATAAAGGCAGCACAATGCTTTTCTTCGAGTGTTTTCCATGTTGATGAGGGTGAGTACAAATGACTGATTTACAATAATTTAATTGTGAAAGTGCGCTTGATTTATCGTACAATTTCATTGGACCTCTGTGAACTACTCATCAATTTTATTGGTCTACTGTTACAAGGCAAAATGTTTACGAGGCGGCATGAAAAAAAATAATGCATTAGCCGCTCCGTATTAAAGGCCGCAAAGTTCAAAGCAGTTCAAAATGTGGGAAAAAAGTAGCGGCTTAAAATCCGGAATCTACGGTAGTTGATGACAGCTCAGGAGTAATCTGCCTCTCCACTCGGGCAAGTGCTCTGCAGTTCATTGAGATGGAACACGAGGAAATCTGCAGATGCTGGAAATTCAAACAACAACACACACAAACTGCTGGTAGAACACAGCAGGCTACGCAGCATCTATAGGGAGAACCGATGTCGATGTTTCAGGCCAAGACCCTTCATCCTGAAACGTCGACATCGCTTCTCCCTACAGATGCTGCCTAGCCTGCTGTGTTCTACCAGCATTTTGTGTGTGTCATTGAGATGGAACCTCCTTTTGTGAAGGCTTAATGAAGTCCCAGTAACACAAAAGACAGCAGGTGCTGGAATCTGCAGCAACACAACAGGCCTGTCAGGCACTTGACCCGAAACGTCGGATGTCTATTTTCCTCTACAGAAATTGCCTTACCTGCTGAGTTCCCCCAGCAATTATTGTGCTTTCCACATTTTGCTTGGTGACTCTTGGCCTGCTGGTCAGGATTTGATAGCTTCCCCCACTTTAATCTGGAATATTTCTGAGGACACACCAGTCTTTTGTTTTCCTTTGCAAAACTCGAGTGATTTTTTAATTATTAGATCTGTTCCCCTTCTCCTACTTGTTTTTGTTCGGACTGAACTCTTCCCCATCAGAATCAGGTTTAATAACACCGGCATGTGTTGTGAAATCTGTTGACTTTGTGGCAGCAGTACAATAAAATGGATGATAATATAGGAAAAAAATCAATTACAGTAAGTATATATGTATATTAAATAAATTAAAATAAAAATCATAAAGTGAAGTTTTCCTGGGTTCATTGTCCATTTAGAAATCATATGGAAGAGGGATAGAAAATGGGTATGTCATAAAAGCTATTGTGTTGGCAAAGGTCTTCTGTTTAAAACTGAGATTATCTAGAAAGATGTATTTTTAAAACAGTAAAGTCTTGGCTGCTATCCAGCACTCCAATTGCCTGCCCTAAAATACCAGGCATACTTTTGTAGGTTAAGCCCCTGGAGTGAGGGAGAGTAAGCAGTGTAATCAGTGACATTCGCTCTTGGAAGTTGAAAGTAATGATAACCTCACTGGGACAGGACTGCAATGATACACAGTGGGTTTGTTCGAGGCTGCTGTGATTCAGAGCATGATGTTGCTTTCTGAGTAAACATAATTGCCCACTGAATCTATGCATTTCTTCCCATGCGATAAACTCCACTCCCGTCATACAACAGAGGAGGCCACCATTTGGCCCATCATGCCTGTGACAGCTCTGATTGGTCCCACATCCTTGCCCTTTCTCTATATATTTACTAACCTTGTTAAATATTTATCCAAAGCCCTTTTACTGAACCTGTTTCCATCATCACTCAAAGGAGCACATTCCAGATGAGAACTCACTATTTTAGAGGAGTTTAAAATCTGCATACATCCCCTCTGCTTTTGGCGTGCTCATCAAACGAGTGTCTGCTGGAAGCTTTCCAATCTGGCAAACTCAACAGTCTCTTATCCATCCCCACAAAAAACACCTCGACTTGAATTTATTCTGTGTCATTTAAAAGATGAACAAAGACAATGATATGTGTGTAAGGCAAATGAGTGGTATTGTCCAAAGCAGACTTGTAAGTTGGTTAGGATGTTGCAAAGGTCGGGAAGTGGGCCCAGTTGGCGAATTCAATGAGGCACGCTCAGCATCTGGTGGTATCGTCAGTCATGGGCTGTAGGTGCCAGAAGAGGTTGTGGAGAAAGATGCCGTTGTAAGCTGCTCACCATTGATGCTGTTGATAGCTGCAACTTGAAGCCAAATAGGTGAGGGCACATGCTCACATATGAAACAGAGGAATTTGTCTGTGTTTGTATCAGAACACAAGAACTGCAGGTGCCGGAATGAGAGAGAAAAATGCTGGAGATGCTCAGCCAGTCGAGCAACATTTGAGGAGAGGGAAACATCTGGGAAAGATCAAATGAGTTAGTTTTAGATTGTGAAGAAGAGGGGGGAGGGTTGGAGGTTATCCAAGCACTTAGTTTCTAGGGCATTTGCAGTGAGATTGCAGGCAAAGGAACATGGAAACCATTGAAATGTAGGGCAGAGGGACATGTCCTGTGAATGGTGAGAAACTGAGCCAAAACACAGTCTGGCTATGAGTGCGTCTTCTTCATATCTGCTCTTTCTCTCCCTCTCACCCTCTTCCTCTCCCCCCACCACCACTAACCCTCACCCTCCCCTGTCCACGCCCTTCCCCTCTCTTCCCCCTCTACCTCTCTCTTCCCTCTACCTCCCACACCCTCTTCCCCATTCCCTTCCTTCCCTCTCTCTCTCATTCCCCATCTCACTCCCCCTCTCATATTCTCATTCATTCATTCTCTCTCTCCTCGTCCTCCTCCTCACCCCCCTTCCTGCATTCCCGTCACTCTCTTCCCCTCCCACGCCCCAGTTCTCCCCCTCTTATCCATGTCTCCAGTCTCTCCCACCCTCCCATCTCTCTACTACCCCTATTTCCACCCCCCCATCTTTCTCCACCTTGTCTCTCTGTCTGCCCTGTTCATTGACAGGGCTGCAGTTATCCCTCTGCTCTGAGACTGGGTGCAGAGAAGATGGAAGTTCATGTTACAGGAGAGCTTGAAGCTGAATTGGCTGGGACTGTAGTCCCCGGGGGAATGGAGACTGAGGGGTGACCTTATAGAGGGTTATAAAGTCATGAGGCATACAGATGAGGTAGATGCTCATAGGTATGGTTGGGATGTCTAAAATGAGAGGGCTTATTTTTAAGGCAATGGGAGAAAGATTTGAGAAGAAACTTTTTCACATAGAGGGTGTGGGTGCATGGACAAGCTGCCAGAGGAAGCTTTAGAGGAGGGTACAATAGGAACCCTGAAAATGCTGTAAGCACTCAGAAGGTCAGACAGCATCTGTGGAAAGAGAAGCAGTTTGTGTTTCAGGTCTAATGCCCTTCATTAGAATGGGTGGTCTATTAACAAGGAAACCACTGTCTTTATGTACTCCATATACTGGTGCCCTTGCTAATCACCTTGTTTGTGTGTGTCTGTGCATGTGGTTTTCCATCTAATCAGGATCCTAACAATCACATCAATTTATAACATTAAAATATACTTTTATTATCCCAGATCATGAAAGTTTTTCATTACTAAAAATGGTCTCATTTGGACCCAATCAATTTATGTATGTTTAAAATTAGCTGCCTTTGCCTATTTTAGTCTTGTTCTCGTGGGAAATCCATTTGAGTATGATTCTTACTAGCACAAAGCAGTCATGCATTAAATTCCTAATTATGGAAAATGTAATAAAATAAACTAAATATACTGAAAACTTTAAACCAGAAAGTTCATGAAGATATGTTCCGATACTCTGGGTGTCCATCACAAAAGTAGTTGTAAATAAATGCAAAGTAAAATCTGATCTTCCATACAAAAGAGTTGGGATGCATCACGTCTTGCCTCTGGAGCAAATCACATTGGCTTCATTTGCCAACTGGCTGAATTTAGTCCATTTTCACACCCACAAGTTAGGAAACTGGCTAGCCACTTCTCCCACTCAGTGCCCGGTTTGCTGTCATGGGAAGCAGCTGGCTGTAGACGCTGTTCTTTTACTGTCTTTTTGTTGCTTCAGAACTGATAACTTTCTGCTTTTTTCTCCCTGCATGTAGGCGTTGCATTAAAACTAGCAATGTGAAATAAGTCATAGCTTCCATTGATTTTAATTATTGCTAGAAGCTTTATTGTTTTCCTGATCTCGCTCTCTCTCTCTCTGCTGTGTTAAATATCACTGCAGAGCTCTATTTTCTCTGTTGTCAAGTGTCTGTAGTTCTTCCCAGTCTTTCAAATCTAACAGCAAAATCACTGCCAGAGAAGACTATTGTGGAGGATGCCTGAGTTCTGGAACACGCTTCTTGCTCGCCTTGTTATTCAACACCTCCAAGACACCTGAGTTCAGCCCTGTGTTGAAATCTTGCCTTGCCACTGGCGCGCACACAAGCACTGTAGTGCCAGCCCTCCGCAGAAGTGTGTGATAATGGTCTGACCTGTTCCCTCAGTGGGCTGGGCTTGGTTCTGTTGATCTCAGGCAGATTGCTAGGGTGGATGGCTTGTGAACGAATGACTAATTATCCTTGGGAGGAATGGAGGAGGAGGATTAAAACTGGATGACTCACTTGTAAAACACAGCCTCTCAACCTGAGCTGCAGTTCAGTCAGCTGAACGATGAGGCAAGGATGCATGCTGGCCCTTCAGAAGGAAGTGATAGAGTAAGAATGCAGTTATGGTCACTGCAAAGTTTCTACGGTATTAGCTAGTTTGTCTTCAAATTAGAACTTGTACGTTCCAGTCCCACTAGAAACCTGTCCTCCACAGAAATGTTTCATTACAGAGTTCGTAGTGAAATTTCTGCAGCGTAGTCAGTTGCTGGTGATGACAGAGTCCCTGTGTCAACACAACTGGCTTAGAACCATAGAACACTACAGCACAGTACAGGCCCTCCAGCCCTCCATGTTGTGCTGACCCATATATTCCTTAAAAAAAAGTACTAAACCCACACTACCCCATAACCCTTTCATCCATGTGCCTGTCCAAGAGGCTCTTAAATACCCCTAATGTTTTAGCCTCCACCACCATCCCTGGCAAGTCATTCCAGGCACTCACAACCCTCTGTGTAAAAAAAAAACTTACCCCTGATGTCTCCCCTAAACTTCCCTCCCTTAATTTTGTACATATGCCCTCTGGTGTTTGCTATTGGTGCCCAGGGAAACAGGTACTGACTATCCACCCTATCTATGCCTCTCATAATCTTGTAGACCTCTATCAAGTCCCCTCTCATTCTTCTACACTCCAAAAGAGAAAAGTCCCAGCTCTGCTAACCTTGCTTCATATGACTTGTTCTCCAAACCAGGCAACATCCTGGTAAATCTCCTCTGCACGCTCTCCATAGCTTCCACATCCTTCCTATAATGAGGTGACCAGAATTGAACACAATACTCTAAGTGCGGTCGCACCAGAGATTTGTAGAGTTGCAACATGACCCCTCTATTCTTGAACTCAATCCCCCTTTTAATGAAGCCTAGCATCCCATAGGCCTTCTTAACTACCCTATCAACTTGTGCAGCGACCTTGAGGGATGTATGGATTTGAACCCCAAGGTCCCTTTGTTCATTCACACTCTTAAGTAACTGACCATTAATCCTGTTCTCAGTCTTCTGGTTTGTCCTTCCAAAATGCATCACCTCACACTTATCCGGATTGAACTCCATCTGCCATTTTTCTGCCCAACTCTGCAGCCTGTCTCTCTCCTCTTGTAACCTTTGACAACCTACAGCTCCATCCACAACTCCTCCAATCTTCGTGTCATCTGCAAACTTACTCACCCATCCTTCTGCCTCTACATCCAGATCATTTATAAAAACCACAAATAGCAGGGATCCCAGGACAGATCCCTGTGGCACTCCACTAGACACCGATCTCCAGGCAGAATACTTTCCTTCCACAACTATCCTCTGCTTTCTTCCTTTAAGCCAATTTTTTATTCCAACAGCCAAGGTTCCACTTATCCCATACCTCATGACTTTCTGGATGAGTCTTCCATGAGGGACCTTGTCAAATGCTTTGCTAAAGTCCATGTAGTCCATCCACTGCCCTACCCTCATCAATTTCTTTTGTTATCTCTTCAAAAAACTCAATCAGTCTCGTGAGGCACGATCTTCCCTTCACAAAGCCATGTTGACTATCCATGAGTAGACTGTACTTCTCCAAATGCTCGTAGATCCTATCCTTAAGAATCCTTTCCAGTAGTTTGCAGACCACTAATGTAAGGCTCACTGGTCTATAGTTCCCAGGTTTCTCCCTATTACCTTTTTTAAACAAGGGAACTACATTTGCCATTCTCCAGTCCTCCGGCACTTCCCCTGCAGCCAAAGAGGATTCAAAGATCATGGCTAATGCTCCTGCGATCTCTCCTCTCAATTCCCACAACAACCTCGGGTGTATCATATCCGGCCCTGGGGATTTATCAATCTTGATGTTTTTAAGAAGATCCAGCACCACTACTTCCTTAATGTCCACATTGTCCAGCACACAGGCTGGCTCTACTTCAACCTCATCCTGATCAAGATCCTTTTCCCTTGTGAATACTGAAGCAAAGTATTCATTTAGGACCTCCCCAACCTCCTCCGCCTCCAGGCACATGTTGCCCTCTTTATCCTTTAGTGGTCCCACCTTTGTTCTCGTCATCCTCAACACAGTTGTTGGGTGGCTTGTAATTCCACCCAACAGAGTTTTATTTAGTGTGCAGGTATGCAGGAAACTTGATATCCATCTTTCAATTCAAGGCAAGCCCAAAAACCACATTCCTATTGAACCCCCACCTGTATTAGCAAGCGGATCTTAAAAGTTTCCAAAAGGTGACACATCCTATTGAGAGTCAGGTAAATGTTTTGCAATGTCAACAAAACTATTAATAAAACACCTATTTTAAATTCCTTCCATAGAATTGCAGTTCCCATAGACAAAAGCTGGTCTTCTATAACCTGAAACAAGCACACAAGCATTCCGTCTGTATTGAGCTTGACAGCACTTTAAGACTCTGGCTGTAGCAGTCACATTCCATATCAGGGCAGTCCACTGAACGGACTTTAGGAGTAGGACTGATCCATAACTGAACAGTGCCTTAGTTCCCCTCACCCCTGGAAACCTCTCCTTACCCTAAGTTAATAAAAATCCAGTCCTGAAGGTTTGAAATGACTTCCCCACCAAATCTGCTATCTGTGATCATCACACCTTCGAGAGGAGTTTTCAAATCTCCCACAGATGAAGCACACAGCCTCACTAAGTGATTCATCCTCTGGCCCATAGGTTTGATTTAATGCCCTTTATAGATGCCAACTGTTTCTGTCGACCTCTCCTGTCCACTTCCTTTGCCAGCTTTCAATACCTTGTTGAGATTGCCTGTATTGGTAGTCAGACAGGCTGGGAACCATGTTGGGTAGCTTCCTGCTCTCTTCTGTGGAGGTATCCGTCTGCTGTGTCTCTGTGCGTGGGATCCATTTACAACTTGTGGGGGATGTAGATCCCTGCTGTGGCATGTGGTCAGCCGTGCGCACACGCAGCATACCTGCGTTCAAGTGAACGTCAGCCATGTTTGCTACTTACAGTAGTCCCAGTGTGGCTGGCTAATGAACAGTTCCATGAAGGCGCTCGGAGACAGAGAGAGAGAATTAATCAGGTATCCATTCTTGTTTCTAGATGGCAACTGCTCAGTACGTGACAGTAAGATAGAGTTGAAATGCACTAAAGCCTGATAACATGTACCACCAGGCTCAAGGAAAGCTTACCCCACAGTTGTAACACTATCAAATAGCTCCCTAGTACTATAAACTGGAGTTTTGATGTCACAGATTACCTCGTGATGATCTTCATCTTGTTTACCCACACTCACTTTCTCTGTTTTTGCTCTGCCTCGACGCACGGTGTAACGATCTGATCTGTACGTAAGGCAAGTTCTTCACTGCACCAGACTGCACACGTGCAAGTAATAAACCAATTCCATTTGGAATATGGTGCTCATCAGTAATGGGGGTGGGGAGTAAGTGTTTAATGTGTCTATGGTAAAGTATGCTAGATTTTCATCAAGCTTAGAAGCATGTTCATTTGGAAGAAAGTTTCAGCTCCTTTTGTGAATGATGTTTGAATTAGAATTGGTTTATTATTGGCAGGTGCTGTGATATGTCCAGTGAAAAGCTTGTCTTGTGTACTGTTTATACAGATCAGAACATTACACAGTGCATTGAGGCAGAACAAGGTAAAACAGTAACAGTGCAGAATAAAGTGCAGCAGTTACAGAGAAAGGGCTGTGCAGGTAAACAATAAAAGTCACCAGTCCATCTTATCATACCAGGGAACCATTTAATAATCTTATAAAAACACTGCAGAAGCTGTCCTTGAGCCTGGTGGTACTCGTTTCAGGCTTTTTTATGTTCTGCCCAATGGAAGAGAGAATGTTTGGGGAGGGAGGTCTTTGTGCTCCATCTTTGCTGAGGCAGCACGGTGTAGACAGCCCATGGAAGGGAGGCTGGTTTCTGTGATGTACTGAGCTGGGTCTGCAACTCTCTGCAGTTTCTTGTGGCCACGTGCAGAGCAAACAGTTATGTATCTAGGTCGGGTGCTTTCTATGACATATTGATGAAAATTGGTAAGGGTTGTTTGGGGACATGCCATACTTCTTTAGCCTCTTGAGGAAGTAGATGTGTTGGCAAGTTTTCCATCTGTGGCATTTATGTGGTTGGACCAGAAAAACCATCTCTGAATGACTTGAAGCACTCAACCCTCTCAAATACAACACTGTTGATGTAGACAGGAATATTTGCACCATCCTCTTCCTCTATCGTGACAAGGGCCCATTTTGTGCACACATTTCTCCATCTTTTTGTGCCTCACCACTTACAAACTTCAATTAATCCTGTTCTTTCTTCCCATTAAATTTATCCAGTATTCTGCAAATGCTCCCTAGCTAAAAATTATTTTGCATAGTATAAATTCCCAATTTAACCTTTAAAATTTTTATTATGACTTGAAAAGATTGTATATAATTTAAGTTTAATTTGTTTTTCATGTGAATGATGTTTATCTGATGCTCTGTGCTGTTTCATTGACCTGTACACTCAAGGACATCAGCCCATGATAATAAACTCAACTTTATCCTTCCAAGCAAACCCTCATCCCCAATCTTCCCTGTTGTGTATCCCCTCCCCACCAGACCTTCATCCCCAATCTTCCCTGTTGTGTATCCCCTCCCCACCAGACCTTCATCCCCAATCTTCCCTGTTGTGTATCCCCACCCCTACCAGACCTTCATCCCCAATCTTCCCTGTTGTGTATCCCCTCCCCACCAGACTTTCACCCCCAATCTTCCCTGTTGTGTATCCCCTCCCCACCAGACCTTCATCCCAATAATCCCGGTTATGTATCCCCATCCCCACCAGACCTTCATCCCCAATCTTCCCTGTTGTGTATCCCCTCCCCACCAGACTTTCATCCCCAATCTTCCCTGTTGTGTATCCCCTCCCCACCAGACCTTCATCCCCAATCTTCCCTGTTGTGTATCCCCTCCCCACCAGACCTTCATCCCCAATAATCCCTGTTGTGTATCCCCTCCCCACCAGACCTTCATCCCCAATCTTCCCTGTTGTGTATCCCCTCCCCACCAGACTTTCATCCCCAATCTTCCCTGTTGTGTATCCCCTCCCCACCAGACCTTCATCCCCAATCTTCCCTGTTGTGTATCCCCTCCCCACCAGACCTTCATCCCCAATCTTCCCTGTTGTGTATCCCCTCCCCACCAGACCTTCATCCCCAATAATCCCTGTTGTGTATCCCCTCCCCACCAGACTTTCATCCCCAATCTTCCCTGTTGTGTATCCCCTCCCCACCAGACCTTCATCCCCAATCTTCCCTGTTGTGTATCCCCTCCCCACCAGACTTTCATCCCCAATCTTCCCTGTTATGTATCCCCTCCCCACCAGACTTTCATCCCCAATCTTCCCTGTTGTGTATCCCCTCCCCACCAGACTTTCATCCCCAATCTTCCCTGTTGTGTATCCCTTCCCCACCAGACTTTCATCCCCAATCTTCCCTGTTGTGTATCCCCTCCCCACCAGACCTTCATCCCAATAATCCCTGTTATGTATCCCCTCCCCACCAGACCTTCATCCCAATAATCCCTGTTATGTATCCCCTCCCCACCAGACTTTCACCCCCAATCTTCCCTGTTGTGTATCCCCATCCCCACCAGACCTTCATCCCCAATCTTCCCTGTTGTGTATCCCCTCCCCACCAGACCTTCATCCCCAATAATCCCTGTTATGTATCCCCTCCCCACCAGACCTTCATCCCCAATAATCCCTGTTGTGTATTCCCACCCCACCAGACCTTCATCCCCAATCTTCCCTGTTGTGTATCCCCTCCCCACCAGACCTTCATCCCCAATAATCCCTGTTATGTATCCCCTCCCCACCAGACCTTCATCCCCAATAATCCCTGTTATGTATCCCCTCCCCACCAGACCTTCATCCCCAATAATCCCTGTTGTGTATCCCCTCCCCACCAGACCTTCATCCCCAATCTTCCCTGTTGTGTATCCCCATCCCCACCAGACCTTCATCCCCAATCTTCCCTGTTGTGTATCCCCTCCCCACCGGACCTTCATCCCCAATCTTCCCTGTTGTGTATCCCCACCCCCACCAGACCTTCATCCCCAATAATCCCTGTTATGTATCCCCTCCCCACCAGACCTTCATCCCCAATCTTCCCTGTTGTGTATCCCCACCCCTACCAGACCTTCATCCCCAATCTTCCCTGTTGTGTATCCCCATCCCAACCAGACCTTCATCCCCAATCTTCCCTGTTGTGTATCCCCACCCCCACCAGACCTTCATCCCCAATCTTCCCTGTTGTGTATCCCCACCCCTACCAGACCTTCATCCCCAATCTTCCCTGTTGTGTATCCCCATCCCAACCAGACCTTCATCCCCAATCTTCCCTGTTGTGTATCCCCTCCCCATCAGACCTTCATCCCCAATCTTCCCTGTTGTGTATCCCCATCCCCACCAGACCTTCATCCCCAATCTTCCCTGTTGTGTATCCCCTCCCCACCAGACCTTCATCCCCAATAATCCCTGTTGTGTATCCCCACCCCCATCAGACCTTCATCCCCAATCTTCCCTGTTGTGTATCCCCATCCCACCAGACCTTCATCCCCAATCTTCCCTGTTGTGTATTCCCACCCCACCAGACCTTCATCCCCAATCTTCCCTGTTGTGTATCCCCTCCCCACCAGACCTTCATCCCCAATCTTCCCTGTTGTGTATCCCCACCCCATCAGACCTTCATCCCCAATCTTCCCTGTTGTGTATCCCCATCCCACCAGACCTTCATCCCCAATCTTCCCTGTTGTGTATCCCCTCCCCACCAGACCTTCATCCCAATTATCCCTGTTATGTCTCCCCACCCCCACCAGACCTTCATCCCCAATAATCCCTGTTGTGTATCCCCTCCCCACCAGACCTTCATCCCAATAATCCCTGTTATGTATCCCCTCCCCACCAGACCTTCATCCCCAATCTTCCCTGTTGTGTATCCCCTCCCCACCAGACCTTCATCCCCAATCTTCCCTGTTGTGTATCCCCACCTCTGAGTAGTCTTGTCATTACTTTTTGGATGCCACAGTTAAAATAACAGACTGCACATTCGCCCACCGATCGAAAGATTGTTTCAACATTTGATTTAGTTTCATTTTCTTGGTTGGAGACATAATGAACTGCAAGTGCTGGACTCCAGGGCTGCTTGACTAACTCAGAGGAGGTGGCAGCATACGTGCAGGAAAACGGGCAGCCAACACGCATTCAGCCGGTCCAGCAAGCTCTCAGCTGACCTTCCCCATCCGGCGTGCAGAGGGTAAAGGAGAAGGCTTTTCATCACTTAGACAACTGAGATCGGGAAGGAAATCAAGTCTTTCCACTGCTGCTTACATCCAAAAGTTAGTTTAGACCCTATTTCAACAAAACAAATTCAACAGATACAATAAAGACAAGAACCTCTCCCTCACGAGTCATTCACCATATTCACTTACATGTGTGAGGAATTTGCTGTGTGTGACTTGTCAGGGTGTGATACGCAACAAAAGACAACTTTCAACAATTATAAAGAGAAACGAATTATATATAAATATAAATGCTCATCAAGTTTGAGGTTGAAAGATGGATATGGAATAAAATGTGTATAAATAAATGAATGCCAACATGTATTTGCAATGTAAACAACATTTTAACCTGGTTTAATGTGTCCACAGTGCAGTGTTGTGAAGGGAGTAATAGATGGGGGGTGGGAGGGTCTCACTAGAATGGTTGATTAGATGAACTGCCTGGGGAAAGAACCTATTCGTTTAATGAGTATCAATATTACAATAGTGTGAAGTTTTTGTTTGAGCTTTCCAGAGTATCAGCAAAACAGACTTCGGGAATGGGGGTAGCGCATCTGGTCCTGTCTACATCAAAGATGCTGAGCTGGGAGAGTAGAGAGCTTCAAATTCCCAGGACAGAACATCATCTGTTCTGGCCCAACCACATAGACAACATGGCCGAGAAAGCTCACCAATGCCTTGACTTCCTCCTGAGGCTATGGAAGGTTTATAGGTGCAGGAGCCTGAAGACACACACTCAACAATTCAGGAACAGCTTCTTCCCTTCTGCCATCTGATTTCTGAACGGACATTGAACCCACAAACACTACCTCATTACTTCTATTTTCTCTTTATGCACTACTTGTTTAATTTAACTTTTTAAATATATATACACACTTATTACTGTAATTTATAGTTTTTATTGTTATGTATTGCAATGTACTGCTGCTGCAAAACAACAAATTTCACAACATTTGCCAATAATATTGAACCTGATTCTGATTCAGAAATTTGGCATGTTCCCATCAGCGCTTGCCAATTTTCATTGATGTGTCATTGAAAACATTCTATCTGGATGCAGCTATCACAGCTTTGTACGGCAACTGCACGGCATGGAACCATAAAAACTGCAGAGAGCTGCGAACACAACAGGAACCAGACGCGGACTCTGTCTATATTTTTCACTACCTCAGTAAAACGGAGGAGCTCTCCCTCCTCCAATGGGCAATAGACAAAGTGCGAAAGCTTGAAGAGCCAGGCTCAATTACAGCTTCTGTTGCACGGTTGTTATTCACTGAGATACAGGATGGAACAGCACCTTCTGGCTCTTCGATCCACACCACCCAGCAACCACCCCCCAGCCCTCAAATTTAACCCTAGCCTAAACACAGGACAGGACAATTTACAATGACCAATTCATCTACCAACCGGTACATCTTGGGACTTTGGGAGGAAACTGGAGCACCCGGAGGAAATCCTCGTGGTCATGGGGAGAACGTGCCATCTCCTTATAGACAGCGGCAAGAATCAGACTAGTAACTGGTTCTCTATTACAAGATAGGCTCCTGATCTCACAGTTTACCTCATTGAGATCTTGCACCTTATTGCTCACCTGCACTGCCCTTTCTCTGTCGCTGTAACACTTTATTCTGCATTGTTACTTTTTTTTACCTTGTTCTAGTTCAATCCACTCTGTAATGATCTGATCTGTATGAACAGTATCCAAGACAAGCTTTTCACTGCATCTTGGTACACGTGACATTAAGAAAGCAGTTCCAATTCTAAACACTGGCATAGTGGTGTAGCTGTAGTGCAGAGTGTCACGGACATAACCCTGACCCTTGTACAAACCAGGATCCACTCTATCTACGCTCCCAGTGACCAGCAGAATCAAAGATCCCACCCAACCTGGACGTTCTCTTTTTCATCAGGCATGAGATACAGAAGCCTGAGAACATACACTGCCAGGCTCAAGGACAGCTTCTGTCCTGATGAACAAACACTAGGGTAACTCCGTAGGTTTGGCTACGTTCATGGAGAGGAATGAACAGTGATGTTTCGAATAGACTCCGATCCTACCATACTCAGGCTCTTGAATGGACATCTCCCGTGCTAATGATGAATCCCTCAGTTTACCTTTCATTTCATTTGTCTACCTGCTCTGCGATTCCTCTAAAACTGTAACACTAGCTGCTTTCCTTTTGTACCATGTAGATGTACAGTATTTATGTATGAAATGATCTGCTTTTTCAATCCATATGGCAATAATAAACCAACTACCAGTGAACTCAGCACTAGTGACCCAGGTTCAATTCTGACCTGCTGTCTGTGTGGAGTTTGCACATTCTCCCTGTGACCGAGTGTGTTTCCCCTGATGTTCTGGGTCTCTACACAGTAATCTGTAGTGGAGTCCAAATCAGTGGATGGGAGACAGAAAGCTTCCCCATCAAGTCTGGAATCAGGCAGGATTGCCCGTTCTTCCTGTGTTGTTTGTGCAGAAACCTTTGGTAAATCCATTAGGAGGATCTTGGGAGCAAGAGAATTGATGGAGCTGGGCAGTGGAGACACCCAGATCAAAGCCTCCCTGTACATCACTGCCTTCTGCTCAGACCCAGGAAGAGTGAGGCCATGCTCTTTGGCAACGGGTCAGACCAATCCTCTTCTTCCCATTGTCGAGTCTGATGACTTGAACATGCCGGGGATCTGGGTCAGATGAGCTTTTGAGGCAGGGTTAAAGGGGAACTGGAACGTATGATCAAGATTCCCTCCCAATGGCAGCAAGAGCCTGGAGACCAGGCCCAAGGTGCACCTGGATTTGCTGAACTTGACCCTGCTCCTCTGCTGAGGCAGTCACCTGACGATCCAAAATGGAGAATATCAGATGGGTTGTGATCCTCTAGTCCCAGACAAGGGGGTGTCCAGTCACCCTTATCTTGATAGCCACCTTTGGGTGAAGCTGCGTTAGGCTGTGTAAAACTGAAGTGTGCAAACACCGTGAGTCACCCCGTGCTGACATTCTTGATCTGAATGAAGGGTATGCAAGACAAGATTTTCACTCTATCTTAGTACAAGTGGCAATAATAAACCAATTCCAATATCAATATCAATCCTATCTGTCCCTGGCATTGTGAAGGATGGGCCTGCAACCTTCCATTCAGTTGGACCTTGTCTGCAGTGGTTATCCTAAGCTTCCAGTTCCAATTCATTCTGATTTCCGTACTGATTTGTCCATCCTTGACTTTCTCCATTGCCGTGCTGAGGCCCAATACGAACTAGAAGAACAGCAATTCATATTCCGCCTGGCTAGTCATTGAACTATGAACATTGAATTCTCCAGTTTCAGGTAAACCTCATCCCCTGTATTTGTTTGGTTCATTCTTCCTTTCTTTCTTCCTTCCCTCCGTCCTACCCTCTCTCCCCTCCTTCCCTTCCTTTCCTTCTTTCTCTCTCTCTCTTTCTTGCTCATCCTCCTCTAGTCTTGGCATTTCCCATTCTTGTTTCCTTCCCCACATCTACTTTCATCACTCACTTTGGTGCCCCTCCCATTCCTAGTTCTACCCACACAACTTTCCTACTGAGCACTGGTGACCTTTGTGTCCCAGTGATCTCCCTCTACCCCAACCCATCTTTGCTATTTTGAACTCTCCCCAGTCTGCCTCCACCTGCCTCTGTCTCCCAGCTCCATCTCTCCTCCCCCCCACCCCCCCACCACTACCTGGCTCCTTTGTCCATTGTCCTTCACCTTTCCTCAGTCCATCAATCTGCGATTCACCGTGCTCTCATCCCTCCTCTTCATACATTCCTACCCCTGCTCTACTCTCAGCCATGGTGCAGGTTTTTGATCTGTAACATTAACAATCCCTTCCTCCCTCAGACACTGCCTGACCTGCTGAGTTCCTCCTGCAGATAGTCCACATTCCAGCATCTGCAGTTTCTTATGTCTCCGTTTTGTTCACCTTCATTACTTTACAAAGGTCAGCTCTTCCTTTGACAATGGGAAGAAGGAATTCAGCTGTCTGTATTATGGATTGTTTATTTCAGACAGGAATTTATTATTCATTTAAGTCTGTTGCATTTACATTGTCCTTGTACGTGGTCAATGTTCAGACTGTAAAGAATTATGTGTTGAGCGCTTGATCTCCCATCAAGTTCAGAAGAGAAAAAAATAGGCCTGCATTGTTATATGTGCCAAAGTACTTTCCAGCCTAGAAAGTCTGTCCTAGTGTAGTCACTCTTGTAATCATGGAAACAAACAGCACTGACACAATGACTTTATTTTGCCAACTCTGCAGGCTCTTATATTTTGTTGCCTTTTTCCTCAGTGTGATCAATATTCCTCATTCAGTGACTGAGTTAGCCAGTCAACTGTGACCAACCAACTCCACTTTGCCTTTCAGAAGCATCCCTGTAATCCAGAAATTCATTGTGCCCCTACTGCCAAGTGCAGAGGCAGAGCCTGTGTCATCCTCGGAGCGAGAGTCGATGATACGGCAGTCACAAGGGGCAGAATGCCCTTTCCCTACTCTGAATGCTCATGTCCCTAGGGCCCCGTTTCCCCACGTGATGCATACTTCAGTAACAGGGTTGCTGTCCTCTCACATACGAGCGAGAGATTTAAAAAGGAGCCTTCACGGGCTTTTGACTTCTTCCATCTGTCTATCCGAATTGAGAGAAGCGCTATACACAAGTCGGGGTGAGAGATTCAAAAAGGAACATCTGTGGGCTTTTGGCTTTTTCTGGTGGCTCAGCTGAATCGTAATTATTAGCAAGGGCTAATAAAAATAAGGTAGGGACAAGTGGAGTGGACATTGTGTGAATGGGCCAGTGCTAGAGTGGGAAAGGCTTGACTCAACACGCTTGAGTCAGGTAAGTTTCTGCTAAGCATTTCTTCATTCTTCATCTGTTCGTTCATAGAGCAGTGAGGATGGCTCCAGGGCAGTGTTGTGTTCTTTGTGTGGGATGTGGGAATTCTAGGAGAGCTCTGGCCTCCCGGATAACCACCAGGTGCAGCTCATCAGATAACGTGTTGAGGAACTGGAGCTGCAACTCGATGACCTTCGGCTTATAGGGGAAACTGGGGAGCTGATAGATAGGAGCTACAGGGAGGCAGTCACCCCTAAGCTGCAGGAGAGGAAGAGGAAATGGACAGCCATTGAAGAGTACCCCTGTGGCTGTTCTCAATAATGAGCATGCTGCTTTCGATACTGGTGGGGCTGGGGGGGGTGACCTAGCAGGAGGAAGCTGCAGCAACTGCTAACGGGCCTAGTGCTGTGGCTCAGAAGGGAAGGGGAGGAGAGGACTGAAGTACAGATAGGGGATTCCTTAGTTAGAGGGGTGCGTAGACATGAGATTCTGTGGATGTCAGTCCTCACCTGTTTGATCTGTTACCTCCCGGGTGCCAGGATCAGGGATGTCTTGAGGCAGGCCCACGACATTCTAAAGGGGGAGGGTGAGCAGCCGGAAGTCTTGGTACATTTCGACATAAGTAGGAAAGGCAAGGAGGTCCTGAAGAGAGAATTTAGGGAGCTAGGTAGAAAGCTGAAAAACAGGGCCTCCAGTGTAGCAATCTCTGGATTGTTGCTTGTGCCACGTTCCAGTAGGATGATTTGACAGATGAACATGTGGCTCAGGGGACAAGGGTACCGATTTCTGGATCATTGGGATCTCTTCTGGGGAATGTACGACTTTTACAGAATTGATGGGTTACACCTGAACCTAGGGACCAATATCATTGCAGGCAGGTTTGCTAGAGCTGCTGGGGAGGATTTAAATGAATTTGGCGGGGGGGGGGGGGAGGGGTGGGAACCGGAGTGATAGGATTGACGATGGGCAGTAGGTATTTAACTAGATGCAGTGTGTACTGAGATTATCAGGAAGGATAGGCAGATGAAAGGGTAAAATTGCAGCCAATGGGAAGAGTTTCAGTGTAATATGGGGAAAATTTGAAAAGGGTGATGAATACAGGATTGAAGGTGTTATATTTAAATATACACAGTATTCAAAATAAGATAAATGATCTTGTAGAGATTGTAGAGAGTATGATGTGGACATCACTGAGTCATGGCTGAAAGAAGATCATAGTTGGGAGTGGAACACCCAAGGATACACATTGTATTGAAAGGCAGAGGATCTGGGGTGGTAAAAAATGAAATCAAATCCTTAGAAAGAGTTGACATAGGATCAGAAGATGTAGAATCCACGTGGATAAAGTTCAGAAGCTGCGAGGGTAAAAAGACCCTGATGGGAGTTGTATTCAAGCCACTGAGCTGTACCGAGGATATGGGCTACATATTACATACTGAGAGGAGAAAACACATGTCTGAAGCGCAACATTATGATAGTTATGGGACTATTTCAATATGCAGGTAGATTGGGAAAATTAGACTAATGCTGAATCCCCAAAGAATGCCCATGTGATGGCATTTTGTAGCAACTTGAGGTTGAGCCCAGTCGGGGAAAGGCTATTCCGGATCGAGTGTTGTGTATTGAACTGAATTTGATTAAGGACTTTAAGGTAAAGGAACCCTTAGGGTCACAGTGATCATAATATAATTGACTTCACTCAGCAATCTGAGAGGGAGAATTTAAAGTCAGATGTATCAGTATTACAGTGGAGTAAAGGCAATTACAGAGGCATGAGGGAGGAGCTGGCAAAGCTGACTGGAAGGGACACTAGCAGAGACGACAGAAGAACAGCAATGGCTGGAGTTTTGATGGTCCAAATGGCCTAATTCTCCACCTATCTCTTATGGTCTTATTGTCTCATAAACCTTCCAACATTTTATTTATCTTTTATTTAGAGTTAGAGCACAGAACAGGCCCTTCCAGCACAATGAGCTACACTGTCCTGCGCCCACCTGCTTAACCCTTGCCTAATCAGAGGACCATTTGCAATGGCTGATTAACCCACTAACCAGTATGTCTTTGGGAGGAAACCATAGCACCAGGAGGGTAACTATGCGGTCACAGGGAGAACATATAAGTTCCTTGCAGGCAGCGGCAGGAATTGAACTCTGAACTCTGATGCCCTGAGTTGTAATAGCGTCACACTAACCACAATGCTACAGTGATATGGGAAACTCCAGGGGAAGAGAAGACTCAGAGAGACCTTGGGTCTTCCTGTGGCTTTGGCAAAGTCCATCAGCTTTGGGACTTCACAACCACGTTGGCATTTGTTATTTTATCCAGCCCAAACCCTGCCCCCAGTACCTGCTTTCTCCCACAAGCCATGGACGTCCTGTGGAGAATCAGTCACCTCAGCCAACAGGACCTGCTGATGTCCTACAAACACCCTTCCTTGGTCCACACTGCTGGCTCTCTGGGCTTTTCAAACCTTTCTAAGTATCTCCCAGATTAAAATATTTAAATATGCATTTTTTGAAATTCAACTTTTATTTGGAATCCAAAGAACAACATCTTGAACTAAAAATCTGTTTACCCAGTGTAACTTTATTTAAAGCCCTATTGTTAATTTAATTTCGAAATAAACAAACCACGAACCACATTTTCCATCCAGTCACACTGTAGACTCAACAATGAATTCTCCAATTTCCGATCACTTGTTTTCTCTGTCTATGTCAGGGCAGCCAATTCTGCTGTAGCTCATCAGTTTGTGTTGTTATCTCAGACTGTTCTTCCCTCTCCATTAGCACAACTTCACCCGCTCTTTACAACACAACACACCTCCTGGTCATATGAGTGAATCTGCAGATGCTGGAAATAAATAAAAACACAAAATGCTGTCAGCAGGCCAGACAACATCTATGGGAGGAGGTAGTGATGACGTTTCGGGCCGAAACCCTTCATCAGCATCTCCAGTGCTGAGTTCTGCCAGCATTTTGTGTTCTTACACCTCCTGGTCATCCTTTGATTCCCCCTGGACAATGGCTCAAAGGCACATTTAATGTCAGAGAAATGTATACAATATACATCCTGAAATGCTTTCACTTTGCAACCATCCACAAAAACAGGAATGCCCCAAAGAATGAGCGACAGTTAAATGTTAGAACCCAAACTCCCCCCCAGCTCCCCCTCCTGTGTGTAAGGAGCAGTGACCAACAATCCCCCATCCCCCCCACTGGCCAAAAAAATGCAACCATCAGCTCCGCCACCGAGCACTCAAGTGTGAGCAAAGCAACAGCAAAGACTGTACAGACTTGCAGTTACCCCAAAGACTTCGCGTTTCACCCTGCATTCCACATACCGCGGGTTCGCTCTCTCTCCCTAATAAGGGAAGAAGGAGGTGTCTCCATTTTCCCAGCGAGCGGGAAGGCATAGCAAACAGTTCGTTGGTTTACAATGTTTAATGTCCGTTACGTCACTTTTCTCGAGCTCTGTGCCTGAAGATTGCAAAGATCCCGGGTTCCCAGGCACACAGCAGATGTTCGGACTCCCCCGACGACACACGAGTCTCTCCTGTCGTGACACTGACCCTCGATCCGCCCGTCTCCAGAGCCCAGAGATCCCAGGCTTCTAAATTCGAGCCGGACTCTTAGGCCGAACCATGGCCAGTTATGGAACCCCAAGAGTGGGTCCCATTCCTGCAAAGAACCGTAGTCAGGGGGAATGATTCCCACAGCAACAGTGGCCTCACCCTAGCACAGATATCCATCTTTTCTGCATTTCCTACTTTCAACTTCTCTCACAGTTTTCAACCTGAAATGTTATCTATTTATCCTTCTACAGATGTTGCCTGACCTGCTGAGTGTTTTTAGCATTTCTGGTGTTTGCTTTAGACTACATTTTTATCTAGCTTGACAAGCCTATTTAAGCCATTGACATTGCGCCACCAGATCTGTGCCCCAAACCCTGAGCTCGGGACACTCCAAGCCTGCCTTCAGTCTCAATGTGAGTGCAAAATTGGAGGGAGGAGTCAGCAGAGCCCTCCAGGCCTGCAGTGTAATCTGTTTCTCTGGGTAATCCAGGAGTGTGCTGAATCTCACCTGAAGCTCCTTTCAGAATGGCTGTCAAAACAGACTCCTTTAAGATCAAACACTTCATTCTAAAACAATGAAGTCACTCACCTTGCATGTTTAATCTTTAAAGTGCAGTGTATCGAGCTATGCCTGAGCTCTCATTCTCCAGATGCAGCTGAGGGTTAACACTATTCTCAGAGGAAGGAGAATTCACTCCATCAGATTATCTCTGTTGAAATAGAAGGTGATGGTTGTGTGGTTCGGTTGGAAGGGTTGTGCAGCTTGAGAACCTGAGTTGATATTTATAGAAACAGTAATTACCCTGGAGTGCCTCAGTTCAATCTTATGTTGATTCAATTTCATCACTCCAGCCAGCTCAGTATTCTTTACGCTGTTCTTTGTGGCTCTCCAAGCAAGGGCTAAGGATCAATATGAAGTGAAGAATCTTTGCAAAGTTCTGGGATAAACTTAAGTGTGACTTTGTGCTGCCCCTGCCCTGTGGGTCCACTCCTGAGATTGCTGTCTCTCTCCCAGATGGCTGAGTGTGGTCCACACTGTACACTAGAAGTCTTCTCTACACTTCAATTACCCTGGCATGTTCTTCCTAGCCGACCCTTCACTGCGGGATCTGGCTGTATAGTCTCCCTGGTACATTTCCTTCCTCGTTCAGGAAGCTTCCTTTAAAAATACTAAACAATTGTGAAACCTGTTGAGATGCATGTGTTGTCCTCTACTCCGAACCCTCCTGGAGGAACAACAATGTGTATAGTTTCCATGTTTGCTAATGATAATAAAAACAGGTGAAAGGATATGTTGTTATAAGGACGCTGTGATTCTGCAGTGGGATATAGATAGAGTAAATGAGTGGGCAGAATACTGACACACTGGTTTTAAGA
Source organism: Hemitrygon akajei (assembly GCF_048418815.1). Classification (NCBI taxonomy): domain Eukaryota; kingdom Metazoa; phylum Chordata; class Chondrichthyes; order Myliobatiformes; family Dasyatidae; genus Hemitrygon; species Hemitrygon akajei. The sequence goes on from NC_133131.1 coordinate 50,637,410, forward strand.
GGGAAGGGAAGTGTGAGGTTATGCACTTGTGTATGAGAAATCAAAATATTTATAAAGGAACTGGAGAGTGAAGTTTAGAGGGATCTGGGTGTTCCCGTACATGACTCACACAAAGTTAACAGGCAGGTTGTTATGAAGACAAATGGCGTTTTAGTCTTTCTTGCAAACGAGTTTGGAGGAGTAGCACAGAGGAGACGTTGAGTCCAGTATGGATCAGTCAGGATTTACATTGAATAGTGGGGTAGGATTGATGGGCCGAGTGGCATATTCCTGCTTTTATTTTCTTATGTTCTGCAGTGCTGGAAAGTGCATGCCTTTTGAAATTGTGTCTAGTTCTGCCTTCTTTCCTTTGCTACCCTGGGATTTTCTGATGGCCCATTCACCAGTCCATAGCCAAGAACTGAACACTGTGTTGCCAATCCAGCCCTTCCCATCTCACAGCCCTCTCACTGACCTTCTCTGACCAAGGACTCATCCCCAATGACCTTCACTGACCATGGACTCACCCCCCACTGACCTACACTGACCATGGACTCACCCCCCACTGACCTTCTCTGACCATGGACCCACCCCCACTGACCTTCTCTGACTATGGACTCACCCCCCACTGACCTTCTTTGACCAAGGACACATCCCCACTGACCTTCTCTGACCAAGGACTCATCCCCCCCGGCCTTCTCTGACCATGGACTGACCACCACTGACCTGCTCTGACCATGGACCCACCCCCAATGACCTTCTCTGACCAAGAACCCACCCCCAATGACCTTCTCTGACCATGGACTGACCCCCACAGACCTTCTCTGACCATGGACTGACCCCCACTGACCTTCTCTGACCAAGGACTGACCACCACTGACCTTCTCTGACCATGGACCCACCCCCACTGACCTTCTCTGACCAAGGACTGACCACCACTGACCTTCTCTGACCATGGACCCACCCCCACTGACCTTCTCTGACCAAGGACCCATCCCCACTGACCTTCTCTGACCATGGACTGACCACCACTGACCTTCTCTGACCATGGACTCACCCCCACTGACCTACTCTGACCATGGACTCACCCCCCACTGACCTTCTCTGACCATGGACCCACCCCCACTGACCTTCTCTGACCATGGACTGACCACCACTGACCTTCTCTGACCAAGGACTCATCCCCACTGACCTTCTCTGACCATGGACTGACCACCACTGACCTTCTCTGACCAAGGAATCACCCCCCACTGACCTTCTCTGACCATGGACTGACCACCACTGACCTTCTCTGACCAAGGACTCACCCCCCACTGACCTTCTCTGACCAAGGACTCACCCCCACTGACCTTCTCTGACCAAGGACTCATCCCCACTGACCTTCTCTGACCATGGACTCACCTCCACTGACCTTCTCTGACCAAGGACTCACCCCCCACTGACCTTCTCTGACCATGGACTGACCACCACTGACCTTCTCTGACCAAGGACTCACCCCCACTGACCTGCTCTGACCATGGACCCCCCCCCCCCCGGCCTTCGCTGACCATGGACTCATCCCCCAATGACCTTCTCTGACCAAGAACCCACCCCCAATGACCTTCTCTGACCATGGACTGACCCCCACTGAACTTCTCTGACCATGGACCCACCCCTATTGACCTTCTCTGACCAAGGACTCACCCCCCACTGAACTTCTCTGACCATGGACCCACCCCTATTGACCTTCTCTGACCAAGGACTCACCCCCCCACTGAACTTCTCTGACCATGGACCCACCCCTATTGACCTTCTCTGACCAAGGACTCACCCCCCACTGACCTCTGACCATGGACTGACCCCCACTGACCTTCTCTGACCATGGACCCACCCCCACTGACCTTCTCTGACCAAGGACTCACCCCCATTGACCTTCTCTGACCATGGTCCCACCCCCACTGACCTTCTCTGACCATGGACTGACCACCACTGACCTTCTCTGACCATGGTCCCACCCCCACTGACCTTCTCTGACCAAGGACTCACCCCACACTGACCTTCTCTGACCATGGACTGACCACCACTGACCTTCTCTGACCATGGTCCCACCCCCACTGACCTTCTCTGACCAAGGACTCATCCCCACTGACCTTCTCTGACCATGGACTGATGGACTCACCCCCCACTGACCTCTGACCATGGACCCCCCCCCGGCCTTCTCTGACCATGGACTCACCCACTGACCTGCTCTGACCATGGACCCACCCCCAATGACCTTCTCTGACCAAGAACCCACCCCCAATGACCTTCTCTGACCTTGGACTGACCCCCACAGACCTTCTCTGACCATGGACTCACCCCCACTGACCTTCTCTGACCAAGGACTCACCCCCATTGACCTTCTCTGACCATGGACCCACCCCCACTGACCTTCTCTGACCAAGGACTCACCCCACACTGACCTTCTCTGACCATGGACTGACCACCACTGACCTTCTCTGACCATGGTCCCACCCCCACTGACCTTCTCTGACCAAGGACTCATCCCCACTGACCTTCTCTGACCATGGACTGATGGACTGACCACCACTGACCTTCTCTGACCATGGACCCCCCCCACCCCCCGGCCTTCTCTGACCATGGACTCATCCCCCACTGACCTGCTCTGACCATGGACCCACCCCCAATGACCTTCTCTGACCAAGAACCCACCCCCAATGACCTTCTCTGACCATGGACTGACCCCCACAGACCTTCTCTGACCATGGACTCACCCCCACTGACCTTCTCTGACCAAGGACTCACCACCCCACTGAACTTCTCTGACCATGGACCCACCCCTATTGACCTTCTCTGACCAAGGACTCACCCCCCACTGACCTTCTCTGACCATGGACTGACCCCTACTGACCTTCTCTGACCATGGACCCACCCCCACTGACCTTCTCTGACCAAGGACTCACCCCCATTGACCTTCTCTGACCATGGTCCCACCCCCACTGACCTTCTCTGACCAAGGACTCACCCCACACTGACCTTCTCTGACCATGGACTGACCACCACTGACCTTCTCTGACCATGGTCCCACCCCCACTGACCTTCTCTGACCATAGACTCACCTCCACTGACCTTCTCTGACCATGGTCCCACCCCCTCTGACCATGGACTGACCACCACTGACCTTCTCTGACCATGGTCCCACCCCCACTGACCTTCTCTGACCATGGTCCCACCCCCAATGACCTTCTCTGACCAAGGACTCACCCCCCACTGACCTTCATTGACCAGGGTCCCACCTCCACTGACCTTCTCTGACCATGGTCCCACCCCCAATGACCTTCTCTGACCAAGGACTCACCCCCCACTGACCTTCTCTGACCAAGGACTCACCCCCATTGACTTTCTCTGACCCTGGTCCCACCCCCACTGACTTTCTCTGACCAAGGACCCACCCCCACTGACCTTCTCTGACCATAGACTCACCTCCACTGACCTTCTCTGACCATGGTCCCACCCCCTCTGACCATGGACTGACCACCACTGACTTTCTCTGACCAAGGACTCACCCCCACTGACCTTCTCTGACCATGGACTGACCCCCACTGACCTTCACTGACCAGGGTCCCACCTCCACTGACCTTTTCTGACCATGGACTGACCTCCATTGACCTTCTCTGACCATGGTCCCACCCCCACTGACCTTCTCTGACCAAGGACTCACCCCCATTGACCTTCTCTGACCATGGTCCCACCCCCACTGACCTTCTCTGACCAAGGACTCACCCCACACTGACCTTCTCTGACCATGGACTGACCACCACTGACCTTCTCTGACCATGGTCCCACCCCCACTGACCTTCTCTGACCATAGACTCACCTCCACTGACCTTCTCTGACCATGGTCCCACCCCCTCTGACCATGGACTGACCACCACTGACCTTCTCTGACCATGGTCCCACCCCCACTGACCTTCTCTGACCATGGACTGACCCCCACTGACCTTCATTGACCAGGGTCCCACCTCCACTGACCTTCTCTGACCATGGTCCCACCCCCAATGACCTTCTCTGACCAAGCACTCACTCCCCACTGACCTTCTCTGACCAAGGACTCACCCCCATTGACTTTCTCTGACCCTGGTCCCACCCCCACTGACTTTCTCTGACCAAGAACCCACCCCCACTGACCTTCTCTGACCATAGACTCACCTCCACTGACCTTCTCTGACCATGGTCCCACCCCCTCTGACCATGGACTGACCACCACTGACCTTCTCTGACCAAGGACTCACCCCCACTGACCTTCTCTGACCATGGACTGACCCCCACTGACCTTCACTGACCAGGGTCCCACCTCCACTGACCTTTTCTGACCATGGACTGACCCCCACTGACCTTCTTTGACCAAGGACTCACCCCCACTGACCTTCTCTGACCAAGGACTCACCCCCACTGACCTTCTCTGACCATGGACTGACCCCCACTGACCTTCACTGACCAGGGTCCCACCTCCACTGACCTTTTCTGACCATGGACTGACCCCCACTGACCATCTCTGATCAGGGATTTTGTCACTGGCATGTCTCATGAAATTTGTTAACTTATTATCGTATTATTATGGTGTTTAGTAGTTTTCTTTGCTGACCAACAGGTACACTCGGAATCACCAGTGCCTTTTTAAACCTGAAGGATCTCAGCAGGTCGCAGCATCTACGGAAGTGAATCCATGTTTTGGGCTGTGACTCTTCTTCAGGACTGGAAAGGAAGGGGGAAAGCTCCAGAATAGAAAGGTGGGGGTGAGGGAAAGGATAGTTAGAAGGTGAGAGGTGAAGCCAGGTGGATGGGAAAGGTAAAGGCTGGAGAGGAAGGAGTCTGAAAGGAGAGGAGAGTGGACGTTGGGAGAAAGGATATGTACAAAATTAAGGGAGGGAAGTTTAGGGGAGACATCAGGGGTAAGTTTTTACACAGAGCGTTGTGAGTGCCTGGAATGACTTGCCAGGGATGGTGGTGGAGGCTAAAACATTAGGGATATTTAAGAGCCTCTTGGACAGGCGTGTGGATGAAAGAAAAATAGAGGGTTATGTGGTAGTGTGGGTTTAGTACTTTTTTTAGGGATTATATGGGTCAGCACAACATGGAGGGCTGAAGGACCTGTACTGTGCTGTAGTGTTCTATGGTTCTATGGAAAGCAGGAAGGGACCCAGAGGGAGGTAATAGGCAGGTGAGGAGAGGTAAGAGGCCAGAGTAGGGAATAGGGGAAGGGGAGGGGGAGGGAAATTTTTCTTTCAAGCTTATTGATAACTCTCCTTTATCAGGTGACAGAACTGAACACAAAACTCCCAATTTGGCTCATCCACATCTTACACAACTTCAACATGTAGAACAAAGGGATCTAGGAATACAGAAACAAAATTCCCTAAAAGTGGCATCACAGGTAGATAGGGTAGTAAAGAGAGCTTTTGGCACATTGGCCTTTATAACTCAAAGTATTGAGTATAAAGATTGAAATGTTATGGTGAGGTTGTATAAAGACATTAGTGAGGCCAAATTTGGAGTATCTTGTGCAGTTTTGGTCACCAAATTACAGGAAGGATATTAATAAGGTTGAAAGAGTGCAGAGAAGGTTTACAAGGATGTTGCTGGGACTTGAGAAACTGAGTTACAGAGAAAGGTTGAATAGGTTAGGACTTTATTGCCTGGAGCGTAGAGGAATGAGGGGAGATTTGATAGAGGTGTATAAAAATATGATGGGTATAGATAGTGAATGCAAGCAGGCTTTTTCCACTGAGGCCAGGGGAGAAAAAAAACAGAGGTCATGGGTTAAGGGTGAAAAGAGAAAAGTTTAAAGGGAACATTAGGGGAGCTTCTTCACACAGAGAGTGGTGGGAGTGTGGAATGAGCTGCCAGTTGAAGTGGTGAATGCAGGCTCACTTTTAACATTTAAGAAAAACTTTGACAGGTACATGGATGAAAGGTGTATGGAGGGATATGGGCCAGGTGCAGGTCAGTGGGACTAGGCAGAAAAATGGTTCAGCACAGCCAAGAAGGGCCAAAAGGCCTGTTTCTGTGCTGTAATGTTCTATGGTTCTAAGCATCACATTCCCAATCGTGTATTCGATATGTGATTCATGAAGGCCAATGTGCCCAAAGCTCTGTTGTGACCATGTCCACTTGTGACGCCACTCTCAATGACTGATGGATCTGTATCCCAAGGTCTCTCTATTCCACTACAGTACCCTATGATTCTCTGTCGTAGCCCTACCCTGGCATGTCCTCCCAAAGTGCAACACCTCACTTTATCTGCATTAACTTCCATCGGCTATTTTCTAGCCTATTTTTCCAACCAGCCAGTGGCTGAAGCAGCAGCTTTCGAAAGACAGTTGAATAGCAATTATTTGAGGTTGCAGGCAAAAGAAGGAGGAGAACTTGAATGGACAGAATGGTTTGCATAACCTGCACTGAATGGTGTTTTTAATAGTCAAACAAATACTGAGGTCAAGAATTGAAAGATGAAAAGACTCTGCAACCCTAATAGGTGGATGTGAAAGGGAAGGCACTCCAGCAGTCAAGGTCGACTATGGATGTTGCGTCCCAGCTGTCTACGTGATATGCAAGCCAGGGCTGTACGATATGGAGAGCAAGCCATTGTCTATGTAGCAGGCTCCCCTCTCCACACAGCTGACGAACCCAAAGGAACGACACAGACTGATACAGCTTGGCACCAGCGGCCAGTCAGCGTGGAACTCAGTGTAGGACCACCTTAGGGATTACAGCTCTGGATTGTTCCCTGGGGTTTACTCCATGAGTGGGTGTGGGTGCCAGGTGGCAGAGGTGCCAACTCCTAGCCGAGCTGCCAACCATGGCTGATGAGTCCCATCTTTCTGAAGCGACTGGTTTTAAGGCACCAGTAACCCACCTTTCCCCTTCTCCTGTGAGTAGAGATGGATCTGCTATGCTTAGTAGCTAAGCCACACACAAAGCCCAGGTGCTGATCTTGGTTGTCAGAGGCTGTTTGAGGCGTACACTATTGGGAGTATGTAACAGTAGTGAGAGCTTATCCCCACTACCACCCATACCACTACTATGACAACCTTAAGGAACGGGATACGAAATTGGAGATGGATCGGGTATACGGCATTGTCCTGAACCGTACTTAGCAGGGCATTGCTTCCTGCTGTTTGTGGGGGCTCGCTGAGACCAATATGGTTGGCATAGACTGACTGTCGAACAGCCCTGCAGCAGTCTGCCTGGACTGGGTTGTCAGGCTCCAGCAACTTCATCGTGTTTTTCCTTGCTATACATCGACGGAGGTTCCTGTGTTCAGAACAGGATGTATGACCGTGTGGACTTTATTAACGTGGTGGAGCACTGGGTTATTCCATAGATAGTGTTGAATCTAGTCAGTTTACCTTCAGGATCCAGCGTTAACTACAAGCAGATCCTGATATAAGATTTCATTCTCAGAAGGTACTGTAAAGCTGATACATATTGTCTATCCTGAGTTGCCCTTAAGAAGGAGATGGTGAGGGACTGTCTTGAATAGCAGACGCCAGCAGTGCAGTCCAAAATCCCAGCTCAACAATAATGAAGGTATCATGATGTATGCCTCGTCCGTGTCTTGAGGGGATTTGGAGCTCCTGCTGTTCCCTCACATCTGGAAAGCCAAGGTCTGGTTGGGGATAGTCAGCACAACTTTACACGTGGGAAATAGTGCCTCACAAATCTGGCTGAGCTTTTTGAAGTGGTTTGACGAAGTCAGTGCAGTAGACATTGTTTACGTTGTCTTTAGCAAGGCCTTTGATAAGGACCTGCAAGGAAAGTTAGATCCAGGGTGAACTAGCCAACTGGATACAAAATTGGTGTGACTCGAGGAGTTAAAGGGAAGTAGTGGAGAATTTTTATTCTGATTGTGACCAGTGGTGTGTTACAGATTTGGTGCTGGGTGTTTGGTTTTTTTGTCATCATGATTAGTAAGTTTCCCGATGATACTAAATTTGGTTGTATAGTGGACAGTGAGGAAGGTTACATCTGGATAATACCCTAGATCAGCTGAAGAAGTGGGCCAAGGAATGGCAGATAGTATTTACTTCATAGAAATGTGAGGTGTGTAAGAGTTTTATTGGAACACAACTTCCACATAACCCAATACTATTTTTACTAGGTGATATTGAAGGGATAAAACCAAAACCCAAATTGAATAGATATCAGAAAGAATTCATAAAAATTGCATTGGCAGTAGCCAAAAAGGCTATTGCAGTTACTTGGAAATCGGATTCATACTTAAGTATAGATCGTTGGAAGAATGAAATCTTTAGCTGTATTCCACTTGAAAAAATTACTTATAATTTAAGAGATAAATATGAAACATCTCTGAAAATTTGGCACCCTTATTTACAAAAGATAGGACTAAATATATAGGTGCTCCGAAGATAAAATTACTGGTTATTTGGGGAAAGAAACAAATATATATATTAAAGCTATTATGAACTCCATGGAGCATGTGGAGATCTTCCGATATCCAGGCATTCTTTCTTTCTTTCTTTTTTTTTCTTTCTTTCTATAGGGATATGTTAGGGGGAAGGGGTTAAGGGGAGGGGGGAAGGGCTGATATATTTTTTTCTTTTCTTCTGTAATCATTGAAAACTCAATAAAAAAAATTTTTAAAAAAGAAATGTGAGGTGTTGCATTTTGCAAAGTTAAACCAGGGCAGGATCTATGCAGTAAACAGTAGGATCCCTGGGAGTGTTGTAGACAGTGAGACCTACATGTACAACTACATAGTTCCTGAACGTAGTGATGCAGATCAACAGGTTGGCAAAGAAGGCATATGAAATATTTGCCTAAGTTGAGCAGAGCATTGAGCGAAGGATCTGGACATCGTTTTATAACTGTACAAGGCGTTGCTGAAACCACATTTGGAGTATTGTGTCCTGTTGTTCCGTGGAGCATTGTATTTCTGCTAAGGAAGGATGCTGGTAAGCTGGAAAGGACACAGAAGAGATTCATGAGTATGCTACCAGCATTGCAGGGCTTGTGTTATATGCAGAGGCTGGACAGGCTGAGACAGTTTTTTTTCTGGAGAGTGAAGGAAGTAGGGGGTTGTCCTTATACAAAATCACAACATGCAGAGATAAAGTGGGTGATAACTGTCTTTTTTCCAGGCTAGGGGAGCCTAAGACTAGAGAGCACAGGTTAAGGTGAGAAGGGAAATATTTTCATGCAGAGTATGGAGGGTATATGATATGAGCTGCGGACAAAGTGGTAGGGAACGGGTACAAATGCAATGGTTAAAAGGCATTTTGACAGGTACATGGATAGAGAAAGGTTTAAAAGGATATGGGCTAAATGGGACTAGCTTAGACAACTCGGTCTGCATGGATGCATTGGGTGAAAGGTCTGTTTCAGTGCTGTATAAATCTATGGCTCTTTGCTACTAACCTTGACACTACACTTATTACTGACACTGGATATGACTCACAGTTCTTCCTGGCCAGGGCTGCCGTAAACTCCAGAAATGGAGACACTCAGTACTTCATACAGCATTTGTGGAAAGAAAAACAGACCCTTCTCCTGCCTGAAACATTTACTGCCTTCCTCACTCCACAAATTAAACATGAACTGCTGAGTGGATCTGGAATTTTATCACTCTTATTTCAGGCTTTCAGCATCTGCAGCTTTTGTTTTATTTCCTGCTCAGGTACCATTCAGAGTTGACGTCTTATCTCCTGGTGAAGAACACAACTTCGACTATAATATATTCTGTGATGGTCATGTAATGGAACTCAGTTTAGGTTTTGCCCTTGATATAACCTTCACAAGGACTAACGCATATTCATAGCGTAAATTGCTTGGGCAGGAATATTTTTGCACAACAACCCCAGTTATGCCTAATATTCACCGTAATGAATCATGAAATGAGATTAGAAGGCTGTGTAATTTTGTCATAACATTTGTTCAATTTTTCACCTTTGAAGCTGTGGCTGTAATTTTATCACCAAAAAGGCTTTTGAGGCCCTTAAGAGATTTATTGGTGGGTTCAATTAAAAGGGAAATTAATGTAATTTCATAGAGAAATTCCAGGAATCTTGCCAGATCCAGCTTTAAAAGGGATAAATTTAAACCTGAAATGCTTGTATCAATAGTTACTGTAACTCAGTACAAAGCTGGGGAAAGGGAATTATCCTTTGATAACATTCTTCTATTCCTTTCCTTCTCCAATATCATATATTTTGCATCTGGTCCAGAAAAGACTAATTTAAATTCATTCCATCGAACTTCAGGAGACATAGAGCAGAAGAATTTATAGTTTCCTACATTGCTCTTATAAACAAAAACATACTGGACAGTAAATTTCAAAAGGGAGACTGTGACCAAACACTTTCCATTCTTTGAAGAGGTAATCAAGGAGCTGGACAGGGGCAATATAGTAGATGTAATATATCTGCATTTCCAAACAGATAATTACAGTGCAGAACTGACAGATCATAGAATCATTGAACAGTATAGCCCAGTACAAAACCTCTGGCCCACAATGTGCTGACCTTTTAACCTACTCCAATCTCAATCTAACTCTTCCCACCCATGTAGCTCTCAGTTTTTCTTTCATCCATGTGCCTATCTAAGATTCTCTTCAATGTCCCTAATGTACCTGCTTCTACCACCACCTCTGGCAATCACTCTCTGTGTACAAATAAAAACTGCCTCTGAAATGCCCCTATACTTTTCTCCCAGCACCTTAAAATCATGCCTTCTTGTATTAGCTACTTCTGTCCTGTAAAAAAGTCTCAGGACGTCCATGATTAATGTCTCTTATCATCTTGTACACCTCCATCTAGTCACCTCTCATCCTCTTTTGTTCCAAAGAAAAAAGTTCTAGCTCGCTCAACCCACCCTCGTCAGGTATGCTTTCTAATCCAGGCATCTTGCTGGCAAATCTCCTCTGCACACTCTTTGAAGCTCCCTCTATAATGAGCTCTTTCCTATAATGAGTTCCAGAATTGAACAATCAGGTCTAACCAGGATTTTGTACAGCTGCAACATTTCCACTTCCACTACCTCAACCACCTTTCCAATTCCTCTTCTAAGTCATTTATAAAATAAAACTCGAAAGAACAGGGGTCTCAGAACAGATCCCTGCAGAACACCACTGGTCACCGCCCTTCAGGCCAAATAAACTTTGCTTACTATCACCATCTGCCTTCTGTGGGCAAGCCAACTCTGAATCCATGCAGCCAAGTTTCCCTGTATTCCAGGCCTCCTGACTTTCCGAATGAGCCTTCCCTAGGGAACATTGTCAAATGCTTTACTAAAAATCCACATACACTACATCCACTGCTCGGTCTTCATCGATATGTTTTACTACTTTCTCAAAGAATTCAATCACGCTTATAAGGCACGACTTGCTCCTCATAAAACCATGCTGACTATCCTTAATCAGATTATGCTTCTTAAAGTTGATAATAAGGAAGGCAAAAGCAATGTTAGCATTTATTTTGAGAGGACTAGAATACAAAGCAAGGATGTAATGATGAAGCTTTATAGGGTATTGTTCAGACCACACGGAGCATTGTGAGTAGATTTGGACCCCTTATCTAAGAAAAGCTGTGCTAGTATTGGAGAGGGTCTAGAGGAGGTTCACAAGAATGAACCCAGGAATGAAAGGGTTAACATTTGAAGAGCATTCGATGGCTCTCAGCTTCTACTTGCTGGAGTTTAAAAGAATAAGAGAGGTTCTCACTGAATTCTATCAAATATTGAAAAGCCTAGGTAAAGTGGATGTGGAGAGGAATGTTTCCTATAGTGAAAGAGTCTAGGACCAGAGGCCACAGCCTCAGAATAGAAGGACATCCCTTTAGAACAGAGATGAGGAAAGATTTCTTTAGCCAGAGAGTGGCGAATCTGTGGAATTTCATATAACCATTCATTGCCACAAATGGCTGTGCAGGCCAGTTCATTAGGTATATTTAAGGCAGAGGTTGATTAGTTCTTGATTAACCAGGGCGTTAAAGGTTATGAGGAGAAGGCAGGAAAATGCAGGAAAATGGGGTTGAGAGGGGTAATAGAACAGCCTTGATATATTAGCAGATCAGGCTCAATGGCCGAATGGCCTAATTCTGCTCCTATGTCTTAAGGTCTTATGGTATTCAGATGGCAGAGAAGTACCAAAGGGGCCACTGCTGGGAACATTCTTGTACAAGGAATTATTCAAAAACATTAGAAACAAAACTTTAAGTTTTATATTTCCGGTGACATCAAGTTTAGAAGTGAGATACTATCTAATATTGGACTGCAATAAATTTTGTGATGACATTATTATATTTGGCAAATGAATTTCAACATATGTAGTTAAGAGTGAAATAATAAATTTCCATTAAGAACAAGAATCTCTCATATTACTTTGGGAAAATATAAACATGCTGGAGGAGCAAAAAGCTCTGGAAAAGCACAAATCAGAACTGAGATGTGCGGCAGACTGCACTCATATTTACGTTCAGAGGACAGACCTGGAAAATAAAGTTATGCTGACCAAATCAAGCTTTGATTTTTCTAATGGTGACACGAGGAAAGGCAGGAATGTGGAGCAACATACGAGATGTTGGCAGAACTCAGCAGGTTGGGCAGAATCTGTGGAGTGACAGTCAATATTTTGGGTTGAGAACCATCATCTGGACCAGCCCCACTTTGGAATTACTGTGTGTGGGTCTGGATGTTTATAAAATTATAAACTTTATAAAATTTATTGTCAGTTCCTCCAGTTGAACTCTGTCTTTCTGTGTGTTTTCCCCCCAGCTGTCAGTCTGTGGTTTTGTATTGCCATGTGCTCCTGTCCCCGCTCCTGCTCTACTCCGGCCCCTGTATCACTGAGTACTCCGTCTCTCGTCTGTTTCTCATTATTACCTGTATTGCTGCCGCCTGTGTCTCATTGTGCTCCACCTATCATCTGCCTCTCTGTTTATTGCTCAGAGTATTTCAGTCCTGTGCTATATATGACCTACCACACACAAAGCCACACTGACGATCCCTAATCAGTCCACATCTATCCAAATACTCATAAATCTCATCCCTTAGAAGACCTTCCTATAATTTTCCCACTACTGATGTAAGGCTCACTGGTCTATAATTTCCTGGTTTAATTTTAGAAACTTTCAGAACAACATTAGCTATTCTCCAACACGCACAAAATACTGGAGGAGCTCAGCAGGCCATGCAGCATCTATGTGTACAATGTACTGTGTATGTTAATCAAAATGGCTTCTTTGTTTTGTTAAGAGTAGGAATGCTTCTTTGTATAAGTGCTTTCTCTCGCAGTTGTTTAGCTTTAGACTTGCTGATATCGGGATTTTATTCATTTGTTAACCAATGGGGAATGTTATTTTGTTTTATGGGTCTGGGAGCGGGGGTTTCGCGGTCTTTTCAGGGGAGTCGAGAAGAAGACGCCGAGGAAGGTGGACGTGCGCTGCACTGCTCGGTTGACCACCGGGGTGGTCCCAGGTGCGAGGACGTGGAGGTCGGAGGAAAGTGACGAGGGGTCGAATGGTTCGATGGTTGAGCTCCAACGATGTGCACTAAACTGACTGAACTCTGATAAGTTGGCGCCTTTTACTTTATTTTCTTTTCCTTCATATATACTGTATTGCATAGTTCTCTTTTAGTTTTAGTAAAATCTTTAAAGTGTATCCCATAACGGTATCTGGTGTGAGTTTGATATTGTGTGTGTACGTGCGGCATAAACTTGATTCTCACAGCACCTGCGTGTACGGGAGGTGGGGTTGGTGAGTGGCTGGATCTCCTTTTCCCCTAGACATATACCAGCCTGTTGGGTAAGTGTTACATATGGAAAAGAGTAAACAGTTGGTGTTTTTGGCCGAGATCCTTCATCAGGACTGGAGAAAAAAGATGGGAAGTCAAAGTAAGAAGGTGGGGGTAGAGGAGGAAGAAATACAAGGTGATAGGTGAAACTGGGAGGGGGATGGGTGAAGTAAAGAGCTGGGAAGTTGATTGGTGAAAGAGATAAAGGGCTGGAGAAGAAGGAGCTGATAGGAGAGGACAGTTGGCCATGGATGAAAGGGAAAAGGGGAGGAGCACCAGTGGGAGGTGATGGGCAGGTAAGGAGATAAGGTGAGAGAGGGGAAAATGAATGGGGAATGGTGAAGTGGGGGGCCATTACCAGAAGGTTGAGAAATTGAAGTTCATGCCATCAGGTTGGAGGCTACCCAGAAAGAATATAAGGTGCTGTTCCTCCAACCTGAGTGTGGCTTCTAGAGGAGGCCATGGACTGACATGTTGTAATGGGAATGGGAAATAGGATTAAAATGGGTGGTCACTGGCAGATGGAGCGTAGGTGCTCGGTAAAGTGGTCTCCCAATCTACATCGGGTCTCACCGGGAGGCCACACCGGGAGCACTGAATGCAGTAGATGACCCCAACAGACTCACAGGTGAAGTGTCACCTCACCTGGAAGGCCCTGAATAGCAGGTGTAGCACTTGTTCCGCTTGCAAGGATAAGTACCAAGAGGAGATTGGTGGGGAGGGACGAATGGACAAGGGAGTCATGTAGGGAGTGATCCCTGCGGAAAGCAGGAAGTGGGAGAGGGGAAGATGTGGTTGGTGGTGAGATTCCATTGGAGATGGTGGAAGTCACAAAGAATTATGTCCTGGACCAGAGGTTGGTGGGGTGGCGGGAGGATGGGGTGAGAGCAGATTAGCATGAAATGGAAGAGATGCAGGTAAGGGGAGTGTTGATGGTGGAGGAAGAGAAGCCCCTTTCTTTGAAGAAAGAGGATATCTCCTTAGTTCTGGGATGAAAAGCCTTATCCCGAGAGCAGATGAGGCGTTGATGGAGGAATTGAGAGATGTCTGCTGATGTCTTTTATAAACCACTGATTTTCACAGCTACCTGATCTATAACTCTTCCTACCCTGTTACTTGTAGAAATACCATCCCCTTCTCTCAGTTCTTCCATCTCCGCCACATCTACTGTATCCGGTACTCCCGGTGTGGCCTTCTATATATCAGTGAGACCTGAAGTAGATCGGGAGTCTGCTTCACTGAGCAACTATACTGTTCACCAGAAAAAGCAGGATCTCCCAGTGGTCACCCATTTGAAGTCCACTTCCCATTTCCAGCCCAACATGTCAGTCCATGTCACTCAACTGTTGCGATGAGGCCACGCTCAGGTGGAGGGACAACACCTTACGTTTCGTCTGGGTAGCTTCCAACCTGATGGCGTGAACATTGATTTCTCAAACTTCTGATAATGCCTCTCCCCCAACCCACCCCCACCACCACAGCCTCTTCTTCACTATTCCTCATTCCCTCTCTCACCCTATCTCCTTACCTGTAACCACCTCCCTCTGGTTCACCTCCCCCACCCTTTCTTCCATGGCCCTCTGTCCTCTTCTATCGGGCTCCCCCTTCTCCAGCCCTTTATCTCTTTCACCAATTAACTTCCCACCCCCACCCATCCGGTTTCATCTATCACCTACGATCTCGTATTTCTTTCTCCTCTACCCCCACCTTCTTACTCTGACTTTCTATCTTTTACTTTCCAGCTCTGATGAAGCGTTTCAGCCCAAAATATTGACTGTTTGCTCTTTTCCATCGATGCTGCCTGGCCTGCTGAGTTCCTCCAGCACTTTGTGTGTGTTGCCTGGATTCCCAGCATCTGCAGATTTTCCCTTGTTTGTGATTGACCATCCTCCAGTCCCCCAGTACCTCACCTGTCGCTAAGGATGATCTAAATATCTCTGCCTGGCCCCTGCAGTTTCTGGGGCACTTGCAGGGTCTGAGGGAACACTTTGTCAGGCCCTGGGGATTTGCACACCCTGTTTTGCCTCAAGACAGCAAACAGCTCCTCTTCTGTAATCTGCATGACCTCTCTGCTGCTCTGCCTCACTTCTATAGCGTCTGTGTTTGTATTGCAAGTACATCCTGATCAAATCCCGAATAAATAAGTTCTTCTAAATTCTAGTCAGTAAAGGCTCATCAAATGCTCCTTATATGTTAATCCTTTTATTCTCAGGATCGTTCTCATAAATCTCCTCTGGACTCTCTCCAATGCCAGCACATCCGTTTTTAGATAAGGGGCCCAAAAGTACTCGCATTACTCCAAGTGTGGTCTTGCCTTATAAAGCCTCAGCAGCACATTCTTGCTTTTATCTTCTAATTCTCACGAAACGGATGCTAACATTGCATTTATCTTCCTTACTACTGACTAACTCTGCAAATGAACCTTTAGGGAATTCTACACAAGGGCTCCCAGGTCCCTTTGTTCCTTCTGAGTTCTGAATTCTCTTCCTGTTTAGAAAATAGTCTACAATCTTTTATCCTTCTACCAAACCGCATAATCATCTCCTTCCTACACTATATTTTATCTGCTACTTCTTTGCCCATTCTTCTAATTTGTTCAAGACCCTCTGCTGTCACCCTGCTTCCTCAACATTATCTGCTCCTCCACCTATTTTTGTATTCTCTGCGAACTTGGTCACAAATCTATCCAATTCTGCCATTCAGATCGTTAATATGGTGTGAAGTGGTAGGTCCCAAAGTGACCCCTGTGGAACACCACAAGTCACCGGCAGCCAATTTTCCCCATGTTTCCACTCCTTGCCTGCTGTCAGTCAGCCAATCACCTTCCCAAATCAGTATCTTTCCTGTAAAACCATAGGCTCGTACCTTGTTTAGCAGCCTCATGAGTGGCACCGTTTCCATGGCCTTCTGAAAATCCAAGTTAAACAGCATCTGCTGAATCTGCATAGTCTATTCTGCTTGTTAATTGCTCAAAGGATTCCAACAGATTTGTCAGGCAAGATTTCCCTTTAAGAAAACCTTGCTAATTTTGGCCTATTTTATTGCATGCCTCCAAGAATCCCGAAGCCTCATTCTTAGCAATCAACTGCAGCATCTTCCCACCCACTGAAGTCAGACCTGTATCTTCCTCTCTTCTGCCTCCTTCCCTCCGTGTGGAGGGACATTTGTAATTTTCCAGTCCTCTGGAACCATTCCAGAATCTATTGATTCCTGAAATATAATTAATAATGCCTCCACAATCTCTTCAGCCACATTTTTCAGAACCCTGGGGTAACGCATCTGGGCCAGGTGACTTATCTACCTTTAGGCCTTTCAGCTTCCTAAGCACCTTCTCCTTACTAATAGTGACTACACTCATTTCTGTCCCCTGACACTCACCAATTTCTGGCATGCTGCTGCCGTCTTCCACAGTGAAGACTGAAACAAAATACTTATTCAGTTTGCATTCCATTTCTTTGTTCCCCATTACTACCACTCCAGTGTTATTTTCCAGAGGCCCAAAGCCCACTCTTGCCTCTTTTACGTTGTATACACATCCGATATCCTCTTTTATATTATTGTTGCAACTCTATAAAACTTTGGTTTGATCACACTTGGAGTATTGTCTTATAAAAGGAAGGGTGCTACCTCTCCACAAATTTGCCCCTCTATATCCCTCAGACTTTTTGGGTGGGCTGTAATCTTGCCCACTAATGTGGCCATACCTTTCTTATTCCTTTGTTCCACCCATGACGCCTCACTAAATGAGTTCTCCAGCTTGTCCTGACAACCGTGGCTGACCAAGGGAAGTTAAGGACTGCATAAAAGCCAAGGAAAAGGCACATAAGGTATCAAAAGTGAGTGGGAAGATGGATGATTGTGAAGCTTTTAAAATCAAACAAAATGCAACTTTTGAAAATGATGAAACATGAGGGCAAACTAGCCAATAATATAAAACAGGATCCTAGAAGATTTTTCAGTTAAATGAAGAATAAAAGGGAGGTGAGAGTTGATATTGGACCACTGGAAAATGATGCTGGTGAGGCAGTATTGGGGGCAAAGAAATAGCAGATGAAGGGGTTAGCATATGAATGTTGAAAGGATTAATAGGATGGATGTGGAGAGGATGTTTCTTCTGCTGGGCATATCCAGACCTAGAGGGCACAGACTCAAAATTGAAGGGCGACCTTTAAAAACAAAAGAAAGAAGGATTTTTTTTAGCCAAAGAGTGGTGAATCTGTGGAATTCTCCGCAGTGGAGGCCAAGTCTATGGATATATCTAAAATGGAAGTTGATGGATTCCTGATTGGTCGGGGCATCAAGGGATATGTTGAGAAGGCAGGTGTATGGGGTTGAATGGAATCTGGGATCAGTCATGATCAAATGGCAGAGCAGACTCGATGGGCTGAATGGCCTAATTCTGCTCCTATGTCTTATGGACTGAACACTGCCGTGGCGTTTTTCCTAGTTAGTAACATTACCCGTCCTCCCTTAATCCCTCCCATTCTGTCACGTCTAAAAACAACGGAACCCCTGAGCATTGAGCTGCCAGTCCTTCCCCTTATGCAACTAAGTCTCATTTTTGGCTACAGTATCATAATTCCATGTGTTGATCCATGCCCTGAGCTCTTCTACCTTTCTTACAAGACTCCTTGCATTGAAATATATACAACACAGTACATTAGTTACACCATGCTCAACCTTTTGATTCTTGACTTTGTCTGAGGTCTTAACAATATCTCTCTCCACAGTTCCACTAACTGTTCCGGCATTCTGGTTCCCATTCCCCTCCAAGTCTAGTTTAAACACCCCTCTCTCCCTCCATGCAGCACTAGCAAACCTTCCCACTGGGATTTTAGTCCCCCTTCTAGTTCAGGTGTAAACCGTCCCTTCTGTACAGGTCCCACCTTCCCTGGAGAGAGCCCAAAGATCCAAAAATCTGAAGCCTTCTCTCCTGCACCAATTTCTTAAACACGTGTTAAACTGTATAATCTTCCTATTTTTCCCTTATTAGCACGTGGCACAGGTAGCAATCCTGAGATCACAATCCTGTAGGTTCTGTCCTAGTTTAAGAGATGTGATGTAATGATGCAGCTCTATAAAACTCTGGTTAGGCCACACTTGGAGTACTGTGTCCAGTTCTGGTCGCCCCACTATAGGAAGGATGTGGAAGCATTGGAAAGGGTACAGAGGAGATTTACCAGGATGCTGCCTGGTTTAGAGAGTATGGATTATGATCAGAGATTAAGGGAGCTAGGGCTTTACTTTTTAGAGAGAAGGAGGATGAGAGGAGACATGATAGAGGTATACAAGATATTAAGAAGAATAGATAGAGTGGACAGCCAACGCCTCTTCCCCAGGGCACCACTGCTCAGTACAAGAGGACATGGCTTTAAGGTAAGGGGAGGGAAGTTCAAGGGGGATATTAGAGGAAGGTTTTTCCACTCAGAGAGTGGTTGGTGAGTGGAATGCACTGCCTGAGTCAGTGGTGGAGGCAGACACAATAGTGAAGTTTAAGAGACTACTAGACAGGTATATTGAGGAAATTAAGGTGGGGGGTTATACGGGAAGCAGGGTTTGAGGGTCGGCACAACATTGTGGGCCAAAGGGCCTGTAATGTGCTGTACTATTCTATGTTCTATGTTCTATACGTTCTATAACTTAGCACCTAAATCCCTGAATTCACTTTCCAGAACCTTGTCACTCTTCCTACCTATGTCATCGGTACCTACATGGACAATGACCTCTGGATGTTCCCGGTCCCACTTAAGAATGCTAAGAACTTGATCTGAGCTGTCCAGGGCCCTCGCACCCAGGAAGAAACATACCATCTGGGAATCACATACACAGTGGTGTCAGAATAACAACCTCTCCCTCAATGTCCAAAAATCAAAAGAGCTGATTGTGGATCACAGGGGGAATGGAGACAACATCAATGGGTCTGCAGTTGAGAGGGTAAATAGTTTCAATATTCTTGGTATACACATCACCGATGATCTCACCAGGACTTTGTGGCAAATAAAATAGCACAACAGCCTCTCTTCCACCTCAGGCAACTGAAGAAGTTCGGCATGGACACTCAAGTCCTCAAGACCTTCTACAGGGGCACCACTGAGAGCATCCTGACTGGCTGTATAACCGCCTGGTACGGGAAGTGCACTATCCTTGATCGCTGGGCACTGCAGAAGGTGGTACGGAGAGCCCAGGCATCCGCGGATGTGAATTTCCCTCCATTGAGAACACTTACAGTAGCAGGTGCAGAAAGGAGGCCTGGGAGATCATTGGGAACACCAGTCACTCCGACCATAAACTGCTTGCATCTGGCAGCATTAGAGCCAGGTTACCGGACAGCTTCTTTCTACAAGCCATTAGACTTTTAAATTCACATGTCTGTACATTGCGGTGGAGTCATAACGCAAAAATTTTTACTCCCTCTCGTTGTGGGTTGGATGTAAGATTTGAATAAACTCTAGTCTATTCTTGTTCTCATCCACAGACCTCCTTTCTACTCCCCTAACAAATGAATCCCCTATCACCACTTCTCCCCCTTTTCCTTCTGAGCCGCAGAGCCAGACTCAGTGGCAGAGTCTTGATGGCTGGGTCTTTCCTCTGCTAGATCATCCCCACTCCCCCGACAATATGTAAAAGTGGTACTCCTGTTATTGAGGGGCTCAGCCACAGGGCTACTCTGCACTGGCTGTGATATTGTAGGTGATTTTTACTTTCCACGTACTCCCATACTGTAAAAGGATTCTTTGATGAGATCTCCTCTCATTCTCTTAGCCACCATTTATTCAATCTCCACTCAAGCAGCAAACCTCCCAAGTACTTCAACTCTGATATTATTACAGTAAACCACTTCTCTGAGCAGCTGGAGTACTCTGTACCCAAAGGACTAAAATAGCATTCAGCTCCTGAACTTTATGTTAGTTTTTGATTATTCATATACAAGGGCAAACTTGTTGCTTTTGTATGTTGACTGCCTTTCCAGCCTGTGCATTAAATGTTCCCAGCTCAAACTGACTTCAAGCAATTGAATGCAGAAAGCCAGTCAGCCGTTTCACAACAGCACTGAGGAGCACTATACTATTGAAGGTGCCTCCGTTGACTGTCGTTTTTAAATTATCTCTGCCCTCAGTTGGATGTAAAGGTCCCAAGGGACCATTTGAAGAGTTGTGGAGCCAGCAGTGCCTGGTAATATTTCTGTCCTAAGCACAAGGTGAGAAAGCCGTAATCCTATCAATCAAAGCAAACTTGCAAACAGTATTATGATTCTGACTACCTGTTTGTTATCACATTGCTGATGGAGCTTGTTGCTTCATTACATTAAAACTGATTACGTGCCTGTCTCTGGCATGACCACAAGCTTTCATGGTGATTGCATACCTTCTAGACTAGAGTGAGGTGTCCTTTCATACTAGCCCCAAAAATAAATATTAAATATTGAAAGGCCTAGCAGACTCCAACATGATGATAAAAATCATTTTCTCTAACTTTGGGAAAATATTCTCCTCTGTGCCCCTTTTTCACCTTATTCCACTCCATCTCTTTTCCCTCTTCCACCTCTCTGTCTGCCCACCAGCCACAGATTCCTCTCTATGGCTGACTTCCTTACCTTCTTCCCTTTATTCCACCGTCCCATCAGATTCCAGCTTTTAGTCCTTTGTAACTTCCGTCTCTTACATCCCTGATTCTTATGTCATTCCACTCCTTCACCCACTTAACACGAACCATCCTCTCCTCGACCCACCAGCACCCTCCCCCTACCATTTTATATTCCCTACCTGCCCTCCTTCTTTCCACTTCTGTGGGAGGTCTTGAACCAAAACGTTAGAAACGTAGAAGCATAGAAAACCTACAGCACAGTACAGGCCCTTCGGCCCACAATGCTGTGCTGAACATGTCTGTACCTTAGAACTGCCTAGGCTTAACCATAGCACTCTTCCTTTCTAAGCTCTATGTAGTCATCCAGGAGTCTCTTAAAAGACCCTATCATTTCCACCTCCACCACTGCTGCCGGCAGCCCATTCCACGCACTCACCACTCTCTGCATAAAAAAACTTACCCGACATCCCCTCTGTACCTACTTCCAAGCACCTTAAAACTATGCCCTCTCATGCTAGCCATTTCAGTCCTAGGGAAAAGCCTCTGACTATCCACACGTTCAATGCCTCTCATTATCTTATACACCTCTATCAAGTCACCTCCCATCCTCCGTTGCTCCATGGAGAAAAAGCCGAGTTCACTCAACTATTCTCATAAGGCATGCTCCCCAATCCAGGCAGCATCCTTGTAAATCTCCTGTGCACCCTTTCTATGGTTTCCACATCCTTCCTGTAGTGAGTCAACCAGAAATGAGCACAGTACTCCAAGTGGGGTCTGACCAGGGTCCTATATGGCTGCAACATTACCTCTCAGCTCTTAAACTCAATTCCACGATTAACAAAGGCCAATACACCGTATGCCTTCTTAAACACAGAGTCAACCTGTGTAGCAGCTTTGAACGTCCAATGGACTCGGACCCCAAGATCGATCTGATCCTCCACACTGCCAAAAGTCTTGCCATTAATACTATATTCTGCCATCATATTTGACCTACCAAAATGTACCACTTCACACTTATCTGGGTTGAACTCCATCTGCCACTTCTCAGCCCAGTTTTGCATCCTATCAATGTCCCCCTGTAACCTCTGACAGCCCTCCACACTATCCACAACACGTCCAACCTTTGTGTCATCAGCAAATTTACTAACCCATCCCTCCACTTCCTCATCCAGGTCATTTATAAAAATCACAAAGAGTAGGGGTCCCAGAACAGATCCCTGAGGCACATCACTGGTCACAGCCTCCGTGCAGAATATGATCTGTCTACAACCACTCTTTGCCTTCTGTGGGAAACCAATTCTGGATCCACAAAGCAATGTCCCCTTGGATCCCATGCCTCCTTACTTTCTCAATAAGCCTTGCATGGGGTACTTTATCAAATGCCTTGATCAAATCCATATACACTACTTCTACGTCTTTACCTTCATCAATGTGTTCAGTCACATCCTCAAAAACTTCAATCAGGCTCACAAGACACGATCTGCCTTTGACAAAGCCATGCTGACTATTCCTAATCATATTATGCCTCTCCAAATGTTCCAAAATCCTGCCTCTCAGAATCTTCTCCATCAACTTACCAGCCACTGAAGTAAGACTCGCTGGCCTATAATTTCCTGGGCTATCTCTACTCCCTTTCTTGAATAAGGGAACAACATCCACAACCCTCCAATCATCCAGAACCTCTCCTGTCCTCATTGATGATGCAAAGATCATTGCCAGAGGCTCAGCAATCTTCTCCCTCGTTTCCCAGAGTAGCCTGGGGTACATGCTTGGTGACTTATCTAACTCGATGCTTTCCAAAAACTCCAGCACATCCTCTTTTTTAATACCTACATTCTCAAGCTTTTCAGTCCACTGGAAGTCATCCCTACAATCGCCAAGATCCTTTTCCGTAGCTGATGCAAAGTATTCATTAAGTACCTCTGCTATTTCCTCCGGTTCCAAACACACTGTCTCACTTGATTGGTCCTATTCTCTCATGTCTTATCCTCTTGCTCTTCACATACTTGTAGAATGCCTTGGGGGTTTCCTTAAACTGTTTTCATTGACTGTCCACTCCACCTGATGGTGATGTCACTTTCAGAGAGAAATGGACCAGGACTTCAAACTCTCTTTAAATTAAATGTTCCTTTTTCTTTGTTCCAATATTTTGCCTGGATTCTACTACATTGCTCAGAACAGATTTCCTTTCACACATCCCAGTCAATGTTCTTTTTGACAAGCACTGGGATGCAGTGAAGAAAGTCTTTCTGCCTGTAGTCTCTATCAGCTCCCCATATCGATGCCTGTACTTGCTCCATCTTTAGTCCAGCTCGCCCCCCAAGGCTCCTTTCCTTCAATCATTTCATATGCATTTTATTTCCATTGTTACAGCTCACTGTGAAAGTAGATCACCAACCATTCCTGCAAAAAAATGTATAAAGATTTCTCTTTTAACTTTACTCTTTCATCCCTGTCCTATCCATCCCTCCCCATTCCTCCCTGTTGTTAAAAACTAACTTCCTTACTTTCTCAGTTTTGGCTAAAGAATTTGAGCTGGAATGTTTCATCAAGACTGGATAAGTAAGAAACTAAGTTAGTTTCAAACACGAGGAAATCTGCAGATGCTGGAAATTCAAGCAACACACACAACATGCTGGTGGAACGCATAGGAAGGAGCACTGTTGTCGTTTCAGGCCAAGACCCTTGGTCAGGACACAGCATTTTGTGTGTGTTGCTTAAGTTAGTTTCAAGTTTCTGAGAAGGGGAGAAAGTGATATGTAGGACAAAGCTATTTTCTTTTCTGTAAATTCATAAACTATTAACTATAACCTGACAATCTTGCTTAATTCCCAATCTTTCTAATAATCATTCTCTTTTCCCATCATTTTGCATTAATAGTCCTCCATTTGCTGTGTATCTTTTTATAAATCTTTTAATCTATTTTAAGTTTAATTCCTATTTTTACCTAAGGTTTGCTGTACCGCAGTGACTTCCTATGTGATTATGTTGAGCTTGCAACCTAATTGTGTGAAAATTAAATTATTTGTCCATTGACCCATTTTCTATTTCGTTCAGTCAGGTCTCTTCTGCACTCTGCCATGGTCATAGGCAGATTCTTGATATGATTTCCTTCTTCAATCTAAATTGGTTTGTAGGTGTTGCTGAAAAGTAACTGTCCAATAGCATTAGGTTTACAAAGAGCCAGAATAGACTCAAAGTGTCAAACAGCCTCCTTCTGTGCCATTCTATGACTTGCCACTCTTTCAATGCTCATGGAGACACCCTAGAAAATGAGGACCATCTCTTTTATGTCAGGAGTGACCTATCAATGAAAGCAGGCACCAATGATGAAATACACCATTGGCCTCGAGGGTTTTGAAGATCAAGATCTCAGATCCAGTAAAAATCAACACACAGCCCAATGGTCTAATGCAATGATCCCTGCTGTCCTGTATGCTTTCAAGATCTGTATTAGCTACCCCCGGCATCTCAAAGCACTGGGAAATACCATGATTACTGCCTTCACAGAATCCATAAGGCCGCCAGAAGACCAAGCAAATCAACAGCATCTTCTGCCAGGCCAGCATCTCCATTATTCAATTTCCGGTCATCTATACCTTGCAAAACACATTTCTTCCAATGCCTGACACCGGATTCTGTGCTGCGGGAAGGGATTAACAGTCAGAGTAAAGGACTCAAAGGTATGCCCTATGACTTCCTGAGGGAGTGTAACCTTTCCACTGACCCCTGGGAATCTGTGGCCCATAACAAAATGAAGAAGGAGCAATTGGGATATTATTGAAACCTTTGAGGCCATGCGTGGGGAGCAAACAGGAGTCAGTTCCTTCTTGCCCTATTGGTGAAAGAATCTATGTGTCCAACGTTGGCCTAATCAGCCACCTCAGAGCCCACAAGACTGGAGAAGAACCAAGTCATCCTTGGTCCTGAGGGTAAATTGGTAAATGGGTTTATTATTGTCATTTGTATCGAGGAACGGAGAAAAACTTTGTTTTGCATGACATCCATACAGATCATTTCCTCACATTGAGGTCATACAAGGGAAAGCAATAACAGAATGCCGAATAAAGTGTTACAGTTACAGGCAGACTACAAGGTGCAAGGTCATAATCAGGTAGATTGTGGGGCCAAGGGTTCATCTCACCGTACCAAGAAACTGTTTTATAGGCTTATAACACCAGGACAGAAGCTGCCCTTGAGCCTGCTGGTATGTGTCTTTGTACCTGCCCAATCTGCCTAAAACCTCGAAATCGGGTTTAGAGGCTTGCGTACCTCAATGACCCGGAGAGCTGTGTTGGCTGGAGCCAGGGCTTTATGCTTTGGCTCTTGGTAGGGTCACCTATGCCAAACAGGTCAAAGGGTAAAGGCCAGACTAAGAGTGGTCCACTAGTCCTCCAGGATTGGGGGTTCGGCTCAGGGCTAACAACCCTAACTGGTAAAACAAAACTTAGGGAAACAACAATGAAGAATCCTTCTGCATCTGAGTGCGAAGGCATTTTTGAGTTTCCACCCAGAACTTGCATGACTGACAGAATTGAAAACTGAGAGGAAGCTATGACACAATGAAGGAAGCTCTGAACACTGCCAGAGATGGAGGACCTTCGGTGCTGCCCTAAATGCCAGTGGTGTAACAGGCAGTGAGTAACCTGCCTGTTCTCTGATCATTGCTGTGGTATGTTTTCTCTGATGTCCATGTACTAGGGGTGGTGCTAGTTCCTACAATGGTCATAAAGTCATACTGCATGGAAACAAGCTATTTGGCCCTTTAAGTTCATTTGGACCAATTTGCAATTATCCTTCGCCCATCCCATTTTATCCTCAACTCCTCCCCATATTTCACCACTCATTAGGGGCAATCTACAGTAGACAACTAACCTATGAAACTGGATGGCCTGTCGGTGCAGCTGTGGTGCTGCTGCCTCAAATCTCCAGTGATTCACGTCCAATCCTGGTCTCCAGAGCTGTCTGTACAGAGTTTGCAAGCTCTGCCTGCAGCCGTCTGGCACCATTTTCCTCCCACATCCCGAATACGTGTGGTTCAGGACACCTTAATGCCACTTCCAGTGCACAAGTGTAAAGGAGACCGAAATGACTGTTACTCTGGATCTAATGCAACACAGAAAAACAGACAGTAAGATAAAGATCACAATAATAATAAAAAAACACAATAAATATAAATTGAAAACATAGCTTACATACATAGCTTGATTGTATGTCCATAAAGTGACACCAGGCACAAGACTATCTGTACATAGGTGATCTTGACAGGAAATGATAAAGTAGTGGTGGTTGGATTTCTGGGTGGAGGTGTTGATCAGCCTCACTGTTTAGAGAAAGTAACTGTTTTTGAGTCTGGTGGACCTGGCGTGGATGCTACATAGCCTCCTCCCTGATAGGAATAGGACAAACAGTCCATGAGATGGATGAGTGAGTTCCTTTATGGTGTTACTGGTCTTTCTCCGGCACATTTCTGTATATATCTCTATCACTAAGGATCCCCACCACCCAGGACATGTCCTCTTCACACTGTTACCATTGGGAAAGAGGTACAGAAGCCTGAAGGCACACACTCAGTGATTCAGGAACAGCTTCTTCTCCTCTGCCATCAGATTTCTGAATGGACATTGACCCCTATCTCACTACTTTTTTTATTTCTGTTATTTATGCACTCCTTATTTTAATTTAACAATTTAATATATATGCTTATTGTAACAACAGACACAAAATGCTGGTGGAACACAGCAGGCTAGGCAGCATCTATAAGGAGAAGCACTGTCGACGTTTTGGGCCGAGACCCTTCGTCAGGAGGCAGTGGACAGCTTTCCTGATTGTGTAGGATGTGACCAGGGCGGTCACCGGGAGAGGTGGTGAGAAACGTGCACTCTCAGGAGACTGAAACTGCTTGCAGTTTCCAATGCTGTGAAGATGGGTGTGAATGGCACAAGTTCTCCTGAAGTTGGTAACCATCCCCTTTGTCTTATTTAAGAAGATGTTGTTTGCGTGGCACCAGACCTCATGTTCTTCACTTCCTTTCTGTAGGCCGTCTCATCATTGTTGGTGATGAACCCCACCACTGTCGCGCCATTGGCAAATTTGTCAATGTGATTACTTGGTGTTTGCCCGTGAGCAGAGTGTACAGCAATGGGCTCAGCATACAGCCCTGTGGGCACCCATGTTGAGGAGGGAGGAGTGGTGGTGCATCCTGACTATCTGAGGTCTGTTGGTTAGAAAGTCCAACTCCCAATTGCACAGTGGTGTACTTAGAATGAGCAGTATGAATCTTTTTCATCAATATAGTGCTGAATGCTGAACTGAAATGGAGAGACAACATTCTGCCATAGGTATCCTTGTTTTCTAGGTGTGTGAGGGCCAGGTGCATGACAGGTGCTATGGCATCAGGTGTAGAGCAGTTCTGTTGGCAAGCATATTGGTGAGTGTCCAGTGTGTCAGGAATGGAGTTTTTGATAGGTTAGTTGGTCAACAACCAATTCTTTTGGTTCCTGATGCAGTCTCCTTTACATTGGTGAGACCCAATGTAGACTGGGTCTTTGTCAAGCACCTCCACATTCTCAAAAAGTGGATTTCCTGGTGGCCAAACTTATTAATTCCTACCCTTATCCCCGTTCTGAGATGTTGGTCCATGCCGTCCTCTTCTGCTGTGATGAGGCCACTGTCAGATTGGAGGAGCAACATAGTCCATCGAGGTAGCATCCAACCTGATGACATGAACTTCAATTTCTCCATATTTCAGTATTTTTTTCTCCCTCACCCTTCCCTCATCTTCGGTTCCACACTCTGGCCTCTTACCTCTTCTCCTCACCTGCCTACTACCTCCCCTGGTGGCCCTCCTCCTTCCCTTTCTTCCATGGTCCACTCTCCTGTCCTATCAGATTTATTTTTCTCCAGACCTTTACCTTTTCCACTTTTCACCTCCCAGCTTCTTACTTTCCACCCACTTCCCCAGCCTCCCGGCTTCACCAATCACCTTCTTGCCTGCCGTCCTTCCCCTCCCCCAAAATTCTGGTATCTTCCACCGTCCTTTCCAGTCCAGATCTTGGCCTGAACTTCTTTGAGGAGATTACAAGTAGGATAGATAAAGGGGATACAGTGGATGTTGTATATTTGGACTTTCAGAAGGCCTTTGTCAAGGTGCCACATATGAGGCTGCTTATCAAGTTAAGAGCCCATGGCACTACATGGAAAGTTACTGGCCTGGCTGATTGGTAGGAGGCAGCAAGTGGGAATAAAAGGATCTTTTTCAGTTTGGCTGCTAGTGACTAGTGGTGTTCCACAGGGGTCGGTGTTGGGACCACTTCTTTACATGCTGTATATCAATGATTTAGATGATGGAATAGTTGGCTTTGTTGCCAAATTTGCAGATGATATGAAGATTGGTGGAGGGTCAGGTAGTGTTGAGGAAACAGGTAGGCTGCAGAAGGACTTTGATTAGGAGAATGGGCAGGAAAATGGCAAACGAAATACAATGTTGGAAAGTGCATGGTCATGCACTTTGGTAAAAGAAATAAATGTGTAGACTATTTTCTAAAAATCTGAGATGCAAAAGGAAAAGGTTAACTTGTAGATAGAGTCAGTGGTGAAGAAGGCAAATGCAATGTTAGCACTCATTTCAAGAGGTCTGGAATATAATAGCAGACGTGTAATGTTGAGGCCTCACCTTGAGTATTATGAACAGTTTTTTGCTCCTCGTCTAAGAAACGATGCGCTGGCATTGGAGAGGGTTCAGAGGAGGTTCACAAGGATGATTCCAGGAATGGAAGGGTTATCATGTGAGGATCGTTTGATGGCTCCAGGCCTGTACTCATTGGAATTTAGATGGATGAGGGAGGATTTCATTGAAACCTTTTGAATGTTGAAAGTCCTAGACAGAATAGATGTACAAAGGATGTTTCCCATAGTGGGGCTGGGGGCAGGGTTTAGGACAAGAGGGCACAGCCTTAGGATAGAGGGGCATCCACTTAAAACAGAGATGCAAAAAAATTTCTTTAGTGAGAGCATGGTGAATTTGTGGAACTTGTTACCACAGGCAGCTGTGGAGGCCAGGTTGTTGGGTGGATTTAAGATTGATAAGGTCTTGATTGAACACGGCATCAAAGGTTACAGGGAGAAGGCCAGGGAGTGGGGCTGAGTAGGGGAAAATGGATCAGCCATGGTGGATCAGACTCGAAGGACCAAATGGCCTAATTCTGCTCTTATGTCTTACGGTCATGGTCTTAAGGAAATTCCTTTCTACAGATGCTGCCCGACCTGCTGAGTTCCTCCTGCATTTTGTGTGTGTTGCAATTATTTTGGACGATGTGATTTATGAAACAGGAATGAAGTAGCATCACCTTTTGCTGATACTGTACTGCCCTGATTAATCAGTGGCGAGTCAGTGGGATGTAAACAAGGAAGCTAAAGTGGAGAGTCGTTTGTTTCTGATCAGGGTCTTAAAGCAAAATGTTCATTGTCCACCGTGCTCAATATTCTTTAAACATGTTTATTGGGCAAACTCCTGAATCAACATAGGTTTCAGGAATCGTCCTTTGGAGCTGGCTTCCCCGAGGTTGGTGATCAGCTTCTGACCATTTGAGACTGTAATGGTGAGGAGGGTGACTGTGCTTGGCCCAGCCCTCACCTTGCACTTTTGCCTCCCACATGACTTCTGTGGTCATAACCTTTCTCAGCATGTTGGACTGACCCAGCTCAATAATTCTCTGCTTCAGCTCTCCCGCACAGCAAAGTGCTAAGTAATGACTAGGCCTCAAGATCTCCCCTCAGGGTCCCTATCCAGCGCATACTGTCAAAGATCTCTCCACAATACTCCCGATAATCAGAGAAGAGACAAATGAAATAAGTAACTGGGACAATCAGATATCATTTGAAATAATTGAACATGATTTTAAAAGATAAATTAAAATTAATAACTGTATGTAAAACACTTTTAATAGATGTAAGTTGGTAATAACAGTAGCATTACTTAAAGAAAAATCTAATCAGGTCATGATGTCATTAAAATGAATGGGAACATGACAACTGGGATAGGCATGGCTGCCCAGTGTGTCCATCTCGGTTAAAGAAGAAGGTGCTCACCCTCTGTCTGTGTGGGAAGTCAGACATGCAGGGGGTTCTGTCCGTCTATGCTGTGGTGTGCAGGTAAGGATGTCAGGGGTGTGCAGACCCTCTGAGGAGTGACTGGCCAGGGTCACTCCTCCCAATGGCCAGCAGCAGATAAAGAGGGCCAGTTTCCAGAGCAGAGAGCCAGGGGCTCAGTGAGTGAAGGCACAATCTTTGCATTCCTCTGCCAATGACTCTGCAGTGAGCCTTGGATGTTCATGATTGGCAGGTGTTGATTGGCTGCTGGTGTCTAGTAGTGTTCCAAAGTGTTGGTGTTGGAACCGGTTCTTTTCACATTGTATCTCAGTGATTTGGATGACAGAAATGATGGTTTTGTGATCAATACAAAAGTAGGTGGAGAGGCAGGTAGTATTGAGGAAGTAGGAAGTCTGTGGAAGGACTTAGATTGGGAGAATGGGCAAAGAAGTGGTAGATGGAATACACAGTAGTTCAAAGTAAATCTATTATCAAAGCACATGTATGTCACCATATACAACACAGAGATTCATTTTCTTGTGGGCATACTCAATAAATCTATAATAAAATAATAATCATAATGGAATCAATGAAAGACCATAACTACTTGAGTGTTCAACCAGTGTGCAAAAGACAACAAGCTGCAAGTACAAAAATAAATAAATAAACAAACAAATAGATAGGTAGATAAATAGATATAGAGAACATGAGATGAGGAGTACTTTAAAGTGAATCCGCAGGTTGAGGAAACATTTCAATAAGTGAACTTGAATGAAAGGATCCTCTTTGTTTCAGGAGCCTGATGGTTGAGGACTGTTCCTGAAGCTGGTAGTGAGTCACGGCAACACTGAGAGGTCCTGGGTGGTGGGAATCCCTGATGATGAATGCTGCTTTCCTGCGACAACGCATCATGTAGATATGCTCAGTGGTGGGGAGGGCTTTGCCTGTGATGGCTGGGAAGTGTATGGTCATGCACTTTGGTAGAAGGAGTAAAGACATAGACTAATAAAGGCAATAGAAAATTCAGAAAAAGGAGGTGCAAAGGGTCTTAGGAATCCTCATGCAGCATTCCCTGATAGATAACTTGCAGATTAAGTCATTGATGAGGAAGGCAAATGCAATGTTGCATTCATTTCAAGAGGACTGGAATAGAAAAGCAAGGCTGTAATGCTGAGGCTTTATAAGGCATTGGTCAGGCCACACTTGTGTATTGTGAGCAGTTCCGGGCCCCTTATCTAAGAAAAGATGTGCTGGCATTGGAGAGGATCCAGAGGAGCATTTGATGACTCTGGAACTGTGCTTGCTGGATTTTAGAAGAAGAGGGGGTATCACACCGAAATCTATTGTATATTGAAAGGCCTAGAAAGAATGGATGGGGGAAGGATGTTTCCTGTAGTGGGTGAGTCTAGGACCAGAGGATGCAGTGTCAGAATAGAGGGGTGTTCATTTAGAATGGAGATGAGGAGGAATTTCTTTAGCTAGAAGGTGGTGAATCTGTGGAATTCATTGCCTTAGACTACCGTGGAGGTCAAGTCATTGGGTATATTTAAAATGGAGGTTCCTAGCTTCTTGATTAGTAAGGATGTCAAAGGTTATGGGCAGTGGGCAGGAGAATAGGGCTGAGAAGGTTAATAACTTGGCTATGATGGTCTCATGGCCTAATTCTGTTTATATGTCTTGTGGAACTGATGAGAAAATGAAACAGCAAGTACTCGGAGTTTAGGAAGCCTGACTTCCCCAGCAGTGTCCTCTCCAAGAAGAAGGAGAACAACATGAAAGAACAAGACCTTTTAATAGGATCCTTTTGTCCATGATCTAACTTGATGTCATCTTCAGCTGTCCATTTCCATGACAACCGACCCTCCTCCTGTCCAGCGCATTTGTCTGCACCCCTTGCCTTTGTTACCCTTTCTTGTACTGCTGGAGAACAGGTGCACAGACCCATCTTCAACAAGTGGAGCTTGTTTGTACTTAGCAGAGACACTGTGTTGTTGGGGCAGGATCGCATTAGGGCTGAGATGATCTTGGGAAGATTACTTCGCAGTGGCCTTATCAGAATCAGGTTTATTATCACCAGCATGTGATGTGAAATTTGTCAACTTAACAGCAGCAGTTCAATGCAATACATAATCTAAAAGAAAAAAATAATAAATAAAATAAAAAAGAAAATAATAATAAATAAATTACAGTACACATCTATTGAATAGATTTAAAAATGTGCAAAAACAAAAATACTGTATATTAAAAAAAGTGAGGTAGTGTCCAAGGGTTCAATGTCCATTTAGGAATCGGATGGCAGAGGGGAAGAAGCTGATCCTGAACTGCTGAGTGTGTGTCTTCAGACTTCTGTATCTCCTACGTGATGGTAACGGTGAGAAAAGGGCATGCCCTGGGTGCTGGAGGTTCTTAATAATAGACACTGCCTTTCTGAGACACCGCTCCCTGAAGATATCCTGGATACTATGTAGACTAGTACCCAAGCTGACTAGATTTACAACCCTCTGCAGCTTCTTTCGGTCGTATTCAGTAGCTTTCCATACCAGACTGTGATGCAGCCTGTCAGAATGCTCCCCACGGTACAACTATAGAAGTTTTTGAGTGTATTTGTTGACATGCCAAATCTCTTTAAACTGCTAATGAAGTATAGTCACTGTCTTGCCTTCTTTATAACTACATCAATATGTTGGGACCAGATTAATCCTCAGAGATCTTGACACCCATGAACTTGAAACTGCTCACTCTCTTCACTTCTGATCCCTCTATGAGGATTGGTATGTGTTCCTTCATCTTACCCTTCCTGAAGTCCACAATCAGCTCTTTTGTCTTACTGACATTGAGTGCCAGGTTGTTGCTGCGGCACCACTCCACTGGTTGGCATATCTCACTCCTGTGCGCCCTCTTGTCACCACCTGAGATTCTACTAACAATGGTTGTATTGTCAACAAATTTATAGATGGTATTTGAGTTATGCCCAGCCACATGTTCATGGGTATAGAGAGAGCAGAGCAGTGGGCTAACCACACATCCCTGAGGTGCACCAGTGTTGATCGTCAGCGAGGAGGATATGTTATCACCAATCCACACAGATTGTGGTTTTCTGGTTAGGATGTCAAGGATCCAATTGCAGAGGGAGGTACAGAGGCCTAGGTTCTGCAGCTTCTCAATCAGGATTGTGGGAATGATGGTATTAAATGCTGAGCTATAGTCGATGAACAGCATCCTGATGCAGGTGTTTGTGTTGTCCAGGTGGTCTAAAGTCATGTAGAGAGCCATTGAGATTGCGTCTGCTGTTGACCTATTGTGGCGATAGACAAATCGCAATGGGTCCAGGACCTTGCTGAGGCAGGAGTTCAGTCTAGCCATGACCTATCTCTCGAAGTATTTCATCACTGTAGATGTGAGTGCTACTGGGCAATTATTGTCTTTTCAAACCATATTTACATTTTTCTACAATTGCAGTTATGCAAGTGGATCTGTCTGCATCAATTGCTGGATAAAGTGGTAAAGCATTTAAAAAGAGAAAGATCCTGTATTCTCATTGTTACTTATCCTACTAAGCCTGGATTGACTTGGAGATGTTATACAGGTGACAGCAACAGCTTTTTTGCTCGTTGTGAAGACTTACAGTAGCCAGGAGCTGCGTTTATTGGGTAGTGTCATGTGGAAGATGTTAATCAGTATGTTAGAGAGCAGACAGTATATTGAAGGGCATAAACAGCCATAGGATGGGGTTAATGTTCCTCACATCTGGCCAGCCCTGTAGAAGACTCACTAAATACCTGGCTATCAACCTATATTTGTTATAAGCATCCACAGGCCAAGGAACCTAACCATACAATATACCTTTAGTTAACTGTGTTCGTCAAATGAAGTGAACACCTCCGTCATGGTCAATGATTTAATCTGTTCGGAAAAGCTCAACCCACAATACAGCACAATGAATTGTGAATTAAAATGACACAGGACGCGAAAGGGTTTCATCTTTCAGTGCCATCTGGGAAGTGCGTTGATTGATTAAAGAGTCTGATTTCAGTACCTCCCTAACACAAAGAAAGGGATGACATCGATATGTCAGGAACAGTGTCCATGTTTGATAGAGTTTTGTTTTGACACACACTACCTTTAGTCACCGCAACTGCACCCTGTCTGTGAAGTATTGCACTGTTTGATGAAGGGCAAATTGAGTTGTGGATTTTGCTTGCATTCTCTTGGGTATGGGGGCAAATAAAGGACCATTGATCTTCAGTCAGAACCATCAGATCAGTATTCCTTGTTATCCAATCCAAACATTCTCAAAGCATGACCCCCCCACAGTCAGAGAGGCAAGTGCAGTCCTGCCTGCACATTATATTGTCAGAAAGTTACAATGGCAGCACAGACAGTACAGGGCAGAGATCTCCCCAGTCTTCACATTGCAGGACTCAGAGGCACGAGCATCGCCATTGAGCCCCAGCTGGAGGAGCAAAGACTTGTAAGTAAGCTTGTAAGTAAGGATGACATTGAGCCAAATGGCAGACAAGGGGAGGTATGCAGTGATGTTTGTGTAAATCCCTTCCAATATTGAGGTGACCAGGGTTCACCATACTTAGCTTCCTAAAGTCCCTGTATGAGACTGCAGGTCTCACCCTGCCCCAGTTACTGGCATTACTATTTGTTTGTCTAGAAGCTGGAAGCTAACATAACTAGTGCAGATCACATCACAGGCTTGGGTCGCCAAGATAGTTGGCCTCTCCTGAGAGCGGTGTGCACACCAGTTGTCCAACTCTCTGGTGCTGTGTGAGAGTGTGGTACCGTCAGAGCAGGGCCGTAGCTGAGCAGGAGGTCTCTGAGTGTCATTTCAGATGGACATTCCAGTATCCCCTGGAGGCAGAGAAAATTTCAACAGAATTGAAAGATCAGAATGGTCATCGACATGTGGAGTAAGAACAGATGGGGGAGATCTTAAATGAATTGTTTGCATTTGTATTCACTCAGGAGACTGGCACAGAGTCTATAGAAGTGAGGGAGAACAACATTAACTTTACACACCCTATACAGATTACAGAGGAGGAGGTGTTTGCTTTCTTGAGGCAAATTAGGGTGGATAAATCCCCAAGGCCTGACAACGTGTTCCCTGAGACCCTGTGGGAGGCAAGTGCAAAAACGGCAGGGGCCAGGCAGAGATATTTAAATTATCCTTAGTGACAGGTGAGGTACCAGAGGATTGGAGGATAGCTAAGGTTCTGCTGTTTAAGAAAAGCTCTAAAAATAAACCAGGAAATAATAGGTTGGTGAGCCTGGCATCAGCAGTAGGAAAGTTATTGGAAGGTATTCTAAGGGAGCCAATGAATGAATATTTGGATAGACAGGGTCTGATTAGGGATACTCAGCATGACTTTGTGTGTGGTAGGTTGTGTCTAACCAATCTTATAGAGCTTTCAGGGTAGTTACCAGGAAAGTTGATGAAGGCCTGGCAGTGGTTGTTGCCTACATAGACATTTAAGAAGTTGGTCAAGAAGGTTCAGTTGCACGGCATTCAAGATGGGGTAGTAAATTTGATTAGACATTGGCTTTGTGCTAGAAGCCAGAGAGTGGTAGCAGATGGAAGTCTCTCTGGCTGAAGGCCTGGTGGAGTCCCAAAAGGATCAGTGCTGGGTCTGTTGTTGTTTGTCATCTATATCAATGATCTGGATGATAATGTGGTTAACTGGATCAGCAGATTTATGGATGTCACCAAAATTAGAGGTGTAGTGGACTGTAAGGAAGACAATCATGGGTTGTAGTGGGATCTGGACCAGCTGGAAAAATGGCAGATGGAATTTAATTCAGACAAATGTGAGGTTTTGCACTTCAGAAGGACCATCCAGGGTAGGTCCCACTCAGTGAATGGTAGGGCACCGAGGCTGCTGTAAAACAGAGGGATCTGGGAATACAGGTCCACCATTCATTGAAAGTGGCATCACAGGTTGATAAGGTCGCAAAGAAAGCTTTTGGCACATTGGCCTTCATGAATCAAAGTACTGAGTACAGGAAATGGGATGTTATGTTGAAGTTGTGTAAGATGTTGGTGAGGCCTAATTTGGACTACTGTATTGTGTGAAATTTTGCAAACCTACCTAAGGAGGGATGTAAATGAGGTTGCAAGCAGGCTTTTTCCACTGAGCTTGGGTGGGACTACAGCTAGAGGTCGTGGGTTAAGAGTGAAAGATGAAAAGTTTAAGGGGAACATGAGGTGAACCTTCTTCACTCTGAGGGCAATGAGAGTGTGCAACTAACTGCAAGTGGTGCATGCAAGCTCAATTTCAAAAGTTTAAGAGAAATTGGGATAAGTACATGGATTGTAAGGGTTTGGAAGGCTATTGTCCTGGTGCAGAGTTGATGGGAGTAGGCAGATTAAATGGTTTGGCACAAACTAGATGGGCTGAAGCACTTGTACCTATGCTGTACTTCTCTATGACTCTCTGCAAAATGGTTATTACTATCACCTGTGCGATGGCTTCAAGTTAATCCGTCAGCATAGGCTGATCGGGAGAATGTGCAGTGTGAACGCAGGATCTTCCTTTCTCTTTTTAAAAGCTGTTAGTTTACCACTTTCTCTAGCAATCAAAGTAGACAGATTCACTTCTGTTACTGTAGTTGTAGAAAATTATAAATATGGTTTGAAAAGACTATAGGGCTACAGCAAAATAACTTTCCCAAGATCATCTCAGCCCTAATGCGATCCTGCCCCAACAACACAGTGTCTCTGCTAAGTACAAACAAGCTCCACTTGTTGAAGATGGGTCTGTGCACCTGTTCTCCAGCAGTACAAGAAAGGGTAACAAAGGCAAGGGGTGCAGACAAATGCGTTGGACAGGAGGAGGGTCGGTTGTCATGGAGATGGACAGCTGAAGATGACGAGTCATATGGATAAAAGGATCCTATTAAAAGCTTTTGTACTTTGATGTTACTTTTTCCCTCTTGGACACTGCTGGGGAAGTCAGGGGATCAACCCTGGTTCAATGAGGACAGAGAGGCCATCAGCAGGCTGGACCATAGCCATCAACACTGAGGATTCTCAGAGCCAATAGATCAGATCAAAACACTGCTGTCCTTCTATAACCAGCTGCAAATGATGCTGGACAAATAAATATCTGTTGAGGTGGGGTGTCGATCCAAGTAGATTTCCATCTTTAACCATGGACACCCCAGCATGTGGATGCCGAAGAAAAGATTGAACAACTGGTCTCCATGTTCAGCTAGAAATTCCATGTAAATGATCCACCTTGGCTTCCTCCTAAAATCACACCATCACAGAACCCAATCTCCGGCCAATCCAGCTCACTCTGCAAGAGAATTGGATATGGTAAAGTCTATTGGACCAATCAATATTCCCACTGTAGCTGGGTTACTCTCCGAGCTAATCCAGTATAGTAGTAACTATCAAACAATGTGGAAAATTGCTCAGGTATGACCTGTTCATAGAAAGAAGGACAAATCCAATCTGGTCAAATACCACCGGCTTGTCTTGCTTTCTCTCTAGCAAGAAAATGGAAGCTGTCAGCAACAACTCCACAAAGTGGCACTTACTCACCAACACTGATCAGGGTTTAATACAATCACTCAGTTCCTGACCTGACCAGAGCCTCAGTCCAACCCTGGGCTAGAGCTGAATTCCAGAGGTGAGGAGAGAGTGACTGTCCTTGACACCAAGGCAGGAATTTCCTGAGCGTGACATCAAACAATCCTGGAAAGATGTAAAGGCTTTCCAAAGCAGGTGCTAAGTGTTCACTGCTGATTACACCATGGCTGATTTCTTTTGTGATTCCTCAGTCAATGAAGCAGTCTGTACCTGTGTTCAATAAGATCCCGATCACATTCAACCATGGCCTGCTAAGTGGCAAGTGACTTTTGCATTATTAAATTGCCAAGCAATCATCACTTCCAACAAGGTTAAGCAGTAAATTGTTTTTTTTATTATTATCACAAGTACCAAGCTACAGTGAAAAATCTGTCTTCCTCACTGTCTATACAGATCCATTCACTACAACAGTGCATTGGAGTAGGACAATGTAAAAGTAATAAGAATACAATGCTAAAGTTGCAGAGCAGACAGACAATAAGGAGCAAGGTCACCACAGGGTAGATTGTAAGGGCAAGAGCCCATCTTAATTCAAGGGGTCCATAAGCTGTCCTTCAGCCTAGTGATATGGGCTTTCAAGCTTTGTATCTTCTCCCCAATGGAAAAGAGAAGAGACAATGTCCGGGGAGGGTGGATGATATTGGCTGCTTTACCAAGGCAGTGAAAAGTCTAATCACTTACCCTTAACTTTCAATCCCTCTCCCATCAATAACCACTGGACAGAAACACAACACTATTAGCTATATGGCTTTCTGAGAGTTAAAGGTTGAGAAATGTACAGTGAGTGACTCACCGCCTGACATCCACACCTTTCCTGTGTCTGCAAAGCACAAAATGGGAATGTGATACAACCTGGTTGATTGTAGGTCCAGCAACAACCAAGGAGCTCAACACAATCTGGGGCAAAGCTGCCCACCGGATTGGCACCCCATCCAACACCTATATATTCATTCACTCCACCATAGGAACAAGGCTGCTATCTACGCAATAAACAGCACTTACTCACCCTGGTTACAGCAACAGCACCTCCGAAACCCAGCACCTATGAACCCAACATCTCCAAAACCCAGCATCTACAAGATCCAGCATATCCGGAACCCAGCACCTCCAAATCCAGCACCTCTACCACCAAGAAAGACAAGGACAATGAGTAAATTGCAACACTACAGACTGCAGGTTCCCATCCTGACTGGGAAATGTATCATTATCACTGGCCCTAAATCCTGGAGCTCCCTCACCAATAGCCCAATGGGGACCCTTTGCCAATAGGACTGCTGGGTCTCACCAGCTCCTCCTCAAGGATAGTTAAAGGTGAGCTATGGAAGTTGACCTTGGTTGTGATGACCAGTTTCTGAATGATGAATACATTTAAAATAACAAACACGAGGAAATCTGCAGATGCTGGAAATCCAAGCAACATTCAGATTTAGATTCAGTTTATTGTCATTTAGAAACCACAAATGCAATGCAGTTAAAAAATACTGGAGGAACTCAGCAAGCCAGGCAGCGTCCA
Organism: Hemitrygon akajei; assembly: GCF_048418815.1. Lineage (NCBI taxonomy): Eukaryota > Metazoa > Chordata > Chondrichthyes > Myliobatiformes > Dasyatidae > Hemitrygon > Hemitrygon akajei. Next base: position 50,676,964 of record NC_133131.1, read on the forward strand.
TGGAAAAGATGAACAGTTACTGTACAGCATTTGAAACAGAAACTCTTGCAGGCTGGGAAATTCTAGAATAGACTTGTAATCCAGGGCAGGAGAAAGGAACAAAGAAAATATAGCACAGAACAGCATACTTGTTGTGCTGCCTGTTTAACTACTTCAAGATCAATCTAACTCTTCTCTCCTACCAACACACACAAAATACTGGAGGAACTCAGCAGGCCAGGCAGCATCAATGGGAAAGAGTAAACAGTTGGCGTTTTGGTCCGAAACATCGACTGTACTCTTTTCCATAGATGCTCCAGCATTTTGTGTGTGTTGCTCAGTTTTCCAGCATCTGCAGATTTTTGCTTGTGATTGTCTTCCCTCCTACATGGTGTTTCATTTTTCTTTCATCCATGTGCCTCTCTCTCTCTAAGAGTCTCTTAAACGTCCCTAGTAAATCTGCCTCTGTCAGCACACTGGCAGAACTTTCCACACACTCACTACCTTCTCTGTAAAAACACTTCACCTATACTTTCCTCCAATCCCCTTCAAATTTTGCCTCCTTTGATTAGCCATTTCTGATGCGGGAACAAGGCTGTTACTGTTACTGTTTTTTATTTAGAGATACAGCGCGGTAACAGGCCCTTCAGCCCATTGAGTCTGTGCTGCCCACGCTAATTAACCATCTAACCCACATGTGACAGGAAACCAGATTACCCAGAGGAACCCCACGTGATCACAGCGAGAACGCACAAACTCCTTACAGACATGGTGGGATTTGAACGCATGTTGCTGGTGCTGTACTCTAGACTCTTGCTGTCCACTCTACCAAAGTCACTTATCATCTTATGTACCTCTGTTAAGTCACCTTCTATCCTCCTTCTCTCCAAAGAGAAAAGCCCAAGCTTGCTCAACTATTCCCCATAAAGCATGTCCTCGAATCCAGGCAGCACCCTGGTAAGTCTCCTCTACAACTTCTCTAAAGCTACCACAGCCTTCCTATAAAGAGGTGACCAGAACAGAACACAATATTCTAAGTGTGGTCTAACCAGAGATTATTACCATGTGGATCTTTAACTTCATCCTCTGACGAATGAAGGCCAACAACCCATACACTTCTTAATGGTCCTATCAATCTGCACAGCACCTTTGAGCGATTTAAGGACATGGACCCAAAAACACTGTTCCTTCACACTGCTAAGAATCCTAAGAGTTGGTGGGATAAGAAGTCGAAAGAGCAAGCTGTTGCAGGCCTGACAATAATAAGGGTGGTATTAAGGAATGTGTTAGTACAAGGAAATATGTTGGCAAAATGTGAATCTTATTTACACAGTTCAATGAAGGAAATTATTTTACCTGTGAACTAATTGTGGTAACTTAGCTCTGACAATGAACAGACTGTAATACATCAGCTTGGTCTACTAGTTGCCCATCTGTTTCTGAGTGTGACTTCATGTGCTGAAGATTTCAGATCTTTTTTTTGGCAGTGACAGTAAGCCAAGTCTCTTTTTATTTCTCCTAATGTGCCTGTGATATCATCTGAAGAAACTCTGAACAAAATGAAAAGGTTTTTGTTTATGTGGGCTCTTTCCCAAAGTGAGAATGACCTGGCTGAAAGTCAAAACAGAGTCTTGGACAACATTTATCTCTCAGTAAACACCACAAAAATAGAATAAACAGGCAGGCAATGTTTATGAGGATTCTTGTTTTGGGATATTGTTGCCATGTCGCCTTCATGACGAGAGTAATTATACCTTATTTGTTGTCTGGTTTGCTGTAATGTGCCATGGGCGCTGCTGGAGCTGTGCTGGGCACTGTAGAAACGTAGCATCCTTCTTCAATACTGTTCCATTTAAGGCCTCAGAGGAAGGGCACATGATCAGGAACGTTAAGGCAACTGAGACAAGAAAACATCAAACCAAGATATAAAAATCCTAATTCTCAAACCCTCCTGCTGAATTCAGCACAATCAGAAATCACACTGGCAGGACTATAGCTGATAAAGGCTTCCATTACTGGGTGTAGTTATTAACCTTAACTGGGCTTAATGCCAGTACAGGTACGGCCAGAAATAGGACAGGCAAGAGTTTCCAGTGAATCACTGATTAAAGCTCACTGTGAGTGTTGTGTCTATTTCTGACTTTTTGCTATTGGAAGGACATCAGGCCCTTGGATAAGTGATCAATAGTTTTTCCTGAATGAATGAAGACTGTGGTATTTGCTATGGTGGATTAATCATCTCAGAACTGAGCAGGTTAAGAGACCATTCACTAGCCGTGGTCACATGTTGAGGGGTTTCACTACAGTAGATAGGGAAGGGCTATTGCGGATGGTAGGAGGGTCAGTAGGCAGAAGATGCAGACTTCAATAAAAGGAAAAAGACCCAGATTAACGCTGCATTAATCAGAAATGTGCCTTCATGGCTATGTGTTGGAAACAAATCCAACAGTGTTCTACAAAAGCAAAGCATATATCTTCTTATAGAAGGGATATTTGTGGGTCTGTGGGAAAAGTCGGGGGGTGGGGGAGTTGGCTGCCACCCATAGGTGGCCCTTTCAGAGAAGGCAATAAAAGGCTTGGTACTGTCAGGTACACTGATTCCTCCAAATGCCATGGGGAAGAGCGATGGACTTTTTCAATTACTGGACAGGCAATGATTGCTTTCCTTGGAGCAGTGGAGGTTGAGGGGGGGTGTGAGAGAGGTGTACAAAATTATTAGAGGAATAGACAAAGATGAGATAGGAAACCTTTCCAAAAACTGAGGAATCTGAAACTGATTTGACGGAGGTGTACTAGATGATAAGAGGCATAGATCGAGTGGATAGCTAAAGACTTGTTTTCAGGGTGGAAATGGATAATATGTCGGGGTATAATTTTAAGGTGATTGGAGGAAAGTGTAAGTGGCATATCAGAGGGAAGTTTTTAAACACTGAGAGTTGTGGTATTTGACACCCTGCCTGGCTTGGTGATAGAGGCAGAGACATATAGGCCATTTAAGAAACTCTTAGACAGGCACATGGGGAAAAGGAAGATGGAGGGCTATGTAGGAGGGAAGGGTTAGATTGATCTTAGAGTAGGTTAAAAGGTCAGCATAACATTTTGGGCTGAAGGGTCAGCACTGAGCTGTAATATTCTATTTTTGTGTTCTAGATATTAAAGGAAAGGGTTTATGAGAAGGGGCAAGTGGCGTAGAAAGAATCCGTTGAAAAACTTCCTCTGCATCCATTGCCTTATTCAGTCTATAGTCCCCTGTTCCTTGGTAGCTCAAGTGCTTATCCAGATACTTATTAAATGTTGTACTGTCCTCCATCGCCCACTCAGGCAGGGCAATCCAGATTGAACCCACACTCTGGATGGATAGAAACACCCACTGAGTTCAGTGTCACCAGGGCTCCTTGATACCACATACAAGTCATCGATGTTTGGGTCTGCTATTCTCAACTCTTTTCTGATGCTCAGCTCCTTCATCCAAAGTTCAAAGTAAATTTATTGTCACAGTATGTATATGTCACCCTGAGATTCCACACACAACAAAGATGGACAAACAACCAATGTGCCAAAGACAACAAGCTGCACAAATGCAAAAAGAAAAACATAAATAAGTAACGAATAAATATCAAGAAAATTAGATGAAATGTCCTTGAAAGTAAGTCCATAGGTTGTGGTATTGGTTCAGTGTTTGGGCAAGTGGAATTGAGTGAAATTATCTGGTTTGGTTCAAAGGGCAAACCTGCTCTTGAACCTGGAGGTGTGGGTACTGAGGCTCCTGTACCTTCTTCCTGATGGTGGCAGTGAGAGGAGACATGACCTGGATGGTGGGGGTCCTTGATGATGGATGCGGCTTTCCTACAGCAGCATTTCTTGTAGATGTGCTCAGTGGTGGGCAGGGCTTTACCTGTGATGGACTAGGCCATATCCACTACTTTTTGTAGTTTTTCATTTGGGGGTATTGGCGTTTCCATACAGCCATGATGAGACCAATTGGCATGCTCTCCACCATGCATCGTTAGAAGTTTATCAAAGCTTTAGATGACAGGCTGAACCTTTGCAATCTTCTAAGAAACTAGAGGCACTGCTGTGCTTTCTTTGTAATGGTACTTACATGCCAGACACAGGGCAGCTCCTCAGAAGTGATAATGTTCAGGAATTTAGAGTTGCTGACCCTCTGATCCCCTGCTGAGGACTGACTTATGGATGTCTGTTTTCCTTCTCCTGAAGTGAATTATCAGCTCTTTTATTTTGCTGACATTTGTTGTTATGGCACTATTTCAATCCCCCTCCCAGATGCTGATCGTCACCAGCTTTGATTCGGTCAACAATAGTGGTGTTGTCAGCAAACTTAAATATGGCATCGGAGCTGTGCTTAGCCTCACGGTCATAAGTGTAAATCGAGTAGAGCAGGGGATGTTAAAGGAGTGACTGAGGTCTCCAAATTATCTAGTCAATTCAAACTGAACTTAGTTTATTGAATGTCCCTTGGTAACTTTGTCAATGACACTTCCCTCAGATGATGACTGGGAACAAACTGCAATAATTACCAGGAATGGGGCTGCCCTAAAAGGTCCCACTTTTCTGGATCGAGATCCGTGTTGTAACTGCTCTGTTTCAGCTGAGGACTGCTAGTTCTAGAATACCAGCCTTTAGTACTACATCCTGTACCCGTGCTATGTTCAGAACTTGCAGTATTTTTTGAATTGAGGAAGTTCAATTCATCTTCAGCCTCACTCTTGTCTTTGGAATCCATATACAGGCCTCACTGTGGGAGCCTTCTCCTCTCCATGCTGGTTCAGCTGTCCAGCTCCATTTCCCACTGTCATCTGATCCCACGGTCAATGAGATGCATGGTTCTCTCCATTGCAGGCTGTTTCCTATTAGACAAAAGGATTAGTAAATTATTCAAGATTCGAGATTGGTTAATGGTACTAATTTATTTATTGAGATAGAGCATGGAATAGGTCCTCTTGGCCCTTCGAGACACACCACCCAGCAACTGCTGACTTAACCCTAGCCTAATCAAGGGAGAATGTACAACAACCTAGTAACCTACTAACCTTTGTACTGTGGGAGGAAACTGGAGCCCCCGGAGGAAACCCTTGCATTCCACGGGGAGAATGTACTGACTCTACAGATAACGCTGGAATTGAACTCTGAATTCTGAAATCCTCACACACTTACCGCTACACTACTGTGTGCCCAACCCATACACAAGTGCAAAGGAGAGCGAAATAATTATTGCTCTGGATCTGATGCAGTACAAAAATAAATCACAAAAGATAAAGAACATAATGTAGTGTTCTCGTGCAGGTATAGGAACTCTGAACTAAACACCGAGGTAAACCGTAGTCAATGAAGGCATGATCACAGTAAGATTAACCGTTTACTGTTCACTCTTCCATATGACTGAAAACTGCTGATAAAACAATACAAAATATATACAGTATTTGTTTCCTTCTTGGCATCACATTTACATCTAAAGTTCCCACATCTCACCACTAACTCTGGACCCATTCCCTGCACACTAGCTATGTGCTAACAGAGAGAAAAAAAATGACTGGAAACTTACTTAGAGCCTGCATCTATTCTTGTCCAAGCCGGTTGAGTCAAAGCTGGACCACTCTAACATTGTTGCACTCTGACAATATCCTCTCCGTGTACACCTCCTTTCTTTTTATTGGCTCAAACAATGACTCACTCCCAATGAGACTTGCAGTTTTCAAATAGACACGACTTAGAACCATAGAACCATAGAACACTACAGCACAGTACAGGCCCTTCAGCCCTCCATGTTGTGCCGACCATATAATCCTTAAAAAAAAGTACTAAACCCACACTACCCCATAACCCTCCATTTTTCTTTCATCCATGTGCCTGTCCAAGAGGCTCTTAAGTACCCCTAATGTTTTAGCCTCCACCACCATCCCTGGCAAGTCATTCCAGGCACTCACAACCCTCTGTGTAAAAAAAAAACTTACCCCTGATGTCTCCCCTAAACTTCCCTCCCTTAATTTTGTACATATGCCCTCTGGTGTTTGCTATTGGTGCCCTGGGAGACAGGTACTGACTATCCACCCTATCTATGCCTCTCATAATCTTGTAGACCTCTATCAAGTCCCCTCTCATTCTTCTACGCTCCAAAGAGAAAAGTCCCAGCTCTGCTAACCTTGCTTCATATGACTTGTTCTCCAAACCAGGCAACATCCTGGTAAATCTCCTCTGCACCCTCTCCATAGCTTCGTGACCAGAATTGAACACAATACTCTAAGTGTGGTCTCACCAGAGATTTGTAGAGTTGCAACATGACCTCTCTACACTTGAACTCAATCCCCCTGTTAATGAAGCCTAGCATCCCATAGGCCTTCTTAACTACCCTATCAACCTGTGCAGCGACCTTGAGGGATGTATGGATTTGAACCCCAAGGTCCCTTTGTTCATCCACACTCTTAAGTAACTGATCATTAATCCTGTACTCAGTCTTTTGGTTTGCCCTTCCAAAATGCATCACCTCACACTTATCTGGATTGAACTCCATCTGCCATTTTTCTGCCCAACTCTGCAGCCTGTCTATATCCTCTTGTAACCTTCAACAACCTACAGCTCCATCCACAACTCCTCCAATCTTCGTGTCATCCGCAAACTTACTCACCCATCCTTCCACCTCTACATCCAGGTCATTTATAAAAATCACAAATAGCAGGGGTCCCAGGACAGATCCCTGCGGCACTCCACTAGTCACGGATCTCCAGGCAGAATACTTCCCTTCCACAACTACCCTCTGCTTTCTTCCTATAAGCCAATTTTTTATCCAAACAGCCAAGGTTCCACTTATCCCATACCTCATGACTTTCTGGATGAGTCTCCCATGAGGGACCTTGTCAAATGCCTTGCTAAAGTCCATGTGGACCACATCCACTGCCCTACCCTCATTAATTTATTTTGTTACCTCTTCAAAAAACTCAATCAGTCTCGTGAGGCACGATCTTCCCTTCACAAAGCCATGTTGACTATCCATGAGTAGACTGTACTTCTCCAAATGCTCGTAGATCCTATCCTTAAGAATCCTTTCCAGTAGTTTGCAGACCACTGGAGTAAGACTCACCGGTCTATAGTTCCCAGGTTTCTCCCTATTACCTTTTTTAAACAAGGGAACTACATTTGCCATTCTCCAGTCCTCCAGCACTTCCCCTGCAGTCAAAGAGGATTCAAAGATCATAGCTAATGCTCCAGCGATCTCTTCTCTCAATTCCCACAACAAGCTGGGGTGTATCATATCCAGTCCAGGGTATTTATCAATCTTGATGTTTTTAAGAAGATCCTGCACTACTTCTTCCTTAACCTCCACATTGTCCAGCACACAGGCCTGCTCTATTTTGACCTCATCCTGATCAAGATCCTTTTCCCTTGTGAATAATGAAGCAAAGTATTCATTTAGGACCTCCCCAACCTCCTCCACCTCCAGGCACATGTTGCCCTCTTTATTCTTTTGCGGTCCCACCTTTGTTCTCGTCATCCTCCTGTTCTTCACATATGCATTGAACGCCTTGGGGTTCTCCTTAATCCTACATGCCAAGGCCTTCTCATGCACCCTTTGAGCTCTTGCAGTTTTTAAATATTTAAAAAAAATTTAATATTAGGAGGATGAATAAAAATTGAAATCCTCAGCTGGTTAGGCAGCACCTGTTGAGAGAGAATTAAAGCTGATGCTTCAGGTTGACGAATTTCCATCATAACCAGGAGAAGCTACAGATAAAATAAATTTTCAGAGGAGGAGAAAGGGGCAGAGAATGAAAGGGCTGGCTATGTGACTAGCTAGAAGGCAGGTGATTAAAACCCTAAATTGATGACATTGTAGAGTGATGGAGATAGGAATGGGACATCATTGGTTCAGGATCAAAGAAACATAAGTAGAGACTGCTGAGCTTTCTCAGGGAGAGTTGTGTTGTGAAGACTGAAATGTGTCGAATGGAGAGATCAGATGCTGTTCCTGAAAATCAACTTGAGCATCAGTTGGGGAGTGAGCCTGGAATAGGACGGAGGCTCATAAGTAATTGAGTTCAGGAGCTCAGGTTCACCCTTGAGGTTTGAATGAAGGTGCTTTGAAAGTGACTACCCAGTCTGTGTTTGGGCACCCCACTGCAATGAGACAACATCAAAAGTAGCAAAAGCAGTTGTTAATTTTCTCAGTCAATAAGGTCCTGAGTGGTGGCCTGGGAGGAGTGAAAGGGCTGGGGTTATAATCTTCCGTACTTGCATTGAGGGAGGTCAGCAGAAGGGGAGGAGTGTTGTGTATGTTTGGTTCAGGCATCAGAGAGGATGAGAGGAAGGCCAGAAAAGCTGTGGTGCAGAGTGGAGAGCACTGTCAGTAGTAAGTGTCGAACGTTCTGGCTGGTGGGTGGAAACGTCAGTGGAAATAACAGAACTCCTGTCTGAAATGCTACAGCAGTTCTGGAAGGTAGGGTGACACAATGGACACAGTGGGCAGCATTCTAAATAAGACTAAGGTAGTTCTAGCTGAGGAGAGGGTACATTCTGGAAATGCAGGGCAGGACAGAAGCACGGGGACAACGGAAGCAAGTCCCTGTGCCTTTGAGTGTCTGTCCATCTCTATCCTCAGGCTCCAGCAGTGCTCATGGACTTCTGCCAGAGTGCCGAATCTCTGGAACTCTTTGTTCCACAGGGTTTCGGAGGAGGGATCATTGGCTATTTAAAGAGGAACATCAGAGAATGAAGGGGTATGGGGGAATAGCACAGAAGGTTTGAGACCACCATAGATAATATTTAATGGAAGGCCAGGTTTTAGGGGCCTAATGTCCCACCCCTGTTCCTATTTTGTTGTGGTCTTACATCAACATAAACTCAAGGAGCAAGGCTTGATCTGAAGGAGGTGGTGTGGTGAACTACATATTCCTGTCTGGACACGCCCCCCCCGCTGACTGCTCCTGTGGCTCCTCCCACAGACCCCGGTATAAAGGTGATGGAGGTCTGAGCCCGGCCTCTCAGTCTCCAGGATGTAGTATGGTGGTCACTCACTGCTCGTTCCTTCTTCCAGTCAATAAAAGCCGATACCTCGCTTTTACGTCTCAGAGTGAGTTATTGATGGTGCATCAGGTGGGTAGGTGGAAGAGTGGTGGAAATAGCTGAGGGAGTTGGTAGGATGTTGTTAATGATGGATGCTGGCCCATTGGTCGAAAGGTAGTAGGAGAAATTGAGGAAAGGAAGAAGGATGGACCCTGTGAAAGTGAGGAAATTGTGGGAAGTGGAAGCAAAGTTAAAGAGTTCTTCAGTTCATGACACTGCTGATAGATCAGTGAACTATGGAGGAAGCTGAATAGGAGTGGAGAAAGCTCCACCATAAGTTCTAAAGTGACAGACTCAACTCAAAGCAGAGGGCTTCCAAAAATGGCACTGTTCATCAGGAGGAAGTGAGTGGAATCAAAGGAGAAGTTATCATTCCATGTAAGAACAATCTCAGTAATGGGGAAGTGAGAGGTGCTGGATGTGGGCAGATTGACTTTCGTTCAAGGAAGTAGAGGGCTCCTGGGGAGACCAGCTGGGAAGCGGAGGCACAGAAAGCTTGGAGAAAATCACAGTAAAATGCAGGAGAGACGGAGGGGAGAGCGCTGGGTGGCGGTGGATCTGGGCTAGAAAGATTTTTATACTGTGGTGAAGCTCTCTGGCTTCTGGATCTTGGGAAATGTGTTGTGTGGGGTTAGAACCACTGCTTGATAATTGTAAAACGTCATTTCTGGGAGAGTACTAAGTAGGAGGCATGTAGATGATTTCAGGCTGTAATCTTACCTGGTGTTTCAGACTACTATATTAAAACATATGAACTTTGCTTGCGACGGATAATGATGAAGTGCTCAATCAGATAGTGGCTGTCACCCCTCTCGGGTTTCCAGTGTCTGTGCTAATTATCAAAGGTCACAACTGATTGCTGTATTCTGAATCAGACTGTCTTTGCAACCTAAAGTTTATGACTGAATAAACCGAGGGTGGATTCTACACTTACACCATGAAGCTGTTCAGTATGATCTGTTCCTGTCTGAGCTGTTGCAGAGAATCGGTTGTGTACTGGAGAGTCTTTCAATGTACAATTTATAGAAGTGGGAGAAGGACAGATAACGCCTGGGCAGTCTCTTTACTTCATATGTCAACATGAATCATGAGACCTTCAGAAATTATCACCATTTCTCCATAGATCGATGGTGTTACTGCATTTGAAATCGTTTTCAGCAGATAAATTATTTACTGACAGCCCATAACTTGACAATGGATTTTTAAAGGTCTTTCAAACTTTTCCTGTGTTCTCCAGTCACTCATAAAGCATAGAAACAGGCTCTTTGGCTCAATAGGCCTAGGCCAACCACAAACCCTGCCTAGCTTATTCTATTTGCCCACAATTTGGCTGATATCATTCTAAACATTTCATATCTATGTACCAGTCCAAGTGGACTTTTTTAATGTTGTTAATGTACCTGCCTCATTCTCTGGCAGCTTGTTCCTTATACTGGACACAATCCGAGTGAAGAAGTTGCCCCTCGTGTTCCTATTAAATCTCTACTCCCCCACTTTAAATTGATGCCCTCTAGTTCTTGATTCCCTCACCCTGGGAAAAAGATGAATGCAGTCACCCTCACTATGCCCCTCATGACTTTACACACTCCATTGTAGGAGTCCCAACCTGTTCAGCCATCCTTAACCAAGACTATTGAGTCCTGGCAATATTCTCATAATTCTTAGTTGCATCTTTCCTGTGGGAAAATATCCAATGTTCTAACTCCCTATGAGGAAGATGGAGATACAGAGCAGGCTCATTCCACGCACTTGCTCAGGTAGCAGGAGAGGCTGTGGGGGATTAGCAAATCTCTCAGAGGCAGGGATTGATAAGTTATAGGACCTGACATCATGTGTTGAAGTTCAGACCAAATATAGGTGATCTTCAACATAAATCTGATGGATAGAGCTTCTTCTAGAAGAATGGAAACAGGAAGTGCTCAGAGCTGTGGTAAGGAAAGAACTGAATTCTTGCAGGATATGTTTATGGCATTAGGAACCTATACACAAGGTCATCAAGACCAAGGGTCTAAATTGGATTATAGGAAGGGGAAATCAGGATAACTGTCCCCCAGCCCTCATTGATGGGTTAGAGATGGTAAGGATGAGCAGTTTCAAGTTCCTGGGAGTCAATATCTCAGAATTCTATTCTGGGCCCAACACATTGATGCATTCACAAGCAAGGCATGCCAACAGCTCTACTTCACTATAAACACCAGATGCTGAATGTGCAAAGCGACACACACAAAATGCTGGAGGTCAGGCAGCATCTATGGAAATGAATAAAGCAGCTGATGTTTTGGGCTGAGGCGCTTCTTCAGGACTGGAAAGGAAGGGGGTGGGGGGAGACACCAGAATAAAATGGTGGGGGTAGGGGATGGAGGATAGTGAGAAGGTGATAGGTGAACCAAAGTGGGTTGGAAAGAAAAAGGGCTGGAGAGAAAGGAATCTGATAGGAGAAGAGTGGGCCACAGGAGAAAGGGAAGGAGAAGGGGACCCAGGGGGAGGTGATAGGCAGGTGAGAAGAGGTAAGGGGCCAGAGTGGGGAATAGAAGAAGAGGGGAGGAGGAGGGATTTTTTTTTTCACCAGAAGAATTCAATATTCATTTTTTTAATATATTGGTGAGACCCAACGCAGACTGGGAGACTGTTTCGCTGAACACCTACGCTCTGTCCACCAGAGAAAGCAGGATCTCCCAGTGGCCACACATTTTAATTCCACGTCCCATTCCCATTCTGATATGTCTATCCATGGCCTCCTCTATTGTCAAAATGAATTCACACTCAGGTTGGAGGAACAACACCTTATACACCTTATATAGTCTGACATCGGTGGTGGGGAAAATGCTAGAGTCGGTCATCAAAGATGTGATAACAGCACATTTGGAAAGAGGTGAAATCATCGGACAAAGTCACTATGGATTTGTGAAAGGAAAATCATGTCTGACAAATCTTATAGAATTTTTTGAAGATGTAACTAGTAGAGTGGATAGGGGAGAGCCAGTGGATGTGGTATATTTAGATTTTCAAAAGGCTTTTGACAAGGTCCCACATAGGAGATTAGTGTGCAAACTTAAAGCACATGGTATTGGGGGTATGGTATTGATGTGGATAGAGAATTGGTTGGCAGACAGGAAGCAAAGAGTTGGAGTAAACGGGACCTTTTCAGAATGGCAGGCAGTGACTAGTGGGGTACCGCAAGGCTCAGTGCTGGGACCCCAGTTGTTTACAATATATATTAATGATTTAGACGAGGGAATTAAATGCAGCATCTCCAAGTTTGCGGGTGACACGAGGCTGGGCGGCGGTGTTAGCTGTGAGGAGGATGCTAAGAGGATGCAGGGTGACTTGGATAGGTTAGGTGAGTGGGCAAATTCATGGCAGATGCAATTTAATGTGGATAAATGTGAGGTTATCCACTTTGGTTGCAAGAACAGGAAAACAGATTATTATCTGAACGGTGGCCGATTAGGAAAAGGGGAGGTGCAACGAGACCTGGGTGTCATTGTACGCCAGTCATTGAAGGTGGGTATGCAGGTACAGCAGGCAGTGAAAAAGGCAAATGGTATGTTGGCATTCATAGCAAAAGGATTTGAGTACAGGAGCAGGGAGGTTCTACTGCAGTTGTACAAGGCCTTGGTGAGACAGCACCTAGAGTATTGTGTGCAGTTTTGGTCCCCTAATCTGAGGAAAGACATTCTTGTCATAGAGGGAGTACAGAGAAGGTTCACCAGATTGATTTCTGGGATGGCAGGACTTTCATATGAAGAAAGACTGGATCGACTAGGCTTATACTCACTGGAATTTAGAAGATTGAGGGGGGATCTTATTGAAACGTATAAAATTCTAAAGGGATTGGACAGGCTAGATGCAGGAAGATTTTTCCGATGCTGGGGAAGTCCAGAATGAGGGGTCACAGTTTAAGGATAAAGGGGAAGCCTTTTAGGACAGAGATGAGGAAAAACGTCTTCACACAGAGAGTGGTGAATCTGTGGAATTCTCTGCCACAGGAAACAGTTGAGGCCGGTTCATTGGCTATATTTAAGAGGAAGTTAGATATGGCCCTTGTGGCTAAAGGGATTGGGGGTATGGAGAGAAAGCAGGTACAGGGTTCTGAGTTGGATGATCAGCCATGATCATACTGAATGGCAGTGCAGGCTCAAAGGGCCGAATGGCCTACTCCTGCACCTATTTTCTATGTTTCTATGTTTCTATATACCGGCTGGGTAGCCTCCAACCTGATGGCATGAACATTGACTTCTCTAACTTCCGTTAATGCCCCTCCTCACCTTTTTACCCCATCCCTGACATATTTAGTTGTTTGCCTGTTCTCCATCTCCCTCTGGTGCTCCCCCCCCCCTTTCTTTCGCCCGAGGCCTCCCGTCCCATGATCCTTTCCCTTCTCCAGCTCTGTATCACTTTCGCCAATCACCTTTCCAGCTCCTAGCTTCATCCCACCCCCTTCGGTCTTCTCCTATCATTTCGCATTTCTCCCTCCCCCCACTACTTTCAAATCTCTTATTATCTTTCCTTTCAGTTAGTCCTGACGAAGGGTCTCGGCCCGAAATGTCAACAGTGCTTCTCCTTATAAATGCTGCCTGGCCTGCTGTGTTCCAACAGCATTTTGTGTGTGTTGTTGTTTCAATATTCATGCCATCAGGTTGGAGACTATCCAAATGGAATATAAGGTGCTGTTCCTAAGGGTAATCTCATATTGACACAAGAGTAGGCCCTGGACAAGCATGTGCTCAATTCTTGTCGCCTCACTACAGGAAGGACATAGAAACCATAGAAAGGGTGCAGAGGAGATTTACAAGGATGTTGCCTGGATTGGGGAGCATGCCTTATGAGAATAGGTTGCGTGAACTTGGCCTTTTCTCCTTGGAACGACGGAGGATGAGCGGTGACCTGATAGAGGTGTACAAGATGATGAGAGGCATTGATTGTGTGGATAGTCAGAGGCTTTTTCCCAGAGTTGAAATGGCTAGCACGAGAGGGCACAGTTTTAAGGTGCTGGGGAGTAGGTACACAGGAGATGTCAGGGGTAAGTTGTTTACGTAGCGAGTGGTGAGTGCGTGGAATGGGCTTCCGGTGACAGTGGTGGAGGCGGATACGATAGGGTCTTTTAAGAGATTCTTGTAGAGGTACATGGAGCTTAGAAAAGTAAAGGGCTATGGGTAACCCTAGGTAATTTCTAAGGTAAGGTCATGTTCAGCACAGCTTTGTGGGCCAAAGGGCCTGTATTGTGCTGTAGGCCTTCTATGTTTCTAAGTTAGAATGGGAATGGGAATTAATATCTTTGGCCACTGCCAAGTTCCGCTTTTGGCGGATGGAGTGGAGATGCTCAATGAAACGGTTCCCAAATTTACGATGGAGGCCACATCAGGAGCACTGGACACAATGGACGACCCCATAAGATATGCAGGTGAAGTGTTGCTTCACCTGGAAGGACTGTTTGGGGCCCTGAATGGAGGCAACGGAAGAGGTGAATGGGCAGATGTCGCACTTTGGCCACTTGCAGGGATGTGGCAGGAAGGAGATTAGTGAGGAGTTATACTTAATTAGTTATTTAAGGAGATTTTATATGTCCAAAAGACTCCAGCAAATTTCTACAGGTATACGGTGGAGAGGATTCTCACTGGTTGCATCACTACTTGGTCTGGAGACTCCAGTGTGAAAGTGCGTTGTAGATTCAGACAGCCTTGTCACAGGCACACACCTCCCTACTATAGAGGAAAACTGCAAAAGTCAGTGCCTTAAGAAAGCAGCATCCATCATTAAGGACCCTCATCAGCTGGGAAATACCGTCTTCTCATTACTACCATCAGGGAGGAGGTACTAGAGTCTGAAATCCTGGGAAATACCCTCTTCTCATTATTACCATCCGGGAGGAGGTACTGGAGTCTGAAGATCCACACTCAGCATTTTAGGAACAGCTTCTTCCCTTCCACCACCAGATTTGTGAATGGTCGATGAACCTATGAACACAACCTTGTACATTGTCTTTTACTCTATTTATGTACTTTTGTAGCTTATAGCATTTTTATATATTGCAATGTACTGCTTGCCGCAAAACAACAAATTTCATGTGATATGGCAGTACTAATAAGCCTGATTCTGAAATCCTGGATTCTAAATTGGGAGCAGGAGTTCATCATTAGTGGCAAGAGAGCTTTCCCGCTCATCCATCAATTTTGAAAATACGGAATTAAAAGAGTCAGTTCTGGAAGCACTCAGCTGGTCAGGAGGGTCCCTGGAGGGGAAATAGGATTAATGCTTCAGGTGGATGGGAAATGAAAAAGCAAGTTACTTTTAATCAGTAGAGAGGCTGAAGAGGATGAAGAAAGTCTTTGTGGAGGCACAAGAGATGATAGATGTTGGAATCTGGAGCAACACGTGATGCTGGAGGAACTCTGTGGGCTGGGCAGATTCTGTGGAGGGAACTGGACAGTCGATGTTTCTGATCAGGTCCAGATGACTCAAGATGTTGACTATCCACTCCTCTCTACAGATGCTGCCTGCCCCCACCCTCCAGGAAGGACTGCAGCCTGAAGCATTAACTCTTCACTGATACTGCTTGACCTGCTGAGAGGTTCCAAGTTTTGTGTTTTATTTAGGATCTCCAACATCCGTATTTCTTTGATTTATAATTTGGATTTCAACACTTTGTCAAAGGAATGGTGTCAGGATGAGGAATTCCTTAATGTAAAGCACAGTTAACTGTCCTGAATTTAAAAAGAAATAACACTGGCTGGAATAAAAAAATTCCATTAACACAGGATGAGGTTTACTGGGGGTTAAAGGTGTCATGGCTAGAGAAAGCTAATTAAAGCTGGCTTGATTGTGAGGTTATGGGAGCAATCATAATGGAAAGATCAAAGCAGAATACAAGGTAAAGTAAAAGTAAAGAGCAGGATAAGCTAAGAGAGAATTACGCTTAACATCGGTGCCCCACAAGGTTGTGTCCACAACCCTCTACCCCTTATGTTCTCTCAACCGCGTGGCTGGATTATGCTCACAGTATGCAGATGAAATCACCGTAGTGGGCTGTATCTCAAACAACAATGAGTCAGACTACAGAAGGAACCGTGAGGCCCGTTCACTTGTATATTGGTAACCAAGGAGTTGCTCAGAGTAGGTGGATCCCAGGGGTGTCAAACTGTAGCTGTGGGCGAAATGGTGGTGCAGCAGGTCATACTGCTGCCTCCCAGCTTGAGTGATCCAGGTACTCTGCCCCCTCTGTGTGGAGTTTCTGTATTCCCCTGTGACCACGTGGCTGCGTCTGCTTGCTCACACAGCCCGTCAGTGGGCTGGTTTGCCTCTTTACTATGGTAACAGGATGCTTTCAGATCAGGTCATGCCTCTGCCGTACAGCTCTGGGGTACAGGGGCTAGCGACCCTTGTGCCTGTTCTATTGCTGAGCAGCAGTGAACCATCTGATTGGTCCATCAGATTTCTCTTTGGAAACTAATTAACTTGATCAGCATTTCTGATCTGGCTATTGTTCACGATTGCACTTAATAAAAAAAATGGCTTTCAGATCAGTGAGTGTTGACGAACTGTGAAAGGGGCCATTAACCCAGTGAAGAAAAAGGTGACACTGGATACCCATTGCCTGATTTTATGTTGTAACCTCCAAAACGATTATCCTCATCTGCGTTTTCAGCCTTCTACTCTACTCCCTCTACACTCACGGCTGCATGGCCAAACTCCTCCCTGTACACTCACGACCCTGTGCCCACTCTACTCCCTGTACACTCACGACCATGTGCCCACTCTACTCCCTGTACACTCACGACCATGTGCCCACTCTACTCCCTGTACACTCACGACCATGTGCCCACTCTACTCCCTGTACACTCACGACCATGTGCCCACTCTACTCCCTGTACACTCACGACCATGTGCCCACTCTACTCCCTGTACACTCACGACCATGTGCTCACTCTACTCCCTGTACACTCACGACCATGTGCCCACTCTACTCCCTGTACACTCACGACCATGTGCTCACTCTACTCCCTGTACACTCACGACCATGTGCTCACTCTACTCCCTGTACACTCACGACCATGTGCCCACTCTACTCCCTGTACACTCACGACCATGTGCTCACTCTACTCCGTGTACACTCACGACCATGTGCCCACTCTACTCCCTGTACACTCATGACCATGTGCTCATCTACTCCCTGTACACTCACGACCATGTGCCCACTCTACTCCCTGTACACTCACGACCATGTGCTCACTCTACTCCCTGTACACTCACGACCATGTGCTCACTCTACTCCCTGTACACTCACGACCATGTGCTCACTCTACTCCCTGTACACTCACGACCATGTGCCCACTCTACTCCCTGTACACTCATGACCATGTGCTCACTCTACTCCCTGTACACTCATGACCATGTGCCCACTCTACTCCCTCTAGACTCACGGCTGCATGGCCAAACTCCTCCCTGTACACTCACGACCGTGTGCCCACTCTACTCCCTGTACACTCACGACCATGTGCTCACTCTACTCCCTGTACACTCACGACCATGTGCCCACTCTACTCCCTGTACACTCACGACCATGTGCCCACTCTACTCCCTGTACACTCACGACCATGTGCTCACTCTACTCCCTGTACACTCACGACCATGTGCCCACTCTACTCCCTGTACACTCACGACCATGTGCCCACTCTACTCCCTGTACACTCACGACCATGTGCCCACTCTACTCCCTGTACACTCACGACCATGTGCTCACTCTACTCCCTGTACACTCACGACCATGTGCCCACTCTACTCCCTGTACACTCACGACCATGTGCCCACTCTACTCCCTGTGCACTCACGACCATGTGCCCACTCTACTCCCTGTACACTCACGACCATGTGCCCACTCTACTCCCTGTACACTCACGACCATGTGCTCACTCTACTCCCTGTACACTCACGACCATGTGCCCACTCTACTCCCTGTACACTCACGACCATGTGTCCACTCTACTCCCTGTACACTCACGACCATGTGCTCACTCTACTCCCTGTACACTCACGACCATGTGCTCACTCTACTCCCTGTACACTCACGACCATGTGCTCACTCTACTCCCTGTACACTCACGACCATGTGCCCACTCTACTCCCTGTACACTCACGACCATGTGCTCACTCTACTCCCTGTACACTCACGACCATGTGCTCACTCTACTCCCTGTACACTCACGACCATGTGCTCACTCTACTCCCTGTACACTCACGACCATGTGCTCACTCTACTCCCTGTACACTCATGACCATGTGCCCACTCTACTCCCTCTAGACTCACGGCTGCATGGCCAAACTCCTCCCTGTACACTCACGACCGTGTGCCCACTCTACTCCCTGTACACTCACGACCATGTGCTCACTCTACTCCCTGTACACTCACGACCATGTGCTCACTCTACTCCCTCTAGACTCACAGCTGCATGGCCAAACTCCTCCCTGTACACTCACGACCGTGTGCCCACTCTACTCCCTGTACACTCACGACCATGTGCTCACTCTACTCCCTGTACACTCACGACCATGTGCCCACTCTACTCCCTGTACACTCACGACCATGTGCTCACTCTACTCCCTGTACACTCACGACCATGTGCCCACTCTACTCCCTGTACACTCACGACCATGTGCCCACTCTACTCCCTGTACACTCACGACCATGTGCCCACTCTACTCCCTGTACACTCACGACCATGTGCTCACTCTACTCCCTGTACACTCACGACCATGTGCCCACTCTACTCCCTGTACACTCACGACCATGTGCCCACTCTACTCCCTGTACACTCACGACCATGTGCCCACTCTACTCCCTGTACACTCACGACCATGTGCCCACTCTACTCCCTGTACACTCACGACCATGTGCTCACTCTACTCCCTGTACACTCACGACCATGTGCTCACTCTACTCCCTGTACACTCACGACCATGTGCCCACTCTACTCCCTGTACACTCATGACCATGTGCTCACTCTACTCCCTGTACACTCACGACCATGTGCTCACTCTACTCCCTGTACACTCATGACCATGTGCCCACTCTACTCCCTCTAGACTCACGGCTGCATGGCCAAACTCCTCCCTGTACACTCACGACCGTGTGCCCACTCTACTCCCTGTACACTCACGACCATGTGCTCACTCTACTCCCTGTACACTCACGACCATGTGCTCACTCTACTCCCTCTAGACTCACAGCTGCATGGCCAAACTCCTCCCTGTACACTCACGACCGTGTGCCCACTCTACTCCCTGTACACTCACGACCATGTGCTCACTCTACTCCCTGTACACTCACGACCATGTGCCCACTCTACTCCCTGTACACTCACGACCATGTGCCCACTCTACTCCCTGTACACTCACGACCATGTGCTCACTCTACTCCCTGTACACTCACGACCATGTGCCCACTCTACTCCCTGTACACTCACGACCATGTGCCCACTCTACTCCCTGTACACTCACGACCATGTGCCCACTCTACTCCCTGTACACTCACGACCATGTGCTCACTCTACTCCCTGTACACTCACGACCATGTGCCCACTCTACTCCCTGTACACTCACGACCATGTGCCCACTCTACTCCCTGTACACTCACGACCATGTGCCCACTCTACTCCCTGTACACTCACGACCATGTGCCCACTCTACTCCCTGTACACTCACGACCATGTGCTCACTCTACTCCCTGTACACTCACGACCATGTGCCCACTCTACTCCCTGTACACTCACGACCATGTGCCCACTCTACTCACTGTACACTCACGACCATGTGCCCACTCTACTCCCTGTACACTCACGACCATGTGCTCACTGTACTCCCTGTACACTCACGACCATGTGCCCACTCTACTCCCTGTACACTCACGACCATGTGCCCACTCTACTCCCTGTACACTCACGACCATGTGCTCACTCTACTCCCTGTACACACACGACCATGTGCCCACTCTACTCTCTGTACACTCACGACCATGTGCTCACTCTACTCCCTCTAGACTCACAGCTGCATGGCCAAACTCCTCCCTGTACACTCACGACCGTGTGCCCACTCTACTCCCTGTACACTCACGACCATGTGCTCACTCTACTCCCTGTACACTCACGACCATGTGCCCACTCTACTCCCTGTACACTCACGACCATGTGCCCACTCTACTCCCTGTACACTCACGACCATGTGCTCACTCTACTCCCTGTACACTCACGACCATGTGCTCACTCTACTCCCTGTACACTCACGACCATGTGCTCACTCTACTCCCTCTACACTCACGACCATGTGCTCACTCTACTCCCTCTACACTCACGACCATGTGCTCACTCTACTCCCTGTACACTCACGACCATGTGCCCACTCTACTCCCTGTACACTCACGACCATGTGCTCACTCTACTCCCTGTACACTCACGACCATGTGCCCACTCTACTCCCTGTACACTCACGACCATGTGCTCACTCTACTCCCTGTACACTCACGACCATGTGCCCACTCTACTCCCTGTACACTCAGAACCATGTGCTCACTCTACTCCCTGTACACTCACGACCATGTGCTCACTCTACTCCCTGTACACTCACGACCATGTGCCCACTCTACTCCCTGTACACTCACGACCATGTGCTCACTCTACTCCCTGTACACTCACGACCATGTGCCCACTCTACTCCCTGTACACTCATGACCATGTGCTCACTCTACTCCCTGTTCACTCACGACCATGTGCCCACTCTACTCCCTGTACACTCACGACCATGTGCTCACTCTACTCCCTGTACACTCACGACCATGTGCCCACTCTACTCCCTGTACACTCACGACCATGTGCTCACTCTACTCCCTGTACACTCACGACCATGTGCTCACTCTACTCCCTGTACACTCATGACCATGTGCCCACTCTACTCCCTCTAGACTCACGGCTGCATGGCCAAACTCCTCCCTGTACACTCACGACCGTGTGCCCACTCTACTCCCTGTACACTCACGACCATGTGCTCACTCTACTCCCTGTACACTCACGACCATGTGCTCACTCTACTCCCTCTAGACTCACAGCTGCATGGCCAAACTCCTCCCTGTACACTCACGACCGTGTGCCCACTCTACTCCCTGTACACTCACGACCATGTGCTCACTCTACTCCCTGTACACTCACGACCATGTGCCCACTCTACTCCCTGTACACTCACGACCATGTGCCCACTCTACTCCCTGTACACTCACGACCATGTGCTCACTCTACTCCCTGTACACTCACGACCATGTGCCCACTCTACTCCCTGTACACTCACGACCATGTGCCCACTCTACTCCCTGTACACTCACGACCATGTGCCCACTCTACTCCCTGTACACTCACGACCATGTGCTCACTCTACTCCCTGTACACTCACGACCATGTGCCCACTCTACTCCCTGTACACTCACGACCATGTGCCCACTCTACTCCCTGTACACTCACGACCATGTGCCCACTCTACTCCCTGTGCACTCACGACCATGTGCCCACTCTACTCCCTGTACACTCACGACCATGTGCTCACTCTACTCCCTGTACACTCACGACCATGTGCCCACTCTACTCCCTGTACACTCACGACCATGCGCCCACTCTACTCCCTGTACACTCACGACCATGCGCCCACTCTACTCCCTGTACACTCACGACCATGTGCTCACTCTACTCCCTGTACACTCACGACCATGTGCCCACTCTACTCCCTGTACACTCACGACCATGTGCCCACTCTACTCCCTGTACACTCACGACCATGTGCCCACTCTACTCCCTGTACACTCACGACCATGTGCTCACTCTACTCCCTGTACACACACGACCATGTGCCCACTCTACTCTCTGTACACTCACGACCATGTGCTCACTCTACTCCCTCTAGACTCACAGCTGCATGGCCAAACTCCTCCCTGTACACTCACGACCGTGTGCCCACTCTACTCCCTGTACACTCACGACCATGTGCTCACTCTACTCCCTGTACACTCACGACCATGTGCCCACTCTACTCCCTGTACACTCATGACCATGTGCTCACTCTACTCCCTGTTCACTCACGACCATGTGCCCACTCTACTCCCTGTACACTCACGACCATGTGCTCACTCTACTCCCTGTACACTCACGACCATGTGCCCACTCTACTCCCTGTACACTCACGACCATGTGCTCACTCTACTCCCTGTACACTCACGACCATGTGCTCACTCTACTCCCTGTACACTCATGACCATGTGCCCACTCTACTCCCTCTAGACTCACGGCTGCATGGCCAAACTCCTCCCTGTACACTCACGACCGTGTGCCCACTCTACTCCCTGTACACTCACGACCATGTGCTCACTCTACTCCCTGTACACTCACGACCATGTGCTCACTCTACTCCCTCTAGACTCACAGCTGCATGGCCAAACTCCTCCCTGTACACTCACGACCGTGTGCCCACTCTACTCCCTGTACACTCACGACCATGTGCTCACTCTACTCCCTGTACACTCACGACCATGTGCCCACTCTACTCCCTGTACACTCACGACCATGTGCCCACTCTACTCCCTGTACACTCACGACCATGTGCTCACTCTACTCCCTGTACACTCACGACCATGTGCCCACTCTACTCCCTGTACACTCACGACCATGTGCCCACTCTACTCCCTGTACACTCACGACCATGTGCCCACTCTACTCCCTGTACACTCACGACCATGTGCTCACTCTACTCCCTGTACACTCACGACCATGTGCCCACTCTACTCCCTGTACAATCACGACCATGTGCCCACTCTACTCCCTGTACACTCACGACCATGTGCCCACTCTACTCCCTGTACACTCACGACCATGTGCTCACTCTACTCCCTGTACACTCACGACCATGTGCCCACTCTACTCCCTGTACACTCACGACCATGTGCCCACTCTACTCCCTGTACACTCACGACCATGTGCCCACTCTACTCCCTGTACACTCACGACCATGTGCTCACTCTACTCCCTGTACACTCACGACCATGTGCCCACTCTACTCCCTGTACACTCACGACCATGTGCCCACTCTACTCCATGTACACTCACGACCATGTGCCCACTCTACTCCCTGTACACTCACGACCATGTGCTCACTCTACTCCCTGTACACACACGACCATGTGCCCACTCTACTCTCTGTACACTCACGACCATGTGCTCACTCTACTCCCTCTAGACTCACAGCTGCATGGCCAAACTCCTCCCTGTACACTCACGACCGTGTGCCCACTCTACTCCCTGTACACTCACGACCATGTGCTCACTCTACTCCCTGTACACTCACGACCATGTGCCCACTCTACTCCCTGTACCCTCACGACCATGTGCCCACTCTACTCCCTGTACACTCACGACCATGTGCTCACTCTACTCCCTGTACACTCACGACCATGTGCTCACTCTACTCCCTGTACACTCACGACCATGTGCTCACTCTACTCCCTGTACACTCACGACCATGTGCTCACTCTACTCCCTCTACACTCACGACCATGTGCTCACTCTACTCCCTGTACACTCACGACCATGTGCCCACTCTACTCCCTGTACACTCACGACCATGTGCTCACTCTACTCCCTGTACACTCACGACCATGTGCCCACTCTACTCCCTGTACACTCACGAGTGTGTACCCACTCTACTCCCTGTACACACACGACTGTGGGCCCAATCTGCTCCCTGTGCACTCACAAGTGTGTACACACTCCACTCCCTGTACACTCACGAGTGTGTACACACTCTACTCCCACTACACTCACGAGCGTGTACACACTCCACTCCCTGTACACTAATGAGTGTGTACATACTCTACTCCGTGTACACTCATGAGTGTGTGCCCACTCTACTCCTCCAACACTCACGATTGTGTACCCACACTACTCCCTCTACACTCACGAGTGTGTGCCCACTCCACTCCCTCTACACTCTCAAGTGCGTGCCCACTCCACTCCCTCTACACTCACGAGTGCGTGCCCACTCTACTGCCTCTACACTCATGCATGTATGCCCACTCTACTCCCTGTATACTCACGACTGTGGGCCCAATGTGCTCCCTGTACACTCACGAGTGTGAACCCACACTACTCCCTCTACACTCACGACTGTGTACCTACTCCACTCCCTCTACACTCACGTGTGTGCCCACTCTACTCCCTCTACACTCACGACTGTTGGCCCAATCTGCTACCTGTACACTCACGAGTATGTACACACTCCACTCCCCGAACAGTCATGAGTGTGTACACACTCTACTCTCTCTATACTCACGAGTGTGTACCCACTCTGCACCCTCTACACTCAAGCATGTATGCCCACTCTACTCCCTGTACACTCACGACTGTGTACCCACTCTACTCCCTGTACACTCATAACTGTGTATCTACTCCACTCCCTCTACACTCACGAGTGTGTAGCCAGACTACTCCCTCTACACTCACGAGTGTGTATCTACTCCACTCCCTCTACACTCATAACTGTGTGCTCACTCTACACCCTCTACACTCAAGAGTGTGTACCCATTCTACTCCCTGTACACTCATAACTGTGTACCCACACTACTCCCTCTACACTCATGACTGTGTATCTACACCACTCCTCTACACTCACGAGTGTGTACACTCCACTCCCTCTACACTCACGAGTGTGTAGCCAGACTACTCCCTCTACACTCACGAGTGTGTATCTACTCCACTCCCTCTACACTCACGAGTGTGTACCCACTCTACTCCCTGTACACTCACGACTTTGTACCTACTCCACTCCCTCTACACTCACGAGTGTGTACCCATTCTACTCCCTCTACACTCACGACTGTGGGCCCAATCTGCTCCTTGTGCACTCACAAGTGTGTACACACTCCACTCCCTGAACACTCACGAGTGTGTACACATTCTACTCCCACTACACTCACGAGCGTGTACACACTCCACTCCCTGTACACTAATGAGTGTGTACATACTCTACTCAGTGTACACTCATGAGTGTGTGCCCACTCTACTCCCTCTACACTCACGAGTGTGTGCCCACTCCACTCCCTCTACACTCTCAAGTGCGTGCCCACTCCACTCCCTCTACACTCAAGAGTGTGTACCCACTCTACTCCCTCTACACACTTGAGTGCGTGCCCACTCTACTCCTTCTACACTCACGAGTGCGTGCCCACTCTACTGCCTCTACACTCATGCATGTATGCCCACTCTATTCACTCTACACTCACGACTGTGGGCCCAATGTGCTCGCTGTACACTCACGAGTGTGTACCCACACAACTCCCTCTACACTCACGACTGTGTACCTACTCCACTCCCTCTACACTCACGAGTGTGTACACTCCACTCCCTCTACACTCATGAGTGTGTGCCCACTCTACTCCCTCTACACTCACGACTGTTGGCCCAATCTGCTACCTGTACACTCACGAGTGTGTACACACTCCACTCCCCGAACAGTCATGAGTGTATACACACTCTACTCTCTCTATACTCACGAGTGTGTACCCACTCTACTCCCTCTACACTCACGAGTGTGTACCCACTCTACTCCCTGTACACTCATAACTGTGTGCTCACTCTACTCCCTCTACACTCACGACTGTGTATCTACTCCACTCCCTCTACACTCACGAGTGCGTGCCCACACCATTCCCTCTACACTCACGAGTGTGTACCCACTCCACTCCCTCTACACTAATGAGTGTGTACATACTCTACTCAGTGTACACTCATGAGTGTGTGCCCACTCTACTCCCTCTACACTCACGAGTGTGTGCCCACTCCACTCCCTCTACACTCTCAAGTGCGTGCCCACTCCACTCCCTCTACACTCATGAGTGTGTACCCACTCTACTCCCTCTACACACATGAGTGCGTGCCCACTCTACTCCTTCTACACTCACGAGTGCGTGCCCACTCTACTGCCTCTACACTCATGCATGTATGCCCACTCTATTCACTCTACACTCACGACTGTGGGCCCAATGTGCTCGCTGTACACTCACGAGTGTGTACCCACACAACTCCCTCTACACTCACGACTGTGTACCTACTCCACTCCCTCTACACTCACGAGTGTGTACACTCCACTCCCTCTACACTCATGAGTGTGTGCCCACTCTACTCCCTCTACACTCACGACTGTTGGCCCAATCTGCTACCTGTACACTCACGAGTGTGTACACACTCCACTCCCCGAACAGTCATGAGTGTATACACACTCTACTCTCTCTATACTCATGAGTGTGTACCCACTCTACTCCCTCTACACTCACGAGTGTGTACCCACTCTACTCCCTGTACACTCATAACTGTGTGCTCACTCTACTCCCTCTACACTCACGACTGTGTATCTACTCCACTCCCTCTACACTCACGAGTGCGTGCCCACACCATTCCCTCTACACTCACGAGTGTGTACCCACTCCACTCCCTCTACACTCATGAGTGCGTGCCCACTCCACTCCCTCTACACTCACGACTGTGTACCCACTCTACTCCCTCTACACTCACGAGTGTGTACCCATTCTACTCCCTGTACACTCATAACTGTGTGCTCACTCTACTCCCTCTACACTCACGAGCGTGTACCCACTCTACTCCCTGTACACTCACGAGTGTGTACACTCCACTTCCTGTACACTCACGAGAGTGTACACTCCACTCCCTCTACACTCACGAGTGCGTGCCCACTCCACTCCCTCTACACTCACGAGTGCGTGCCCACTCCACACCCTCTACACTCACGAGTGTGTACCCACTCCGCTCCCTCTACACTCAGAGTGTGTACCCAGACTACTCCCTCTACACTCACGAGTGTGTACCCACTCTACTTCCTGTACACTCACGAGTGTGTACACTCCACTCCCTCTACACTCACGAGTGCGTGCCCAGACTACTCCCTCTACACTCACGAGTGTGTACCCACTCTACTCCCTATACACTCACGAGTGTGTACACTCCACTCCCTCTACACTCACGAGTGCGTGCCCACTCCACTCCCTCTACACTCACGAGTGTGTACCCACTCCACTCCCTCTACACTCACGAGTGTGTACCCACTCCGCTCCCTCTACACTCACGAGTGTGTGCCCACTCCACTCCCTCTACACTCACGAGTGTGTACCCACTCTGCTCCCTATACACTCACGAGTGTGTACACTCCACTCCCTCTACACTCACGAGTGCGTGCCCACTCCGCTCCCTCCACACTCACGAGTGTGTACCCACTCTACTCCCTGTACACTCACGACTGTGGGCCCAATGTGCTCCCTGTACACTCACGAGTGTGTACCCACACAACTCCCTCTACACTCACGAGTGTGTACACTCCACTCCCTCTACACTCACGAGTGTGTGCCCACTCCACTCCCTCTACACTCACGAGTGCGTGCCCACTCCGCTCCCTCTACACTCACGAGTGTGTACCCACTCTACTCCCTATCCACTCACGAGTGTGTACACTCCACTCCCTCTACACTCAAGAGTGCGTGCCCACTCTGCTCCCTCTACACTCACGAGTGTGTACCCACTCCACTCCCTCTACACTCATGAGTGAGTGCCCACTCCACTTTCTCTACACACGAGTGTGTACCCACTCCACTCCCTCTACACTCACGAGTGCGTGCCCACTCCACTCCCTCTACACTCACGAGTGTGTACCCACTCTACTCCCTATACACTCACGAGTGTGTACCCACTCTACTCCCTATACACTCACGAGTGTGTACACTCCACTCCCTCTACACTCACGAGTGTGTACACTCCACTCCCTCTACACTCATGAGTGTGTGCCCACTCTACTCCCTCTACACTCACGACTGTTGGCCCACTCTGCTACCTGTACACTCACGAGTGTGTACACACTCCACTCCCCGAACTGTCATGAGTGTATACACACTCTACTCTCTCTATACTCACGAGTGTGTGCCCTCTCCACTCCCTCTACACTCACGAGTGTGTACCCACTCTACTCCCTGTACACTCACGACCATGTGCCCACTCTACTCCCTGTACACTCATGACCATGTGCTCACTCTACTCCCTGTTCACTCACGACCATGTGCCCACTCTACTCCCTGTACACTCACGACCATGTGCTCACTCTACTCCCTGTACACTCACGACCATGTGCCCACTCTACTCCCTGTACACTCACGACCATGTGCTCACTCTACTCCCTGTACACTCACGACCATGTGCTCACTCTACTCCCTGTACACTCATGACCATGTGCCCACTCTACTCCCTCTAGACTCACGGCTGCATGGCCAAACTCCTCCCTGTACACTCACGACCGTGTGCCCACTCTACTCCCTGTACACTCACGACCATGTGCTCACTCTACTCCCTGTACACTCACGACCATGTGCTCACTCTACTCCCTCTAGACTCACAGCTGCATGGCCAAACTCCTCCCTGTACACTCACGACCGTGTGCCCACTCTACTCCCTGTACACTCACGACCATGTGCTCACTCTACTCCCTGTACACTCACGACCATGTGCCCACTCTACTCCCTGTACACTCACGACCATGTGCCCACTCTACTCCCTGTACACTCACGACCATGTGCTCACTCTACTCCCTGTACACTCACGACCATGTGCCCACTCTACTCCCTGTACACTCACGACCATGTGCCCACTCTACTCCCTGTACACTCACGACCATGTGCCCACTCTACTCCCTGTACACTCACGACCATGTGCTCACTCTACTCCCTGTACACTCACGACCATGTGCCCACTCTACTCCCTGTACAATCACGACCATGTGCCCACTCTACTCCCTGTACACTCACGACCATGTGCCCACTCTACTCCCTGTACACTCACGACCATGTGCCCACTCTACTCCCTGTACACTCACGACCATGTGCTCACTCTACTCCCTGTACACTCACGACCATGTGCCCACTCTACTCCCTGTACACTCACGACCATGTGCCCACTCTACTCCCTGTACACTCACGACCATGTGCCCACTCTACTCCCTGTACACTCACGACCATGTGCGCACTCTACTCCCTGTACACTCACGACCATGTGCCCACTCTACTCCCTGTACACTCACGACCATGTGCCCACTCTACTCCATGTACACTCACGACCATGTGCCCACTCTACTCCCTGTACACTCACGACCATGTGGTCACTCTACTCCCTGTACACACACGACCATGTGCCCACTCTACTCTCTGTACACTCACGACCATGTGCTCACTCTACTCCCTCTAGACTCACAGCTGCATGGCCAAACTCCTCCCTGTACACTCACGACCGTGTGCCCACTCTACTCCCTGTACACTCACGACCATGTGCTCACTCTACTCCCTGTACACTCACGACCATGTGCCCACTCTACTCCCTGTACCCTCACGACCATGTGCCCACTCTACTCCCTGTACACTCACGACCATGTGCTCACTCTACTCCCTGTACACTCACGACCATGTGCTCACTCTACTCCCTGTACACTCACGACCATGTGCTCACTCTACTCCCTGTACACTCACGACCATGTGCTCACTCTACTCCCTCTACACTCACGACCATGTGCTCACTCTACTCCCTGTACACTCACGACCATGTGCCCACTCTACTCCCTGTACACTCACGACCATGTGCTCACTCTACTCCCTGTACACTCACGACCATGTGCCCACTCTACTCCCTGTACACTCACGAGTGTGTACCCACTCTACTCCCTGTACACACACGACTGTGGGCCCAATCTGCTCCCTGTGCACTCACAAGTGTGTACACACTCCACTCCCTGTACACTCACGAGTGTGTACACACTCTACTCCCACTACACTCACGAGCGTGTACACACTCCACTCCCTGTACACTAATGAGTGTGTACATACTCTACTCCGTGTACACTCATGAGTGTGTGCCCACTCTACTCCTCCAACACTCACGATTGTGTACCCACACTACTCCCTCTACACTCACGAGTGTGTGCCCACTCCACTCCCTCTACACTCTCAAGTGCGTGCCCACTCCACTCCCTCTACACTCACGAGTGCGTGCCCACTCTACTGCCTCTACACTCATGCATGTATGCCCACTCTACTCCCTGTATACTCACGACTGTGGGCCCAATGTGCTCCCTGTACACTCACGAGTGTGAACCCACACTACTCCCTCTACACTCACGACTGTGTACCTACTCCACTCCCTCTACACTCACGTGTGTGCCCACTCTACTCCCTCTACACTCACGACTGTTGGCCCAATCTGCTACCTGTACACTCACGAGTATGTACACACTCCACTCCCCGAACAGTCATGAGTGTGTACACACTCTACTCTCTCTATACTCACGAGTGTGTACCCACTCTGCACCCTCTACACTCAAGCATGTATGCCCACTCTACTCCCTGTACACTCACGACTGTGTACCCACTCTACTCCCTGTACACTCATAACTGTGTATCTACTCCACTCCCTCTACACTCACGAGTGTGTAGCCAGACTACTCCCTCTACACTCACGAGTGTGTATCTACTCCACTCCCTCTACACTCATAACTGTGTGCTCACTCTACACCCTCTACACTCAAGAGTGTGTACCCATTCTACTCCCTGTACACTCATAACTGTGTACCCACACTACTCCCTCTACACTCATGACTGTGTATCTACACCACTCCTCTACACTCACGAGTGTGTACACTCCACTCCCTCTACACTCACGAGTGTGTAGCCAGACTACTCCCTCTACACTCACGAGTGTGTATCTACTCCACTCCCTCTACACTCACGAGTGTGTACCCACTCTACTCCCTGTACACTCACGACTTTGTACCTACTCCACTCCCTCTACACTCACGAGTGTGTACCCATTCTACTCCCTCTACACTCACGACTGTGGGCCCAATCTGCTCCTTGTGCACTCACAAGTGTGTACACACTCCACTCCCTGAACACTCACGAGTGTGTACACATTCTACTCCCACTACACTCACGAGCGTGTACACACTCCACTCCCTGTACACTAATGAGTGTGTACATACTCTACTCAGTGTACACTCATGAGTGTGTGCCCACTCTACTCCCTCTACACTCACGAGTGTGTGCCCACTCCACTCCCTCTACACTCTCAAGTGCGTGCCCACTCCACTCCCTCTACACTCAAGAGTGTGTACCCACTCTACTCCCTCTACACACTTGAGTGCGTGCCCACTCTACTCCTTCTACACTCACGAGTGCGTGCCCACTCTACTGCCTCTACACTCATGCATGTATGCCCACTCTATTCACTCTACACTCACGACTGTGGGCCCAATGTGCTCGCTGTACACTCACGAGTGTGTACCCACACAACTCCCTCTACACTCACGACTGTGTACCTACTCCACTCCCTCTACACTCACGAGTGTGTACACTCCACTCCCTCTACACTCATGAGTGTGTGCCCACTCTACTCCCTCTACACTCACGACTGTTGGCCCAATCTGCTACCTGTACACTCACGAGTGTGTACACACTCCACTCCCCGAACAGTCATGAGTGTATACACACTCTACTCTCTCTATACTCACGAGTGTGTACCCACTCTACTCCCTCTACACTCACGAGTGTGTACCCACTCTACTCCCTGTACACTCATAACTGTGTGCTCACTCTACTCCCTCTACACTCACGACTGTGTATCTACTCCACTCCCTCTACACTCACGAGTGCGTGCCCACACCATTCCCTCTACACTCACGAGTGTGTACCCACTCCACTCCCTCTACACTAATGAGTGTGTACATACTCTACTCAGTGTACACTCATGAGTGTGTGCCCACTCTACTCCCTCTACACTCACGAGTGTGTGCCCACTCCACTCCCTCTACACTCTCAAGTGCGTGCCCACTCCACTCCCTCTACACTCATGAGTGTGTACCCACTCTACTCCCTCTACACACATGAGTGCGTGCCCACTCTACTCCTTCTACACTCACGAGTGCGTGCCCACTCTACTGCCTCTACACTCATGCATGTATGCCCACTCTATTCACTCTACACTCACGACTGTGGGCCCAATGTGCTCGCTGTACACTCACGAGTGTGTACCCACACAACTCCCTCTACACTCACGACTGTGTACCTACTCCACTCCCTCTACACTCACGAGTGTGTACACTCCACTCCCTCTACACTCATGAGTGTGTGCCCACTCTACTCCCTCTACACTCACGACTGTTGGCCCAATCTGCTACCTGTACACTCACGAGTGTGTACACACTCCACTCCCCGAACAGTCATGAGTGTATACACACTCTACTCTCTCTATACTCATGAGTGTGTACCCACTCTACTCCCTCTACACTCACGAGTGTGTACCCACTCTACTCCCTGTACACTCATAACTGTGTGCTCACTCTACTCCCTCTACACTCACGACTGTGTATCTACTCCACTCCCTCTACACTCACGAGTGCGTGCCCACACCATTCCCTCTACACTCACGAGTGTGTACCCACTCCACTCCCTCTACACTCATGAGTGCGTGCCCACTCCACTCCCTCTACACTCACGACTGTGTACCCACTCTACTCCCTCTACACTCACGAGTGTGTACCCATTCTACTCCCTGTACACTCATAACTGTGTGCTCACTCTACTCCCTCTACACTCACGAGCGTGTACCCACTCTACTCCCTGTACACTCACGAGTGTGTACACTCCACTTCCTGTACACTCACGAGAGTGTACACTCCACTCCCTCTACACTCACGAGTGCGTGCCCACTCCACTCCCTCTACACTCACGAGTGCGTGCCCACTCCACACCCTCTACACTCACGAGTGTGTACCCACTCCGCTCCCTCTACACTCAGAGTGTGTACCCAGACTACTCCCTCTACACTCACGAGTGTGTACCCACTCTACTTCCTGTACACTCACGAGTGTGTACACTCCACTCCCTCTACACTCACGAGTGCGTGCCCAGACTACTCCCTCTACACTCACGAGTGTGTACCCACTCTACTCCCTATACACTCACGAGTGTGTACACTCCACTCCCTCTACACTCACGAGTGCGTGCCCACTCCACTCCCTCTACACTCACGAGTGTGTACCCACTCCACTCCCTCTACACTCACGAGTGTGTACCCACTCCGCTCCCTCTACACTCACGAGTGTGTGCCCACTCCACTCCCTCTACACTCACGAGTGTGTACCCACTCTGCTCCCTATACACTCACGAGTGTGTACACTCCACTCCCTCTACACTCACGAGTGCGTGCCCACTCCGCTCCCTCCACACTCACGAGTGTGTACCCACTCTACTCCCTGTACACTCACGACTGTGGGCCCAATGTGCTCCCTGTACACTCACGAGTGTGTACCCACACAACTCCCTCTACACTCACGAGTGTGTACACTCCACTCCCTCTACACTCACGAGTGTGTGCCCACTCCACTCCCTCTACACTCACGAGTGCGTGCCCCACTCCGCTCCCTCTACACTCACGAGTGTGTACCCACTCTACTCCCTATCCACTCACGAGTGTGTACACTCCACTCCCTCTACACTCAAGAGTGCGTGCCCACTCTGCTCCCTCTACACTCACGAGTGTGTACCCACTCCACTCCCTCTACACTCATGAGTGAGTGCCCACTCCACTTTCTCTACACACGAGTGTGTACCCACTCCACTCCCTCTACACTCACGAGTGCGTGCCCACTCCACTCCCTCTACACTCACGAGTGTGTACCCACTCTACTCCCTATACACTCACGAGTGTGTACCCACTCTACTCCCTATACACTCACGAGTGTGTACACTCCACTCCCTCTACACTCACGAGTGTGTACACTCCACTCCCTCTACACTCATGAGTGTGTGCCCACTCTACTCCCTCTACACTCACGACTGTTGGCCCACTCTGCTACCTGTACACTCACGAGTGTGTACACACTCCACTCCCCGAACTGTCATGAGTGTATACACACTCTACTCTCTCTATACTCACGAGTGTGTGCCCTCTCCACTCCCTCTACACTCACGAGTGTGTACCCACTCTGCTCCCTATACACTCACGAGTGTGTACACTCCACTCCCTCTACACTCACGAGTGCGTGCCCACTCCGCTCCCTCCACACTCACGAGTGTGTACACACTCTACTCCCTGTACACTCACGACTGTGGGCCCAATGTGCTCCCTGTACACTCACGAGTGTGTACCCACACAACTCCCTCTACACTCACGAGTGTGTACCCACTCCGCTCCCTCTACACTCACGAGTGTGTACCCACTCTACTCCCTATACACTCACGAGTGTGTACACTCCACTCCCTCTACACTCACGAGTGTGTGCCCACTCCACTCCCTCTACACTCACGAGTGTGTACCCACTCCACTCCCTCTACACTCACGAGTGTGTGCCCACTCCACTCCCTCTACACTCACGAGTGTGTACCCACTCTACTCCCTATACACTCACGAGTGTGTACACTCCACTCCCTCTACACTCACGATTGCGTGCCCACTCCACTCCCTCTACACTCACGAGTGTGTACCCACTCCACTCCCTCTACACTCACGAGTGTGTACCCACACAACTCCCTCTACACTCACGAGTGTGTACACTCCACTCCCTCTACACTCACGAGTGTGTGCCCACTCCACTCCCTCTACACTCACGAGTGCGTGCCCACTCCGCTCCCTCTACACTCACGAGTGTGTACCCACTCTACTCCCTATCCACTCACGAGTGTGTACACTCCACTCCCTCTACACTCAAGAGTGCGTGCCCACTCTGCTCCCTCTACACTCACGAGTGTGTACCCACTCCACTCCCTCTACACTCATGAGTGAGTGCCCACTCCACTTTCTCTACACACGAGTGTGTACCCACTCCACTCCCTCTACACTCACGAGTGCGTGCCCACTCCACTCCCTCTACACTCACGAGTGTGTACCCACTCTACTCCCTATACACTCACGAGTGTGTACCCACTCTACTCCCTATACACTCACGAGTGTGTACACTCCACTCCCTCTACACTCACGAGTGTGTACACTCCACTCCCTCTACACTCATGAGTGTGTGCCCACTCTACTCCCTCTACACTCACGACTGTTGGCCCACTCTGCTACCTGTACACTCACGAGTGTGTACACACTCCACTCCCCGAACTGTCATGAGTGTATACACACTCTACTCTCTCTATACTCACGAGTGTGTGCCCTCTCCACTCCCTCTACACTCACGAGTGTGTACCCACTCTGCTCCCTATACACTCACGAGTGTGTACACTCCACTCCCTCTACACTCACGAGTGCGTGCCCACTCCGCTCCCTCCACACTCACGAGTGTGTACACACTCTACTCCCTGTACACTCACGACTGTGGGCCCAATGTGCTCCCTGTACACTCACGAGTGTGTACCCACACAACTCCCTCTACACTCACGAGTGTGTACCCACTCCGCTCCCTCTACACTCACGAGTGTGTACCCACTCTACTCCCTATACACTCACGAGTGTGTACACTCCACTCCCTCTACACTCACGAGTGTGTGCCCACTCCACTCCCTCTACACTCACGAGTGTGTACCCACTCCACTCCCTCTACACTCACGAGTGTGTGCCCACTCCACTCCCTCTACACTCACGAGTGTGTACCCACTCTACTCCCTATACACTCACGAGTGTGTACACTCCACTCCCTCTACACTCACGATTGCGTGCCCACTCCACTCCCTCTACACTCACGAGTGTGTACCCACTCCACTCCCTCTACACTCACGAGTGTGTACCCACTCTACTCCCTATCCACTCACGAGTGTGTACACTCCACTCCCTCTACACTCAAGAGTGCGTGCCCACTCTACTCCCTATCCACTCACGAGTGTGTACCCACTCTACTCCCTGTACACTCATAACTGTGTGCTCACTCTACTCCCTCTACACTCACGACTGTGTATCTACTCCACTCCCTCTACACTCACGAGTGCGTGCCCACACCATTCCCTCTACACTCACGAGTGTGTACCCACTCCACTCCCTCTACACTAATGAGTGTGTACATACTCTACTCAGTGTACACTCATGAGTGTGTGCCCACTCTACTCCCTCTACACTCACGAGTGTGTGCCCACTCCACTCCCTCTACACTCTCAAGTGCGTGCCCACTCCACTCCCTCTACACTCATGAGTGTGTACCCACTCTACTCCCTCTACACACATGAGTGCGTGCCCACTCTACTCCTTCTACACTCACGAGTGCGTGCCCACTCTACTGCCTCTACACTCATGCATGTATGCCCACTCTATTCACTCTACACTCACGACTGTGGGCCCAATGTGCTCGCTGTACACTCACGAGTGTGTACCCACACAACTCCCTCTACACTCACGACTGTGTACCTACTCCACTCCCTCTACACTCACGAGTGTGTACACTCCACTCCCTCTACACTCATGAGTGTGTGCCCACTCTACTCCCTCTACACTCACGACTGTTGGCCCAATCTGCTACCTGTACACTCACGAGTGTGTACACACTCCACTCCCCGAACAGTCATGAGTGTATACACACTCTACTCTCTCTATACTCACGAGTGTGTACCCACTCTACTCCCTCTACACTCACGAGTGTGTACCCACTCTACTCCCTGTACACTCATAACTGTGTGCTCACTCTACTCCCTCTACACTCACGACTGTGTATCTACTCCACTCCCTCTACACTCACGAGTGCGTGCCCACACCATTCCCTCTACACTCACGAGTGTGTACCCACTCCACTCCCTCTACACTCATGAGTGCGTGCCCACTCCACTCCCTCTACACTCACGACTGTGTACCCACTCTACTCCCTCTACACTCACGAGTGTGTACCCATTCTACTCCCTGTACACTCATAACTGTGTGCTCACTCTACTCCCTCTACACTCACGAGCGTGTACCCACTCTACTCCCTGTACACTCACGAGTGTGTACACTCCACTTCCTGTACACTCACGAGAGTGTACACTCCACTCCCTCTACACTCACGAGTGCGTGCCCACTCCACTCCCTCTACACTCACGAGTGCGTGCCCACTCCACACCCTCTACACTCACGAGTGTGTACCCACTCCGCTCCCTCTACACTCAGAGTGTGTACCCAGACTACTCCCTCTACACTCACGAGTGTGTACCCACTCTACTTCCTGTACACTCACGAGTGTGTACACTCCACTCCCTCTACACTCACGAGTGCGTGCCCAGACTACTCCCTCTACACTCACGAGTGTGTACCCACTCTACTCCCTATACACTCACGAGTGTGTACACTCCACTCCCTCTACACTCACGAGTGCGTGCCCACTCCACTCCCTCTACACTCACGAGTGTGTACCCACTCCACTCCCTCTACACTCACGAGTGTGTACCCACTCCGCTCCCTCTACACTCACGAGTGTGTGCCCACTCCACTCCCTCTACACTCACGAGTGTGTACCCACTCTGCTCCCTATACACTCACGAGTGTGTACACTCCACTCCCTCTACACTCACGAGTGCGTGCCCACTCCGCTCCCTCCACACTCACGAGTGTGTACCCACTCTACTCCCTGTACACTCACGACTGTGGGCCCAATGTGCTCCCTGTACACTCACGAGTGTGTACCCACACAACTCCCTCTACACTCACGAGTGTGTACACTCCACTCCCTCTACACTCACGAGTGTGTGCCCACTCCACTCCCTCTACACTCACGTGTGTGCCCACTCTACTCCCTCTACACTCACGACTGTTGGCCCAATCTGCTACCTGTACACTCACGAGTATGTACACACTCCACTCCCCGAACAGTCATGAGTGTGTACACACTCTACTCTCTCTATACTCACGAGTGTGTACCCACTCTGCACCCTCTACACTCAAGCATGTATGCCCACTCTACTCCCTGTACACTCACGACCATGTGCCCACTCTACTCCCTGTACACTCACGAGTGTGTACCCACTCTACTCCCTGTACACACACGACTGTGGGCCCAATCTGCTCCCTGTGCACTCACAAGTGTGTACACACTCCACTCCCTGTACACTCACGAGTGTGTACACACTCTACTCCCACTACACTCACGAGCGTGTACACACTCCACTCCCTGTACACTAATGAGTGTGTACATACTCTACTCCGTGTACACTCATGAGTGTGTGCCCACTCTACTCCTCCAACACTCACGATTGTGTACCCACACTACTCCCTCTACACTCACGAGTGTGTGCCCACTCCACTCCCTCTACACTCTCAAGTGCGTGCCCACTCCACTCCCTCTACACTCACGAGTGCGTGCCCACTCTACTGCCTCTACACTCATGCATGTATGCCCACTCTACTCCCTGTATACTCACGACTGTGGGCCCAATGTGCTCCCTGTACACTCACGAGTGTGAACCCACACTACTCCCTCTACACTCACGACTGTGTACCTACTCCACTCCCTCTACACTCACGTGTGTGCCCACTCTACTCCCTCTACACTCACGACTGTTGGCCCAATCTGCTACCTGTACACTCACGAGTATGTACACACTCCACTCCCCGAACAGTCATGAGTGTGTACACACTCTACTCTCTCTATACTCACGAGTGTGTACCCACTCTGCACCCTCTACACTCAAGCATGTATGCCCACTCTACTCCCTGTACACTCACGACTGTGTACCCACTCTACTCCCTGTACACTCATAACTGTGTATCTACTCCACTCCCTCTACACTCACGAGTGTGTAGCCAGACTACTCCCTCTACACTCACGAGTGTGTATCTACTCCACTCCCTCTACACTCATAACTGTGTGCTCACTCTACACCCTCTACACTCAAGAGTGTGTACCCATTCTACTCCCTGTACACTCATAACTGTGTACCCACACTACTCCCTCTACACTCATGACTGTGTATCTACACCACTCCTCTACACTCACGAGTGTGTACACTCCACTCCCTCTACACTCACGAGTGTGTAGCCAGACTACTCCCTCTACACTCACGAGTGTGTATCTACTCCACTCCCTCTACACTCACGAGTGTGTACCCACTCTACTCCCTGTACACTCACGACTTTGTACCTACTCCACTCCCTCTACACTCACGAGTGTGTACCCATTCTACTCCCTCTACACTCACGACTGTGGGCCCAATCTGCTCCTTGTGCACTCACAAGTGTGTACACACTCCACTCCCTGAACACTCACGAGTGTGTACACATTCTACTCCCACTACACTCACGAGCGTGTACACACTCCACTCCCTGTACACTAATGAGTGTGTACATACTCTACTCAGTGTACACTCATGAGTGTGTGCCCACTCTACTCCCTCTACACTCACGAGTGTGTGCCCACTCCACTCCCTCTACACTCTCAAGTGCGTGCCCACTCCACTCCCTCTACACTCAAGAGTGTGTACCCACTCTACTCCCTCTACACACTTGAGTGCGTGCCCACTCTACTCCTTCTACACTCACGAGTGCGTGCCCACTCTACTGCCTCTACACTCATGCATGTATGCCCACTCTATTCACTCTACACTCACGACTGTGGGCCCAATGTGCTCGCTGTACACTCACGAGTGTGTACCCACACAACTCCCTCTACACTCACGACTGTGTACCTACTCCACTCCCTCTACACTCACGAGTGTGTACACTCCACTCCCTCTACACTCATGAGTGTGTGCCCACTCTACTCCCTCTACACTCACGACTGTTGGCCCAATCTGCTACCTGTACACTCACGAGTGTGTACACACTCCACTCCCCGAACAGTCATGAGTGTATACACACTCTACTCTCTCTATACTCACGAGTGTGTACCCACTCTACTCCCTCTACACTCACGAGTGTGTACCCACTCTACTCCCTGTACACTCATAACTGTGTGCTCACTCTACTCCCTCTACACTCACGACTGTGTATCTACTCCACTCCCTCTACACTCACGAGTGCGTGCCCACACCATTCCCTCTACACTCACGAGTGTGTACCCACTCCACTCCCTCTACACTAATGAGTGTGTACATACTCTACTCAGTGTACACTCATGAGTGTGTGCCCACTCTACTCCCTCTACACTCACGAGTGTGTGCCCACTCCACTCCCTCTACACTCTCAAGTGCGTGCCCACTCCACTCCCTCTACACTCATGAGTGTGTACCCACTCTACTCCCTCTACACACATGAGTGCGTGCCCACTCTACTCCTTCTACACTCACGAGTGCGTGCCCACTCTACTGCCTCTACACTCATGCATGTATGCCCACTCTATTCACTCTACACTCACGACTGTGGGCCCAATGTGCTCGCTGTACACTCACGAGTGTGTACCCACACAACTCCCTCTACACTCACGACTGTGTACCTACTCCACTCCCTCTACACTCACGAGTGTGTACACTCCACTCCCTCTACACTCATGAGTGTGTGCCCACTCTACTCCCTCTACACTCACGACTGTTGGCCCAATCTGCTACCTGTACACTCACGAGTGTGTACACACTCCACTCCCCGAACAGTCATGAGTGTATACACACTCTACTCTCTCTATACTCATGAGTGTGTACCCACTCTACTCCCTCTACACTCACGAGTGTGTACCCACTCTACTCCCTGTACACTCATAACTGTGTGCTCACTCTACTCCCTCTACACTCACGACTGTGTATCTACTCCACTCCCTCTACACTCACGAGTGCGTGCCCACACCATTCCCTCTACACTCACGAGTGTGTACCCACTCCACTCCCTCTACACTCATGAGTGCGTGCCCACTCCACTCCCTCTACACTCACGACTGTGTACCCACTCTACTCCCTCTACACTCACGAGTGTGTACCCATTCTACTCCCTGTACACTCATAACTGTGTGCTCACTCTACTCCCTCTACACTCACGAGCGTGTACCCACTCTACTCCCTGTACACTCACGAGTGTGTACACTCCACTTCCTGTACACTCACGAGAGTGTACACTCCACTCCCTCTACACTCACGAGTGCGTGCCCACTCCACTCCCTCTACACTCACGAGTGCGTGCCCACTCCACACCCTCTACACTCACGAGTGTGTACCCACTCCGCTCCCTCTACACTCAGAGTGTGTACCCAGACTACTCCCTCTACACTCACGAGTGTGTACCCACTCTACTTCCTGTACACTCACGAGTGTGTACACTCCACTCCCTCTACACTCACGAGTGCGTGCCCAGACTACTCCCTCTACACTCACGAGTGTGTACCCACTCTACTCCCTATACACTCACGAGTGTGTACACTCCACTCCCTCTACACTCACGAGTGCGTGCCCACTCCACTCCCTCTACACTCACGAGTGTGTACCCACTCCACTCCCTCTACACTCACGAGTGTGTACCCACTCCGCTCCCTCTACACTCACGAGTGTGTGCCCACTCCACTCCCTCTACACTCACGAGTGTGTACCCACTCTGCTCCCTATACACTCACGAGTGTGTACACTCCACTCCCTCTACACTCACGAGTGCGTGCCCACTCCGCTCCCTCCACACTCACGAGTGTGTACCCACTCTACTCCCTGTACACTCACGACTGTGGGCCCAATGTGCTCCCTGTACACTCACGAGTGTGTACCCACACAACTCCCTCTACACTCACGAGTGTGTACACTCCACTCCCTCTACACTCACGAGTGTGTGCCCACTCCACTCCCTCTACACTCA
This sequence comes from Hemitrygon akajei, assembly GCF_048418815.1. NCBI lineage: Eukaryota > Metazoa > Chordata > Chondrichthyes > Myliobatiformes > Dasyatidae > Hemitrygon > Hemitrygon akajei. The sequence goes on from NC_133131.1 coordinate 50,718,795, forward strand.
CGAGTGCGTGCCCACTCCGCTCCCTCTACACTCACGAGTGTGTACCCACTCTACTCCCTATCCACTCACGAGTGTGTACACTCCACTCCCTCTACACTCAAGAGTGCGTGCCCACTCTGCTCCCTCTACACTCACGAGTGTGTACCCACTCCACTCCCTCTACACTCATGAGTGAGTGCCCACTCCACTTTCTCTACACACGAGTGTGTACCCACTCCACTCCCTCTACACTCACGAGTGCGTGCCCACTCCACTCCCTCTACACTCACGAGTGTGTACCCACTCTACTCCCTATACACTCACGAGTGTGTACCCACTCTACTCCCTATACACTCACGAGTGTGTACACTCCACTCCCTCTACACTCACGAGTGTGTACACTCCACTCCCTCTACACTCATGAGTGTGTGCCCACTCTACTCCCTCTACACTCACGACTGTTGGCCCACTCTGCTACCTGTACACTCACGAGTGTGTACACACTCCACTCCCCGAACTGTCATGAGTGTATACACACTCTACTCTCTCTATACTCACGAGTGTGTGCCCTCTCCACTCCCTCTACACTCACGAGTGTGTACCCACTCTGCTCCCTATACACTCACGAGTGTGTACACTCCACTCCCTCTACACTCACGAGTGCGTGCCCACTCCGCTCCCTCCACACTCACGAGTGTGTACACACTCTACTCCCTGTACACTCACGACTGTGGGCCCAATGTGCTCCCTGTACACTCACGAGTGTGTACCCACACAACTCCCTCTACACTCACGAGTGTGTACCCACTCCGCTCCCTCTACACTCACGAGTGTGTACCCACTCTACTCCCTATACACTCACGAGTGTGTACACTCCACTCCCTCTACACTCACGAGTGTGTGCCCACTCCACTCCCTCTACACTCACGAGTGTGTACCCACTCCACTCCCTCTACACTCACGAGTGTGTGCCCACTCCACTCCCTCTACACTCACGAGTGTGTACCCACTCTACTCCCTATACACTCACGAGTGTGTACACTCCACTCCCTCTACACTCACGATTGCGTGCCCACTCCACTCCCTCTACACTCACGAGTGTGTACCCACTCCACTCCCTCTACACTCACGAGTGTGTACCCACTCTACTCCCTATCCACTCACGAGTGTGTACACTCCACTCCCTCTACACTCAAGAGTGCGTGCCCACTCTACTCCCTATCCACTCACGAGTGTGTACCCACTCTACTCCCTGTACACTCATAACTGTGTGCTCACTCTACTCCCTCTACACTCACGACTGTGTATCTACTCCACTCCCTCTACACTCACGAGTGCGTGCCCACACCATTCCCTCTACACTCACGAGTGTGTACCCACTCCACTCCCTCTACACTAATGAGTGTGTACATACTCTACTCAGTGTACACTCATGAGTGTGTGCCCACTCTACTCCCTCTACACTCACGAGTGTGTGCCCACTCCACTCCCTCTACACTCTCAAGTGCGTGCCCACTCCACTCCCTCTACACTCATGAGTGTGTACCCACTCTACTCCCTCTACACACATGAGTGCGTGCCCACTCTACTCCTTCTACACTCACGAGTGCGTGCCCACTCTACTGCCTCTACACTCATGCATGTATGCCCACTCTATTCACTCTACACTCACGACTGTGGGCCCAATGTGCTCGCTGTACACTCACGAGTGTGTACCCACACAACTCCCTCTACACTCACGACTGTGTACCTACTCCACTCCCTCTACACTCACGAGTGTGTACACTCCACTCCCTCTACACTCATGAGTGTGTGCCCACTCTACTCCCTCTACACTCACGACTGTTGGCCCAATCTGCTACCTGTACACTCACGAGTGTGTACACACTCCACTCCCCGAACAGTCATGAGTGTATACACACTCTACTCTCTCTATACTCACGAGTGTGTACCCACTCTACTCCCTCTACACTCACGAGTGTGTACCCACTCTACTCCCTGTACACTCATAACTGTGTGCTCACTCTACTCCCTCTACACTCACGACTGTATATCTACTCCACTCCCTCTACACTCACGAGTGCGTGCCCACACCATTCCCTCTACACTCACGAGTGTGTACCCACTCCACTCCCTCTACACTCATGAGTGCGTGCCCACTCCACTCCCTCTACACTCACGACTGTGTACCCACTCTACTCCCTCTACACTCACGAGTGTGTACCCATTCTACTCCCTGTACACTCATAACTGTGTGCTCACTCTACTCCCTCTACACTCACGAGCGTGTACCCACTCTACTCCCTGTACACTCACGAGTGTGTACACTCCACTTCCTGTACACTCACGAGAGTGTACACTCCACTCCCTCTACACTCACGAGTGCGTGCCCACTCCACTCCCTCTACACTCACGAGTGCGTGCCCACTCCACACCCTCTACACTCACGAGTGTGTACCCACTCCGCTCCCTCTACACTCAGAGTGTGTACCCAGACTACTCCCTCTACACTCACGAGTGTGTACCCACTCTACTTCCTGTACACTCACGAGTGTGTACACTCCACTCCCTCTACACTCACGAGTGCGTGCCCAGACTACTCCCTCTACACTCACGAGTGTGTACCCACTCTACTCCCTATACACTCACGAGTGTGTACACTCCACTCCCTCTACACTCACGAGTGCGTGCCCACTCCACTCCCTCTACACTCACGAGTGTGTACCCACTCCACTCCCTCTACACTCACGAGTGTGTACCCACTCCGCTCCCTCTACACTCACGAGTGTGTGCCCACTCCACTCCCTCTACACTCACGAGTGTGTACCCACTCTGCTCCCTATACACTCACGAGTGTGTACACTCCACTCCCTCTACACTCACGAGTGCGTGCCCACTCCGCTCCCTCCACACTCACGAGTGTGTACCCACTCTACTCCCTGTACACTCACGACTGTGGGCCCAATGTGCTCCCTGTACACTCACGAGTGTGTACCCACACAACTCCCTCTACACTCACGAGTGTGTACACTCCACTCCCTCTACACTCACGAGTGTGTGCCCACTCCACTCCCTCTACACTCACGAGTGCGTGCCCACTCCGCTCCCTCTACACTCACGAGTGTGTACCCACTCTACTCCCTATCCACTCACGAGTGTGTACACTCCACTCCCTCTACACTCAAGAGTGCGTGCCCACTCTGCTCCCTCTACACTCACGAGTGTGTACCCACTCCACTCCCTCTACACTCATGAGTGAGTGCCCACTCCACTTTCTCTACACACGAGTGTGTACCCACTCCACTCCCTCTACACTCACGAGTGCGTGCCCACTCCACTCCCTCTACACTCACGAGTGTGTACCCACTCTACTCCCTATACACTCACGAGTGTGTACCCACTCTACTCCCTCTACACTCACGAGTGTGTACACTCCACTCCCTCTACACTCAAGAGTGCGTGCCCACTCTGCTCCCTCTACACTCACGAGTGTGTACCCACTCCACTCCCTCTACACTCATGAGTGAGTGCCCACTCCACTTTCTCTACACACGAGTGTGTACCCACTCCACTCCCTCTACACTCACGAGTGCGTGCCCACTCCACTCCCTCTACACTCACGAGTGTGTACCCACTCTACTCCCTATACACTCACGAGTGTGTACCCACTCTACTCCCTCTACACTCACGAGTGTGTACACTCCACTCCCTCTACACTCATGAGTGTGTGCCCACTCTACTCCCTCTACACTCACGACTGTTGGCCCACTCTGCTACCTGTACACTCACGAGTGTGTACACACTCCACTCCCCGAACTGTCATGAGTGTATACACACTCTACTCTCTCTATACTCACGAGTGTGTGCCCTCTCCACTCCCTCTACACTCACGAGTGTGTACCCACTCTGCTCCCTATACACTCACGAGTGTGTACACTCCACTCCCTCTACACTCACGAGTGCGTGCCCACTCCGCTCCCTCCACACTCACGAGTGTGTACACACTCTACTCCCTGTACACTCACGACTGTGGGCCCAATGTGCTCCCTGTACACTCACGAGTGTGTACCCACACAACTCCCTCTACACTCACGAGTGTGTACCCACTCCGCTCCCTCTACACTCACGAGTGTGTACCCACTCTACTCCCTATACACTCACGAGTGTGTACACTCCACTCCCTCTACACTCACGAGTGTGTGCCCACTCCACTCCCTCTACACTCACGAGTGTGTACCCACTCCACTCCCTCTACACTCACGAGTGTGTGCCCACTCCACTCCCTCTACACTCACGAGTGTGTACCCACTCTACTCCCTATACACTCACGAGTGTGTACACTCCACTCCCTCTACACTCACGATTGCGTGCCCACTCCACTCCCTCTACACTCACGAGTGTGTACCCACTCCACTCCCTCTACACTCACGAGTGTGTACCCACTCCGCTCCCTCTACACTCACGAGTGTGTGCCCACTCCACTCCCTCTACACTCACGAGTGTGTACCCACTCTGCTCCCTATACACTCACGAGTGAGTACACTCCACTCCCTCTACACTCACGAGTGCGTGCCCACTCCGCTCCCTCCACACTCACGAGTGTGTACCCACTCTACTCCCTGTACACTCACGACTGTGGGCCCAATGTGCTCCCTGTACACGCACGAGTGTGTACCCACACAACTCCCTCTACATTCACGAGTGTGTACACTCCACTCCCTCTACACTCACGAGTGTGTGCCCACTCCACTCCCTCTACACTCACGAGTGCGTGCCCACTCCGCTCCCTCTACACTCACGAGTGTGTACCCACTCTACTCCCTATACACTCACGAGTGCGTACACTCCACTCCCTCTACACTCAAGAGTGCGTGCCCACTCTGCTCCCTCTACACTCAAGAGTGTGTACCCACTCCACTCCCTCTACACTCACGAGTGAGTGCCCACTCCACTTTCTCTACACTCACGAGTGTGTACCCACTCCACTCCCTCTACACTCACGAGTGCGTGCCCACTCCACTCCCTCTACACTCACGAGTGTGTACCCACTCTACTCCCTATACACTCACGAGTGTGTGCCCACTCTACTCCCTATACACTCACGAGTGTGTACACTCCACTCCCTCTACACTCACGAGTGTGTACACTCCACTCCCTCTACACTCATGAGTGTGTGCCCACTCTACTCCCTCTACACTCACGACTGTTGGCCCAATCTGCTACCTGTACACTCACGAGTGTGTACACACTCCACTCCCCGAACAGTCATGAGTGTATACACACTCTACTCTCTCTATACTCACGAGTGTGTGTCCACTCCACTCCCTCTACACTCACGAGTGTGTAACCACTCTGCTCCCTATACACTCACGAGTGTGTACACTCCACTCCCTCTACACTCACGAGTGCGTGCCCACTCCGCTCCCTCCACACTCACGAGTGTGTACACACTCTACTCCCTGTACACTCACGACTGTGGGCCCAATGTGCTCCCTGTACACTCACGAGTGTGTACCCACACAACTCCCTCTACACTCACGAGTGTGTACCCACTCCGCTCCCTCTACACTCACGAGTGTGTACCCACTCTACTCCCTATACACTCACGAGTGTGTACACTCCACTCCCTCTACACTCACGAGTGTGTGCCCACTCTACTCCCTCTACACTCACGAGTGTGTACCCACTCCACTCCCTCTACACTCACGAGTGTGTGCCCACTCCACTCCCTCTACACTCACGAGTGTGTGCCCACTCCACTCCCTCTACACTCACGAGTGTGTACCCACTCCGCTCCCTCTACACTCCCGAGTGTGTACCCACTCTACTCCCTATACACTCACGAGTGTGTACACTCCACTCCCTCTACACTCACAAGTGCGTGCCCACTCTGCTCCCTCTACACTCATGAGTGTGTACCCACTCCACTCCCTCTACACTCACGAGTGTGTACACTCCACTCCCTCTACACTCACGAGTGTGTACACTCCACTCCCTCTACACTCATGAGTGTGTGCCCACTCTACTGCCTCTACACTCATGCATGTATGCCCACTCTACTCAATCTACACTCACGACTGTGGGCCCAATGTGCTCCCTGTACACTCACGAGTGTGTACCCACACAACTCCCTCTACACTCACGACTGTGTACCTACTCCACTCCCTCTACACTCACGAGTGTGTACACTCCACTCCCTCTACACTCACGAGTGTGTACCCACTCTACTCCCTGTACACTCATAACTGTGTGCTCACTCTACTCCCTGTACACTCACGAGTGTGTACCCACACTACTCCCTGTACACTCACGACTGTGTATCTACTCCACTCCCTCTACACTCATGAGTGCGTGCCCACTCCACTCCCTCTACACTCAGGACTGTGTACCCACTCCACTCCCTGTACACTCATAACTGTGTGCTCACTCTTCACCCTCTACACTCACGAGTGTGTACCCATTCTACTCCCTGTACACTCATAACTGTGTGCTCACTCTACTCCCTCTACTCTCACGAGTGTGTACCCACTCTACTCCCTGTACACTCACGAGTGTGTACACTCCACTCCCTGTACACTCACGAGTGTGTACACTCCACTCCCTCTACACTCATGAGTGTGTGCCCACTCTACTCCCTCTACACTCACGACTGTTGGCCCAATCTGCTACCTGTACACTCACGAGTGTGTACACACTCCACTCCCCGAACAGTCATGAGTGTATACACACTCTACTCTCTCTATACTCACGAGTGTGTACCCACTCTACTCCCTCTACACTCACGAGTGTGTACCCACTCTACTCCCTGTACACTCATAACTGTGTGCTCACTCTACTCCCTCTACACTCACGACTGTGTATCTACTCCACTCCCTCTACACTCACGAGTGCTTGCCCACACCATTCCCTCTACACTCACGAGTGTGTACCCACTCCACTCCCTCTACACTCATGAGTGTGTGCCCACTCTACTCCCTCTACACTCACGACTGTTGGCCCAATCTGCTACCTGTACACTCACGAGTGTGTACACACTCCACTCCCCGAACAGTCATGAGTGTATACACACTCTACTCTCTCTATACTCACGAGTGTGTGCCCTCTCCACTCCCTCTACACTCACGAGTGTGTACACTCCACTCCCTCTATACTCACGAGTGCGTGCCCACTCCACTCCCTCTGCACTCACGACTGTGTACCCACTCTACTCCCTCTACACTCACGAGTGTGTACCCATTCTACTCCCTGTACACTCATAACTGTGTGCTCACTCTACTCCCTCTACACTCACGAGTGTGTACCCACTCTACTCCCTGTACACTCACGAGTGTGTACACTCCACTTCCTGTACACTCACGAGTGTGTACACTCCACTCCCTCTACACTCACGAGTGCGTGCCCACTCCACTCCCTCTACACTCACGAGTGCGTGCCCACTCCACACCCTCTACACTCACGAGTGTGTACCCACTCCGCTCCCTCTACACTCAGAGTCTGTACCCAGACTACTCCCTCTACACTCACGAGTGTGTACCCACTCCACTCCCTGTACACTCACGAGTGTGTACCCACTCTACTCCCTCTACACTCACGAGTGTGTACCCACTCTACTCCCTATACACTCACGAGTGTGTACACTCCACTCCCTCTACACTCACGAGTGCGTGCCCACTCCACTCCCTCTACACTCACGAGTGTGTACCCACTCCACTCCCTCTACACTCACAAGTGTGTACCCACTCTACTCCCTATACACTCACGAGTGTGTACACTCCACTCCCTCTACACTCACGAGTGTTTACCCAGACTACTCCCTGTACACTCACGAGTGTGTGCCCACTCTACTCCCTCTACACTCATGAGCGTTTACTCCCTCTACTCCCTCTACACTCACGAGTGTGTACCCACTCCGCTCCCTCTACACTCACGAGTGTGTACCCAGACTACTCCCTGTACACTCATGAGTGTGTACACACTCCACCCTCTACACTCACGAGTGTGTACCCAGACTACTCCCTGTACACTCATGAGTGTGTACACACTCTACTGCCTCTACACTCATGCATGTATGCCCACTCTACTCAATCTACACTCACGACTGTGGGCCCAATGTGCTCCCTGTACACTCACGAGTGTGTACCCACACAACTCCCTCTACACTCACGACTGTGTACCTACTCCACTCCCTCTACACTCACGAGTGTGTACACTCCACTCCCTCTACACTCATGAGTGTGTGCCCACTCTACTCCCTCTACACTCACGACTGTTGGCCCAATCTGCTACCTGTACACTCACGAGTGTGTACACACTCCACTCCCCGAACAGTCATGAGTGTATACACACTCTACACTCTACTCTCTCTATACTCACGAGTGTGTACCCACTCTACTCCCTCTACACTCACGAGTGTGTACCCACTCTACTCCCTGTACACTCATAACTGTGTGCTCACTCTACTCCCTGTACACTCACGAGTGTGTACCCACACTACTCCCTGTACACTCACGACTGTGTATCTACTCCACTCCCTCTACACTCATGAGTGCGTGCCCACTCCACTCCCTCTACACTCAGGACTGTGTACCCACTCCACTCCCTCTACACTCATGAGCGTTTACTCCCTCTACTCCCTCTACACTCACGAGTGTGTACCCACTCCGCTCCCTCTACACTCACGAGTGTGTACCCACTCCACTCCCTGTACACTCATAACTGTGTGCTCACTCTACACCCTCTACACTCACGAGTGTGTACCCATTCTACTCCCTGTACACTCATAACTGTGTGCTCACTCTACTCCCTCTACTCTCACGAGTGTGTACCCACTCTACTCCCTCTACACTCACGAGTGTGTACACTCCACTCCCTCTACACTCACGCGTGTGTACACTCCACTCCCTCTACACTCATGAGTGTGTGCCCACTCTACTCCCTCTACACTCACGACTGTTGGCCCAATCTGCTACCTGTACACTCACGAGTGTGTACACACTCCACTCCCCGAACAGTCATGAGTGTATACACACTCTACTCTCTCTATACTCACGAGTGTGTACCCACTCTACTCCCTCTACACTCACGAGTGTGTACCCACTCTACTCCCTGTACACTCATAACTGTGTGCTCACTCTACTCCCTCTACACTCACGACTGTGTATCTACTCCACTCCCTCTACACTCACGAGTGCTTGCCCACACCATTCCCTCTACACTCACGAGTGTGTACCCACTGCACTCCCTCTACACTCATGAGTGCGTGCCCACTCCACTCCCTCTGCACTCACGACTGTGTACCCACTCTACTCCCTCTACACTCACGAGTGTGTACCCATTCTACTCCCTGTACACTCATAACTGTGTGCTCACTCTACTCCCTCTACACTCACGAGTGTGTACCCACTCTACTCCCTGTACACTCACGAGTGTGTACACTCCACTTCCTGTACACTCACGAGTGTGTACACTCCACTCCCTCTACACTCACGAGTGCGTGCCCACTCCACTCCCTCTACACTCACGAGTGCGTGCCCACTCCACACCCTCTACACTCACGAGTGTGTACCCACTCCGCTCCCTCTACACTCAGAGTGTGTACCCAGACTACTCCCTCTACACTCACGAGTGTGTACCCACTCTACTCCCTGTACACTCACGAGTGTGTACACTCCACTCCCTCTACACTCACGAGTGCGTGCCCAGACTACTCCCTCTACAATCACGAGTGTGTACCCACTCTACTCCCTATACACTCACGAGTGTGTACACTCCACTCCCTCTACACTCACGAGTGCGTGCCCACTCCACTCCCTCTACACTCACGAGTGTGTACCCACTCCGCTCCCTCTACACTCACGAGTGTGTGCCCACTCCACTCCCTCTACACTCACGAGTGTGTACCCACTCTGCTCCCTATACACTCACGAGTGTGTACACTCCACTCCCTCTACACTCACGAGTGCGTGCCCACTCCACTCCCTCTACACTCACGAGTGTGTACCCAGACTACTCCCTGTACACTCATGAGCGTGTACTCCCTCTACTCCCTCTACACTCACGAGTGTGTACCCACTCCGCTCCCTCTACACTCACGAGTGTGTACCCAGACTACTCCCTGTACACTCATGAGTGTGTACACACTCCACCCTGTACACTCATGAGTGTGTGCCCACTCTACTCCCTCTACACTCACGAGTGTGTACCCACTCTACTCCTTCTACACTCACGAGTGCGTGCCCACTCTACTGCCTCTACACTCATGCATGTATGCCCACTCTACTCACTCTACACTCACGACTGTGGGCCCAATGTGCTCCCTGTACACTCACGAGTGTGTACCCACACAACTCCCTCTACACTCACGACTGTGTACCTACTCCACTCCCTCTACACTCACGAGTGTGTACACTCCACTCCCTCTACACTCATGAGTGTGTGCCCACTCTACTCCCTCTACACTCACGACTGTTGGCCCAGTCTGCTACCTGTACACTCACGAGTGTGTACACACTCCACTCCCCGAACTGTCATGAGTGTATACACACTCTACTCTATCTGTACTCACGAGTGTGTACCCACTCTACTCCCTCTACACTCAGGAGTGCGTGCCCAGACTACTCCCTCTACACTCACGAGTGTGTACCCACTCTACTCCCAATACACTCACGGGTGTGTACACTCCACTCCCTCTACACTCACGAGTGCGTGCCCACTCCACTCCCTCTACACTCACGAGTGTGTACCCACTCCACTCCCTCTACACTCACGAGTGTGTACCCACTCCGCTCCCTCTACACTCACGAGTGTGTGCCCACTCCACTCCCTCTACACTCACGAGTGTGTACCCACTCCGCTCCCTCTACACTCACGAGTGTGTACCCACTCTACTCCCTGTACACTCACGACTGTGGGCCCAATGCGCTCCCTGTACACTCACGAGTGTGTGCCCACTCCACTCCCTCTACACTCACAAATGTGTACCCACTCCGCTCCCTCTACACTCACGAGTGTGTACCCACTCTACTCCCTATACACTCACGAGTGTGTACACTCCACTCCCTCTACACTCACGAGTGCGTGCCCACTCTGCTCCCTCTACACTCACGAGTGAGTGCCCACTCCACTCCCTCTACACTCACGAGTGTGTACCCACTCCACTCCCTCTACACTCACGAGTGCGTGCCCACTCCACTCCCTCTACACTCACGAGTGTGTACCCACTCTACTCCCTCTACACTCACGAGTGCGTGCCCACTCTACTGCCTCTACACTCATGCATGTATGCCCACTCTACTCACTCTACACTCACGACTGTGGGCCCAATGTGCTCCCTGTACACTCACGAGTGTGTACCCACACAACTCCCTCTACACTCACGACTGTGTACCTACTCCACTCCCTCTACACTCACGAGTGTGTACACTCCACTCCCTCTACACTCATGAGTGTGTGCCCACTCTACTCCCTCTACACTCACGACTGTTGGCCCAGTCTGCTACCTGTACACTCACGAGTGTGTACACACTCCACTCCCCGAACTGTCATGAGTGTATACACACTCTACTCTATCTGTACTCACGAGTGTGTACCCACTCTACTCCCTCTACACTCAGGAGTGCGTGCCCAGACTACTCCCTCTACACTCACGAGTGTGTACCCACTCTACTCCCTATACACTCACGGGTGTGTACACTCCACTCCCTCTACACTCACGAGTGCGTGCCCACTCCACTCCCTCTACACTCACGAGTGTGTACCCACACCACTCCCTCTACACTCACGAGTGTGTACCCACTCCGCTCCCTCTACACTCACGAGTGTGTGCCCACTCCACTCCCTCTACACTCACGAGTGTGTACCCACTCCGCTCCCTCTACACTCACGAGTGTGTACCCACTCTACTCCCTGTACACTCACGACTGTGGGCCCAATGCGCTCCCTGTACACTCACGAGTGTGTGCCCACTCCACTCCCTCTACACTCACAAATGTGTACCCACTCCGCTCCCTCTACACTCACGAGTGTGTACCCACTCTACTCCCTATACACTCACGAGTGTGTACACTCCACTCCCTCTACACTCACGAGTGCGTGCCCACTCTGCTCCCTCTACACTCACGAGTGAGTGCCCACTCCACTCCCTCTACACTCACGAGTGTGTACCCACTCCACTCCCTCTACACTCACGAGTGCGTGCCCACTCCACTCCCTCTACACTCACGAGTGTGTACCCACTCTACTCCCTCTACACTCACGAGTGTGTACCCACTCTACTCCCTATGCACTCACGAGTGTGTACACTCCACTCCCTCTACACTCACGAGTGCGTGCCCACTCCACTCCCTCTACACTCACGAGTGTGTACCCACTCCACTCCCTCTACACTCACCAGTGTGTACCCACTCTACTCCCTATACACTCACGAGTGTGTACACTCCACTCCCTCTACACTCACGAGTGTTTACCCAGACTACTCCCTGTACACTCACGAGTGTGGGCCCACTCTACTCCCTCTAAACTCATGAGCGTGTACTCCCTCTACTCCCTCTACACTCACGAGTGTGTACCCACTACGCTCCCTCTACACTCACGAGTGTGTACCCAGACTACTCCCTGTACACTCATGAGTGTGTACACACTCCACCCTGTACACTCATGAGTGTGTGCCCACTCTACTCCCTCTACACTCACGAGTGTGTACCCACTCTACTCCCTCTACACTCACGAGTGCGTGCCCACTCTACTGCCTCTACACTCATGCATGTATGCCCACTCTACTCACTCTACACTCACGACTGTGGGCCCAATGTGCTCCCTGTACACTCACGAGTGTGTACCCACACAACTCCCTCTACACTCACGACTGTGTACCTACTCCACTCCCTCTACACTCACGAGTGTGTACACTCCACTCCCTCTACACTCATGAGTGTGTGCCCACTCTACTCCCTCTACACTCACGACTGTTGGCCCAATCTGCTACCTGTACACTCACGAGTGTGTACACACTCCACTCCCCGAACAGTCATGAGTGTATACACACTCTACTCTCTCTGTACTCACGAGTGTGTACCCTCTCTACTCCCTCTACACTCACGCGTGTGTACCCACTCTACTCCCTATACACTCATAACTGTGTGCTCACTCTACTCCCTCTACACTCACGAGTGTGTACCCACACTACTCCCTGTACACTCACGACTGTGTATCTACTCCACTCCCTCTACACTCACGAGTGCGTGCCCACTCCACTCCCTCTACACTCAGGACTGTGTACCCACTCCACTCCCTGTACACTCATAACTGTGTGCTCACTCTACTCCCTCTACTCTCACAAGTGTGTACCCACTGTACTCCCTGTACACTCACGAGTGTGTACACTCCACTCCCTGTACACTCACGAGTGTGTACACTCCACTCCCTCTACACTCACGAGTGCGTGCCCACTCTGCTCCCTCTACACTCACGAGTGTGTACCCACTCCACTCCCTCTACACTCACGAGTGAGTGCCCACTCCACTCCCTCTACACTCACGAGTGTGTACCCACTCCACTCCCTCTACACTCACGAGTGCGTGCCCACTCCACTCCCTCTACACTCACGAGTGTGTACCCACTCTACTCCCTCTACACTCACGAGTGTGTACCCACTCTACTCCCTATACACTCACGAGTGTGTACACTCCACTCCCTCTACACTCACGAGTGCGTGCCCACTCTACTCCCTCTACACTCATGAGCGTTTACTCCCTCTACTCCCTCTACACTCACGAGTGTGTACCCACTCCGCTCCCTCTACACTCACGAGTGTGTACCCAGACTACTCCCTGTACACTCATGAGTGTGTACACACTCCACCCTCTACACTCACGAGTGTGTACCCAGACTACTCCCTGTACACTCATGAGTGTGTACACACTCTACTGCCTCTACACTCATGCATGTATGCCCACTCTACTCAATCTACACTCACGACTGTGGGCCCAATGTGCTCCCTGTACACTCACGAGTGTGTACCCACACAACTCCCTCTACACTCACGACTGTGTACCTACTCCACTCCCTCTACACTCACGAGTGTGTACACTCCGCTCCCTCTACACTCACGAGTGTGTACCCAGACTACTCCCTGTACACTCATGAGTGTGTACACTCCACTCCCTCTACACTCATGAGTGTGTGCCCACTCCACTCCCTCTACACTCACGAGTGCGTGCCCACTCCACTCCCTCTACACTCACGAGTGTGTACCCACTCCACTCCCTCTACACTCACAAGTGTGTACCCACTCTACTCCCTATACACTCACGAGTGTGTACACTCCACTCCCTCTACACTCACGAGTGTTTACCCAGACTACTCCCTGTACACTCACGAGTGTGTGCCCACTCTACTCCCTCTACACTCATGAGCGTTTACTCCCTCTACTCCCTCTACACTCACGAGTGTGTACCCACTCCGCTCCCTCTACACTCACGAGTGTGTACCCAGACTACTCCCTGTACACTCATGAGTGTGTACACACTCCACCCTCTACACTCACGAGTGTGTACCCAGACTACTCCCTGTACACTCATGAGTGTGTACACACTCTACTGCCTCTACACTCATGCATGTATGCCCACTCTACTCAATCTACACTCACGACTGTGGGCCCAATGTGCTCCCTGTACACTCACGAGTGTGTACCCACACAACTCCCTCTACACTCACGACTGTGTACCTACTCCACTCCCTCTACACTCACGAGTGTGTACACTCCACTCCCTCTACACTCATGAGTGTGTGCCCACTCTACTCCCTCTACACTCACGACTGTTGGCCCAATCTGCTACCTGTACACTCACGAGTGTGTACACACTCCACTCCCCGAACAGTCATGAGTGTATACACACTCTACACTCTACTCTCTCTATACTCACGAGTGTGTACCCACTCTACTCCCTCTACACTCACGAGTGTGTACCCACTCTACTCCCTGTACACTCATAACTGTGTGCTCACTCTACTCCCTGTACACTCACGAGTGTGTACCCACACTACTCCCTGTACACTCACGACTGTGTATCTACTCCACTCCCTCTACACTCATGAGTGCGTGCCCACTCCACTCCCTCTACACTCAGGACTGTGTACCCACTCCACTCCCTCTACACTCATGAGCGTTTACTCCCTCTACTCCCTCTACACTCACGAGTGTGTACCCACTCCGCTCCCTCTACACTCACGAGTGTGTACCCACTCCACTCCCTGTACACTCATAACTGTGTGCTCACTCTACACCCTCTACACTCACGAGTGTGTACCCATTCTACTCCCTGTACACTCATAACTGTGTGCTCACTCTACTCCCTCTACTCTCACGAGTGTGTACCCACTCTACTCCCTCTACACTCACGAGTGTGTACACTCCACTCCCTCTACACTCACGCGTGTGTACACTCCACTCCCTCTACACTCATGAGTGTGTGCCCACTCTACTCCCTCTACACTCACGACTGTTGGCCCAATCTGCTACCTGTACACTCACGAGTGTGTACACACTCCACTCCCCGAACAGTCATGAGTGTATACACACTCTACTCTCTCTATACTCACGAGTGTGTACCCACTCTACTCCCTCTACACTCACGAGTGTGTACCCACTCTACTCCCTGTACACTCATAACTGTGTGCTCACTCTACTCCCTCTACACTCACGACTGTGTATCTACTCCACTCCCTCTACACTCACGAGTGCTTGCCCACACCATTCCCTCTACACTCACGAGTGTGTACCCACTGCACTCCCTCTACACTCATGAGTGCGTGCCCACTCCACTCCCTCTGCACTCACGACTGTGTACCCACTCTACTCCCTCTACACTCACGAGTGTGTACCCATTCTACTCCCTGTACACTCATAACTGTGTGCTCACTCTACTCCCTCTACACTCACGAGTGTGTACCCACTCTACTCCCTGTACACTCACGAGTGTGTACACTCCACTTCCTGTACACTCACGAGTGTGTACACTCCACTCCCTCTACACTCACGAGTGCGTGCCCACTCCACTCCCTCTACACTCACGAGTGCGTGCCCACTCCACACCCTCTACACTCACGAGTGTGTACCCACTCCGCTCCCTCTACACTCAGAGTGTGTACCCAGACTACTCCCTCTACACTCACGAGTGTGTACCCACTCTACTCCCTGTACACTCACGAGTGTGTACACTCCACTCCCTCTACACTCACGAGTGCGTGCCCAGACTACTCCCTCTACAATCACGAGTGTGTACCCACTCTACTCCCTATACACTCACGAGTGTGTACACTCCACTCCCTCTACACTCACGAGTGCGTGCCCACTCCACTCCCTCTACACTCACGAGTGTGTACCCACTCCGCTCCCTCTACACTCACGAGTGTGTGCCCACTCCACTCCCTCTACACTCACGAGTGTGTACCCACTCTGCTCCCTATACACTCACGAGTGTGTACACTCCACTCCCTCTACACTCACGAGTGCGTGCCCACTCCACTCCCTCTACACTCACGAGTGTGTACCCAGACTACTCCCTGTACACTCATGAGCGTGTACTCCCTCTACTCCCTCTACACTCACGAGTGTGTACCCACTCCGCTCCCTCTACACTCACGAGTGTGTACCCAGACTACTCCCTGTACACTCATGAGTGTGTACACACTCCACCCTGTACACTCATGAGTGTGTGCCCACTCTACTCCCTCTACACTCACGAGTGTGTACCCACTCTACTCCTTCTACACTCACGAGTGCGTGCCCACTCTACTGCCTCTACACTCATGCATGTATGCCCACTCTACTCACTCTACACTCACGACTGTGGGCCCAATGTGCTCCCTGTACACTCACGAGTGTGTACCCACACAACTCCCTCTACACTCACGACTGTGTACCTACTCCACTCCCTCTACACTCACGAGTGTGTACACTCCACTCCCTCTACACTCATGAGTGTGTGCCCACTCTACTCCCTCTACACTCACGACTGTTGGCCCAGTCTGCTACCTGTACACTCACGAGTGTGTACACACTCCACTCCCCGAACTGTCATGAGTGTATACACACTCTACTCTATCTGTACTCACGAGTGTGTACCCACTCTACTCCCTCTACACTCAGGAGTGCGTGCCCAGACTACTCCCTCTACACTCACGAGTGTGTACCCACTCTACTCCCAATACACTCACGGGTGTGTACACTCCACTCCCTCTACACTCACGAGTGTGTACCCACTCCACTCCCTCTACACTCACGAGTGCGTGCCCACTCCACTCCCTCTACACTCACGAGTGTGTACCCACTCTACTCCCTCTACACTCACGAGTGTGTACCCACTCTACTCCCTATGCACTCACGAGTGTGTACACTCCACTCCCTCTACACTCACGAGTGCGTGCCCACTCCACTCCCTCTACACTCACGAGTGTGTACCCACTCCACTCCCTCTACACTCACCAGTGTGTACCCACTCTACTCCCTATACACTCACGAGTGTGTACACTCCACTCCCTCTACACTCACGAGTGTTTACCCAGACTACTCCCTGTACACTCACGAGTGTGGGCCCACTCTACTCCCTCTAAACTCATGAGCGTGTACTCCCTCTACTCCCTCTACACTCACGAGTGTGTACCCACTACGCTCCCTCTACACTCACGAGTGTGTACCCAGACTACTCCCTGTACACTCATGAGTGTGTACACACTCCACCCTGTACACTCATGAGTGTGTGCCCACTCTACTCCCTCTACACTCACGAGTGTGTACCCACTCTACTCCCTCTACACTCACGAGTGCGTGCCCACTCTACTGCCTCTACACTCATGCATGTATGCCCACTCTACTCACTCTACACTCACGACTGTGGGCCCAATGTGCTCCCTGTACACTCACGAGTGTGTACCCACACAACTCCCTCTACACTCACGACTGTGTACCTACTCCACTCCCTCTACACTCACGAGTGTGTACACTCCACTCCCTCTACACTCATGAGTGTGTGCCCACTCTACTCCCTCTACACTCACGACTGTTGGCCCAATCTGCTACCTGTACACTCACGAGTGTGTACACACTCCACTCCCCGAACAGTCATGAGTGTATACACACTCTACTCTCTCTGTACTCACGAGTGTGTACCCTCTCTACTCCCTCTACACTCACGCGTGTGTACCCACTCTACTCCCTATACACTCATAACTGTGTGCTCACTCTACTCCCTCTACACTCACGAGTGTGTACCCACACTACTCCCTGTACACTCACGACTGTGTATCTACTCCACTCCCTCTACACTCACGAGTGCGTGCCCACTCCACTCCCTCTACACTCAGGACTGTGTACCCACTCCACTCCCTGTACACTCATAACTGTGTGCTCACTCTACTCCCTCTACTCTCACAAGTGTGTACCCACTGTACTCCCTGTACACTCACGAGTGTGTACACTCCACTCCCTGTACACTCACGAGTGTGTACACTCCACTCCCTCTACACTCACGAGTGCGTGCCCACTCTGCTCCCTCTACACTCACGAGTGTGTACCCACTCCACTCCCTCTACACTCACGAGTGAGTGCCCACTCCACTCCCTCTACACTCACGAGTGTGTACCCACTCCACTCCCTCTACACTCACGAGTGCGTGCCCACTCCACTCCCTCTACACTGACGAGTGTGTACCCACTCTACTCCCTCTACACTCACGAGTGTGTACCCACTCTACTCCCTATACACTCACGAGTGTGTACACTCCACTCCCTCTACACTCACGAGTGCGTGCCCACTCTACTCCCTCTACACTCATGAGCGTTTACTCCCTCTACTCCCTCTACACTCACGAGTGTGTACCCACTCCGCTCCCTCTACACTCACGAGTGTGTACCCAGACTACTCCCTGTACACTCATGAGTGTGTACACACTCCACCCTCTACACTCACGAGTGTGTACCCAGACTACTCCCTGTACACTCATGAGTGTGTACACACTCTACTGCCTCTACACTCATGCATGTATGCCCACTCTACTCAATCTACACTCACGACTGTGGGCCCAATGTGCTCCCTGTACACTCACGAGTGTGTACCCACACAACTCCCTCTACACTCACGACTGTGTACCTACTCCACTCCCTCTACACTCACGAGTGTGTACACTCCGCTCCCTCTACACTCACGAGTGTGTACCCAGACTACTCCCTGTACACTCATGAGTGTGTACACTCCACTCCCTCTACACTCATGAGTGTGTGCCCACTCCACTCCCTCTACACTCACGAGTGCGTGCCCACTCCACTCCCTCTACACTCACGAGTGTGTACCCACTCCACTCCCTCTACACACAAGTGTGTACCCACTCTACTCCCTATACACTCACGAGTGTGTACACTCCACTCCCTCTACACTCACGAGTGTTTACCCAGACTACTCCCTGTACACTCACGAGTGTGTGCCCACTCTACTCCCTCTACACTCATGAGCGTTTACTCCCTCTACTCCCTCTACACTCACGAGTGTGTACCCACTCCGCTCCCTCTACACTCACGAGTGTGTACCCAGACTACTCCCTGTACACTCATGAGTGTGTACACACTCCACCCTCTACACTCACGAGTGTGTACCCAGACTACTCCCTGTACACTCATGAGTGTGTACACACTCTACTGCCTCTACACTCATGCATGTATGCCCACTCTACTCAATCTACACTCACGACTGTGGGCCCAATGTGCTCCCTGTACACTCACGAGTGTGTACCCACACAACTCCCTCTACACTCACGACTGTGTACCTACTCCACTCCCTCTACACTCACGAGTGTGTACACTCCACTCCCTCTACACTCATGAGTGTGTGCCCACTCTACTCCCTCTACACTCACGACTGTTGGCCCAATCTGCTACCTGTACACTCACGAGTGTGTACACACTCCACTCCCCGAACAGTCATGAGTGTATACACACTCTACACTCTACTCTCTCTATACTCACGAGTGTGTACCCACTCTACTCCCTCTACACTCACGAGTGTGTACCCACTCTACTCCCTGTACACTCATAACTGTGTGCTCACTCTACTCCCTGTACACTCACGAGTGTGTACCCACACTACTCCCTGTACACTCACGACTGTGTATCTACTCCACTCCCTCTACACTCATGAGTGCGTGCCCACTCCACTCCCTCTACACTCAGGACTGTGTACCCACTCCACTCCCTCTACACTCATGAGCGTTTACTCCCTCTACTCCCTCTACACTCACGAGTGTGTACCCACTCCGCTCCCTCTACACTCACGAGTGTGTACCCACTCCACTCCCTGTACACTCATAACTGTGTGCTCACTCTACACCCTCTACACTCACGAGTGTGTACCCATTCTACTCCCTGTACACTCATAACTGTGTGCTCACTCTACTCCCTCTACTCTCACGAGTGTGTACCCACTCTACTCCCTCTACACTCACGAGTGTGTACACTCCACTCCCTCTACACTCACGCGTGTGTACACTCCACTCCCTCTACACTCATGAGTGTGTGCCCACTCTACTCCCTCTACACTCACGACTGTTGGCCCAATCTGCTACCTGTACACTCACGAGTGTGTACACACTCCACTCCCCGAACAGTCATGAGTGTATACACACTCTACTCTCTCTATACTCACGAGTGTGTACCCACTCTACTCCCTCTACACTCACGAGTGTGTACCCACTCTACTCCCTGTACACTCATAACTGTGTGCTCACTCTACTCCCTCTACACTCACGACTGTGTATCTACTCCACTCCCTCTACACTCACGAGTGCTTGCCCACACCATTCCCTCTACACTCACGAGTGTGTACCCACTGCACTCCCTCTACACTCATGAGTGCGTGCCCACTCCACTCCCTCTGCACTCACGACTGTGTACCCACTCTACTCCCTCTACACTCACGAGTGTGTACCCATTCTACTCCCTGTACACTCATAACTGTGTGCTCACTCTACTCCCTCTACACTCACGAGTGTGTACCCACTCTACTCCCTGTACACTCACGAGTGTGTACACTCCACTTCCTGTACACTCACGAGTGTGTACACTCCACTCCCTCTACACTCACGAGTGCGTGCCCACTCCACTCCCTCTACACTCACGAGTGCGTGCCCACTCCACACCCTCTACACTCACGAGTGTGTACCCACTCCGCTCCCTCTACACTCAGAGTGTGTACCCAGACTACTCCCTCTACACTCACGAGTGTGTACCCACTCTACTCCCTGTACACTCACGAGTGTGTACACTCCACTCCCTCTACACTCACGAGTGCGTGCCCAGACTACTCCCTCTACAATCACGAGTGTGTACCCACTCTACTCCCTATACACTCACGAGTGTGTACACTCCACTCCCTCTACACTCACGAGTGCGTGCCCACTCCACTCCCTCTACACTCACGAGTGTGTACCCACTCCGCTCCCTCTACACTCACGAGTGTGTGCCCACTCCACTCCCTCTACACTCACGAGTGTGTACCCACTCTGCTCCCTATACACTCACGAGTGTGTACACTCCACTCCCTCTACACTCACGAGTGCGTGCCCACTCCACTCCCTCTACACTCACGAGTGTGTACCCAGACTACTCCCTGTACACTCATGAGCGTGTACTCCCTCTACTCCCTCTACACTCACGAGTGTGTACCCACTCCGCTCCCTCTACACTCACGAGTGTGTACCCAGACTACTCCCTGTACACTCATGAGTGTGTACACACTCCACCCTGTACACTCATGAGTGTGTGCCCACTCTACTCCCTCTACACTCACGAGTGTGTACCCACTCTACTCCTTCTACACTCACGAGTGCGTGCCCACTCTACTGCCTCTACACTCATGCATGTATGCCCACTCTACTCACTCTACACTCACGACTGTGGGCCCAATGTGCTCCCTGTACACTCACGAGTGTGTACCCACACAACTCCCTCTACACTCACGACTGTGTACCTACTCCACTCCCTCTACACTCACGAGTGTGTACACTCCACTCCCTCTACACTCATGAGTGTGTGCCCACTCTACTCCCTCTACACTCACGACTGTTGGCCCAGTCTGCTACCTGTACACTCACGAGTGTGTACACACTCCACTCCCCGAACTGTCATGAGTGTATACACACTCTACTCTATCTGTACTCACGAGTGTGTACCCACTCTACTCCCTCTACACTCAGGAGTGCGTGCCCAGACTACTCCCTCTACACTCACGAGTGTGTACCCACTCTACTCCCAATACACTCACGGGTGTGTACACTCCACTCCCTCTACACTCACGAGTGCGTGCCCACTCCACTCCCTCTACACTCACGAGTGTGTACCCACTCCACTCCCTCTACACTCACGAGTGTGTACCCACTCCGCTCCCTCTACACTCACGAGTGTGTGCCCACTCCACTCCCTCTACACTCACGAGTGTGTACCCACTCCGCTCCCTCTACACTCACGAGTGTGTACCCACTCTACTCCCTGTACACTCACGACTGTGGGCCCAATGCGCTCCCTGTACACTCACGAGTGTGTGCCCACTCCACTCCCTCTACACTCACAAATGTGTACCCACTCCGCTCCCTCTACACTCACGAGTGTGTACCCACTCTACTCCCTATACACTCACGAGTGTGTACACTCCACTCCCTCTACACTCACGAGTGCGTGCCCACTCTGCTCCCTCTACACTCACGAGTGAGTGCCCACTCCACTCCCTCTACACTCACGAGTGTGTACCCACTCCACTCCCTCTACACTCACGAGTGCGTGCCCACTCCACTCCCTCTACACTCACGAGTGTGTACCCACTCTACTCCCTCTACACTCACGAGTGCGTGCCCACTCTACTGCCTCTACACTCATGCATGTATGCCCACTCTACTCACTCTACACTCACGACTGTGGGCCCAATGTGCTCCCTGTACACTCACGAGTGTGTACCCACACAACTCCCTCTACACTCACGACTGTGTACCTACTCCACTCCCTCTACACTCACGAGTGTGTACACTCCACTCCCTCTACACTCATGAGTGTGTGCCCACTCTACTCCCTCTACACTCACGACTGTTGGCCCAGTCTGCTACCTGTACACTCACGAGTGTGTACACACTCCACTCCCCGAACTGTCATGAGTGTATACACACTCTACTCTATCTGTACTCACGAGTGTGTACCCACTCTACTCCCTCTACACTCAGGAGTGCGTGCCCAGACTACTCCCTCTACACTCACGAGTGTGTACCCACTCTACTCCCTATACACTCACGGGTGTGTACACTCCACTCCCTCTACACTCACGAGTGCGTGCCCACTCCACTCCCTCTACACTCACGAGTGTGTACCCACTCCACTCCCTCTACACTCACGAGTGTGTACCCACTCCGCTCCCTCTACACTCACGAGTGTGTGCCCACTCCACTCCCTCTACACTCACGAGTGTGTACCCACTCCGCTCCCTCTACACTCACGAGTGTGTACCCACTCTACTCCCTGTACACTCACGACTGTGGGCCCAATGCGCTCCCTGTACACTCACGAGTGTGTGCCCACTCCACTCCCTCTACACTCACAAATGTGTACCCACTCCGCTCCCTCTACACTCACGAGTGTGTACCCACTCTACTCCCTATACACTCACGAGTGTGTACACTCCACTCCCTCTACACTCACGAGTGCGTGCCCACTCTGCTCCCTCTACACTCACGAGTGAGTGCCCACTCCACTCCCTCTACACTCACGAGTGTGTACCCACTCCACTCCCTCTACACTCACGAGTGCGTGCCCACTCCACTCCCTCTACACTCACGAGTGTGTACCCACTCTACTCCCTCTACACTCACGAGTGTGTACCCACTCTACTCCCTATGCACTCACGAGTGTGTACACTCCACTCCCTCTACACTCACGAGTGCGTGCCCACTCCACTCCCTCTACACTCACGAGTGTGTACCCACTCCACTCCCTCTACACTCACCAGTGTGTACCCACTCTACTCCCTATACACTCACGAGTGTGTACACTCCACTCCCTCTACACTCACGAGTGTTTACCCAGACTACTCCCTGTACACTCACGAGTGTGGGCCCACTCTACTCCCTCTAAACTCATGAGCGTGTACTCCCTCTACTCCCTCTACACTCACGAGTGTGTACCCACTACGCTCCCTCTACACTCACGAGTGTGTACCCAGACTACTCCCTGTACACTCATGAGTGTGTACACACTCCACCCTGTACACTCATGAGTGTGTGCCCACTCTACTCCCTCTACACTCACGAGTGTGTACCCACTCTACTCCCTCTACACTCACGAGTGCGTGCCCACTCTACTGCCTCTACACTCATGCATGTATGCCCACTCTACTCACTCTACACTCACGACTGTGGGCCCAATGTGCTCCCTGTACACTCACGAGTGTGTACCCACACAACTCCCTCTACACTCACGACTGTGTACCTACTCCACTCCCTCTACACTCACGAGTGTGTACACTCCACTCCCTCTACACTCATGAGTGTGTGCCCACTCTACTCCCTCTACACTCACGACTGTTGGCCCAATCTGCTACCTGTACACTCACGAGTGTGTACACACTCCACTCCCCGAACAGTCATGAGTGTATACACACTCTACTCTCTCTGTACTCACGAGTGTGTACCCTCTCTACTCCCTCTACACTCACGCGTGTGTACCCACTCTACTCCCTATACACTCATAACTGTGTGCTCACTCTACTCCCTCTACACTCACGAGTGTGTACCCACACTACTCCCTGTACACTCACGACTGTGTATCTACTCCACTCCCTCTACACTCACGAGTGCGTGCCCACTCCACTCCCTCTACACTCAGGACTGTGTACCCACTCCACTCCCTGTACACTCATAACTGTGTGCTCACTCTACTCCCTCTACTCTCACAAGTGTGTACCCACTGTACTCCCTGTACACTCACGAGTGTGTACACTCCACTCCCTGTACACTCACGAGTGTGTACACTCCACTCCCTCTACACTCACGAGTGCGTGCCCACTCTGCTCCCTCTACACTCACGAGTGTGTACCCACTCCACTCCCTCTACACTCACGAGTGAGTGCCCACTCCACTCCCTCTACACTCACGAGTGTGTACCCACTCCACTCCCTCTACACTCACGAGTGCGTGCCCACTCCACTCCCTCTACACTCACGAGTGTGTACCCACTCTACTCCCTCTACACTCACGAGTGTGTACCCACTCTACTCCCTATACACTCACGAGTGTGTACACTCCACTCCCTCTACACTCACGAGTGCGTGCCCACTCTACTCCCTCTACACTCATGAGCGTTTACTCCCTCTACTCCCTCTACACTCACGAGTGTGTACCCACTCCGCTCCCTCTACACTCACGAGTGTGTACCCAGACTACTCCCTGTACACTCATGAGTGTGTACACACTCCACCCTCTACACTCACGAGTGTGTACCCAGACTACTCCCTGTACACTCATGAGTGTGTACACACTCTACTGCCTCTACACTCATGCATGTATGCCCACTCTACTCAATCTACACTCACGACTGTGGGCCCAATGTGCTCCCTGTACACTCACGAGTGTGTACCCACACAACTCCCTCTACACTCACGACTGTGTACCTACTCCACTCCCTCTACACTCACGAGTGTGTACACTCCGCTCCCTCTACACTCACGAGTGTGTACCCAGACTACTCCCTGTACACTCATGAGTGTGTACACTCCACTCCCTCTACACTCATGAGTGTGTGCCCACTCTACTCCCTCTACACTCACGACTGTTGGCCCAATCTGCTACCTGTACACTCACGAGTGTGTACACACTCCACTCCCCTAACAGTCATGAGTGTATACACACTCTACTCTCTCTATACTCACGAGTGTGTACCCACTCTACTCCCTCTACACTCACGAGTGTGTACCCACTCTACTCCCTGTACACTCATAACTGTGTGCTCACTCTACTCCCTGTACACTCACGAGTGTGTACCCACACTACTCCCTGTACACTCACGACTGTGTATCTACTCCACTCCCTCTACACTCATGAGTGCGTGCCCACTCCACTCCCTCTACACTCAGGACTGTGTACCCACTCCACTCCCTGTACACTCATAACTGTGTGCTCACTCTACACCCTCTACACTCACGAGTGTGTACCCATTCTACTCCCTGTACACTCATAACTGTGTGCTCACTCTACTCCCTCTACTCTCACGAGTGTGTACCCACTCTACTCCCTGTACACTCACGAGTGTGTACACTCCACTCCCTGTACACTCACGAGTGTGTACACTCCACTCCCTCTACACTCACGAGTGCGTGCCCACTCCACTCCCTCTACACTCACGAGTGCGTGCCCACTCCACTCCCTCTACACTCACGAGTGTGTACCCACTCCGCTCCCTCTACACTCACGAGTGTGTACCCACTCTACTCCCTGTACACTCATGAGTGTGTACACTCCACTTCCTGTACACTCACGAGTGTGTACACTCCACTCCCTCTATACTCACGAGTGCGTGCCCACTCCACTCCCTCTACACTCACGAGTGCGTGCCCACTCCACTCCCTCTACACTCACAAGTGTGTACCCACTCCACTCCCTCTACACTCACGAGTGTGTACCCACTCCGCTCCCTCTACACTCACGAGTGTGTGCCCACTCCACTCCCTCTACACTCACGAGTGTGTACCCACTCTACTCCCTATACACTCACGAGTGTGTACCCACTCCACTCCCTCTACACTCACGAGTGTGTACCCACTCCACTCCCTCTACACTCACGAGTGTGTACACTCCACTCCCTCTACACTCACGAGTGCGTGCCCACTCCACTCCCTGTACACTCACGAGTGTGTACCCACTCCACTCCCTCTACACTCACGAGTGTGTACACTCCACTCCCTCTACACTCACGAGTGTGTACCCAGACTACTCCCTCTACACTCACGAGTGTGTACCCTCTCCGCTCCCTCTACACTCACGAGTGTGTACCCAGACTACTCCCTCTACACTCACGAGTGCGTTCCCACTCCACTCCCTCTACACTCATGAGTGCATGCCCACTCCACTCCCTCTACACTCACGAGTGTGTACCCACTCTACTCCCTATACACTCATGAGTGTGTACACTCCACTCCCTCTACACTCACGAGTGTGTACCCACTCCACTCCCTCTACACTCACGAGTGTGTACCCACTCCACTCCCTCTACACTCACGAGTGCGTGCCCACTCCGCTCCCTCTACACTCACGAGTGTGTACCCACTCCGCTCCCTCTACACTCACGAGTGTGTACCCACTCCACTCCCTCTACACTCACGAGTGTGTACACTCCACTCCCTCTACACTCACGAGTGTGTACCCAGACTACTCCCTCTACACTCATGAGCGTGTACTCCCTCTACTCCCTCTACACTCACGAATGTGTACCCACTCCACTCCCTCTACACTCACGAGTGTGTGCCCACTCCGCTCCCTCTTCACTCATGAGTGTGTACCCAGACTACTCCCTCTACACTCATGAGCGTGTACTCCCTCTACTCCCTCTACACTCACGAGTGTGTACCCACTCCGCTCCCTCTACACTCACGAGTGTGTACCCAGACTACTCCCTGTACACTCATGAGTGTGTACACTCCACTCCCTGTACACTCATGAGTGTGTGCCCACTCCGCTCCCTCTACACTCATGAGTGTGTACCCAGACTACTCCCTCTACACTCATGAGCGTGTACTCCCTCTACTCCCTCTACACTCACGAGTGTGTACCCAGACTACTCCCTGTACACTCATGAGTGTGTACACTCCACTCCCTGTACACTCATGAGTGTGTACACACTCCACCCTGTATACTCACGAGTGTGTACCCAGACTACTCCCTGTACACTCACGAGTGTGTACCCACTCCGCTCCCTCTACACTCACGAGTGTGTACCCAGACTACTCCCTGTACACTCATGAGTGTGTACACACTCCACCCTGTATACTCACGAGTGTGTACCCAGACTACTCCCTGTACACTCATGAGTGTGTACACACTCCACCCTGTACACTCATGAGTGTGTGCCCACTCTACTCCCTCTACACTCATGAGCGTGTACTCCCTCTACTCCCTCTACACTCACGAGTGTGTGCCCACTCTACTCCCTACAAGTTTGCTGAAGATACCACTGTAGTTTGCCTCATCTCAAATAATAAAGAGGCAAGTAGCCTGGACAAAGGTGTCGTTACAACAACTCCTCTCAATGTCCCAGTGTCACAAAACACTGAGCTGACTGTTGACTTCAGGAAGAGGGGTCAGTACTTGTGCCTCTGTCAACATCAACTGTGCTGAGGTGAAGGGGGTTGCAGCTTCACGTTCCTAAGAGAGATAGCATCAGTAGCCTGGCCTGGTCCAACCATGAAAGCTCACTAGAACCTCAGCTTCTTCAGGTGACTGGGCACATGTGGCATGTCCCCATTGACCTTCACCAGGTTTTATCAGTGCACCCCGGAAAGCATCCTGTCTGGATGCATTATGGCCTGATACGGCAACTGTGCTGCCCTTGACCGCAAGAAACTGCAGAGAGTTGTGGACACATCTGAGCATCATGGAGACCAGCTACCCCCGAAGAATCTGTGTTTAATTCTTACTGCAGCCAGAATTATGTAAGACCCCACCATCCCACTCCAACATACACAGTTCCCCACCCCACCCCCATCAGGTGGAAGATATAAAAGGCTGAAACGTATACCCCCAAGCACAAGGACAGCTCTTTCGGTTGCCTGGTATGATAAGATGGACACTTGACCCCACTGTCTACCTCATTAAGACCGTGCAGTTTATCTCTACCTGCTCTGCACTTTCTCCGTAACTGTAACACTTTATTCTGCATTCTGTTATTGTTTTCGCTCAATGTATTGATCTGATGAAATGATCATGCAAAACTGTTCCCTGGTACATGTAACAATAATAAACCCATTTACCAATTTACTTCTGTGTTGAATTAGATAAAGGAGTAACTTTGATGTATTTAGTGTGAAATATATTTAACTAAAATTGGAATACAAGTGTGAAATGCAGAGACAATATAAATTCAATTTGCATAATATCTACTGAGGCCAACTTTGAAGTTATTCAGGCCATCCAAGCACTGTATAGATTGGAGATCATGATAATGAAAAAGAGTCAGCCTAGAGGCTGTTTTGGAACTTTTTTAATGTGGTTAAAACATTGTCCCTCATGTATAAACCTGAATGGGTAAGTGGGCTCAGCTTCAGAAACTCACATGAAGTGGGGCACCATCCAGGAGAAAGTAGCTCACTTGATTGTTTCCCCATCTATAAGACATAGGAGCAGAATTAGGCCATTTGGCCCATTGAGTCCGTTCTGCCATTTCACCATTTCCCTCACAACCACATTCTCCTGCTTTCTCCTCGTAACTTTTAACACCCTGACTAATCAAGAACATATCAACCTCTGCCTTAAATGCACCCAGTGATCTGGCCTCCCCAGCTGCCTGTGGGAATGAATTCCCCTTCATTACACTAAATGTCTCTTCCCTCCCTCATGGATGCACAATGTCTACAGTGTGTACCAGTTACACGATGCACTGCACCTGGGTTACTGAGACAGTATCTTCCAAACCTTCAGCCTCTCCTAGGAAGTCAAAGGCAGCAGGTCATGGAAACACGGCCACTCACAGGTTCACATAGCACCCTGATTTGGAGA
The DNA here is from genome assembly GCF_048418815.1 of Hemitrygon akajei. Taxonomy (NCBI): domain Eukaryota; kingdom Metazoa; phylum Chordata; class Chondrichthyes; order Myliobatiformes; family Dasyatidae; genus Hemitrygon; species Hemitrygon akajei. Next base: position 50,748,560 of record NC_133131.1, read on the forward strand.
TATATCACTGGCTGTCATCATTGCTGAGTGCAAGCTCTGGAACTCCCTCTGCAACAGCACCGATGGAGCACCTTCACCAGAAGATTGCAGTGTATCACCCCACCTTCTCTGAGGAAATTAGGGATGGGCAATAACCTCCCAGACTTAGGTTCCAAAGGTGAATAAGCAAGTTGTTTCCAGAACACCACTTTGGAGCTCCCCTCTGCCATTTCAACTTACTGAGCCATAAGCACTCACACTTGCTGTCTCGCACCTTTGCTGCTGGGACCTCAGCAGACACCAACTGGCAATCTGCCCTCTGTTTGGAAGTCTGGTGGTTAGAGAATGGATACCCAGTGAATAGGAGGACAAGGGGTGACACTCCTGGAGTGGGACACCCAGAGCAAGCTGGTGTGAGTGAGGCAGTATCACCAGATATTGTATATCAATTATCTAATGTATCTATTCCTCTCAAGATCTTATACACCATCATCAGCTTCCGTTCCTCCAGGTAATACAAGAGCCTATCCATTCTCTCCCTATTACTAAACCTTCCAATCTTTTCATTTATGCACAAATATCCAAAGACACTTTGGGTGGCATGTTCTTTGTGCAAAGGTGTCACATCATCTCACCTGCTTCTCCAGGCAGTGGGCCACCAGGCATTTCTGCAATGTTGTAAACTCCTGTACTTGCTCTGTCTGTCCCCAGCCATGCTGAAAATGCTAATTTCCTTTGCACTCTCTCCAATGTTATCATCTCCTTCCTATAGTGTGATGACCAGCACAGTGCTCAATGCTCCAAGAGCAGCTTCGCCAGTGCTTTATTGTTACATATTTCCCATGCCCTAACCTGTGAAAGCTAACGGGCCATATGTCTTCTTCCCCGACCTATATATCTGTGTTGCTATTTCCAGGAACCGATAGACTTGAACCCCAATGTTCCTCTGTTCCTCACCATTTCTGTTGTACTTTACCCTTTACTGTATTCGTCCTACCCTTTTGACTTCTCAAATCTTGAAGTTGTTGGAGTAAGCTCCATCTGCCAGTGCTTCACCAACTTTCCAACTGATCTATTTATCCTGCTGTAGACATACTATCCAATAACCTTCCTCACTATCTATTGCATGGCCAATTTTCATTTTCTCTGCAGACCCACAAATCATATCATCAGGGTCAGGGAATACTGTGAGATTCAGCATGATAGGGTAAATGGAGCTCGTCAGCCTGGGAAGGCAGTCCATCTAAAAGAGGGAAAACTCTGATTGCAAACCTCCGCTGCCTTGTGGCCATACCCACTCATGGGAAAGGCTTCGGGAGTAAACCCTGAGGACAAATCCGGAGCTGGAGTCCCTAAGGCAGTCCAACGTTGTCTTTAACCTCGTTCTTTTAGAAGTGTATTAGACAATAGGTGCAGGAGTAGGCCATTTGGCCCTTCGAGCCAGCACCACCATTCAATGTGATCATCCACAATCAGTACCCTGTTCCTGCCTTCTCCCCATATCCCTTGACTCCGCTATCTTTAAGAGCTCTATCTACCTCTTTCTTGAAAGCATCCAGAGAATTGGCCATCACTGCCTTCTGAGGCGGAGCATTCCATAGATCCACAACTCTCTGGGTGAAAAAGTTTTTCCTGAACATTCTAAATAGATGGCCTACCCCTTATTCTTAAACTGTGGCCTCTGGTTCTGGACTCCCCCAACATCGGGAAAATGTGTCCTGCCTCTAGCGTGTCCAATCCCTTAATAATCTTATATGTTTCAATCAGATCCCCTCTCATCCTTCTAAATTCCAGTGTATACAAGCCCAGTCGCTCCAATCTTTCAACATATGATAGTCCTGCCATCCCAGGAATCAACCTTGTGAACCTACACTGCACTCCCTCAATAGCAAGAATGTCCTTCCTCAAATTTGGAGACCAAAACTGAACACAATACTCCAGCTGTGGTTTCACCAGGGCCCTGTACAACTGCAGAAGGACCTCCTTGCTCCTAAACTCAACTTCCCTTGTTATGAAAGCCAACATGCCATTAGCTTTCTTCACTGCCTGCTGTACCTGCATGCTTACTTTCAGTGACTGATGTACAAGAACACCTAGATCTTGTTGTGCTTCCCCTTTTCCTAACTTGACACCCTTCAGATAGTAATCTGCCTTCCTGTTCTTGCCAACAAAGTGGATAACCTCACATTTATCTACATTAAACTGCATCTGCCATGCATCTGCCCACTCACCCAACCTGTCCAAGTCACCCTGCATTCTCCTAACATCCTCCTCATATTTCACACTGTGTCATCTGCAAATCTGCTAATGTTACTTTTAATCCCTTCATTTAAATCATTAAAGTATATTGTAAATAGCTGCGGTCCCAGCACCGAGCCTTGCGGTACCCCACTAGTCACTGCCTGCCATTCTGAAAAGGACCCGTTAATCCCTACTCTTTGTTTCCTGTCTGCAAACCAATTTTCTATCCATGTTAGTACTCTACCCTCAATACCACGTGCTCTAATTTTGCCCACTAATCTCCTATGTGGGACCTTATCAAAGGCTTTCTGAAAGTCCAGGTACACTACATCCACTGGCTCTCCCTTGTCCATTTTCATAGTTACATCCTCAAAAAATTCCAGAAGATTAGTCAAGCATGATTTCCCCTTCATAAATCCATTCTGACTCAGAACGATCCTGTTACCGCTATCCAAATGTGCCATTATTTCATCTTTTATAATTGACTCCAGCATCTTCCCCACCACTGATGTCAGGCTAACTGGTCTATAATTCCCTGTTTTCTCTCTCCCTCCTTTCTTAAAAAGTGGGATTACATTAGCTACTCTCCAATCCTCAGGAACTGATCCTGAGTCTACAGAAGATTGGAAAATGATTACCAATGTGTCCACGATTTCTAGAGCCACCTCCTTAAGTACCCTGGGATGCAGACTAGGGATTTATCAGCCTTCAGTCCCATCAATCTACCCAACTCTATTTTCTGCCTAATGTGAATTTCCTTCAGTTCCTCCATTACCCTAGGTGCTCTGGGCACTATTACATCTGGGAGATTGTCTGGCAACTCCTGCGACGACACCGGTGCCAAGCTGTATCGGCCCTTGCCCTTCCCTTGGACAACATCGGTGTCGTGGAGAGGGGAGACTTGCTGCTTGGGCAACAGCCGGTCTTCCATACAACCTTGCCCAGTCCTGCGCCCTGGAGAAGACTTTCTAGGCGCAGATCCATGGTCTTGTGAAGCTAATGAATGCCATACAGCATGATTCAGATCAGGGTCATGCCGGAGGTGAAATCTGGATTTTTGTTTCAGTTCACATTTCTTGACACGTGCAGATGGTGCAGACTCACCTTATGGAAGGTTGCAATCTGGTGCATTTTCTAGGAGAGCCACCCTCTGTGATGTGGGGGTCATCTGTACAGTTGAAATAGTAATTCCTTAGTGTGTTCTGCTCACCTCTCACTCGTCACTCCTGGTGGGAATGTAACTGTTGCTGCTGCTGATCACAGCTCCAGAGGCTGGGTTCCAAGCCTGACCTCTGGTGCTGTCTGTGCGGTAATTGGACATCTGCCAATTTGTTGATTATTTGAGTACTGTAGGGGTTCAGAGGTGGGAGAAACCGGGGGGTTGAAGAGTATGTGAGAGAGAGAACGGCGGGGTTACTGGAAATAAATGGGGCGCCATGGCAGGGTAGTGGTTATTGCAGCTCGGGGCTTTAGGGTTCAGAGTTCAATTCCGGTGCCCTCTGTAAGAAAATTTGTACGATCTTCCTGTGTATGCATGAGTTTACTCCGGTTGTTCCAGTTTCCTCCCACAGCCCAAAGACGTGCCGGTTAGTAGGCTAATTGGTCACCGTAAATCGTCCTGTGAAGAGGCTAGGAATAAACTGGTGGGTTGGTGTGTCAGTGGATAGCAGGGCTCGATGGCCCAGAAGGGCCTGTTCTGTGCTGTATCTCTAAATGAATGAATAATAAGGGCACAACAGGACTGATGGGATTTACTCAGGGAGCTTGCTTAGCTTTGACTCTTCTCTGTCATGGAGAATGTGAAAACAAGAAGCAACATACCTCTGTAAATAACAAAGTCAATTCAAGATTCACTCCTTATCTACTCTTGTAGTCTAGTTCAGAAGAGTGAGTTTGCGATCTGGTGTAGTGCACTTGCTTCTAATTCCTCTTTCTCTGTTCAGTTTTGTGCATTTCCTATCTTGTAATCATTGTGGTTTTGAAGACCAGAAACTTCAATGGAACAAGATATACAATGGAACACATAGGCCCACTCTGAACCTTTAACTCAAGAAAGATTATTGCTGTAAGAAGCATCAAAAAGAGCTTGAAGATTAAAAATATTAATCATTGGTGTCTAATAAAATAATTTGTGCAGCTACTCAGAAGTAATTCCTTTAAGTTGTGTCAAGAATATTGATTTGTAAGAGTGATGTAGATTTTAATGAGCTTTGGATGGGCTATCCAGCTATTATAAGAATGTTTCAATGGTTCAGTGATAGGGCGTACAAGCTGTCATAATGATGAAAGTTACAATTTAAAAGAACGTTACAGGAATGATTTTTTTTGGAAGTGGAAGGCTATTGCAGTGGTTTACCTTCAGCAGGAGCCTGCCTGGATTGTCCTGCTGTGGTCCTTGAAGAGTTATTGATAGGACATGCACTTTATCAAAGTGGGATAAAAAGGCCCAGAAATGTGTATGGAGGAAGATGTTCTTTGAAAGTTTCTGGGCCACTTTCCTATGCCTTTCTTTGGTGCAATTATCTCTGGATAATTCCTACACAGACATAGTACAGTTCAGTACAGAAACCGGTCCTTCGACCAACCATGTCTGTGCCACACACAATGTCAAATTAAATTAATTATTTTCTGCCTATACGTGATCTAGATCCCTCCATTCCCTTCATGTTCATGTGTCGTTTCAGCAGCCTTGTGAGAGCCTCTGTATTGTATCTGCTTTAAATCTCCTCTCAAGCTCCTGCGCTCCAGGGAAGAAAGTCCGAACCTATTCGCCTTTTCCCTGTAACTCAGGTCCTCAAGTTCCAGCAACACCTTTGTAAATTTTCTCTGTGCTCTTTCAATCTTATTGATATCTTTCTTGTAGGTAGATGACCAGACCCGTGCACAAACTCCAAATTAGGTCGCAACAATGTCTTATACAACTTCAACATAACATCCTGACTCCTGTACTCAATACTTTCATTTATGAAGGACAGTGTGCCAAAGGCATTCCACAAACTTATTGGACTGTGATGTTTTACCGCACTCCTCAGTGCCCTACCATTCACTGTAAGTCCTACCCTACTTGGTTCTCCCAAAGTGCATCATCTCACGTTTAGAAACCTACAGCACAATACAGGCCCTTCGGCCCACAAAGCTGACTGCAATAAAGTCTATCTACCATTTCTCAGCTCATTTTTCCAGCTGCTCCAGACCCTACTGCCAACTTTGATAGCCTTCCTCGTTGTCCTGTTCGAAGGGTAAATATGAGTAGGTGTCTGATGGTTGTTGCTGGGCCTGAGCAAGGTAGGGGTCAGTCTGCCAGACTACTACAGCACCCCCCTTATTTGTGGGTTTGATGGTGAAGCTAGGATTGGTGTGGAGAGACTGAGGAACAGTGCATTCAGAGGGAGTGAGGTTTGAACTGGAGCGAGGAGAGGTAAAGTCAAGACAGTTGATGTCTTGTTGGCAGTTAGCAATAAAAAGATCCAGAGCAGGCAGAAGACCAGAGGGGGTTGTCCAGGAAGGGGGGGGGGTTCATTGGTGCAGATTGGAGACTTCTTGCCAAAGAGCTAAGAACAGAGATGTAGGCGATGGAGGAATAGCTCAGTGTCGTGGCGGGTACAGAACTCACTGAGGTGTGGGCGCACAAAAACAAAGATTGGGCCCTTAGAGAGAGGGGAAATGCGGAGGGAATAGTGGAGACCCGGCACAGATGAGAGCTGGGACCAGAGGGGGGAAGAGGGTTGGTATTGTCTGAGAAGAGGGAAGGATTGGAGTGTTCAGGGAAGGTAGGGTGAGAGGAAGATGGAGTCTCCGAGGACCCCAGGAGCTGGCGGTGGGACCTGAGGGAGATGGGATTGCAGAGTGGTGGTGGGGGAAGGGGGAGACGGGGGTTCCAGTGGCAGTGCCTGCATTTATTTGCCCCTGGCTTGACCCTGGATTAACCCTTGTACTGCATGGAAGACGGCAAAAGCCCATCATGGGTCGTGATGTGTCAGACATTTCCAGTCTCTGGACAATAGGGAAGGGCAACAACAAGGGAACAGTTGATTCTCTGAGCCAAATCTGACGCTGTTTTATCATTTTCCCTGACTGATTGCTTTCACTTTTTCTGATCGGTTTACTTTACTATCTCTCACTACTTGTTAAGTGAATTGTTTAGCGATGGGCGGGAACGGAGACCTGAACTGACCTAAGTGGCATGGATGGCAATTACCACTGTCTTTTCTTAGAGTAATGGAGTATTTACATAGATAGGACTGTGTACATAGAACAGAACAGGCCCTTTGGCTCACAATCTTAACCACAAACTACTCTAAAATCCATCAAAGCCTATCAAAGCTAAATAGCCATCTACCATGTGCCTACCGAAGAATATCTTAAATGTTCCGAATGTATCGTCTCTTCCACCAGCCCTGGCAGTGTGTTCCATGCCCTTACTATACTCTAAGTAGAAAATGTACCTCTGACATCCCCCCATCATCTTGTGTACTTTGATCAGGTCTCCCCTCATATGCCTTCATTGCAAAGAGAAAAGCCCGAGCTCACTCAACATATCCTCATCAGACACGCTCTCCAATCCAGGCAGCATCCTGGTGAATCTCCTCTGCACTCTCTCCAATCCAGGCAGCATCCTGGTGAATCTCCTCTGCACGCTCTCTAATCCAGGCATCATCCTGATGAATCTCCTCTGCATCCTCTCTAAACCTTCCACATCTTTCCTACCATGAGGCGACCAGAACTGAACACAATGATCCAAGTATCATCTGAACAGAGTTTTATAGATCTGCAACATTACCTCACAGCATTCGAACTCAGTCCCCTGACTAATGAAGACCAACACACCATACGCCTTCTTAATCACGTGTGGCAACTTTGAGAGTTTTAAGGACTTGGAGCCTGAGCTCTCCTTGTTAGTCCACACTGCTAAGAATCCTGTATTCTACCTTCAATTTCAATTTTCCAAAGTGAATCATTTTGCACTTTTCCAGATTGAACTCCCTCTGCCATTTCTCAGTCCATCACTGCACCCTGTTGTAATCTCCAGCAACTTCAGATTCAGATTCATTCCTTTATCAGCCGTACATCGGAAGCTGCAGTCAAATGCGCCATTGGCACTAACAGTGTGCTGGGAGCAGTGCGCAAGTATTGCCACACAGTTCGGTGCCACCCGCCCGGAACCCCAGGGCAAGTTGTCTGTGGCCTCCAGCCTCCTGCGGGCTTGGAGACTCGCAGATTCGGGGCTCTGTTCATTAGGCCTTGACTGCAGGATTAACCTTTGGACTACGATCTTGGTACCTTGGATGAAGACCCTGAACCCCAGGCCTCAAACTCCATACTCGCTGATGACGGTACCCTGAACACTAACCCTCGAACTCTGGTCTTGTTGACAGACAGACAGACATACTTTATTGATCCCGAGGGAAATTGGGTTTCGTTACAGTCGCACCAACCAAGAATAGTGTGGAAATATAGCAATATAAAACCACAAATAATTAAATAATAATAAGTAAATTATTCCAAGTGGAAATAAGTCCAGGACCAGCCTATTGGCTCAGGGTGTCTGACACTCCGAGGGAGGAGTTGTAAAGTTTGATGGCCACAGGCAGGAATGACTTCCTATGATGCTCAGTGTTGCATCTCGGTGGAATGAGTCTCTGTCTGAACGTACTCCTGTGCCTAACCAGTACATTATGGAGTGGGCAATTGTGCCTGCTACCCGTATGGAACACTGATCCCGGAATCCGTCGAAGATGCGCTGAACGGTGGGGGTCCCAGCCCTTGTTCTCACTGGTCTTCCAGCCTGACATCAGACCATGGATGTCCTTCGTCACACATCCATGTCACTGGTCTTCAAATGTGCAGTGGAGGCCAAGACTCAGGCCTCAACTCTCGATCTCCCACACGCCTGCCCCTAAACTCTAACCTGACCCCAACTCCCCTCTCCATTCCCAAAACCACACCTGTGAACCTAAAAAACTATTAAGCCTGAGTCATGACTGTTATATTTTGTAACTTCCAAAACATTAAGCTATTCGAAGAAAGACACCGGGAGTCCAAAATGCAAGTGTAGTTTGAGTTTATTTTAAGTGAGACGCACACATATCACATGGTAGGCTGATGATGTAAGCAATTAACATATTCTTACAAAAAAGCTATAATTAATTATTTAAACAAACAACAATGCTTAATCAAGCAATATATATATACAAGATTACTCAAACACTATTGCAACATTAAACACACAATGACCTCAACAGAGACTATTGCTTGTTGCCAGCTTGTCCTGAATTTCTACATTATTCAAACCACAAAACTTTGTGTCTAACCCACCCTTCCATTTCCTCATCCAAGTCATTTATAAAAATCACAAGGAGTAGAAAAGCAGGGGATCTGGAACAGAGAAGGAGATGGGTTATTAACATCAAACTTTCTGCATAATCACTCAAAGAGTTGAACTGCATGTGCATGTAACGAGAGCTGTATAACTCATCTCCTTCTACCTTAGGCCACGAACATATCAATCACTGTGTGTGTGTGTGTGTGTGTGTGTGTGTGTGTGTGTGTGTGTGTGTGTGTGTGTGTGTGTGTGTGTGTGTGTGTGTGTGTGTGTGTGTGTGTGTGTGTGTGTGTGTGTGTGTATAGATAGATAGATATTTATACATAGAATGTCTATAAAAAGTATTCACCCCCCCAACTTGAAAGTTTTCATGTTTTATTGTTCTACAACATTGACTCACAGTGGATTTAATTTGGCTTTTCTTGACACTGATCAACAGAAAAAGACTCTTTCATGTCAAAGTGAAAAGTGATCTAAATTAATTACAAATATAAAACACAATATAATTGATTGCATAAGTATTCACCCCCACACCTTTAAATTGACACAATAAATCATCACTTGTGCAGTCAATTGGTTTTACAAGTCACATAATTAGTTAAACGGAGATCACTGTATGCAGTCAAAGTGTGTCAATTGTAGTAAAAATACACTGTGCCTGGAGGGTCCAGTTGCTGGTGAGTCAGTAACCCAGCAAAAACTACACCTTGAAAACAAAAGAACACTCCAAGCAACTCTGCCAAAATGTCATTGAAAAGCAGAAGTCAGGAGATAGATACAAGAAAATGTCCAAGTCACTGAATATCCCTTGGAGAGCAGTTAAGTCAAACCCCTAATGGACAGAATATGCCACAGCTGTAAATCTGCCTAGAGCAGGCCGTCCTCAAAAACTGAGTGACCGTGCAAGGGGACGAGTGAGAGAGGTCACCAAGAGACCTATGACAACTCTGGAGGAGTGCCTGAGATGGGAGAGACTGCACATACAACAACTGTTGCCCGGGTGCTTCACCAGCCGCAGCTTTATGGGAGAGTGAGAAAGCCACTGTTAAAAAAAACTCACATGAAATCTCGGCTAGAGTTTGCCAGAAGGCATGTGGGAGACTCTGAAGTCAGCCGGAAGAAAGTTCTATGGTCTGATGAAATCAACATTGAGCTTTTTGGGTATGTCACTAAAGACTCTCACAAATTTCTACAGATGTACCATGGAGCACACTCTAACTGGCTGCATCACCGTCTAGTATGGGGGGAGGGCACTACACAGGATCCGAAAAAGCTGCAGACGGTTGCAAACTCAGTCAGCTCCATCACGTTAGCCTCCCCACCATCCAGGGCACCTTCAAAAGGCGATGCCTCAAAAAAGGGCATCCATCATTAAGGACCCCCGTCATCCAGGACATGCCCTCTTCTCATTGCTGCCATCAAGGAGGAGGTACAGGAGCCTGAAGACACACACCCGATTTTTCAGGAGCAGCTGATATCTGAGTGGATAATGAACCCATCAACACTTCCTTGGTATTTTCCCCTCCTTTTTTCCACTACTTATCTAATGTATTTCTTGTTTTTTAATACATTGTAATTGATAGTTTTTACTATTATGTACTGCTGCCACAAAACAACAAATTTCATGACATATGCCAGTGATATTCTGATTCTCCAGAAGAATAAAATGCATTTCATGTAAGTTTTATGTAAATGGGTGCTTGATGCTCAGCAGAGAATAGATGCCCCAAAGAACCCATTTAGTTATAAATTTTATATAGATATATACACCACCCCCTCCACCACAGAGGTTTTATTGTTTTACAACAATGAAGCACAGTGGATTTAATTTGACTTTTTTGACACTGATCAACAGAAAGATACTCTTTCATGTCAAAGTGAAAACACATCTCTACAAAGTGATCTAAATTATTTACAATTATTAAACACAAAATAATTGATTGCTAAGTATTCACCCCCTTCAAGTCAGTATTTAGTAGATGCATCTTTGGCAGCAATTACAGCCATGAGTCTGTGTGGATAGGTCTCTACCAGCTTTGCACATCATGACGCTGCAATTTTTCACATTCTTCTTTACAAAACTGCTCGAGCTCTGTCAGACTGCGTGGTGATTGTGAGTGAACAGCCCTTTCCAAGTCCAGCCTCAAGTTCTCAGTTGGGTGGAGGTCACTAACTTTGTTGTTTTTAAGTCATTACTGTGTAGCTTTGTCTTTATGCTTGGGGTCATTTTCTTGCTGGAAAACAAATCTCCCCCCCAAGTTGCAGTTCTCCTACAGATTGTAACAGGTCTTCCTCCAGGGTTTCCCTGTCTTTTGCTCCATTCATCTTACCCTCTACCTTCAGAAGATTTCCAGGGTTTGCTGCAGTGAAGCATCCCCACAGCATGATGCAGCCACCACCACGCTTCACGGTAGGGATGGTGTGTTTTTGATGATGTGCTTATGCATACTTGTTGCATTACTCTAGATCAGCCATCTTGAATGCACAGATCTAGACTCAGCAGATTACACAGCATATGTTGAATGGAACAATGCTTCACTTCAAAGATTCAAGGTACATTTATTATCAAAGTACGTATGCAGTATACAACCCCGAGATTCATCCTCCCTCAGACAGCCACAAAACAAACAGACGCCATGGAACCCATTCAAAGGAAAACATCAAACACCCAATGTGCACGTGTAAAAAAAAGAACAAATCACACAAACAGCAAAAAAAACAAGCAAAAAGTACAACATATAAAAAAAATCAAACCACAAAGTCATTGAAGAAATCCAGGAATGTTGTTTAGTTCAGTTCTGTTCATTTTAGCACGATGTCATTCGTTGACTGCAGGTCGCACAGCCAGTCCGCCCCGATTGAAATTGCACAAAATAGCAATAAAAAAGGAGTAACAAAAAAGCAGAAACATTGCGTAACGGGAGTCCAATCCACAAACTGCAACGATTAAACCTCAGCATCGAGCAAGACGGGTCAAATGCAGGCAGGCAGTGCTCACCACTTACTTGCATTCCATTCTTGTTCTCGTTGATATTGACCTTGCTCAAGAGCTTTAACTGGTGAGATCGGTGAATTGATGAGAGCTCCAAGCTTCCTGGACTCCAGGACACACACTCTACTCAAAACCTCAAAGTGTCAGACCACTCAACTGGCCTGAAATCACACCAGCAAAATGTAAACCACAGTTCCAATCATAGTGAATCATATTTGAAAGAAGTAAAAGTAGTTTTGTGAACTAACTGAAGGATGTTGCCATGGGTCGTGTTGTTCACTGGTGCCTTCTCCTTCAGCACTTGAAAGAGCAGAGGAAAAATCATTGGCAGTAGTGGAATAAACCCTCTGAGCATCATCCACCCATCATGGCTGATCTACAACCTAAATATTTGTCATTTATGGAAAACTGTGTTCTTCCATTCAATCCAAAAAGGCCTAGCTTTGATTGTCAGACCATACTCCTTTCCCAATCAGCAGAAATCTTTCCTTTCCATCCTATTGGCTGTTCCTACTATCCTAAGAGCTTTAATTACTTCTTAAACTGGCTCCCAGGGAATACACCCTAAATCTCTGCTCATAACTCGGTGCTAGGGTCTAGGTGTTTTGTTGTGTCCAGTTCTGCAGATGCATCCCAGTTACCTGAGCAACCATCACCCAACCTGTCAGCTCTTCACACAACTACCATCAGTTTACGTGCACAGAATACACGTGAGTCATGCATTTATTAAATATAATGCATTTCTGTTGCAACCATGGCTAATTGGCAGCCTTGAGTTTTACAATTATGTTATGAGTTTGTGTCAGGAGAACCTGTACACCTTCCAGCCTGAGGCTGACGCAGCTCTCTGTAAGGATACGTGTGGAGCAGAACTAGTCCACCTGGCCCATCAGGTCTGCTCTGCGACCTACCTGTGGCTGAGTTACTGGGGTTCGAACGGGAACTGCGTCTGCACTCTGACTTGAACTCGCAGAAGAAATCGTCAACAGCCGGATACTTACCCCACCCCCCATGAACCTCATCACCACCTACAGGTGACCTAACTCTACTTGTCACATGTGGAAAATAGTTCCAAATATGCCTCTGTGTATAGGCACACAGTGCAATTTAACAGCAAACAGAGAGATCTCTCCATTTCTGAGCTCCCCAATACCACCTAAGCTGACCGGTCAGTATTTGTATTTTATTTCGAGATAGAGCACAATAACGGGCCCTTTCAGCCCAAAGAGCCCACATCACAAGATTCCATGTGACCAATTAACCCTCAATCTGTACGTCTTTGGAATGTGGGAGGACACCAGAGCACTAGAGGCAACCCATGTGGTCACTGGGAGAACATACAAACTCCCCCAGGCCTATGATTAATCATCACTTGTGGCAGTATACTGTGCTAAGGTAGGCTGTAGTGTTTCCTGGCTGTGACTACACCTCCACGTATGCTGCCGGTTCTGGGGTGCTATGGAAATCCAAGACCTTTCCTCCCAGCACCAGCCTGTCTAATGATGAGCGCACCTTGGGAATGAAGCAATCAGTGTCAGGTTTAAAGACCTGCTGACTCGATGGATTCAAAGTGTTCTGGTCTACTTTCGTTCCCCAGACAGCTGGCAGGAAGGGTGCAGCAACGTCTGGACTACCTGCAGTGGGTACTGGGTCTGGGTGCTGACCCAGCTGGGACCTCAGTCAAGGTGGTAGTGTGGGTATGCAGGATAAGATTTCACAGACAACAGTCCTCAGAACCAGACCTATCTGTACCAACAATCATTGCACAGTTCACCACATCCATCTTGGAAAATCCTTCCCTTGCAATGAATAAATTTCATTTTAATTCATGGTCTACTTTTTAACAGAAGCAGCTCACCTAGTGGGAATGGGATGGTAAGGGAGGGTGGGGGGTGGTGATTTGACTGTGGATTATCACCACTTACACTCTATAGATCTGAAATGTCAGTCTGCATGGGGAGCGAATGCTGCCACTGAACTGGCCTGTTTCCCAGTGGTCTAATGCATTGATGATTTTCTCAACCATGACTGTCTGAGATATGCTTTCATTCCTTCAGTGGTTTCAGAGTTTAATCAGGGGCAATTTCAAAAGCCATTGTCCTAACAACTTTACTTACAAAGAAGATCTTTTTCTCCCTCTCCCATTCTAACCTTGATGCTCATTTTGAATGTGGTCCAACCTCTCTCAACTGCATGGATTTGATCTCCCTTCCCTGAAAAGTTCTGCTTCCATTTTCTCTGCTGGCCTTTCATCCTCATTAATAATTGTGTAATTTTTGGCTCAACAGATAATCTGCTGGAGGAATTCAGCGGGTGAAGCAGCATTTATGTGTGGAAAGGAATTTTAGGTCAGGTCAAAAAGCTATTTTGCTCTCAGTTCAACAGCTCAGTTTAAGTTCCCACTTTCCTGCCCATTGAAATCAATGTCTTTAATGAGAAACCATTACTAAGCTGCTGACTAGACTACTTGCCTGAGTGGGTGTTACGGTTTCTATCTATCTTTATGGCACAGAAGGAGGGTTCGATCGTGTGTTATGTGCCTTGTCGTATCACATGGGCAATCATAGTCTTCCCATGTCCACGACTGTTCCCGGCAAATTTTTCTGCAGAAGTAGTTGTCATTGTCTTCTTCCGGGCAGTGTCTTTACAAGACGGGTGACCCCAGCCATTATCAATACTCTTCAGACATTGTCAGCCTGGTGTCAGTGGTCACATAAGCAGGACTTGTGATCTGCACCAGCTGCTCATACGACCATCCATCGCCTGCTCCCATGACTTCATGTGACCCTGAATGGTGAGGGTGGGAGGTGAAGCTAAGCAGGTGCTATCCCTTTCTCAAGGGTGACCTGCAGGCTAGCAGAGGGAAGGAGCATCTTACACCTCCTTTGGTGGAGACATATCTCCACCCTGCCACCTGAGATGAGGGTAGTATAGTCCATCGCTGTCAGCTCACTCTAATGCTCACCGTACCTTTTCATTTCGTGGAATGTAACAGCAAAACCTTCAACCACTGAGATGTGTTGACTGTCAGGACCCATGACACGAATCCTACTCTCCCTACATTTGCTCCCCATCCACATCTCAACAGTTCAAACACTCACCTGAGTGGACAGGTGTTCATATTCAACAGAGATGAGGACAAATTCCTTTGACTAGAGGGTAAAGAATCTAGAGAATTCATTGCCACAGACAGCTGTGGAGGCCATGCTATAAAGTGGAGTTGATAGGTTCTTGGTTAGCCAGGGCGACAAAGGTCAGGGGTGAAGTCAGGAGAATGGGATTGAGAGGGATAATAATTCAGCCATGATAGATTGACAGAGCAGATCCAAAGTGCTGAATGGTCTAATTCTGTTCCTTAGTCTTATGGTCTACACACTAAGGGCAATTTACAGCGAACAACTAACCTGCCAACCCACATGTCGTTGGGATGTGGGAGAAAACCCACAGAACCACAGGGAGAACATGCAAACTCCACACAGACAGCACCTGAGTTCAGAATTGACCCCGGCACACTGGAGCTGTGTAGCAGGATTGTCACTGTGCCATCTCTTCACCTACATTCCCAGCAAGGAGGCCAATCCATTGTCCTGTACAAAGGACTCCAGTCAGATTAATCAACTCGATTTTCAACCTTGGCAAAGAGCGACTGAACCTACCAGCAGCTGTCGGCCATATAATATTACAAAGTGCCGGCCATACTCCATTACATTTCATGATTATATATGCTCCGTCCACATCCACACTTCATCCTTTCTCTCTCATGCTACTGCACCTGACTTTATGTGACAATTCCTATTGTTACAAAAGTCATATTTAGCTCCCCTTGTTATCAGATTCTGGGCAGCATTTAGAACATAGAACAGTACATTAGAGATCAGCCCACGATGTTGTGCTGACCTTTTGAACTTCTGCAAGATTTCTGCTGTTTATTGGAGACAAACACACTGAATTATAAAGAGCTAGCTAGAAACTCTGCTCAGGAGCAAAGTTGCTTGGTGGCAGCTTCTGAAAAGCTCTGCTGCTAATTAGGTTGGTTAACAATTTCTTATTTTCAATTTCCTGTTTGCGGTGGTGATAGTGAGTGTATTTAGAGAAGGGATGAGGAGGAACTCTCCAGTAAAACTGTCCCTGATGCACTGTGCAGACATCCGAGTCAGAAACAGCTTTAACATCACAGGTATATGTCATGACATTTGTTAACTTTGTGGCAGCAGAACAATGCAATACATGATAATATAGAAAAAACTGTGAATTATAGTAAATATATATTAAACAGTTAAATAAGTAGTACGAAAAATAGTGAGGTAGTATTCATGGGTTCAATGTCCATTTGGAAATCAAATGACAGGGGAAGAAGCTGAGTGTGTGTCTTCAGGCTTCTGAAACTCCTTCCTGACAGTAACAATGAGAAGAGGCCATGTCCTGGGTGGTGGGCACTGCCTAATGATTGGAGTCCCACAGCTGAATTTTGAGTGGACTTGTAGGAATGTTTCATGTGCATGTCGTGGGACATTTGAACAAGCTTTGGAGGTGCTTTCTTTGGAATTTGAGCTGCCAACTTGCTAATTATACTTTGCTGCTTCCTGCGACCCAGCCACCTTGGGCACCTTTGACCATCAGACTCAGGGTGGCAATGAAGAAGAGCAGCAGTACATCTACAGCTACACAGGATGAGAGGACCAGGGGGATGTGTCCACCAACTGTAAGGAGCATCAGAGAAGCAGAAGCTCCCACTTGTCCGGATGAACACGCAAGGCTGAGGCAGAGACTGGACAACACCCCGAGCCAATGCCCTTAAAGTGACTACAGCGGATAGTGCAGAATCCTCAAAGCAATCGGGTGGTAACATTCAGGTTCTGGTATAAACACAAAGGAAGGTCTATAATACTTGGTTCTCCAGCCAGTCAGTTCTTAGAGTTTGAAAGTGACTTGGGATGGGGGTAGTCAGTGACTGCAAGCTTGGTATTTGGGCCTTATCTACCTTGGATGAGCACAGCAGATCAGTGACTGTACGATGCACTTATCAGTGAAGGCAACCCGGATCTCCCAGTGCCATCAGCTGCCAGGGGCACCACTCCATTAATGTGCAGCTGGTACTTCTGCTTTTACACGAGGTTCCACAATATCCACCCATCACTTCTTTCCTCTTCGGGTTCGGCCCAGGACATCACGGGTAAAACTCTCCCAACCACTGAGCACATCTACATGAAACATTGCTGTAGCAAAGCAGCATCCATCATCAAAGATCCTCACCACCCAGGCCATGCTCTTTTCTCACTGCTGCCATCAGGTAGAAGGTACAAGAGCCTCAGGACTCACACCACCAGGTTCAAGAACAGTTACTACCCCTCATCCAGGCTCTTGAAGAAAAGGGGACAGCTACACTCATTTAAGGACTCTTTTATCTTGTTATTTCATGCTTGTTACTAATTGCTATTTATTTATATCTGCATGTGCACAGTTTGTTGTCCATTGATCCTGTTCACAGTTACTGTTCTATAGATTTGCTAAGCATGCCTGCAGGAAGAAGAATCTCAGAATCTATGTGGTGACATGTAAGTAGTCGATAATCAATTTTACTTTGAGCTTTGAACTTTAGTGCAGATCATTCATCACTAAGGCTGGTTGCACCCTTGAGGAACCAAGGGATAAGATCCAGATGTTGTCAGCCAAAGGCAGTCGATGGTCATGGGTCTGATGGTGTGTCTCGTTGGCCTATGTGAGAGGGGTTCAGACCCTCATTGGTTGTACAGGCGCTTCTCAATG
Source organism: Hemitrygon akajei (assembly GCF_048418815.1). NCBI lineage: Eukaryota > Metazoa > Chordata > Chondrichthyes > Myliobatiformes > Dasyatidae > Hemitrygon > Hemitrygon akajei. The sequence continues at coordinate 50,765,860 of NC_133131.1, forward strand.
TGGGGAGTCAGGGTGTGACGTTCTCAGCTTCACTCAGCGACTCAGGAGGGGGAGATCAAGCAGAGGAGAACACAGAACAATACAACACAGAACAGACCATTTGGCCCACAATGCTCTGCCAAACCAAATGAAAGGAGGGAAGGAGGAAGGGGAGGAGTGTGGAGAATGGAGGAGGAGGGGAAGGAGGAGAAAGAGGAGGGGACAGGGGAGGAGGAGGAGGTGGAGTGGGAAGAAGAGGGGGCAGGAGGAGGAGTGGTGACAATTTCTCTTCTTATAGAAGCTGCCTGACCTTCTGAGTGTTTCTACCTTTTTCTTTCAGGTTTCCGGCATCTGCAGGTTTTGATTTTCAGTGAAATGGTCTCTTCATGTCAGGTCGGAATTACTGCCATATCCTAGTGAAATCCACAATTCGGTCCCATCATTCTGCGTTTGGAATACAGCCGGTGACATCGGACTGGGATGCTGGATTGCTGGATTAGGAGCCCTTGAAGTGACATAGGGAAGTATTGGGGACCAAAAGGATAAACGCTTCCTGTTTAATCTTCGGTTATTTGCTCACCTAATGTCAGATTCAACTCTCTAGGAACATCAGCCCCCTCAAACTCTCCACCCTGTTCCAATTCTTCTAATCCCAAAAGCCTCTGGTCCTCTTCACATCTTGCCCCTCCTGAGGGTTTTGAATCCTTTTGACCTCCAGTGCCTCTGCAGTCTCCCCAGCCTCACCTTGAATCTTCACCCAACCTTTAGCGCACCTTCATCTGACCTTGGCCCCTAATGAAAGGCACCTACGTCTGATTGCGCCCCTCCAACTCTCCATCACCACCCCTAGACAATCCTCATTCCTGTCCATCCCAGGCCTTGGCTGCTCTTTCCACAGCCTCCACCCTCAACTACAGCACAGGTTTCAAATTATTCCACCATTCCCACAAGGCTACTCACACAGCCTAGGTCCTCTAGTTCTTACCACCACTGTCTACCATATTCCATCTGTCTCCATTACAACTGCCCAACATTTGGCTCAATAAGATGAACTGAAGTACGTCTATGCTCTCTCATAGCTGGTGTAGAGAACCTCCCACTGGATGGCATGCTGTGTGGGTCACATGATGTTGTTCCAGTGGACACTGGTCGTTTCTCTGCAGGAGGACACAGTGGACAGTTCTTGACTGCCAGAGTAGTGCCGGCTTCACTGGGGAGATGGGAAGGGCTCCTTTGTTTTTAATAACACAAGTAAGACCACCACAGCAGCCATCCCTTTGTTGGGCTAATGTCTGGTAACCTTACAGAGTTAAGTATTGAAGGGCTACAGCGTGGACTATCAACAGTATCAAACCTCGCTCAGGAGCAGATTAGATGGGCAGAAGGGCCTGTTTCCGTGCTGTACTTCTCCATGTCTCAATGACTCTAACTGTGCTAAATAATATGTGTTCACGTGTTTAATAGCTATGCTTTAGCTCCAGCATCAAATAATCAGCAGGCTGGAACTGAACTGGACCACTAATTAAATGTGTGACCTGTCTCTGCAAGGTTGAGCTAAACCCTGAAAAATATAAACATTTTTCCTCATCTTGTAGGACAACGTGGAAAAAAACACAGCACTTTTCTTAAAATAAGTAAGATGCACAATGCCAAAAACAGTGCAGAACAGATTGTGTGTGAACCAGCCTCCAGCGAGTTCACATTAGGTTGGATTTTCAGCAATGATTTGATTGGATGGAGGCTGCCTCTGGTGGGAAGAGCTGTAGGAAATCTGAATGATGTACTGGCATGTCAGTCAGTTATTTGCTTCCAGCTCTGTAGGTCCTGAATTCAAGATGAAAGCAGATGGAAGTTCCTGGGCAGGTGTGTCCTTCTAAAATTCCATCGTAGAGGACATTGACCACACACACTTACTGTAAACTTTAACCCAGTCATCCCACATCCACTTACTGCCCTGTGAATAAATAATTCGACTTTAGTAGCAGTAACCACATTCAATAACAGTCCCCCCTTCTCCTATCTGTCTGACGCTGATAACCTGCTTCCACGGCCATTCTGTACAAATAAAATCCACTGCAAAACAAACTAAACAACACTGTAGGACAGGGGAGCAGAATTAGGCCATTCAGCCCATTGAGTCTGCTCCATATTCGATCAGGGCTGATTTATTTTCCCTCTCAACTCCATTCTCCTGCCTGCTTCCCATAACCATTGAAACCTTTACAAATTGTACCTGTCAACCACCACTTTAAATATACCTGTAACTTGGCCTCCACAGCCGTCTGTAGCAATGAATTCCACAGATTCGCCATGCTCTGACTAAAGGAATCGCTTCTTATCTCTGTTCTAAAGGGGAGAACTTCTACTCTGAGGCTGCACCCTCTGATCCTAGACTCTTTCACTATTGGAAACATCATTTCCACGTCCAATCTATCTTGGCCTTTCTATATCTGGTAGGTTAAAATATACAGTATAAATTAAACCATTTTGTATATATATTTGTGCTAATTATCCCTGTATTTTCTGTGATTGCTCCAATGCTGTCCTCCTGCAGCACCTCCTCAATCGACTCCCCCTCTGTCTGTCGTTGGGGAAGGCTGCTGATGTTCAATGGCAACAGCACAATGACAGAGCTGCAGCTTCTCAGCTCCACCAACCATGGTTCAACCCTGACCCTGTGACTGTGTGAGTTTCCTCCAGGTGCTCTAGTTTTCTTCCCCTTCCCAAAGACATCTCCAGGTTTGGTAGTAAAGTGTCCCCAGTGTGTAGCTGACCTTCAAGAGAACCACAACCTTGTCATTGGGTTTGGAGGCTTGCGAGCCTCAATGACCCGGAGAGCTGTGTTGGCTGGAGTCGGGGATTTATGCTTTGACTCTGAGTAGAGGACAGACTAAGAGTGGTCCACCGGTCCTCCAGGCTTGTTACAGAAATACCAATGAAGAATCCTTCTACATCTGAGTGTAACGGTATTCCTGAGTCTCCACCCGGGACTTGCATGACTGACGGTGGTGAAAACCGAACTACTGACATGATGAAAGAAGCCCTGAGCACTGCCAGAGACAAAGATCCCTCACTGCTGCCCTAAACACCAGCATCATAACGGGCAGTAGAGAGATTGAACGGTAGGATCTGGGAAAAGCTGTAAGTAATGTGAAGAGAATAAAATGCTATTAGTATGGAATTAGTGTGAATGGGTCAACATAGAGTCTGTGATCTAAAGGGCTTGTTTCTACACTGAATGATTCTATGACCTATGACCTCAGGATCTGATGACTATAGTGAAAAGTGTGGGAAACCCTCAGCAGGTCAGGCAGCATCTGTGGAGAGAGAAACAGTTAATGTTTCAAGTTGTGAATCCTCCATCAGAACTCAGTTTTTATATCCAATTTCCAGGATCTGAAGTGTTTCATTTTCTTGAACTCTATGACTATTTCTTGGAGGAGCTGGCAGAGCCAGATTGGGAGCCTCACTCCACTTCCCACAGCTGGGTTTTCACAGAGGTTCTCTCCTTTAGTCAGCTTTGGTTTAACACCAGGCCGCTGAGAGAGAGCGTTGGTCAGGAATGCAAATGTGGCAAGTTTCCCCTCGCTTACTAGCTGATAGCCAGTTTTGCAGTGAAGAACGCCTCATCTTCTCCAGCATCACCGAGACAAGATCGGCATGTGTCTATGTTGGATTCCTGCCAGTGGGACATCTGTGGAAGATAAAATAGGCCAGAATATTACTCAAAATAAGAGCAGGGCAGCTGCTATTTTCTAAAGATTGTGATTCAAGCTTTTTAGGTGTTATTGTCATGGCAACAACTCTCTGAAAGGTTGTGGGGGCTGACGGGAGGATGCCGTAATTTATGGAGAATTGTTGCCAAGTGTCATATCTTACGTGTGTTGGTGTGCCTCGGAGATTTCTCATCACTTGCTTGTTGTACTGGTGAATGTGTTACAATGGGGTCACTTGCAGAGGCTCAGAGTCAGACAGCACAGAAACAGGCCAGAGTTAAGATGGCACCAAGTGGATGCCTCTTCAAGCTCACCTGCAGAAACACCTTAAATTTCTCTCGTTGCTGTCTCTTTAGTTCCTTTGCAAGGTGGCTGGGATTCTATTGAGGTCCCTCTTCTGCAACAACATGCAAACTGCATTTTTTCTGGAGCTCTCCGACCAACCGGCCATTTTCCGACATCCCCCAGCCACGGCAGGGAAGAAGCCGATGTGCAGGGTGCAGGGTGTGGCCCTGACGGTATGGAAGATGTTGGGGTGTGGGGTGCAGGGTGTGGCCCTGATGGTATGGAAGATGTTGGGGTGTGGGGTGCAGGGTGTGGTTCTGATGGTATGGAAGATGTTGGGGTGCAGGGTGTGGCCCTGACAGTATGGAAGATGTTGGGGTGCAGGGTGTGGCCTTGATGGTATGGAAGATGTTGGGGTGTGGGGTGCAGGGTGTGGCCCTGATGGTATGGAAGATGTTGGGGTGTGGGGTGCAGGGTGTGGTCCTGACAGTATGGAAGATGTTGGGGTGTGGGGTGCAGGGTGTGGCCCTGATGGTATGGAAGATGTTGGGGTGTGGGGTGCAGGGTGTGGTTCTGATGGTATGGAAGATGTTGGGGAGCAGGGTGTGGCCCTGACAGTATGGAAGATGTTGGGGTGTGGGGTGCAGGGTGTGGCCCTGATGGTATGGAAGATGTTGGGGTGTGGGGTGCAGGGTGTGGCCCTGACAGTATGGAAGATGTTGGGGTGTGGGGTGCAGGGTGTGGCCCTGATGATATGGAAGATGTTGGGGTGTGGGGTGCAGGGTGTGGTTCTGATGGTATGGAAGATGTTGGGGTGCAGGGTGTGGCCCTGATGGTATGGAAGATGTTGGGGTGTGGGGTGCAGGATGTGGCCCTGATGGTATGGAAGATGTTGGGGTGCAGGGTGTGGCCCTGATGGTATGGAAGATGTTGGGGTGTGGGGTGCAGGGTGTGGTTCTGATGGTATGAAAGATGTTGGGGTGCAGGGTGTGGCCCTGACAGTATGGAAGATGTTGGGGTGCAGGGTGTGGCCCTGATGGTATGGAAGATGTTGGGGTGTGGGGTGCAGGGTGTGGCCCTGACAGTATGGAAGATGTTGGGGTGTGGGGTGCAGGGTGTGGCCCTGATGTTATGGAAGATGTCGGGGTGTGGGGTGCAGGGTGTGGTTCTGAAGGTATGGAAGATGTTGGGGTGCAGGGTGTGGCCCTGATGGTATGGAAGATGTTGGGGTGTGGGGTGCAGGATGTGGCCCTGATGGTATGGAAGATGTTGGGGTGCAGGGTGTGGCCCTGATGGTATGGAAGATGATGGGGTGTGGGGTGCAGGGTGTGGCCCTGATGGTATGGAAGATGTTGGGGTGCAGGGTGTTGCCCTGATGGTTTGGAAGATGTTGGGGTGTGGGGTGCAGGGTGTGGCCCTGATGGTATGGAAGATGTTGGGGTGCAGGGTGTTGCCCTGATGGTATGGCAGATGTTGGGGTGTGGGGTGCAGGGTGTGGTTCTGATGGTATGGAAGATGTTGGGGTGCAGGGTGTGGCCCTGATGGTATGGAAGATGTTGGGGTGTGGGGTGCAGGGTGTGGCCCTGATGGTATGGAAGATGTTGGGGTGTGGGTGCAGGGTGTGGTTCTGATGGTATGGAAGATGTTGGGGTGTGGGGTGCAGGGTGTGGTTCTGATGGTATGGAAGATGTTGGGGTGCAGGGTGTGGCCCTGATGGTATGGAAGATGTTGGGGTGTGGGGTGCCGGGTGTGGCCCTGATGGTATGGAAGATGTTGGGGTGTGGGTGCAGGGTGTGGTTCTGATGGTATGGAAGATGTTGGGGTGCAGGGTGTGGCCCTGATGGTATGGAAGATGTTGGGGTGTGGGGTGCAGGGTGTGGCCCGGATGGTATGGAAGATGTTGGGGTGTGGGGTGCAGGGTGTTGCCCTGTTGGTATGGAAGATGTTGGGGTGTGGGGTGCAGGGAGTGGCTCTGACAGTGTGGAAGATGTTGGGGTGTGGGGTGCAGGGTGTGGCCCTGACGGTATGGAAGATGTTGGGGTGTGGGGTGCAGGGTGTGGCCCTGATGGTATGGACGATGTTGGGGTGTGGGGTGCAGGGTGTTGCCCTGATGGTATGGAAGATGTTGGGGTGTGGGGTGCAGGTTGTGGCTCTGACGGTGTGGAAGATGTTTGGGTGTGGGGTGCAGGGTGTGGCCCTGACGGTATGGAAGATGTTGGGGTGTGGGGTGCAGGGTGTGGCCCTGATGGTATGGAAGATGTTGGGGTGTGGGGTGCAGGGTGTGGCTCTGACGGTATGGAATATGTTGGGGTGCAGGGTGTGGTCCTGACGGTATGGAAGATGTTGGGGTGTGGGGTGTAGGGTGTGGTCCTGATGGTATGAAAGATGTTGGGGTGCAGGGTGTTGCCCTGATGGTATGGAAGATGTTGGGGTGTGGGGTGCAGGGTGTGGCCCTGACGGTATGGAAGATGTTGGGGTTTGGGGTGCAGGGTGTGGTTCTGATGGTATGGAAGATGTTGGGGTGCAGGGTGTTGCCCTGATGGTATGGAAGATGTTGGGGTGTGGGGTGCAGGGTGTGGCCCTGACGGTATGGAAGATGTTGGGGTTTGGGGTGCAGGGTGTGGTCCTGATGGTATGGAAGATGTTGGGGTGTGGGGTGCAGGGAGTGGCTCTGACGGTATGGAAGATGTTGGGGTGTGGGGTGCAGGGTGTGGCCCTGATGGTATGGAAGATGCTGGGTTTTGGGGTGCAGGGTGTGGCCCTGATGGTATGGAAATGTTGGGGTGCAGGGTGTGGCCCTGATGGTATGGAAGATGCTGGGGTTTGGGGTGCAGGGTGTGGCCCTGATGGTATGGAAGATGTTGGGGTGTGGGGTGCAGGGTGTGGCCCTGATGGTATGGAAGATGTTGGGGTGTGGGGTGAAGGGTGTGGCCCTGATGGTATGGAAGATGTTGGGGTGTGGGGTGCAGGGTGTGGCCCTGATGGTATGGAAGATGCTGGGGTTTGGGGTGCAGGGTGTGGCCCTGATGGTATGGAAGATGTTGGGGTGCAGGGTGTGCCCTGATGATATGGAAGTTGCTGGTGGTTTGGGGTGCAGGGTGTGGCCCTGATGGTATGGAAGATGTTGGGGTGCAGGGTGTGCCCTGATGATATGGAAGATGCTGGGGTTTGGGGTGCAGGGTGTGGCCCTGATGGTATGGAAGATATTGGGGTGCAGGATGTGGCCCTGATGGTATGGAAGATGTTGGGGTGTGGGGTGCAGGGTGTGGCCCTGATGGTATGGAAGATGTTGGGTTGTGGCCCTGATGGTATGGAAGATGTTGGGGTGTGGGGTGCAGGGTGTGGCCCTGACGGAATGGAAGATGTTGGGGTGTGGGGTGCAGGGTGTGGCCCTGATGGTATGGAAGATGTTGGGGTGTGGCTCTGACGGTATGGAAGATGTTGGGGTGTGGGGTGCAGGGTGTGGCCCTGATGGTATGGAAGATGTTGGGGTGTGGGGTGCAGGGTGTGGTTCTGATGGTATGGAAGATGTTGGGGTGCAGGGTGTGGCCCTGACGGTATGGAAGATGTTGGGGTGTGGGGTGCAGGGTGTGGCCATGATGGTATGGAAGATGTTGGGGTGTGGCCCTGACGGTATGGAAGATGTTGGGGTGTGGGGTGCAGGGTGTGGCCCTGATGGTATGGAAGATGTTGGGGTGTGGGGTGCAGGGTGTGGTTCTGATGGTATGGAAGATGTTGGGGTGCAGGGTGTGGCCCTGATGGTATGGAAGATGTTGGGGTGTGGGGTGCAGGATGTAGCCCTGATGGTATGGAAGATGTTGGGGTGCAGGGTGTGGCCCTGATGGTATGGAAGATGTTGGGGTGTGGGGTGCAGGGTGTGGTTCTGATGGTATGAAAGATGTTGGGGTGCAGGGTGTGGCCCTGACAGTATGGAAGATGTTGGGGTGCAGGGTGTGGCCCTGATGGTATGGAAGATGTTGGGGTGTGGGGTGCAGGGTGTGGCCCTGACAGTATGGAAGATGTTGGGGTGTGGGGTGCAGGGTGTGGCCCTGATGTTATGGAAGATGTCGGGGTGTGGGGTGCAGGGTGTGGTTCTGAAGGTATGGAAGATGTTGGGGTGCAGGGTGTGGCCCTGATGGTATGGAAGATGTTGGGGTGTGGGGTGCAGGATGTGGCCCTGATGGTATGGAAGATGTTGGGGTGCAGGGTGTGGCCCTGATGGTATGGAAGATGATGGGGTGTGGGGTGCAGGGTGTGGCCCTGATGGTATGGAAGATGTTGGGGTGCAGGGTGTTGCCCTGATGGTTTGGAAGATGTTGGGGTGTGGGGTGCAGGGTGTGGCCCTGATGGTATGGAAGATGTTGGGGTGCAGGGTGTTGCCCTGATGGTATGGCAGATGTTGGGGTGTGGGGTGCAGGGTGTGGTTCTGATGGTATGGAAGATGTTGGGGTGCAGGGTGTGGCCCTGATGGTATGGAAGATGTTGGGGTGTGGGGTGCAGGGTGTGGCCCTGATGGTATGGAAGATGTTGGGGTGTGGGTGCAGGGTGTGGTTCTGATGGTATGGAAGATGTTGGGGTGTGGGGTGCAGGGTGTGGTTCTGATGGTATGGAAGATGTTGGGGTGCAGGGTGTGGCCCTGATGGTATGGAAGATGTTGGGGTGTGGGGTGCCGGGTGTGGCCCTGATGGTATGGAAGATGTTGGGGTGTGGGTGCAGGGTGTGGTTCTGATGGTATGGAAGATGTTGGGGTGCAGGGTGTGGCCCTGATGGTATGGAAGATGTTGGGGTGTGGGGTGCAGGGTGTGGCCCGGATGGTATGGAAGATGTTGGGGTGTGGGGTGCAGGGTGTTGCCCTGTTGGTATGGAAGATGTTGGGGTGTGGGGTGCAGGGAGTGGCTCTGACAGTGTGGAAGATGTTGGGGTGTGGGGTGCAGGGTGTGGCCCTGACGGTATGGAAGATGTTGGGGTGTGGGGTGCAGGGTGTGGCCCTGATGGTATGGACGATGTTGGGGTGTGGGGTGCAGGGTGTTGCCCTGATGGTATGGAAGATGTTGGGGTGTGGGGTGCAGGTTGTGGCTCTGACGGTGTGGAAGATGTTTGGGTGTGGGGTGCAGGGTGTGGCCCTGACGGTATGGAAGATGTTGGGGTGTGGGGTGCAGGGTGTGGCCCTGATGGTATGGAAGATGTTGGGGTGTGGGGTGCAGGGTGTGGCTCTGACGGTATGGAATATGTTGGGGTGCAGGGTGTGGTCCTGACGGTATGGAAGATGTTGGGGTGTGGGGTGTAGGGTGTGGTCCTGATGGTATGAAAGATGTTGGGGTGCAGGGTGTTGCCCTGATGGTATGGAAGATGTTGGGGTGTGGGGTGCAGGGTGTGGCCCTGACGGTATGGAAGATGTTGGGGTTTGGGGTGCAGGGTGTGGTTCTGATGGTATGGAAGATGTTGGGGTGCAGGGTGTTGCCCTGATGGTATGGAAGATGTTGGGGTGTGGGGTGCAGGGTGTGGCCCTGACGGTATGGAAGATGTTGGGGTTTGGGGTGCAGGGTGTGGTCCTGATGGTATGGAAGATGTTGGGGTGTGGGGTGCAGGGAGTGGCTCTGACGGTATGGAAGATGTTGGGGTGTGGGGTGCAGGGTGTGGCCCTGATGGTATGGAAGATGCTGGGTTTTGGGGTGCAGGGTGTGGCCCTGATGGTATGGAAATGTTGGGGTGCAGGGTATGGCCCTGATGGTATGGAAGATGCTGGGGTTTGGGGTGCAGGGTGTGGCCCTGATGGTATGGAAGATGTTGGGGTGTGGGGTGCAGGGTGTGGCCCTGATGGTATGGAAGATGTTGGGGTGTGGGGTGAAGGGTGTGGCCCTGATGGTATGGAAGATGTTGGGGTGTGGGGTGCAGGGTGTGGCCCTGATGGTATGGAAGATGCTGGGGTTTGGGGTGCAGGGTGTGGCCCTGATGGTATGGAAGATGTTGGGGTGCAGGGTGTGCCCTGATGATATGGAAGTTGCTGGTGGTTTGGGGTGCAGGGTGTGGCCCTGATGGTATGGAAGATGTTGGGGTGCAGGGTGTGCCCTGATGATATGGAAGATGCTGGGGTTTGGGGTGCAGGGTGTGGCCCTGATGGTATGGAAGATATTGGGGTGCAGGATGTGGCCCTGATGGTATGGAAGATGTTGGGGTGTGGGGTGCAGGGTGTGGCCCTGATGGTATGGAAGATGTTGGGTTGTGGCCCTGATGGTATGGAAGATGTTGGGGTGTGGGGTGCAGGGTGTGGCCCTGACGGAATGGAAGATGTTGGGGTGTGGGGTGCAGGGTGTGGCCCTGATGGTATGGAAGATGTTGGGGTGTGGCTCTGACGGTATGGAAGATGTTGGGGTGTGGGGTGCAGGGTGTGGCCCTGATGGTATGGAAGATGTTGGGGTGTGGGGTGCAGGGTGTGGTTCTGATGGTATGGAAGATGTTGGGGTGCAGGGTGTGGCCCTGACGGTATGGAAGATGTTGGGGTGTGGGGTGCAGGGTGTGGCCATGATGGTATGGAAGATGTTGGGGTGTGGCCCTGACGGTATGGAAGATGTTGGGGTGTGGGGTGCAGGGTGTGGCCCTGATGGTATGGAAGATGTTGGGGTGTGGGGTGCAGGGTGTGGCCCTGATGGTATGGAAGATGCTGGGGTTTGGGGTGCAGGGTGTGGCCCTGATGGTATGGAAGATGTTGGGGTGCAGGGTGTGGCCCTGATGGTATGGAAGATGCTTGGGTTTGGGGTGCAGGGTGTGGCCCTGATGGTATGGAGGATGTTGGTGTGTGGGGTGCAGGGTGTGGCTCTGACGGTATGGAAGATGTTGGGGTGCAGGGTGTGGCCCTGACGGTATGGAAGATGTTGGGGTTTGGGGTGCAGGGTGTGGTCCTGATGGTATGGAAGATGTTGGGGTGTGGGGTGCAGGGAGTGGCTCTGACGGTATGGAAGATGTTGGGGTGTGGGGTGCAGGGTGTGGCCCTGATGGTATGGAAGATGCTGGGTTTTGGGGTGCAGGGTGTGGCCCTGATGGTATGGAAGATGTTGGGGTGCAGGGTGTGGCCCTGATGGTATGGAAGATGCTGGGGTTTGGGGTGCAGGGTGTGGCCCTGATGGTATGGAAGATGTTGGGGTGTGGGGTGCAGGGTGTGGCCCTGATGGTATGGAAGATGTTGGGGTGTGGGGTGAAGGGTGTGGCCCTGATGGTATGGAAGATGCTGGGGTTTGGGGTGCAGGGTGTGGCCCTGATGGTATGGAAGATGTTGGGGTGCAGGGTGTGCCCTGATGATATGGAAGTTGCTGGTGGTTTGGGGTGCAGGGTGTGGCCCTGATGGTATGGAAGATGTTGGGGTGCAGGGTGTGCCCTGATGATATGGAAGATGCTGGGGTTTGGGGTGCAGGGTGTGGCCCTGATGGTATGGAAGATATTGGGGTGCAGGATGTGGCCCTGATGGTATGGAAGATGTTGGGGTGTGGGGTGCAGGGTGTGGCCCTGATGGTATGGAAGATGTTGGGTTGTGGCCCTGATGGTATGGAAGATGTTGGGGTGTGGGGTGCAGGGTGTGGCCCTGACGGAATGGAAGATGTTGGGGTGTGGGGTGCAGGGTGTGGCCCTGATGGTATGGAAGATGTTGGGGTGTGGCTCTGACGGTATGGAAGATGTTGGGGTGTGGGGTGCAGGGTGTGGCCCTGATGGTATGGAAGATGTTGGGGTGTGGGGTGCAGGGTGTGGTTCTGATGGTATGGAAGATGTTGGGGTGCAGGGTGTGGCCCTGACGGTATGGAAGATGTTGGGGTGTGGGGTGCAGGGTGTGGCCATGATGGTATGGAAGATGTTGGGGTGTGGCCCTGACGGTATGGAAGATGTTGGGGTGTGGGGTGCAGGGTGTGGCCCTGATGGTATGGAAGATGTTGGGGTGTGGGGTGCAGGGTGTGGCCCTGATGGTATGGAAGATGCTGGGGTTTGGGGTGCAGGGTGTGGCCCTGATGGTATGGAAGATGTTGGGGTGCAGGGTGTGGCCCTGATGGTATGGAAGATGCTTGGGTTTGGGGTGCAGGGTGTGGCCCTGATGGTATGGAGGATGTTGGTGTGTGGGGTGCAGGGTGTGGCCCGGATGGTATGGAAGATGTTGGGGTGCAGGGTGTGGCCCTGATGGTATGGAAGATGTTGGGGTGTGGGGTGCAGGGTGTGGCCCGGATGGTATGGAAGATGTTGGGGTGTGGGGTGCAGGGTGTTGCCCTGTTGGTATGGAAGATGTTGGGGTGTGGGGTGCAGGGAGTGGCTCTGACAGTGTGGAAGATGTTGGGGTGTGGGGTGCAGGGTGTGGCCCTGACGGTATGGAAGATGTTGGGGTGTGGGGTGCAGGGTGTGGCCCTGATGGTATGGACGATGTTGGGGTGTGGGGTGCAGGGTGTTGCCCTGATGGTATGGAAGATGTTGGGGTGTGGGGTGCAGGTTGTGGCTCTGACGGTGTGGAAGATGTTTGGGTGTGGGGTGCAGGGTGTGGCCCTGACGGTATGGAAGATGTTGGGGTGTGGGGTGCAGGGTGTGGCCCTGATGGTATGGAAGATGTTGGGGTGTGGGGTGCAGGGTGTGGCTCTGACGGTATGGAATATGTTGGGGTGCAGGGTGTGGTCCTGACGGTATGGAAGATGTTGGGGTGTGGGGTGTAGGGTGTGGTCCTGATGGTATGAAAGATGTTGGGGTGCAGGGTGTTGCCCTGATGGTATGGAAGATGTTGGGGTGTGGGGTGCAGGGTGTGGCCCTGACGGTATGGAAGATGTTGGGGTTTGGGGTGCAGGGTGTGGTTCTGATGGTATGGAAGATGTTGGGGTGCAGGGTGTTGCCCTGATGGTATGGAAGATGTTGGGGTGTGGGGTGCAGGGTGTGGCCCTGACGGTATGGAAGATGTTGGGGTTTGGGGTGCAGGGTGTGGTCCTGATGGTATGGAAGATGTTGGGGTGTGGGGTGCAGGGAGTGGCTCTGACGGTATGGAAGATGTTGGGGTGTGGGGTGCAGGGTGTGGCCCTGATGGTATGGAAGATGCTGGGTTTTGGGGTGCAGGGTGTGGCCCTGATGGTATGGAAATGTTGGGGTGCAGGGTGTGGCCCTGATGGTATGGAAGATGCTGGGGTTTGGGGTGCAGGGTGTGGCCCTGATGGTATGGAAGATGTTGGGGTGTGGGGTGCAGGGTGTGGCCCTGATGGTATGGAAGATGTTGGGGTGTGGGGTGAAGGGTGTGGCCCTGATGGTATGGAAGATGTTGGGGTGTGGGGTGCAGGGTGTGGCCCTGATGGTATGGAAGATGCTGGGGTTTGGGGTGCAGGGTGTGGCCCTGATGGTATGGAAGATGTTGGGGTGCAGGGTGTGCCCTGATGATATGGAAGTTGCTGGTGGTTTGGGGTGCAGGGTGTGGCCCTGATGGTATGGAAGATGTTGGGGTGCAGGGTGTGCCCTGATGATATGGAAGATGCTGGGGTTTGGGGTGCAGGGTGTGGCCCTGATGGTATGGAAGATATTGGGGTGCAGGATGTGGCCCTGATGGTATGGAAGATGTTGGGGTGTGGGGTGCAGGGTGTGGCCCTGATGGTATGGAAGATGTTGGGTTGTGGCCCTGATGGTATGGAAGATGTTGGGGTGTGGGGTGCAGGGTGTGGCCCTGACGGAATGGAAGATGTTGGGGTGTGGGGTGCAGGGTGTGGCCCTGATGGTATGGAAGATGTTGGGGTGTGGCTCTGACGGTATGGAAGATGTTGGGGTGTGGGGTGCAGGGTGTGGCCCTGATGGTATGGAAGATGTTGGGGTGTGGGGTGCAGGGTGTGGTTCTGATGGTATGGAAGATGTTGGGGTGCAGGGTGTGGCCCTGACGGTATGGAAGATGTTGGGGTGTGGGGTGCAGGGTGTGGCCATGATGGTATGGAAGATGTTGGGGTGTGGCCCTGACGGTATGGAAGATGTTGGGGTGTGGGGTGCAGGGTGTGGCCCTGATGGTATGGAAGATGTTGGGGTGTGGGGTGCAGGGTGTGGCCCTGATGGTATGGAAGATGCTGGGGTTTGGGGTGCAGGGTGTGGCCCTGATGGTATGGAAGATGTTGGGGTGCAGGGTGTGGCCCTGATGGTATGGAAGATGCTTGGGTTTGGGGTGCAGGGTGTGGCCCTGATGGTATGGAGGATGTTGGTGTGTGGGGTGCAGGGTGTGGCTCTGACGGTATGGAAGATGTTGGGGTGCAGGGTGTGGCCCTGACGGTATGGAAGATGTTGGGGTTTGGGGTGCAGGGTGTGGTCCTGATGGTATGGAAGATGTTGGGGTGTGGGGTGCAGGGAGTGGCTCTGACGGTATGGAAGATGTTGGGGTGTGGGGTGCAGGGTGTGGCCCTGATGGTATGGAAGATGCTGGGTTTTGGGGTGCAGGGTGTGGCCCTGATGGTATGGAAGATGTTGGGGTGCAGGGTGTGGCCCTGATGGTATGGAAGATGCTGGGGTTTGGGGTGCAGGGTGTGGCCCTGATGGTATGGAAGATGTTGGGGTGTGGGGTGCAGGGTGTGGCCCTGATGGTATGGAAGATGGGGTGTGGGGTGAAGGGTGTGGCCCTGATGGTATGGAAGATGCTGGGGTTTGGGGTGCAGGGTGTGGCCCTGATGGTATGGAAGATGTTGGGGTGCAGGGTGTGCCCTGATGATATGGAAGTTGCTGGTGGTTTGGGGTGCAGGGTGTGGCCCTGATGGTATGGAAGATGTTGGGGTGCAGGGTGTGCCCTGATGATATGGAAGATGCTGGGGTTTGGGGTGCAGGGTGTGGCCCTGATGGTATGGAAGATATTGGGGTGCAGGATGTGGCCCTGATGGTATGGAAGATGTTGGGGTGTGGGGTGCAGGGTGTGGCCCTGATGGTATGGAAGATGTTGGGTTGTGGCCCTGATGGTATGGAAGATGTTGGGGTGTGGGGTGCAGGGTGTGGCCCTGACGGAATGGAAGATGTTGGGGTGTGGGGTGCAGGGTGTGGCCCTGATGGTATGGAAGATGTTGGGGTGTGGCTCTGACGGTATGGAAGATGTTGGGGTGTGGGGTGCAGGGTGTGGCCCTGATGGTATGGAAGATGTTGGGGTGTGGGGTGCAGGGTGTGGTTCTGATGGTATGGAAGATGTTGGGGTGCAGGGTGTGGCCCTGACGGTATGGAAGATGTTGGGGTGTGGGGTGCAGGGTGTGGCCATGATGGTATGGAAGATGTTGGGGTGTGGCCCTGACGGTATGGAAGATGTTGGGGTGTGGGGTGCAGGGTGTGGCCCTGATGGTATGGAAGATGTTGGGGTGTGGGGTGCAGGGTGTGGCCCTGATGGTATGGAAGATGCTGGGGTTTGGGGTGCAGGGTGTGGCCCTGATGGTATGGAAGATGTTGGGGTGCAGGGTGTGGCCCTGATGGTATGGAAGATGCTTGGGTTTGGGGTGCAGGGTGTGGCCCTGATGGTATGGAGGATGTTGGTGTGTGGGGTGCAGGGTGTGGCCCTGATTGTATATACGAATCCGGGGAGCGGGGTACAAGGTGTGCCCCTGTGGACGACAGATTCCAGCCCGGTGTTGCTGACTGAGTCATCTTGGGAGAAGGAACACTGACATTTGGCGGTGGCAGATGCTGTGGTTGGTAGCCTCTGTAGTCGAGTGACCGCTTTCCCTCTCTCTTTCTCTTGACGGTGGGGAGAGTTTGCTGCTGGTTCTCGAGTCGGAGAATCTTGGAATAAAAAGTGACATGGCAGAATGTAACACTGTAGCAGTGACTGTTACTCTCCCCTTTCACTGCGAAACGGGTGATATCTTGTTAGTGAGGCAGAGCCTGTGGCATGTCAGGTGAACAACAGATTTTGTTGACTGCCATTCATGGTCTCACTTTGGGGACTTTGCTACTCCTTGCTTTGTGGGTGGTGGGAGCTGATGCTTTTGCTGAAATGGATAGGGCAGGGGGGAAGGCTGATGCTTGCTGCTGCTTGTGTGGGGTGGGGTGTGGAGAGGGGTCTTTGGTGCTCCAGCGCTTTCTGTCATTCATTCTTTTAGGGTTCTGTTTTTCCTGGATGTCTGCAAAGGCAAGTATTTCAGGTTATATACTGTGTATGTTCTCGGATAACAAATCAGAACATTGAACCCAATAACCCCTTGAATGTTTGACCCATTCCATCAGATATGGGGTGACATGGTAGCGTAGTGGTTAACACAACGCTTTACAATACCAGCAACACAGGTTCAATTTCCACCACTGTCTGTAAGGAGATTGTATGTTGTCCCCTTGACTACGTGGGTTTCCTCTGCATGCTCCAGTCTCCTCCCAAAGACATACCGTTTGATAGGCTAATTGGTCATTGTAAATGATCCTGTGACATGGTTCAGGTTATATTGGAGATTGGTCATTGTAAATGATCCTCTGACTAGGCTCGGGTTATATTGGAGATTGGTCATTGTAAATGATCCTGTGACGAGGCTCAGGTTATATTGGAGATTGGTCATTGTAAATGATCCTGTGACTAGGCTCGGGTTATATTGGAGATTGGTCATTGTAAATGATCCTGTGACGAGGCTCAGGTTATATTGGAGATTGGTCATTGTAAATGATCCTGTGACTAGGCTCGGGTTATATTGGAGATTGGTCATTGTAAATGATCCTGTGACGAGGCTCAGGTTATATTAGAGATTGGTCATTGTAAATGATCCTGTGACTAGGCTCGGGTTATATTGGAGATTGGTCATTGTAAATGATCCTGTGATGAGGTTCAGGTTATATTGGAGATTGGTCATCGTAAATGATCCTGTGATGAGGCTCGGGTTATATTGGAGATTGGTCATTGTAAATGATCCTGTGACTAGGCTCGGGTTATATTGGAGATTGGTCATTGTAAATGATCCTGTGATGAGATTCAGGTTATATTGGAGATTGGTCATTGTAAATGATCCTGTGATGAGGCTCGGGTTATATTGGAGATTGGTCATTGTAAATGATCCTGTGATGAGGCTCGGGTTATATTGGAGATTGGTCATTGTAAATGACCCTATGATGAGGCTCGGGTTATATTGGAGATTGGTCATTGTAAATGATCCTGTGATGAGGTTCAGGTTATATTGGCGATTGGTCATTGTAAATGATCCTGTGATGAGGCTCGGGTTATATTGGAGATTGGTCATTGTAAATGATCCTGTGACTAGGCTCAGGTTATATTGGAGATTGGTCATTGTAAATGATCCTGTGACTAGGCTCAGGTTATATTGGAAATTGGTCATTGTAAATGATCCTGTGACTAGGCTCGGGTTATATTGGAGATTGGTCATTGTAAATGATCCTGTGACGAAGCTCAGGTTATCTTGGAGATTGGTCATTGTAAATGATCCTGTGACTAGGCTCAGGTTATATTGGAGATTGGTCATTGTAAATGATCCTGTGATGAGGCTCGGGTTATATTGGAGATTGGTCATTGTAAATGATCCTGTGACTAGGCTCAGGTTATATTGGAGATTGGTCATTGTAAATGATCCTGTGACTAGGCTCAGGTTATATTGGAGATTGGTCATTGTAAATGATCCTGTGACTAGGCTCAGGTTATATTGGAGATTGGTCATTGTAAATGATCCTGTGATTAGGCTCGGGTTATATTGGAGATTGGTCATTGTAAATGATCCTGTGACTAGGCTCAGGTTATATTGGAGATTGGTCATTGTAAATGATCCTGTGATGAGGCTCGGGTTATATTGGAGATTGGTCATTGTAAATGATCCTGTGACGAAGCTCGGGTTATATTGGAGATTGGTCATTGTAAATGATCCTGTGACTAGGCTCAGGTTATATTGGAGATTGGTCATTGTAAATGATCCTGTGACTAGGCTCAGGTTATATTGGAGATTGGTCATTGTAAATGATCCTGTGACTAGGCTCAGGTTATATTGGAGATTGGTCATTGTAAATGATCCTGTGACTAGGCTCGGGTTATATTGGAGATTGGTCATTGTAAATGATCCTGTGATGAGGTTCAGGTTATATTGGAGATTGGTCATTGTAAATGATCCTGGATGAGGCTCGGGTTATATTGGAGATTGGTCATTGTAAATGACCCTATGATGAGGCTCGGGTTATATTGGAGATTGGTCATCGTAAATGATCCTGTGACTAGGCTCGGGTTATATTGGAGATTGGTAATTGTAAATGATCCTGTGATGAGTGGGATCGCTGCATGGCATGGCTCAAAGGGCTGGAAGGGTCTACTCCATGATGTTTCTTAATTAACAAATAAAAATAACCATCTATACTGATTCCCCTTTCAAGGTTCAAAGGTCAGAATACATTTATTATCAAAGTACAACCTTGAAATTCCTCTGCTTACAGGCAGCCACAAACAAAGAAACCCAAATCAACCTACAGTATTACAAAAGACCACCAACCACCAAATGTGCAGCACTTGCGCATGGACTTCTGTGCCCTGATGTTTCAAGTGTTTGTCTGGAATCACAAACATTGTGGGATTTCATTGCTCCCTCCCTGTAGAACTGCTACATGTTGGGCAAAACCTCTGTTCCATGCCATGTGACTTTATGTAACTAAAAATGGCCTTAGAGAATGATCTCAGGCACTTTGGGACCAGAAGGCTTGACTTCAGCCTGGACCTTCTTGGCATGGACCAGTACAAGCCAGGCTGGCAGACGCTGGGACAGGGAGCTTGGATTTGGGCTTCCTGATAGAGAACAAGGCCCATGCTCTACTCACCCGGAGCAACAGTGCAACTGGCTTGGACAGCACGGAGACATCAATATCATCAGGAACCAGCAGTAGGTTGACACAATACTGTAATGCAATGGTTGCCTGGAGGTAAATAATAATTAAAATTCCTTTCTGCCCATTTTCTGATGTTATCTGAAGTGTTTAAGTATGGCTGCTAACAGTTACCTTCCCAGTAGTAGCTTCAACTTGCTATCAATAATCCCCCTCAGTGTTCTATCCCTTCTTCCTGGACCAGGAAGTAATTCTCCTCAGCCGTTCACTGAGGATTGAGGATGACTGACTTTTTCCACATGTTCTGAGCTGGCTGGTGAGATGGGTGTAGGAATTGAAGACTCTGCCATGGGTTCCTGGTTGGTCTTTTTACAAAAACACTAGATCCAACTGGCTGGATAAAGGAATTCTCTGATAACGTACGTATGAGACAAGAACTTGCTGCCAATATCATAAGATTACAGAAGTACAGAAGCAACTATGCTACAGATTACTGAAAATACACTGAACAGGTGATTATACAATCATATAAGTGAGCATAAAAGAAAGTTAAACTACAAGATAAACGCAATTTATTACCTAATCCAACAGAAGCATTTTCATTCATCAGGATGTGTGGGCAGCTCATTGAAGCCATGAACTAGTGGAATATAAAGAGGCTGCTCAGCCCATCCAATTTGTTCAATCACAACTGTGCATCAGCAGCCTTGTCTCTTCATTGCTTTACATCTTTCGTTAACTTCCCATTCGGTTTGTGAACCAACCTGCACAACCCTAATCACTACCTCATTATAACCACCTAGACCACTTTGCACTACAATGGACTTTAATGTTTTTTTGTTCTAAATGTTCTTTCTTGTAAAATTTTGTTTTTTTTCCCGGTTTTTGTTGTGTTTACAATACTATATGCCTGTGATGCTACTCCCAATTAGTTTCTCATTGCACCTGCATATAAGTGCACTTGTGCAGATGGTAATAAACTTGACTTTGACTTTTCCCAACTACTTGTGAACTCACTTCAATTGATTGTTGATGATCTCTCAAGTGAGAAAATGATTCCTGATTTCTTCTCACAAAATGCTGGTGGAACACAGCAGGCCAGACAGAATCTATAGGAAGACGTACAGTTGACATTTTGGGCCGAGACCCTTCGTCAGGACTAACTGTCTCGGCCCGAAGTGTTGACTGTACTTCTTCCTACAGATGCTGCCTGGTCTGTTGCATTCCACCAGCATTTTGTGTGTGTTGCTTGAATTTCCAGCATCTGCAGATTTCCTCGTGTTCCTGATTTCTCCTGAATATTTTGTATGGCGTTGCTTTAACTTCAGCGTTGCCTTGGATCCTACTGATGAGAAAAATATTTTCTCCCTATTTATCCTTCCAGATCTCTCTACTATTTAAACACGTGAGCCTTATCTTGCAGGGATTTACCTAATGTTTAATACAGACAACTTTGTCAAGCTGGTGATGAGCCTTTGAATGATAAAATGTGCAATGGTCACCAGTGTAACTTCACAAGTGAAATAAATCTTGGCTCACTGGCACAAGGCACTCAAAGGTTCGTTACGTGAAATGTCAACTCTGTTTCTCTCTCCACAGATGTTGCTTGACTTGCTGAGTCTGTCTTGCATTTTGTAGTTTTATTACCTAAAATCCTCTTCCACCTATAGGAGCTATTTTCACGAAATGCGACACCTGGTAACCCTTCGAGAGATGCAGGCTTTAGCAGATCTCGTTGTCTGAGGAGGTCCAAATTTGCAGGCTAGAGCTGTCCATGTAGCCAAGGCAGCTTCCCATGGAATAGACCTTCGCTGAAGAGGAATTTCAAAGAACCTCCCACCCAACTACCGTTCAGTGCTTAAGTAGACTTTCCCCTTCACCAGCCACCAATGAATAAATCTAAGCGTGAGGGCGCTACATGCACAAAGTTAATTGTAGCAAAATCAAGCTCAAATTAGCTCAACACCACTCAATCAGAAAACCTGAAGAAACCTGAGGAAGCAAACCTGAAGATTCCTCTAGTTTTTATGGGAAAGCGTGGTCACACTTTCACAGTGCCTGTCTCAGAAGCAGAGGCTCCCGATTTCTTGCCTTAACACTTGCCAAATAGAGAGAGAATCCATCTCTCACAAAGGTCCCCTGACCATCCCTGAAAGCACCAGGATACTCTCAGTGCATCAGATATAAGGTGTACAGGCACATGTCTGAAACAAGTCTGGCTTAAAGAAGAATATAAGAATAAGTTTCAGCTCCCAGCTGCTTGTTATGCCCTTTGGCAATTTGCAACCTACCATTGTCCATATCCCCAGTTCCATGATCCTTGGTCCTTGTTTAACAAGAACCTGTCTGTCACAGTTTTGAAGTTTTCAGTTGGTCTCACCTTGATACCCTTTTGGAGAATATTCATCACTCTTTTGTGAAAAGGTATTCTAACAGACAGTTCAGTAAACTATTTCTTCTTTCCCTTCATCTTTTAAATGTACTTCTACTACTACTAATCGGTATGTGAATGGAGCCTGTCGTTTACATTTTGATAGTGTGTTTTTGGGCTGACTGTGTGATCTGGTGATTTTACTGAGGGAATTTGGCATGCTTGGGAGTGAGGAATGTGCAGCCTAATGGTGGAGCACAAACCTATCCATTACTCACTGATCTTGCCATTTAAAGTGTTGAACAAGATTGAAATCGAGGTGGACGAGAGTGGAAGGCGAGCGGGTGACTGGTCTCCATAAGGTGCAGGAGTCTTGGGTCTTGGGCACGGTTTGTGGATTGGACTCTGCAGTTCATCTTATGAGCTTTTGGTTTCTGATTACACTTTCTGCATGATTCTGATCGGCGTGGACTGACTCTGCAGCCCGCAGTCAATGAAAACACAGCCTAAACTGAGCTGAACTGAGATTCCTGTACTGCTTCCAGGTTTTCTGATGTTTACTATTCTTTTTTTCCCTCATTTTTTGTCGTTTGCACAATTTGCTTTTTTTCATATGTTGGGTGTTTGGTGTTTTCTTTGAACAGGTTCCGTGGTGTTTCTTGGTTTCATAGCTACCTGCAGGAAAACTAATCTCAGTATTGTATACTGCATACATACTTTTCTGATAAGTGCACTTTAATTTTAAGGATATGCATTTCTAATCTACTGACTACTTTGTCAACGTAAGCATGTCATGTCAAATCTGGGGCAGCATGGGTGCTGTAGCTGGAGTGGGTCCCAGACCCAGATGGAGTCCGTGTGGAGTTTGCATGTTCTCCCTGTACGTGTTTCCCCCAGAAGTTCTGGTTTCTTCTTTCGTCTCAAAAGACATGTTTGTATATGTCTAGATTGACCCTGATGAGCTGAGTAGTTGGAGAGCTGGGGGAGAATTAAGACGATAAGAACTGAAGACAGAGAACTAGAATGTAGGTACTTGGCCCATTGAGTCTGCTCCATCATGGCTGATTTATTAGCCCTCTCAAACCCACTCTCCTGCCTCCTTCCTATAACCATTGATACCCTTATAAATTAAGTACCTATCAACCTCCTCTTTAAATATACCCAATGACTTGGCCTCCACAGCTGTCTGTGGCAAAGAATTCTACAGATTTACCAACCTTTGGTTGAAAAAAATTCTCCTTAGTGCTGTTCTTAAGGAACATCCTTCTATTCTGATGTTGTGCCTTCTGGTCCTAGACTCCCCCACTACAGGAAACATCCTCTCTACATCCACACTATCTAGCCTTGCAATATTCGGTAGGTTTCAATGAGATATCCCCCCCCCCCCCCCCATTTGTCTAAATTCCAGTGAGTACAGGTCTAGAGTCATCAAATGCTCCTCATTCCCAGGATCATTCTTGGAAACTCCTCTGGACTGTCTTCAATGCCAACACATCCTTTCTTAGATAAGGGGCCCAAATCTGATCACCATATTCCAAATGCAGTCAGACCAGAGCCTTATAGAACTCAGCATTACATCCTTGCTTTTATATTCTACTCCTCTCAAAACGAATGCTAACATTGCATCTGCCTTCTTCACCACCGACTCAACTGCAAATGCACCTTTAGGGGATCTTGCACTAGGACTTCTAAGTCCCTTTGCACGTCTAATTTCAGAATGTGTTCCCCGTTTGGAAAGTAGTCTGTACCTTTATTCCTTCTTCCGAAGTTCATGACCATACACTTCCCGACACTGTTTTCCATCTGCTACTTCTTTGCCCATAGTCCCGCTCTGTCTAAGTCCTTCTGCAGTTGCCCTGCCTCCTCAACACTACCTGCCTCTGCACCTATATTTGTATCATCTGCGATCTTGGCCACAAAGCCATCAATGTAGTTATTCAGATTATTATCATAACATTTGAACAATAGCAGAGCCTGCACCAACCTCTGCAGAACACCACCGATCACTGATAACCAACCAGAAAGGATGCCTTTTAATTTCAATCTTTGCCTCCGGCCAGTCTGCCAATCTTCTGTCCATGCTAGTATCTTTCCAAAAACACTGCTGTTAGCAGCTTCATGTACAGCACTTTGTCAAAGGAGTTTTGAAAATCCAGGTAAACAACACCCATTGACTCTCTGTCTATCCTGCCTGTTGTTCCTTTAAAGAATTCCAACAGATTTGTCAGGCAAGATTTCCCCTTAAGGAAACCATGCTGACTCTGATCTTTTTAATCATATGCCTCCAAGAACCCTAAAATCTCATCTTTAGTAATGTACTTCAACATCTTGCCAGCCATTGAAGTCAGGCTAACTGGCCTGTAGTTTATTGTCTTCTGCCTCCCTCCCTTCTTAAGGAGTGGAGTGACATTTGCAATTTTCCAGTCCTCCGGAAAAAATTCCAGAATCTAGTGATTCTTAAAAAATCACTACTAATGTCTCTACAATCTTTTCAGCCACCTCTTTCAGAACTGGTCCAGGTAATTCTTTTACCTTCAGACTTTTAGCTTCTCAAGCACCTTCTCCTCAGTAACACACTTTTTCTGCCTGGCACTCTCGAATTGCTGGTGTCTTCCACAGTGAAGACTGACAAAAAATAACTTATTGAGTTTGTCCACCATTACTACCTCTCCAGCATCATTTTGCAGTGGTCCAATATCTACTCTTGCCTCTCTTGTACACTTCATAGATCTGAAAAAACTTCTGGTATCCTCTTTGATATTATTGGCTAGCTTGCCTTCATATTTCATCTTTTATCTCTTGTTGATGTGAGACAAGAAAAATAAGTAGGGAAAGGTGACTGATGGGAATGCTCTGAGTGATGTATAAATGGACTGAATAGCCTTCTGTGTCTTTGGAAATATGAAATAATCTCATCTGCAGGCAAAGGAAGGCATGGTGAGTCTAGGCATTGAAATGAGATCTGCTGGAGTACAGATGTGCATCTTAATTTGGAAAAGATCCAGCTGCATAAATGAATTGCAAATTGTTCTATATTCTTGCATGTTTATTAAAATAAGATTTTTTTTGTGCATTTTATAACTCAAAGTTATTCCCAGTGCTAATCTCAATCAGTTCCTTCTGTAGATTCACATTGATAGAAAATACTGCATTGCAGGGCTAACTGTAGAGCAAACAATTTAAATTCTCATCAAGCACATTGATTGAAATGTTGCAACTATCAAAGATTTCAATTTTGCTGGTAGTGATGAGAACATGTTGTATTTTCAATGTGAATTCTAGTTTCCATTCAAGACAAGTTGAAGTGTGTTAGTGGGGCTGGGAAGTCGGACAGGTGCTTAGAAGGGAAGATCATTTTGAATTTCTGAAGCTCTATGTTACTTTTACCTCTTTTATCTTTTCCTTTCGTCTCACTCCTCCTCATACTGAAACAACTCCACCCCCCCCCCCCATGAAGGGACTAGTTTGCTTCATTTCCTTTGGAACCAGGCCTGTGGAACTCATTGTATCAACATAGACAGAGTTCTCAGCCATGTTTTAAATGCTTTATAAAGGTGGTTAAATACTGACATCAGCTCTCTGTACAGTTAAATTTCTCACTTATAAAAGTGTGCCATAAAAAAGTGGAATTGCAAGCAAATTAGGAAAGAGAAAAATATTAAAAAGATAGTGTTCAACAGTGGCGGAAGAAAGAAGGTGAGGAGAGGTAGACCAGTTTAACATTTATTGTTGGCAAGGTGCTGAAGACAAAAATCACAGAGGAGCTTACTAATCATTTAGAAAAACTGAACAAAATCAAACCCAGTCAATGTGGCTTAATGAAAGGTAAATCATGTTGACAAATTTGCTCAAATTCTTTGAGGATGTGGCAAGGAGGGTTGATAGAAGGGAAATGAGAGATGTAGATTATTTAGCTTCCCACAAGACTTTTGATAAAATGCCACATGAGAAGTTAGTGCATAAAATAAGAACCCATTGTTTTGGAAGAATGTGTTAGCATTGACTGAAAACTGGCTGCTACCTGGAAAACAGAGAGTTGGAATAAATGAGGCTGTAAGGACATAGCTGGAGGAGTTGGTTCTTTATTAAAAACTTCTTCGAGAATGGAAGAAAATGTAAAGTTTCCAAGTTTGCTGGAAAGTAGGTGGAAGATGGATTGTGATTTATTGTGACGCCAGAATTGGAAATCTGATCCAAGATGGCGCTAGTGAAACATGGCGACACTTTGCAGGCAGCTTATAAAAGTTATAAATGTACATCTTCTAAATTACTCTTACTGCAATCTGTAGCCAGTGTACCTGCACACTGGCCTTTTGAAGATATCGTCAGTGATGGGGAAGATTGTGCCTATGATAGAGCTGATGAGTTCTAGCCCACTGCTGCCTCTTTCAATCCCGAGCACTGGATCCTCCATAATGGTTGTGATGCAACCTGTCAGAATGCTCTTCGCCTCCAGAGATCTTTAGAAATTTGCAAGAGTCTCTGGTGACATACCAACTCCTCTCAAACGCCTGATGAAGTATAACCTCCAGCATGCTTGCCCAGGATAGATGTTGATGCCCAAGAACTCACCACAGACCTCTCAGTGTATCCTCCTGAATTCGCAGTCAATTGCTGATGTTGAGTGCAAAGTTGCTGCTACAGTACCGTTCAACCACATGAGCTAACTCAATCCTGTGTGCCTCTTCTTTGTCATCTGAGATGCTACTGACAACAGTGGTGTCATCAGTGGATTTATAGATGGAACTTGAGCTATGCTTTGCCACAGATTTATGAGTGTAGAGAGAGTAGAGCAGTGAGTTAAGCACACATCCCTGAGGCGAGGGGAGATATTATTACCATTCCACACTGAATGTGGTCGCCCAGTGATGTTGTTGTTGGAGAGCCACCTACTTTGGTATTAAATTTATTTTGAATTTTAGTCATGCTAATCCCATTTGCCAACATTTCTTCCTATCTATCATTATTCAGTCTATCCGTATCCTATTGCGGGGTCACAACTTCCAAAATCACCATCACCTTGTGAACCAGAAGGCTGTGTGATTAGCCCCCTGCTCTACTTGCTTTACACTTGTGACTGTGAGGCTAAGCACAGCTCCAATGCCACATTTAAGTTTTCTGAATCAAATGTGGTGACAAATCAGCATATAGGGGGGGACCGAAAATTTTGCTGAGTGGTGCCACAACAACCTCTCACTCAATGTTAGCAAGATCAAGGAGCTGATTATTGACTTCAGGAGGAGATAACCGAAGGTCCATAAGCCAGCCCTCATTCAGGGATCTGAGGTGGAGAGGTTCAGCAACTTTTAATTTCTTGGTGTTATCATTTCAAAAGACCGTCTTCTAGTCATAGAGTCTCCCACTATAGGAAACAGCTTCTCCACATCCACTCTATCAAGGCCTTTCACCATTCGATAGGTTTCAATGAGGTCACCCCTCATTCTCTGAATTTTAGTGAATACAAGTCCAGAGCCATCAAATGACAAGCCATTCAATCCTGGAATCATTTTTGTGAACCTCCTTTGAACCCTCTCCAGTGTCAGCACATCCTTTTTAAGGGCCCAAAACTGCTTACAATACTCGAAGTGAGGCTTCACCAGTGCTTTATAAAGCCTCAACATTACATCCTTGCTTTTATATTCTAGTCCTCTTGGAGTGAATGTTCACATTGCCATTCTCACCACAGATTCAACTTGCAGATTAGCCTTTAGGGAATCCTGCACAAGGACTCCCAAGTCCCTTTGCACCTCAGAATTTTGAGTTTTCTCTCCATTTAGAAGATAGGCTACCTTTTTATTTCTTGTATCAAAGTGCCTGACACTGTGTTTCATCTGTCAGCTCTTTACCCTTTCTCCAAATTATCTAAGTCCTTCTGTGGCCTCCCTACTTCCTCAAAGCTACCTGCCACTCTGCCTATTTAATATTGTCCACAAACTTTGCAACAAAGCCATCAATTCCATCATCTAAGTCATTGACATATAACATAACAGGAAGCAGTTCCAACACAGATCCCTGTGGAACACCATTGGTCACTGGCAGCCAACCAGCAAAGGCTCCCTTTATTCCCACTCTTTGCTTCCTGCCAATGAGCCACTGCTTTATCCATTTTTTCTTTATCTTTTTAAAAAATCTTTTCTGTAATGCCATGGGCTTGTAGCTCGTTAAACAGCCTTATGTGTAGCATCTTGTTAGGGGTCGTCTGAAAATCTAAGACATATATGTCAAACTCAAGGCCCGCGGGCCAAATCCGGCCCGCGGTGGAATTACCTTTGGCCCGTGAGATAATATCTAATTACTATTAAAGCTGGCCCCAGTAATCGAAGCGCCTATGGCGTATGATATGGCTAATGCTGAGTTTATTCAGGTACCAGGTTTTCAGGGTTTTTAGTGTTTATTCGGCAGTCTTCTTCATAAGAAACGGAATTTGTAAAGTGAAACACTTTGTAGTTATAGCAGAGACTGAGACACATGAGAGCAGGCTGAAAAAACGGAGGCAACGAAAGCTGCGTTCGCACGCATCCGACTGATCCGGCCCGCATGAAGCTGCATTTTGCTCAATCCGGCCCATGACCTAAAATGAGTTTGACACCCATGATCTAAGAACACAACATCAACCGATGCCATCGCAGCAACTGTGAAGTACTAGTCAGCCTTATTGTGTGCACAGAACTGCTGCTGGCTGGATATTTATTTGTGTTTTGCATCTTCTCTGTAAGCTCTGGAGACTCTTGTGCGTGAAAATGTCAGGAGATCAGCAGTTTCTGAGATACTCAAACCACCCCATCTGGCACCAATAATCATTCCAAGGTCAAAGTCACTGAGATCACATTGCTTCCCCATGGCTACATACTTTTATGTATAGAGCTGCTACCACACAATTGACAGATTAGATATTTTCATTAAAAAGCAGGTGTACAGGTCTATTAAAGTCTATTAAAGTAGACATTGAGTATACATCTGTCCCTCTAGTTTTCCAGAAAGGCATAACTAAGCTGTACAAGTTGATCCAATCACTTGGTCACCCAGGAAACTGATGTTGAAAGTACTTGGAGTTATGTAATGGCCTTCATAATTCATATTTTCCATGTTATGTAGATTGATTTTACCAAGCTCTTTTAATGGTGAACAGTTCCTCCCACTGCGGACCATGTGGTGAAGGACTCCCCCAAAGAGGAAGTTCCCAAATTGTGATTTAGATGAGATCTAGAGATGGTGGTATTCTCAAGTCCCTGTTGCCCTTTTCCTTCCACTTCACAGCGGGTGAAGGTCTGCAGCAGCGTCAGTGTAAAATAGTGCTGTTTCTATCCGGATGGTACAAAACAGTCTGATAAAATTGACTACTGATTTTCAAAGCAGTAAGTCTGAGCTGATAACAAAAAGCCAGCGTGGATTTGTTAAATGCAAACACAGTTTGATTTAATTTTTGGAGCCTGCTGGAATCTGGAGCAACTCACAAAGTACAGAGGAAGACAATAGGCCAAGCAGCATCTGTGATGGCCATGAAAACATCTTGAGACGTCAATGAGAGAGGTCAGAGGGAAATAGCCAAACTGATGGGAAGGTGACAGTAACTCAAATAACCACGCATTGTAACAGTGATGTGCAGAAGAGCATCTCTGAATGCACAACACGTTGAATTTTGAAGTGGATGGGCAACAACAGCTGAGGCCAATGAACATACACTCAATGGCCACTTCAGTGGGTACAGGAGGTGCCTAATTAATCGTTGCCAATTCATCGGCTCTTCACACAACTCTAGAACATCTGGACATCAAAGATCTGGACATCAAAGATCCATACATCAAGATGCTCTTTATTGATGACAGCTCAGCATTTAACACCATCATGCCCTCAAAACTAATCAGTAAACTCGAAGCCCTGGGCCTCAGTACCACCTTGTGCAATTGGATCCTGGATTTCCTCACTTGTAGACCCCAATTGGTTCTGATTGGCAAAAACATCTCCTCCACAATCTGAATCGGCACAGGAGCACCACAGGGATGTGTGCTTAGCCCCCTGCTCTACAGGTTTTACACCCATGACTGTGGTGAAGTACAGCTCCAACACCATATACATGTAGGCCTCCATTAGTCTCCAAGTAATCCAAGGCATGGATTTGCACTTTGGAAAGTTTCCAGGGCGCAAGCCTGGGCAAGGGTTTTTTTTAATGGAAGACCAGCAGTTGCCCAAGCTGCAAGTCACCCCTCTCCATGCCACCAATGTTGTCCAAGGGAAGGGCATTAAGACCCATACAGCTTGGCACCAGTGCTGTTGCAGAGCAATGTGGTTAAGTGCCTTGCTTAAGGACACACACGCAGCCTCAGCCAAGACTCAAACTAGCGACCTTCAGATCACTAGACGAACCACTTGGCCACGCGCCAACACCATATACAAGTTTGCTGCTGACACCACTGTTGTGGGTTGTGCCAAAGGGTGTGATGTATCAGCACACAGGAGAGAGATTGAAAATTTGGCTGAGTGTTGTAATAACAACAAATTCTCACTCAATGTCAGTAAGACCAAGGAACTGATTGTAGACTTCAGGAGCGGGAAACCAGAGGACCATGAGCTAGTGATCATCAGAGGATCAGAAGTGGAAGGGGTCAGTAACTCTAAATTCCTGGGTGTCACTATCTCAGAGGACCTGACTTGATTCATCATGTAAATATTATTGTGAAAAAAGCTCGCAGCTCCTCTACTTCCTCAGGAGTCTGTGGAGATTCGGCATGTCATCGAAAACCTTGGCAGACTTCTATAGATGTGTGGTGGAAAGTGTGCTGACTGGCTGCATTACCAATGCAGCACCAATGGAACACCAGTGCCTTTGAGTGAAAATCCTACAGAAGCTGGTGGATTCAGCCCAGTGCATCACGGGTAAAACTCTCCCAACCACTGAGCACATCTTCATGAAACATTGCCATAGAAAAGCAGCATCCATCATCAAAGATCCTCACCACCCAGGCCATGCTCTTTTCTCACTGCTGTCATCAGGCAGAAGGTACAAGAACGACAGGATTCACACCAGATTCAAGAACAGTTACTACCCCTCAACCATCAGGCTCTTGAACAAAAGGGGATAAATACACTCATTTAAAGACTCTGCTATATTGTTATTTCATGCTCATTATTTATTGCTATTTACTTATATCTGAATTTGAAGAGTTTGTTTACAGTTTATAGGTCCTGATGTTTACAGCTACTGTTGTATAGATTTGCTAAGTACGCCAGCAGAAAAAGAATCTCAGGGCAGAATGTGGTGACATGTATGCACTCTGATAATAAATTTTACTTTGAACTTTAAAGAGACCACTTGAGTACATGTATATATGAAACCTGAAACACTGATCAGGCCATTTTGATTCATGTTTTATATTTAAGTGTGTAATAATTATATAGTATAGTTTCTACATCCTTAACTGTTGCTTATTTTCTTTCTCAACTGCGAAAGTACAGTACTCTCAGTAAGGACAGCCCTGCTAACAAGGAAGTCCATAGCAGTAATTGGAAAGTACTAGGCAGCCTTACTGAGTGCATTCATCTCCAGTAAATTTTAACGTCTATTCCAGACATTGCAAACTCTGTGAATACATAGGAGATGAGAAAAGCTTCAGTATTAATCTTTAATACGAGAAATTCTGCTGGAAATCCAAAGCAACACACAAAATGCTGGAGGAACTCAGCAGGCCAGGCAGCCTCTATGGAAATGGAAATGAATAAACAGTTGATGTTTTGGGCCAAGATCCTTCTTCAGGACTGAAAAAGAAGTGTGTGTTGTGTAGGGTTTAGAATGATTCAAAATATCACCTGAGAGCAGGGGTTCCCAGCCTTTTTGATGCCATGGACCCCTACTGTTAACTGAGGGGTCCGTGGACCCCAGGATGGGAACTCTCGCCTTAGAGTGTAGTTAGGTAATTCTCTTTGTTCTCAATTGGTAGAGGTTGACTTGGCTCTCTGTACCACATCAGAAATGCCAAGGTATGGCCTTATGCTTTGCAAAGTAAGAATTTGCATTATTTAGAACATTTTCAACCACAAAACGACTCCAAATACATTACAATCAGTGGAAGTATAATCACTGTTCTAATGTGGGAAACATAGCAGCCATTTGTCACCCAGCAAGAGCCTCCGAACAGCAATGTGATAATATGCTGCCCGAGGGATAAATGCTGATCCTCAGATAATTCTGTGGAATGTTTAATTGATTCATCAGATGTTTCACTTGGTAAATTTACTAGATAAAGGAGGCCATTTGGCTACTAGCACCCAAACTGGTCAAGAAAACGTTCCCTAGCCTCATGTCATGCCCCTCTCCCACAAGTAGACATCTAAGAAAGCCTGTTTCGGACTCTCCCATCCTTTCAGGCAGTGAATCCAGACCCCATCATCCACAGGATGAATTTATATTTCTTCATTCCCTCTTTACCCTTTCTTCCACTGACTGAAAGCATCACCTATCCGTTTCCCTCCACACCCTCTGCTCCTTCCTAGAAGAGGCAATATTAACCAGAGAGCACAATTCTCAAAAACCTCACCAACAGAGGGATCAGAGAGCATATGTGCATTGGCATTGAAATTGGTTGGACAACTTAAGGAAGTGGTTTAAAAAGGAAACTGGACCCTGGATTTATAAATAGAGATGCAGAGTATTAGAGCAAAAAGTTCATGACTAATTTGGTGTCAACTTTGTCAGCTAAAATTCTTATAAATATAGAAATATAGAAAATCTACAGCACAATACAGGCCCTTCGGCGACAATGCTGTGCCGAACATGTACTTACTTACTTACAAACATGTACATTAATTACCTAGGGTTACCAATAGCCCTCTATTTTTCTGAGCTCCATGTACCTATCCTGGAGTCTCTTAAAAGACCCTTTTGTATCCGCGTCCACCACCATTGCCGGAAGCCCACTCACCACTTTCTGCATAAAACACTTACCCCTGACATCTCCTCTGTACCTACTTCCAAGCACCTTAAAACTGTGCCCTCTCGTGTTAGCTATTTCAGCCTTGGCAAAAAGCCTCTGACTATCCACACGATCAATGCCCGTCATCACCTTATATATCAGGTCACCTCTCACCCTCCGTCGCTCCAAGTTCACTCAACCTATTCTCATAAGGCATGCTCCCCAATCCAGGCAACATCCCTGTAAATCTCCTCTGTAGCCTTTCTATAGTTACCACATCCATGCTGTAGTAAGGTGACCAGAACTGAACACAGTACTCTGAGTGGGGTCTGACCAGGGTTCTATATAGCTGCAACATTACTTCATGGTTCCTACAATCAATTCCATGATTGATGAAGGCCAATGCACCGTATGCCTTCTTAACCATAGAGTCAACTTGCGCAGCTGCTTTGAGTACCCATTGGACTCAGACCCAAAGATCCCTCTGATCCTCCACACTGCCAAGAGTCTTACCATTAGTACTATATTCTGCCATCATACTTGACCTACCAAAATGAACCACTTTACACTTACCTGGGTTGAACTCCATCTGCCACTTCTCAGCCCAGTTTTGCATCCTATCAATGTCCCGCTGTAACCTCTGACAGCCCTCCACACTATCCACAACACCCCCAATCTTTGTCATTAGCAAATTTACAAACCCATCCCTCCACTTCCTCATCCAGGTCATTTATAAAAATCACGAAGAGTTATAAAACATAGTTTGATTAATAAAATTGGTGTGGCCATTGAACAAAGGCACAACTGGTACTGAATGTGTTTAAAATGCTGTCAATTTATTTTAATGCCTCTTACAGAATTCTTAAAGGAATACTGCATTTTAAATATTGTATAACTGGGAGCTGATGTTTGGAAACTAGGTTAAGTAACATATGATTCTCCTGAACTAACAATGAACATTTCTGTCCATTCTTTTGTCCATTCTGTAACCTTAGCTTGCTTATCAGAGGATTTCAAAGTGAAGTTCAAATTAAAAGGAAATTTATTATCAAAGTCACCATATACCATTTGGAGATTCATTTCCATGCAGGCATTTACAGGAAAATAAGGAAAGACAACTGAATTTATGAAAAACTATAAATAACAAAAGCTGCCCTACAACCAATGTGCCAAAGAAGAGAAGTCATGCAAATAATCAAAATGTAAATACATAATACTGAGGACACGAGTTGAGGAGATCTGAGAAGTGAATCTATAGCTTGTGGAGTCAGTTCAGCATTGAGGGAGTGAAGTCATGAGTGCTGATGGAGGGCCAAACATCAACTTTTTATTCCCCTCCATAGATACTGAGTTCCACCAGCATTTTGTGTGTCGCTCCAATTTGTTAGCATCTGCAGAATATCTCATGTGCAATCTGTATGAATTTACATCCATCTGAAACAAGCATTTGCAAGGCAAACTTCACTATGCAAAAATCAAAGGGTGCATCATGTGTCCATTGGTAGAACAGATATACCACAAAAGTATCTTGTAAATGTCCCTGTATTGACTGGGAGTTTTAACAAATTGACCACTGATCCAAAGGTTTATCCTATAGTTAGGAATTGTATTGTGCAGCATATTTCACAACTTCACCGCCTAGCACTATTGTGAAGGGCAGCCACCGTGGTAAAGCACTGCAAAGGTGGAGCTCAAGCTTCCACGGATAGCTGTGTGATGAATGACAGGGTAACTTGTACTCCAACCAATGCATAAATCCGTTTGAAAAGCAAAACCCTGCAGGAGCTGAAAATCTAAAATAAATGCAGCACATGCTGGGAATAGTGAGCTGGTCTGGACCAGAACAAACATAATTGCATGCTTGTCCATATAACAAAAGACTTAACGTTGACTTTGAACATGAAGGCACCAGAGACCAGAATGAGCATGGTGGAGTAGGGTTAAATTCCTGCCACTGTCTGTAAGGAGTTTGGATATTCTCCCTGTGACTCTGGTGTTCTCCCACAGATCAAAGACCTACCAGTTGGTAGGTTAATTGCTCATTGTAAATTATCCCGTGATTCGGCTAGGGTTAAATCAGGGCACTACTGGGTGATGAAGCCCGAAAAGGCCGGAAGGGCCTATTCCAGGCTGTATCTCAATCAATAAATAAACAGCTTTGAGAGCAAATCCCTCTGGCAGCTTGGCCTAAGGGAGAGGTGGGAAAAAATGGAAAACGAGGAAAAATTCCTCCAGACAGAACCTGTGCGGTGGCTGGGGTCTTTATTTTGTAATACATGATATTCCGGAGCACAGAAGGTAAACTGAATGGCTAATCATCTCACCAAAAATTCCTGAAGAAGAGGCCAGTGCCACCCTGAAAGCCCCTTTACCAGCTCGAGTGGCTATTTGCCAGGGGCCTGGGAGTTGATGGAGATATTACATTAGTTTCAAGGAGTCTTTGAAGACAACCTTGGTACATTTTCTCTTTCCTCCTGGTAACTTTTTCCCATAACAGGCTTTAGAGTAGAGTGCCTGCTATTGAAAGCGTGTTGTCAGGCATTGTGAATGGTGAGGATTACTCATCAGAAGAGACAGAACATAATTAGAGGTTCAGTGCTGGGGAGAGGAAGCTTACACAAGGACACAAGAAAGAACATAAGTCCTCAAGAAAATAAAAGGAATAGGTCAGTCCAATTTTTCAGTATAATTATGGCTATGACTGATCTACACTCCTCCTTAGTGCTTTTTCTCCATAACCCGCTATTCCCTGATCTTTCAAATACTATATATATGTAATGTTCTGCCTTTTGGAAGACAATTCCAGAGGTTCACTATCTCTGACAGAAGGAATTTCTGTGACCCTCATTTTTATATGGTGGTCTCCTTATCCTGTAACTACCCCCCCTTGTTTTGTGACACTCCCACTCATGAAAACATCCCTATATCTACCCTGGCAAGCCCCCTGAGGATCTTATATGTTTGAATAAAGTCACCCGTTACTCTTCTAAGTGCCTTTGGACTGCCTCTAATTCCAGTTAGGTAAGGGGTTTGAAACAGAGTTCCCAGTGCGGCCTCACTAGTATCTTGTAGAACTGCAACTTCTTTGCAATAAAAGACAATGTACCTTCATAACTACTTGTTGGACCTGCCTGCTATAGTTTTGTGACCCAAGCACTAGAACACCTAGATCCTTCTGAACTTCACTCATTTGTAGTCTCTCTCTCTCTTTAGATAAAAAAAATTACCTTTTGATCCCTCATACTGAAGGGTATGACACAAAAATAACTACACCTATCAAAAATAATACACCTACCCACAAAAATAACTTTCTTTGTGAGTTTTTTCCAGTCTCCCAATCTATGCACAATAATTTTTGCATAGATTCACATAGAATCACATAGAATCACAGTGTTCTCATCACTACATTCCCTTCAACCAATTTTCACAGATATCCATATAACTATATAACAATTACAGCACGGAAACAGGCCATCTCGGCCCTTCTAGTCCTTGCTGAATGCTTACTCTCACCTAGTCCCACTGACCCGCACTCAGCCCATAACCCTCCATTCCTTTCCTTTCCATATACCTATCTAATTTTACTTTAAATGACAAAATCGAACCTGCTTCTATCACTTCTACTGGAAGCTCGTTCCACACAGCTACCGCTCTTTGTGTAAAGAAGTTCCCCCTCATGTTACCCCTAAACTTTTGCCCCTTAACTCTCAACTCATGTCCTCTTGTTTGAATCTCCTCTACTCTCAATGGAAAAAGCCTAACCACGTCAACTCTATCTATCCCCCTCATAATTTTAAACACCTCTATCAAGTCCCCCCTCAACCTTCTACGCTCCAAAGAATAAAGACCTAACTTGTTCAACCTTTCTCTGTAACTTAGGTGCTGAAATGAAACCCAGGTAACATTCTAGTAAATCTCCTCTGTACTCTTTCTAATTTGTTGACATCTTTCCTATAATTTGGTGACCAGAACTGTACACAATAGATCAGCAATTCGCAAACTTTACAGTTTGTTTCCTCCTCCAGATCATTGTTAAGAACGAGTCAAGTCAAGTCACTTTTATTGTCACTTCGACCATAACTGCTGATACAGTACACAGTAAAAATGAGACAATGTTTTTCAGGACCATGATGTTACATGACACAGTACAAAAACTACACTACAGACCTACACAGGACTGCGTAAAGTATACAAAAACAGTTTAGGCATTACAATAAATAATAAACAGGACAATAGGGCAAGGTGTCAGTCCAGGCTCTGGGTATTGAGGAATCTGATAGCTTGGGGGAAGAAACTCTCTGGTCGTGAGAGGCTGAATGCTTCGGAGCCTTTTCCCAGACAGCAGGAGGGAGAAGAGATTGTATGAGGGGTGCATGGGGTCCTTCATAATGCTGTTCCCTTTGCGGATGCAGCGTGTAGTGTAAATGTCCGTGATGGCGGGAAGAGAGACCCCGATGATCTTCTTAGCTGACCTCACTATCCGCTGCAGGGTCTTGCGATCCGAGATGGTGCAATTTCTGAACCAGGCAGTGATGCAGCTGCTCAGGATGCTCTCAATACAACCCCTGTAGAACGTGATGAGGATGGGGGGTGGGAGATGGACTTTCCTCAGCTTTCACAGAAAGTTGGGATGCTGCTGGGCTTTCTTTGCTATGGAGCTGGTATTTAATTTACTTCACTTTATTGTCACCAAACAATTGATACTAGAGCGTACAATCATCACAGTGGTATTTGTTTCTGCGCTTCGTGCTCCCTGAAGTACAAATCAAAGTAAATATAATAAAAAATTTAAATTATAAGTCATAATTAGAAAATAGAAAAGGGAAAGTAAGGTAGTACAAGTTAGGTCCGGATATTTGAAAGGTACGGCCCAGATCCGGGTCAGGATCTGTTCAGCAGTCTTATCACAGTTGGAAAGAAGCTGTTCCCAAATCTGGCCGTACGAATCTTCAAGCTCCTGAACCTTCTCCCAGAGGGAAGTGGGACAAAAAGTGTGTTGGCTGGGTGGGTCGTGTCCTTGATTATCCTGGCAGAACTGCTCCGACAGCGTGCGGTGTAAAGTGAGTCCAAGGATGGAAGATTGGTTTGTGTGATGTGCTGGGCTGTGTTCACTATCTTCTGCAGCTTCTTCCGGTTTTGGACAGGAAAACTTCCATACCAGGTTGTGATGCACCCTCGAAGAATGTTTTCTATGGTGCATCTATAAAAATTAGTGAGGGTTTTAGGGGACAGGCCAAATTTCTTCAGCTTTCTCAGGAAGTAAAGGCGATGGTGGGCCTTCTTGGCAGTGGACTCTGCTTGGTTAGACCAAGTCAGGTCATTTGTGATATTCACCCCGAGGAACTTAAAGCTTTTGACCTGTTCCACCTGCGCACCACCGATGTAGATGGGGTCGTGTGGTCCGCTACTCCTTCTGAAGTCTACAACCAATTCCTTCGTCTTGCTGACGTTGAGAGATAGGTTATTGTCTTCACACCATGCCACCAGGTTCTTAATTTCCTCTCTGTACTCCAACTCATCATTACCCAAGATACGGCCTACAATTGTGGTGTCATCAGCAAACTTATATATTAAGTTTGATGGAAACTTGGCTACACAATCAAGGGTGTACAGTGAGTACAGCAGGGGGCTGAGTACACAGCCTTGTGGGGCACCGGTGCTCAGAGTGATTGTAGAGGAGAGCTTGTCCCCTATTTTTACAGCCTGGGTCCTGTCTGTGAGGAAGTTGAAGATCCAGCTGCAGATCTGGGTGCTAAGACCCAGGTTCCAGAGCTTAAGAACCAGGTGAGATTCTCTGCCAGGTGAAAACCAAGAAATTTGGTGCTCTTAATGATCTCTACCGAGGAGCCGTCAATGTTCAGCAGGGAGTGGTCGCTCCGTTCCCTCCTGAAGTCAACAACCACCTCTTTTGTTCACATTTAGAGACAGGTTGTTGGCTCTGCACCAGTCCGTTAGCCGCTCCACCTCCTGGATTAGATTAACTTTTTTTTAAATGTCAAAACATGCAGTGAAATGATCATTTGCATCAAATAAGCTGTGGACAGTTGTAAACTCAGTCAGCTCCATCATGGGCAATAACCTCCACAGCACCCAGGACATCTTCAAGGAGCGATGCCTCAGAAAGGTAGCATCCATCATTAAGGACCCCCATCACCCAGGTCATACCCTTTTCTCTTTGCTCCAATGAAGGCACACACTCAATGACTCAGGAACGGCTTCTTCCCCTCTGCCATTAGATTTCTGAATGGCCATTGAACACGTAAACACTACCTCATTATTTTTTTCTCTTTTTGCCCTCCTTATTTAATTGTTCTTTTTGTCTTGACTGTATTACAGAAACTGTTGGAGCGTGCAGTTTAGGATTCGACTGAATGATCTAGTGCTCTGATGTGTCCGGAGGGGGACGGCGATCACTCTCACCAGAGGCCACAGGGGCGACGATGGTTGGTGTTCGGACCTGGTGGGGCAGTCGCTCTTCATGGAAGGACTGAATCCGTGAGGCTGCTCTCCTCGAATACTGCCGGGACGATGATATCGATGTTTTGAGATTTGTGTGATTAGATTGGTCTCCTTCCGTTTCTCAGTGGCGGGTGGGTGATTGGTTAGTTTTGTGTGTGTGGGGGGGTGGGGGTTTGATGCGATTGTTGATGTTCTTTTCTGTGAGTGAGGGGGTCGGGGATTGTTATTGTCACTTTTTTTCTGCAGGGAGGGGGCAGGGGATTTGATGCTACTTTTGCTGTGTATTTTTCCTCTGGGGGGGCTGGAAGATTTGATGTTATTGTCGCTGTGTTTTTTTCTGCGGGGAGGTCATTGACATTATTGTCACTTTTTCTGCGGGTAGGAGATTGGGGATTTAATGTTATTGTCGCTATTTTTTCTGTGGGGAGGGAGTCAAGGATTTGATGCTATTCTTGCTGTTTCTTTTCTGCCTGGGAGGGGTTATGGGGGTTTTGGGGTTTGTGAGTTTTGTTTCTTTTTCTTTTTGTGCGGGGGGGGGGTGGAGGAGATGATGATTTTTCTTTCAGCAACCCCATGGCCTTTCTGTATGTTGTGGCTATTTGGAGAAGATGAATATCAGTGTTGTACATTGACAATAAAATGAACCTTGTTGCCACATTACAAATTTCATGTTATACTCCAGTGATATTAAACCTGACTCTGATGCACTGGGGGGGGGGGGGCGCTTGCAATGTCACCACGCTTTGGGTGCAAACACAACATGCCCACAACATACTAACCCTAACAGTATGTCTTTGGAAGGTGGGAGGGAACTGGAGCACCTGGAGGAGATCCACATGGTCATGGGGTGACTCCTTACAGACAGCAGTGGGAATTGAACCCTGGTTGCTGATTGTTGGTGCTGTAGAACAACCGTGCTAACTGTGGTGTCCCAACTGATAGTTACCACCCTAATTAGTAGTAAACAACTGAGAGACAACAACTGAAGCATGGAGACTCTGCCTGTTATACCCCTCCACCCTGAAAAGCACTCACTTATTCCAACTCTCTGCCTTCAATGTGACAGCCAGTTTTTCAATCCATGAAGTACACTCCCTCTGATAGCTTGGGCTTTGAACTTATGCACTGGCCTCTTATGTGGCACCTAGCCAAATCAATTGTGGAATCAAATACACTAACTCTACAGGTTCCCCTCTATCAACTCTCCCTGCCACATCTTCAAAGGATTTGAGCAAACTTGTCAAAGATATTTTACCCTTTATTCAACCACATTGACTAGGTCAGATTATATTTAGCTTTCATAAATGATTAGTTACTTCCTCTGTGATTGGTAACTCTGGCTTCTTGTCAGCAATAGATGTTAAAACGCTGGCCTACGGTTGCTTCTCCTCTCTATTTGAAGAAGAGAGTGAGACTGAAACTGAGTGCGTTCTGAAATACTTCACCCAATGGGTCCACTATCTCTGCGGCTGCTTCCTTCACAAACCTTTGATTTGGCCACCTTTAGCCCTCTGAGTTTCTCCAATTCTTTATCCCTTGTCACTGGGATTTTCAAAAGTTCCTCCCTGTCGTCTGAAGTCAGCCCACCTGCTATCGTAGGGATATTTGCAGCGTCTCCAGGGTGAAGGTTGATTTAACATATTGCCCATTTATTTGTTTCCTTTTATAACTCATCAGTCATGCTCTTTTGATGTTTTGCCACTACTGTTTGGCACCATGGCACCATAGCGGTTAGTGCGACTCTATTGCTGCTTAGGGTGTCAGAGTTCAGAGTTCAATTCTGGTGTCATCTGTAAGTAGTCTGTACATCCTCCCTCTGAAATGTATGGCATTTCCCTGGTTTCAGCCCTCCACAGTCCACAATCCAAAGACTTACCAGTCACTGAAAATTGCCCCTGGTTTCCCTCCACAGCCCAAAGACTGACTGGTTAGTCACTGGAAATTGTCCAGTGCTTGGGGTGGGTTTAAATCGAGTGGTGCAGCTCGTAGGGCCAGAAAGGACTATTCTGTGCTGTATCTCAATAAATAATAATAAACAAACAAACAAACAAGTAAATAAATACTTTAGCCACCTTCTTCCTATGGAAACTCCTACACACCAACAGTGATAGTTGAGAGTTTCCAGTTCCGCGGAGTGAACGTCACCAACAGCCTGTTCTGTTCTGACCATGTTGACACCACAGTCAAGTAAGCTCACCAGACATCAACTTTCTCAGGAGGCTAAAGAACCTTGAGCATTGCTAATGGACCACAGAAAGCATCCTGTCTAGATGCCTCTTGGCTTGGTACAACAACTGCTCTGCTCATGAGCACAAAACTACAGAGAGTTGTGGGGCACAATTCAGTGCATCACGGAACGCAGTCTCACCTCCATGGACTCTGTCGACCCTTCTCTTCGCTTCAGTAAAGCAGTTAACATAATAAAAGACCTCTCCCACCTCAGACATGCTGTAATCTCCCCCCACCTGTCAGGCAAAAGATGGAAAAAGCCCAAAGACACACACCACTAAGGTCCAGGACAGTTTCTTCTTCACTGTTATAAAGCTATTGAATGTTTCCTTTGTAGAATAAGATGGACTCTTGCCCTCACAATCTACCTTGTGGCCTTGCATCCTATTGCCTACCTGCACTGCACTTACTTTGTATTGGAACCGTTCACCATCACTCTGTTGTTTACCTTCCTGCACTGCCTCACTGCTCTGTTGTAATGAATTGAACTGCACGAACAGTAAGTACGGTAAGATTTTCACTGTCCACTTTACATGGGATAATAATAAACCAACTGACCAGTTTACAGTTTCTTCTGATATTACGCTCATGCTTTCTTTCAGTGTTACTTCCCTCCCTCCATATCAGCTTTATAGATTTCTGTTGGTGGATCCTAAAACTGTCCCCTTTCATCCGGCCTACAAATAGGCCTTGTCACTTTGTCTACCCTGCATTTCAATTTTGCATTATTCCTGACCTCGCATCTACTTAATTAATATATTTTGCATCATTCTCACAGAATTCCTCTTTCAAATTGGGATAAATTCCTCCTCAGTGATACGGACCAGCTACCTGAATAACGGTCAATAGTCAGGTACGGATCTGTCTCTCATGTGGTTTGCCCACCTGTAAGGGAATTTAGGTGAGACAGAGCTGGTGGTAGCTTTCCAGTACTTGAGATGACTGCTATAGGCAGCCCATCACCCTGACCACTGCTGCCTGGTCTACAGCCCATTGTGCATCAGCTTTCAGACTTTAAACACCCTGGTTGTAAGCTGCCAAAGGGCGCACTGGAGCCAAGGTTTGATATATATGTTGATGTGATGTTGCTGAGAGGTGTCTCCCCGGAAAAAGGGGATCCACCTCCTCTGTGGCCTCATCTCACACCGTTGTCAGAGGAACGGTGTTGCAGGGTGAAGACAAGTTAGAAGGGGATCTTTATCACCCAGCTGCTGAATGTCGCCCAACTTCTGGCATATTTAAGCAGGACAGTTATGACATGTACATGTGGAAGCACCATATGTTGTTTTAATGATAGATTACAAGCCAAACAGAAGGAAAGATGATTTCAAAGACTCCTTGAGAAAATGCAACAGCTCCCCCCCTCCACTGATTCCAAGGAAACTCTGGTCCATGAGTCATTAAAGTGGAGAAGGAGTATTTCAGGTGATACTTCCCTGGTAACTATCACAACGGGAATGTCACTTCCCTGGCATCTATCCCAATGACAATGTTAATTCCCTGGCATCTATGTCGACGGGAATGTCACTTCCCTGGCATCTATGTCGACGGGAATGTCACTTCCCTGGTAACTATCACATTGGGAATGACACTTCCCTGGCATCTATCACAATGGGAATGTCACTTCCCTGGAATCTATCTCAACAGGATAGTTACTTCCCTGGCATCTATCACATTGGGAATGTCACTTCCTAGGAATCTATGTCGACAGGATTGTCAGTTCCCTGGCATCCATCTCGACGGGAATGTCGCTTTCCTGGCATCAATGTCGACGGGAATGTCACTTTCCTTGCATCTATCACAATGGGAATGTCACTTTTCCGGCATCCATCTCGACGGGAATGTCTCTTTCCTGGCATCTATCTCGAAGGGAATGTCACTTCCGTGGCATCTATCTCGACGGGAATGTCACTTTCCTTGCATCTATCACAATGTGAAAGTCACTTCCCCGGCATCTATTTCGACGGGAATCTCACTTACGTGGCATCTATCACAATGGGAAAGTCACCTCCCTGGCCTCTATCTCGACTGGAATGTCACTTCACTGGCATCTATCACGATGGGAACGTGACTTCCGTGGAATCTAACTCGACAGGAATGTCACTTCCCTGTCATCTATCACAATGGGAATGTCACTTCCCTGGAATCTATCTCGACAGGAATGTCACCTCCCTGGCATCTATCTCGAGGGAAATGTCACTTCCCTGGAATCTATCTCGACAGGATTGTCACTTCCCTGGCATCTGTCACAATGGGAATGTCACTTCCCTGGCATCTGTCTTGACGGGAACGTCCCTTTCCTTCCATCTATCACAATGGGAATGTCACTTCCCTGGCATCCATCTCGATGGGAATGTCAATTCCCTGGCATCTATCACAATGGGATTGTCGCTCCACTAGCATCCATCTCGATGGGAATGTCACTTCTCTGGCATCTATCACAATGTGAAAGTCACTTCCGTGGAATCTATATCGACGGGAATGTCACTTCCCTGGCATCTATCACAATGGGAATGTCACTTCAGTGGAATCCACCTCGACGGGAATGTCACTTCTTTGGCATCTATCACAATGTGAATGTCACTTCCGTGGAATCTATATCGACGGGAATGTCACTTCCCTGGCATCTATCACAATGGGAATGTCAATTCACTGGCATCTATCACAATGGGAATGTCACTTCACTGGCATCTACCACAATGGGAATGTCACTTCCCTGGCATTCATCTCGACGGGAATGTCGCTTCACTTGCATCCATCTCGACGGGAATGTCAATTCCCTGGCATCTATCACAATGTGAAAGTCACTTCCGTGGAATCTATATCGACGGGAATGTCACTTCCCTGGCATCTATCACAATGGGAATGTCACTTCAGTGGAATCCACCTCGACGGGAATGTCACTTCTTTGGCATCTATCACAATGTGAATGTCACTTCCGTGGAATCTATATCGACGGGAATGTCACTTCCCTGGCATCTATCACAATGGGAATGTCAATTCACTGGCATCTACCACAATGGGAATGTCACTTCCCTGGCATTCATCTCGACGGGAATGTCGCTTCACTTGCATCCATCTCGACGGGAATGTCACTTTCCTTGTATCTATCACAATGTGAAGGTCACTTCCGTGGAATCTATATCGACGGGAATGTCACTTCCCTGGCATCTATCACAATGTGAAGGTCACTTCCGTGGAATCTATATCGACGGGAATGTCACTTCCCTGGCATCTATCACAGTGGGAATGTCACTTCC
Source organism: Hemitrygon akajei (assembly GCF_048418815.1). Lineage (NCBI taxonomy): Eukaryota > Metazoa > Chordata > Chondrichthyes > Myliobatiformes > Dasyatidae > Hemitrygon > Hemitrygon akajei. The sequence continues at coordinate 50,809,814 of NC_133131.1, forward strand.
GTGGAATCCACCTCGACGGAAATGTCACTTTCCTTGTATCTATCACAATGGGAATGTGTCTTCCGTGGAATCTATCTCGCCGGGAATGTCACTTCCCTGGCATCTAACACAATGGGAATATCACTTCACTGGCATCTAACACAATGGGAATATCACTTCACTGGCATCTATCACAATGGGAATGTCACTTTCCTTGTATCTATCACAAAGGGAATGTGACTTCCATGGAATCTATCTCGCCGGGAATGTCACTTCCCTGTCATCTAACACAATGGGAATATCACTTCCCTGGCATCTAACACAATGGGAATATCACTTCCCTGGCATCTAACACAATGGGAATGTCACTTCCCTGGCATCTAACACAATGGGAATATCACTTCACTGGCATCTATCACAATGGGAATGTCACTTTCCTTGTATCTATCACAAAGGGAATGTGACTTCCATGGAATCTATCTCGCCGGGAATGTCACTTCCCTGGCATCTAACACAATGGGAATGTCACTTCACTGGCATCCATCTCGCCGGGAATGTCACTTTTCTTGCATCTATAACAATGGGAATGTCGGTTCACTGGCATCTATCACAATGGGAATGTCACTTCCGTGGAATCCACTTCGACAGGAATGTCACTTCCCTGAAATCTATCACAATGGGAATGTCACTTCCCTGGAATCTATCTCGACAGGAATGTCACCTCCCTGGCATCTATCTCGAGGGAAATGTCACTTCTCTGGAATCTATCTCGAGAGGATTGTCACTTCCCTGGCATCTGTCACAATGGGAATGTCACTTCCCTGGCATCTGTCTTGACGGGAACGTCCCTTTCCTTCCATCTATCACAATGGGAATGTCACTTCCCTGGCATCCATGTCGACGGGAATGTCAATTCCCTGGCATCTATCACAATGGGAATGTCAATTCACTGGCATCTATCACAATGGGAATGTCACTTCACTGGCATCTACCACAATGGGAATGTCACTTCCCTGGCATCCATGTCGACGGGAATGTCAATTCCCTGGCATCTATCACAATGGGAATGTCAATTCACTGGCATCTATCACAATGTGATTGTCGCTTCACTGGCATCCATCTCGACGGGAATGTCACTTCTTTGGCATCTATCACAATGTGAATGTCACTTCCGTGGAATCTATATCGACGGGAATGTCACTTCCCTGGCATCTATCACAATGGGAATGTCAATTCACTGGCATCTATCACAATGGGAACGTCACTTCACTGGCATCTACCACAATGGGAATGTCACTTCCCTGGCATTCATCTCGACGGGAATGTCGCTTCACTGGAATCCATCTCGACGGGAACGTCACTTTCTTTGCATCTATCACAACGGGAATGTGCCTTCACTGGCATCCATCTCGAAGGGAATGTCACTTTCCTTGTATCTATCACAATGGGAATGTGTCTTCCGTGGAATCTATCTCGCCGGGAATGTCACTTCCCTGGCATCTAACACAATAGGAATGTCACTTTTCTGGCATCCATCTCGACGGGAATGCCTCTTTCCTGGCATCTAATAAAATGGGAATGTCAATTCACTGGCTTCTATCAAAATGGGACTGTCGTACACTGGCATCCAAGTCGACGGGAATGTCAATTTCCTTGCATCTATCACAACGGGAATGTCACTTCAGTGGAATCCACCTCGACGGGAATGTCAATTCTTTGGCATCTATCACAATGTGAATGTCACTTCCGTGGAATCTATATCGACGGGAATGTCACTTCCCTGGCATCTATCACAATGGGAATGTCAATTCACTGGCATCTATCACAATGGGAATGTCACTTAACTGGCATCTACCACAATGGGAATGTTACTTCCCTGGCATTCATCTCGACGGGAATGTCGCTTCACTGGCATCCATCTCGACGGGAATGTCACTTTCCTTGTATCTATCACAATGGGAATGTGTCTTCCGTGGAATCTATCTCGCCGGGAATGTCACTTCCCTGGCATCTATCACAATGTGAATGTCACTTCCGTGGAATCTATATCGACGGGAATGTCACTTCCCTGGCATCTATCACAGTGGGAATGTCACTTCCGTGGAATCCACCTCGACGGGAATGTCACTTCCCTGGCATCTATCACAATGGGAATGTCACTTCACTGGCATCTACCACAATGGGAATGCACTTCCCTGGCATCCATCTCAACGGGAATGTCAATTCCCTGGCATCTATCACAATGGGAATGCAACTTCCCTGGCATCCATCTCGACGGGAATATCAATTCCCTGGCATCTATCACAATGGGAATGTCAATTCACTGGCATCTATCACAATGGGATTGTCGCTTCACTGGCATCCATCTCGACGGGAATGTCACTTCTCTGGCATCTATAACAATGTGAATGTCACATCCGTGGAATCTATATCGACGGGAATGTCACTTCCCTGGCATCTATCACAATGGGAATGTCAATTCACTGGCATCTATCACAATGGGAATGTCACTTCACTGGCATCTACTACAATGGGAATGTCACTTCCCTGGCATTCATCTCGACGGGAATGTCACTTCCCTGCTATCTATCTCGAAAGGAATGTCATTTCCCTGGCATCTATTACAATGGGAATGTCACTTCACTGGCATCTACCACAATGGGAATGTCACTTCCCTGGCATCCATCTCGACGGGAATGTCACTTTCCTTGCATCTAACACAAAGGGAATGTCACTTCACTGGCATCTAACACAAAGGGAATGTCACTTCACTGGCATCCAACTCTACGGGAATGTCACTTCCCTGGCATCTAACACAATGGGAATGTCACTTCACTTGCATCTATCTCGACGGGAATGTCACTTTCCTTGCATCTATCAAAATGGAATATCACTTCACTGGCATCTATCACAATGGGAATGTCACTTCACTGGCATCTACCACAATGGGAATGTCAATTCCCTGGCATCCATCTCGACGGGAATGTCACTTTCCTTGCATCTAACACAAAGGGAATGTCACTTCACTGGCATCTAACACAAAGGGAATGTCACTTCACTGGCATCCAACCCTACGGGAATGTCACTTCCCTGGCATCTAACACAATGGGAATGTCACTTCACTGGCATCTAACACAATGGGAATATCACTTCACTGGCATCTATCACAATGGGAATGTCACTTCACTGGCATCTACCACAATGGGAATGTCAATTCCCTGGCATCCATCTCGACGGGAATGTCACTTTCCTTGCATCTAACACAATGGGAATGTCACTTTTCCGGCATCCATCTCGACGGGAATGTCTCTTTCCTGGCATCTATCTCGAAGGGAATGTCACTTCCGTGGCATCTATCTCGACGGGAATGTCACTTTCCTTGCATCTATCACAATGTGAAAGTCACTTCCCCGGCATCTATTTCGACGGGAATCTCACTTACGTGGCATCTATCACAATGGGAAAGTCACCTCCCTGGCCTCTATCTCGACTGGAATGTCACTTCACTGGCATCTATCACGATGGGAACGTGACTTCCGTGGAATCTAACTCGACAGGAATGTCACTTCCCTGTCATCTATCACAATGGGAATGTCACTTCCCTGGAATCTATCTCGACAGGAATGTCACCTCCCTGGCATCTATCTCGAGGGAAATGTCACTTCCCTGGAATCTATCTCGACAGGATTGTCACTTCCCTGGCATCTGTCACAATGGGAATGTCACTTCCCTGGCATCTGTCTTGACGGGAACGTCCCTTTCCTTCCATCTATCACAATGGGAATGTCACTTCCCTGGCATCCATCTCGATGGGAATGTCAATTCCCTGGCATCTATCACAATGGGATTGTCGCTCCACTAGCATCCATCTCGATGGGAATGTCACTTCTCTGGCATCTATCACAATGTGAAAGTCACTTCCGTGGAATCTATATCGACGGGAATGTCACTTCCCTGGCATCTATCACAATGGGAATGTCACTTCAGTGGAATCCACCTCGACGGGAATGTCACTTCTTTGGCATCTATCACAATGTGAATGTCACTTCCGTGGAATCTATATCGACGGGAATGTCACTTCCCTGGCATCTATCACAATGGGAATGTCAATTCACTGGCATCTATCACAATGGGAATGTCACTTCACTGGCATCTACCACAATGGGAATGTCACTTCCCTGGCATTCATCTCGACGGGAATGTCGCTTCACTTGCATCCATCTCGACGGGAATGTCAATTCCCTGGCATCTATCACAATGTGAAAGTCACTTCCGTGGAATCTATATCGACGGGAATGTCACTTCCCTGGCATCTATCACAATGGGAATGTCACTTCAGTGGAATCCACCTCGACGGGAATGTCACTTCTTTGGCATCTATCACAATGTGAATGTCACTTCCGTGGAATCTATATCGACGGGAATGTCACTTCCCTGGCATCTATCTCGAGGGAAATGTCACTTCCCTGGAATCTATCTCGACAGGATTGTCACTTCCCTGGCATCTGTCACAATGGGAATGTCACTTCAGTGGAATCCACCTCGACGGGAATGTCACTTCTTTGGCATCTATCACAATGTGAATGTCACTTCCGTGGAATCTATATCGACGGGAATGTCACTTCCCTGGCATCTATCACAATGGGAATGTCAATTCACTGGCATCTATCACAATGGGAATGTCACTTCACTGGCATCTACCACAATGGGAATGTCACTTCCCTGGCATTCATCTCGACGGGAATGTCGCTTCACTTGCATCCATCTCGACGGGAATGTCAATTCCCTGGCATCTATCACAATGTGAAAGTCACTTCCGTGGAATCTATATCGACGGGAATGTCACTTCCCTGGCATCTATCACAATGGGAATGTCACTTCAGTGGAATCCACCTCGACGGGAATGTCACTTCTTTGGCATCTATCACAATGTGAATGTCACTTCCGTGGAATCTATATCGACGGGAATGTCACTTCCCTGGCATCTATCACAATGGGAATGTCAATTCACTGGCATCTATCACAATGGGAATGTCACTTCACTGGCATCTACCACAATGGGAATGTCACTTCCCTGGCATTCATCTCGACGGGAATGTCGCTTCACTTGCATCCATCTCGACGGGAATGTCACTTTCCTTGTATCTATCACAATGTGAAGGTCACTTCCGTGGAATCTATATCGACGGGAATGTCACTTCCCTGGCATCTATCACAATGTGAAGGTCACTTCCGTGGAATCTATATCGACGGGAATGTCACTTCCCTGGCATCTATCACAGTGGGAATGTCACTTCCGTGGAATCCACCTCGACGGAAATGTCACTTTCCTTGTATCTATCACAATGGGAATGTGTCTTCCGTGGAATCTATCTCGCCGGGAATGTCACTTCCCTGGCATCGAACACAATGGGAATATCACTTCACTGGCATCTAACACAATGGGAATATCACTTCACTGGCATCTATCACAATGGGAATGTCACTTTCCTTGTATCTATCACAAAGGGAATGTGACTTCCATGGAATCTATCTCGCCGGGAATGTCACTTCCCTGTCATCTAACACAATGGGAATATCACTTCCCTGGCATCTAACACAATGGGAATATCACTTCCCTGGCATCTAACACAATGGGAATGTCACTTCCCTGGCATCTAACACAATGGGAATATCACTTCACTGGCATCTATCACAATGGGAATGTCACTTTCCTTGTATCTATCACAAAGGGAATGTGACTTCCATGGAATCTATCTCGCCGGGAATGTCACTTCCCTGGCATCTAACACAATGGGAATGTCACTTCACTGGCATCCATCTCGCCGGGAATGTCACTTTTCTTGCATCTATAACAATGGGAATGTCGGTTCACTGGCATCTATCACAATGGGAATGTCACTTCCGTGGAATCCACTTCGACAGGAATGTCACTTCCCTGAAATCTATCACAATGGGAATGTCACTTCCCTGGAATCTATCTCGACAGGAATGTCACCTCCCTGGCATCTATCTCGAGGGAAATGTCACTTCTCTGGAATCTATCTCGAGAGGATTGTCACTTCCCTGGCATCTGTCACAATGGGAATGTCACTTCCCTGGCATCTGTCTTGACGGGAACGTCCCTTTCCTTCCATCTATCACAATGGGAATGTCACTTCCCTGGCATCCATGTCGACGGGAATGTCAATTCCCTGGCATCTATCACAATGGGAATGTCAATTCACTGGCATCTATCACAATGGGAATGTCACTTCACTGGCATCTACCACAATGGGAATGTCACTTCCCTGGCATCCATGTCGACGGGAATGTCAATTCCCTGGCATCTATCACAATGGGAATGTCAATTCACTGGCATCTATCACAATGTGATTGTCGCTTCACTGGCATCCATCTCGACGGGAATGTCACTTCTTTGGCATCTATCACAATGTGAATGTCACTTCCGTGGAATCTATATCGACGGGAATGTCACTTCCCTGGCATCTATCACAATGGGAATGTCAATTCACTGGCATCTATCACAATGGGAACGTCACTTCACTGGCATCTACCACAATGGGAATGTCACTTCCCTGGCATTCATCTCGACGGGAATGTCGCTTCACTGGAATCCATCTCGACGGGAACGTCACTTTCTTTGCATCTATCACAACGGGAATGTGCCTTCACTGGCATCCATCTCGAAGGGAATGTCACTTTCCTTGTATCTATCACAATGGGAATGTGTCTTCCGTGGAATCTATCTCGCCGGGAATGTCACTTCCCTGGCATCTAACACAATAGGAATGTCACTTTTCTGGCATCCATCTCGACGGGAATGCCTCTTTCCTGGCATCTAATAAAATGGGAATGTCAATTCACTGGCTTCTATCAAAATGGGACTGTCGTACACTGGCATCCAAGTCGACGGGAATGTCAATTTCCTTGCATCTATCACAACGGGAATGTCACTTCACTGGCATCTATAACAATGGGAAGGTCGCTTCACTGGAATCCATCACGACGGGAACGTCAGTATACTTGCATCTATCACAATGGGAATGTCTCTTCTCTGGTATCTATCCCAATGAGAATATCGCTTCACTGGCAGGCATCTCGAAGGGAACGTCACTTTCCTTGCATCTATCACAACCGAATGTCACTTCACTGGCATCTATCATAATTGGAATGTCCCTTAACTGGCATCTATCACAATGGGAATGTCACTTCACTGGCATCTATCACAATGGGAATGTCACTTCACTGGCATCCATCTCGCCGGGAATGTCACTTTCCTTGTATCTATAACAATGGGAATGTCGCATCACTTGCATCTATCTCGACGGGAATGTCACTTTCCTTGCATCTATCACAATGTGTATATCACTTCACTGGCATCTATCACAATGGGAATGTCACTTCACTGGCATCTATCACAATGTGAATATCACTTTACTGGCCTCTATCACAATGGGAATGTCGCTTCACTGGCATCTATCACAATGTGAATGTCACGTCCGTGGAATCTATATCGACGGGAATGTCACTTCCCTGGCATCTATCACAATGGGAATGTCACTTCAGTGGAATCCACCTCGACGGGAATGTCAATTCTTTGGCATCTATCACAATGTGAATGTCACTTCCGTGGAATCTATATCGACGGGAATGTCACTTCCCTGGCATCTATCACAATGGGAATGTCAATTCACTGGCATCTATCACAATGGGAATGTCACTTAACTGGCATCTACCACAATGGGAATGTTACTTCCCTGGCATTCATCTCGACGGGAATGTCGCTTCACTGGCATCCATCTCGACGGGAATGTCACTTTCCTTGTATCTATCACAATGGGAATGTGTCTTCCGTGGAATCTATCTCGCCGGGAATGTCACTTCCCTGGCATCTATCACAATGTGAATGTCACTTCCGTGGAATCTATATCGACGGGAATGTCACTTCCCTGGCATCTATCACAGTGGGAATGTCACTTCCGTGGAATCCACCTCGACGGGAATGTCACTTCCCTGGCATCTATCACAATGGGAATGTCACTTCACTGGCATCTACCACAATGGGAATGCACTTCCCTGGCATCCATCTCAACGGGAATGTCAATTCCCTGGCATCTATCACAATGGGAATGCAACTTCCCTGGCATCCATCTCGACGGGAATATCAATTCCCTGGCATCTATCACAATGGGAATGTCAATTCACTGGCATCTATCACAATGGGATTGTCGCTTCACTGGCATCCATCTCGACGGGAATGTCACTTCTCTGGCATCTATAACAATGTGAATGTCACATCCGTGGAATCTATATCGACGGGAATGTCACTTCCCTGGCATCTATCACAATGGGAATGTCAATTCACTGGCATCTATCACAATGGGAATGTCACTTCACTGGCATCTACTACAATGGGAATGTCACTTCCCTGGCATTCATCTCGACGGGAATGTCACTTCCCTGCTATCTATCTCGAAAGGAATGTCATTTCCCTGGCATCTATTACAATGGGAATGTCACTTCACTGGCATCTACCACAATGGGAATGTCACTTCCCTGGCATCCATCTCGACGGGAATGTCACTTTCCTTGCATCTAACACAAAGGGAATGTCACTTCACTGGCATCTAACACAAAGGGAATGTCACTTCACTGGCATCCAACTCTACGGGAATGTCACTTCCCTGGCATCTAACACAATGGGAATGTCACTTCACTTGCATCTATCCCGACGGGAATGTCACTTTCCTTGCATCTATCAAAATGGAATATCACTTCACTGGCATCTATCACAATGGGAATGTCACTTCACTGGCATCTACCACAATGGGAATGTCAATTCCCTGGCATCCATCTCGACGGGAATGTCACTTTCCTTGCATCTAACACAAAGGGAATGTCACTTCACTGGCATCTAACACAAAGGGAATGTCACTTCACTGGCATCCAACCCTACGGGAATGTCACTTCCCTGGCATCTAACACAATGGGAATGTCACTTCACTGGCATCTAACACAATGGGAATATCACTTCACTGGCATCTATCACAATGGGAATGTCACTTTCCTTGTATCTATCACAAAGGGAATGTGACTTCCATGGAATCTATCTCGCCGGGAATGTCACTTCCCTGTCATCTAACACAATGGGAATATCACTTCCCTGGCATCTAACACAATGGGAATATCACTTCCCTGGCATCTAACACAATGGGAATGTTACTTCCCTGGCATTCATCTCGACGGGAATGTCGCTTCACTGGCATCCATCTCGACGGGAATGTCACTTTCCTTGTATCTATCACAATGGGAATGTGTCTTCCGTGGAATCTATCTCGCCGGGAATGTCACTTCCCTGGCATCTATCACAATGTGAATGTCACTTCCGTGGAATCTATATCGACGGGAATGTCACTTCCCTGGCATCTATCACAGTGGGAATGTCACTTCCGTGGAATCCACCTCGACGGGAATGTCACTTCCCTGGCATCTATCACAATGGGAATGTCACTTCACTGGCATCTACCACAATGGGAATGCACTTCCCTGGCATCCATCTCAACGGGAATGTCAATTCCCTGGCATCTATCACAATGGGAATGCAACTTCCCTGGCATCCATCTCGACGGGAATATCAATTCCCTGGCATCTATCACAATGGGAATGTCAATTCACTGGCATCTATCACAATGGGATTGTCGCTTCACTGGCATCCATCTCGACGGGAATGTCACTTCTCTGGCATCTATAACAATGTGAATGTCACATCCGTGGAATCTATATCGACGGGAATGTCACTTCCCTGGCATCTATCACAATGGGAATGTCAATTCACTGGCATCTATCACAATGGGAATGTCACTTCACTGGCATCTACTACAATGGGAATGTCACTTCCCTGGCATTCATCTCGACGGGAATGTCACTTCCCTGCTATCTATCTCGAAAGGAATGTCATTTCCCTGGCATCTATTACAATGGGAATGTCACTTCACTGGCATCTACCACAATGGGAATGTCACTTCCCTGGCATCCATCTCGACGGGAATGTCACTTTCCTTGCATCTAACACAAAGGGAATGTCACTTCACTGGCATCTAACACAAAGGGAATGTCACTTCACTGGCATCCAACTCTACGGGAATGTCACTTCCCTGGCATCTAACACAATGGGAATGTCACTTCACTTGCATCTATCTCGACGGGAATGTCACTTTCCTTGCATCTATCAAAATGGAATATCACTTCACTGGCATCTATCACAATGGGAATGTCACTTCACTGGCATCTACCACAATGGGAATGTCAATTCCCTGGCATCCATCTCGACGGGAATGTCACTTTCCTTGCATCTAACACAAAGGGAATGTCACTTCACTGGCATCTAACACAAAGGGAATGTCACTTCACTGGCATCCAACCCTACGGGAATGTCACTTCCCTGGCATCTAACACAATGGGAATGTCACTTCACTGGCATCTAACACAATGGGAATATCACTTCACTGGCATCTATCACAATGGGAATGTCACTTTCCTTGTATCTATCACAAAGGGAATGTGACTTCCATGGAATCTATCTCGCCGGGAATGTCACTTCCCTGTCATCTAACACAATGGGAATATCACTTCCCTGGCATCTAACACAATGGGAATATCACTTCCCTGGCATCTAACACAATGGGAATGTCACTTCCCTGGCATCTAACACAATGGGAATATCACTTCACTGGCATCTATCACAATGGGAATGTCACTTTCCTTGTATCTATCACAAAGGGAATGTGACTTCCATGGAATCTATCTCGCCGGGAATGTCACTTCCCTGGCATCTAACACAATGGGAATGTCACTTCACTGGCATCCATCTCGCCGGGAATGTCACTTTCCTTGCATCTATAACAATGGGAATGTCGGTTCACTGGCATCTATCACAATGGGAATGTCACTTCCGTGGAATCCACTTCGACAGGAATGTCACTTCCCTGAAATCTATCACAATGGGAATGTCACTTCCCTGGAATCTATCTCGACAGGAATGTCACCTCCCTGGCATCTATCTCGAGGGAAATGTCACTTCTCTGGAATCTATCTCGAGAGGATTGTCACTTCCCTGGCATCTGTCACAATGGGAATGTCACTTCCCTGGCATCTGTCTTGACGGGAACGTCCCGTTCCTTCCATCTATCACAATGGGAATGTCACTTCCCTGGCATCCATGTCGACGGGAATGTCAATTCCCTGGCATCTATCACAATGGGAATGTCAATTCACTGGCATCTATCACAATGGGAATGTCACTTCACTGGCATCTACCACAATGTGAATGTCACATCCGTGGAATCTATATCGACGGGAATGTCACTTCCCTGGCATCTATCACAATGGGAATGTCAATTCACTGGCATCTATCACAATGGGAATGTCACTTCACTGGCATCTACTACAATGGGAATGTCACTTCCCTGGCATTCATCTCGACGGGAATGTCACTTCCCTGCTATCTATCTCGAAAGGAATGTCATTTCCCTGGCATCTATTACAATGGGAATGTCACTTCACTGGCATCTACCACAATGGGAATGTCACTTCCCTGGCATCCATCTCGACGGGAATGTCACTTTCCTTGCATCTAACACAAAGGGAATGTCACTTCACTGGCATCTAACACAAAGGGAATGTCACTTCACTGGCATCCAACTCTACGGGAATGTCACTTCCCTGGCATCTAACACAATGGGAATGTCACTTCACTGGCATCCATCTCGCCGGGAATGTCACTTTCCTTGCATCTATAACAATGGGAATGTCGCTTCACTTGCATCTAACTCGACGGGAATGTCACTTTCCTTGCATCTATAACAATGGGAATGTCGGTTCACTGGCATCTATCACAATGGGAATGTCACTTCCGTGGAATCCACCTCGACAGGAATGTCACTTCCCTGAAATCTATCACAATGGGAATGTCACTTCCCTGGAATCTATCTCGACAGGAATGTCACCTCCCTGGCATCTATCTCGAGGGAAATGTCACTTCTCTGGAATCTATCTCGAGAGGATTGTCACTTCCCTGGCATCTGTCACAATGGGAATGTCACTTCCCTGGCATCTGTCTTGACGGGAACGTCCCGTTCCTTCCATCTATCACAATGGGAATGTCACTTCCCTGGCATCCATGTCGACGGGAATGTCAATTCCCTGGCATCTATCACAATGGGAATGTCAATTCACTGGCATCTATCACAATGGGAATGTCACTTCACTGGCATCTACCACAATGTGAATGTCACATCCGTGGAATCTATATCGACGGGAATGTCACTTCCCTGGCATCTATCACAATGGGAATGTCAATTCACTGGCATCTATCACAATGGGAATGTCACTTCACTGGCATCTACTACAATGGGAATGTCACTTCCCTGGCATTCATCTCGACGGGAATGTCACTTCCCTGCTATCTATCTCGAAAGGAATGTCATTTCCCTGGCATCTATTACAATGGGAATGTCACTTCACTGGCATCTACCACAATGGGAATGTCACTTCCCTGGCATCCATCTCGACGGGAATGTCACTTTCCTTGCATCTAACACAAAGGGAATGTCACTTCACTGGCATCTAACACAAAGGGAATGTCACTTCACTGGCATCCAACTCTACGGGAATGTCACTTCCCTGGCATCTAACACAATGGGAATGTCACTTCACTGGCATCCATCTCGCCGGGAATGTCACTTTCCTTGCATCTATAACAATGGGAATGTCGCTTCACTTGCATCTATCTCGACGGGAATGTCACTTTCCTTGCATCTATCAAAATGGAATATCACTTCACTGGCATCTATCACAATGGGAATGTCACTTCACTGGCATCTACCACAATGGGAATGTCAATTCCCTGGCATCCATCTCGACGGGAATGTCACTTTCCTTGCATCTAACACAAAGGGAATGTCACTTCACTGGCATCTAACACAAAGGGAATGTCACTTCACTGGCATCCAACCCTACGGGGAATGTCACTTCCCTGGCATCTAACACAATGGGAATGTCACTTCACTGGCATCTAACACAATGGGAATATCACTTCACTGGCATCTATCACAATGGGAATGTCACTTTCCTTGTATCTATCACAAAGGGAATGTGACTTCCATGGAATCTATCTCGCCGGGAATGTCACTTCCCTGTCATCTAACACAATGGGAATATCACTTCCCTGGCATCTAACACAATGGGAATATCACTTCCCTGGCATCTAACACAATGGGAATGTCACTTCCCTGGCATCTAACACAATGGGAATATCACTTCACTGGCATCTATCACAATGGGAATGTCACTTTCCTTGTATCTATCACAAAGGGAATGTGACTTCCATGGAATCTATCTCGCCGGGAATGTCACTTCCCTGGCATCTAACACAATGGGAATGTCACTTCACTGGCATCCATCTCGCCGGGAATGTCACTTTCCTTGCATCTATAACAATGGGAATGTCGGTTCACTGGCATCTATCACAATGGGAATGTCACTTCCGTGGAATCCACTTCGACAGGAATGTCACTTCCCTGAAATCTATCACAATGGGAATGTCACTTCCCTGGAATCTATCTCGACAGGAATGTCACCTCCCTGGCATCTATCTCGAGGGAAATGTCACTTCTCTGGAATCTATCTCGAGAGGATTGTCACTTCCCTGGCATCTGTCACAATGGGAATGTCACTTCCCTGGCATCTGTCTTGACGGGAACGTCCCTTTCCTTCCATCTATCACAATGGGAATGTCACTTCCCTGGCATCCATGTCGACGGGAATGTCAATTCCCTGGCATCTATCACAATGGGAATGTCAATTCACTGGCATCTATCACAATGGGAATGTCACTTCACTGGCATCTACCACAATGGGAATGTCACTTCCCTGGCATCCATGTCGACGGGAATGTCAATTCCCTGGCATCTATCACAATGGGAATGTCAATTCACTGGCATCTATCACAATGTGATTGTCGCTTCACTGGCATCCATCTCGACGGGAATGTCACTTCCCTGGCATCTATCACAATGGGAATGTCAATTCACTGGCATCTATCACAATGGGAATGTCACTTCACTGGCATCTACCACAATGGGAATGTCACTTCCCTGGCATTCATCTCGACGGGAATGTCGCTTCACTGGAATCCATCTCGACGGGAACGTCACTTTCTTTGCATCTATCACAACGGGAATGTGCCTTCACTGGCATCCATCTCGAAGGGAATGTCACTTTCCTTGTATCTATCACAATGGGAATGTGTCTTCCGTGGAATCTATCTCGCCGGGAATGTCACTTCCCTGGCATCTAACACAATAGGAATGTCACTTTTCTGGCATCCATCTCGACGGGAATGCCTCTTTCCTGGCATCTAATAAAATGGGACTGTCAATTCACTGGCTTCTATCAAAATGGGACTGTCGTACACTGGCATCCAAGTCGACGGGAATGTCAATTTCCTTGCATCTATCACAACGGGAATGTCACTTCACTGGCATCTATAACAATGGGAAGGTCGCTTCACTGGAATCCATCTCGACGGGAACGTCAGTATACTTGCATCTATCACAATGGGAATGTCTCTTCTCTGGTATCTATCCCAATGAGAATATCGCTTCACTGGCAGGCATCTCGACGGGAACGTCACTTTCCTTGCATCTATCACAACCGAATGTCACTTCACTGGCATCTATCATAATTGGAATGTCCCTTAACTGGCATCTATCACAATGGGAATGTCACTTCACTGGCATCTATCACAATGGGAATGTCACTTCACTGGCATCCATCTCGCCGGGAATGTCACTTTCCTTGTATCTATAACAATGGGAATGTCGCATCACTTGCATCTATCTCGACGGGAATGTCACTTTCCTTGCATCTATCACAATGTGTATATCACTTCACTGGCATCTATCACAATGGGAATGTCACTTCACTGGCATCTATCACAATGTGAATATCACTTTACTGGCCTCTATCACAATGGGAATGTCGCTTCACTGGCATCTATCACAATGTGAATGTCACGTCCGTGGAATCTATATCGACGGGAATGTCACTTCCCTGGCATCTATCACAATGGGAATGTCACTTCAGTGGAATCCACCTCGACGGGAATGTCAATTCTTTGGCATCTATCACAATGTGAATGTCACGTCCGTGGAATCTATATCGACGGGAATGTCACTTCCCTGGCATCTATCACAATGGGAATGTCAATTCACTGGCATCTATCACAATGGGAATGTCACTTAACTGGCATCTACCACAATGGGAATGTTACTTCCCTGGCATTCATCTCGACGGGAATGTCGCTTCACTGGCATCCATCTCGACGGGAATGTCACTTTCCTTGTATCTATCACAATGGGAATGTGTCTTCCGTGGAATCTATCTCGCCGGGAATGTCACTTCCCTGGCATCTATCACAATGTGAATGTCACTTCCGTGGAATCTATATCGACGGGAATGTCACTTCCCTGGCATCTATCACAGTGGGAATGTCACTTCCGTGGAATCCACCTCGACGGGAATGTCACTTCCCTGGCATCTATCACAATGGGAATGTCACTTCACTGGCATCTACCACAATGGGAATGCACTTCCCTGGCATCCATCTCAACGGGAATGTCAATTCCCTGGCATCTATCACAATGGGAATGCAACTTCCCTGGCATCCATCTCGACGGGAATATCAATTCCCTGGCATCTATCACAATGGGAATGTCAATTCACTGGCATCTATCACAATGGGATTGTCGCTTCACTTGCATCCATCTCGACGGGAATGTCACTTCTCTGGCATCTATAACAATGTGAATGTCACATCCGTGGAATCTATATCGACGGGAATGTCACTTCCCTGGCATCTATCACAATGGGAATGTCAATTCAATGGCATCTATCACAATGGGAATGTCACTTCACTGGCATCTACTACAATGGGAATGTCACTTCCCTGGCATTCATCTCGACGGGAATGTCACTTCCCTGCTATCTATCTCGAAAGGAATGTCATTTCCCTGGCATCTATTACAATGGGAATGTCACTTCACTGGCATCTACCACAATGGGAATGTCACTTTCCTTGCATCTAACACAAAGGGAATGTCACTTAACTGGCATCTAACACAAAGGGAATGTCACTTCACTGGCATCCAAGTCTACGGGAATGTCAATTCCCTGGCATCTAACACAATGGGAATGTCACTTCACTGGCATCCATCTCGCCGGGAATGTCACTTTCCTTGCATCTATAGCAATGGGAATGTCGCTTCACTTGCATCTATCTCGACGGGAATGTCACTTTCCTTGCATCTATCACAATGTGAATATGACTTCACTGGCATCTATCACAATGGGAATGTCACTTCACTGGCATCTACCACAATGGGAATGTCACTTCCCTGGCATCCATCTCGACGGGAATGTCACTTTCCTTGCATCTAACACAAAGGGAATGTCACTTCACTGGCATCTAACAGAAAGGGAATGACACTTCACTGGCATCTAACACAATGGGAATGTCACTTCACTGGCATCTAACACAATGGGAATATCACTTCACTGGCATCTATCACAATGGGAATGTCACTTTCCTTGTATCTATCACAAAGGGAATGTGACTTCCATGGAATTTATCTCGCCGGGAATGTCACTTCCCTGGCATCTAACACAATGGGAATATCACTTCCCTGGCATCTATCACAATGGGAATATCACTTCCCTGGCATCTAACACAATGGGAATGTCACTTCCCTGGCATCTAACACAATGGGAATATCACTTCACTGGCATCTATCACAATGGGAATGTCACTTTCCTTGTATCTATCACAAAGGGAATGTGACTTCCATGGAATCTATCTCGCCGGGAATGTCACTTCCCTGAAATCTATCACAATGGGAATGTCACTTCCCTGGAATCTATCTCGACAGGAATGTCACCTCCATGGCATCTATCTCCAGGGAAATGTCACTTCTCTGGAATCTATCTCGACAGGATTGTCACTTCCCTGGCATCTGTCACAATGGGAATGTCACTTCCCTGGCATCTGTCTTGACGGGAACGTCCCTTTCCTTCCATCTATCACAATGGGAATGTCACTTCCCTGGCATCCATCTCGACGGGAATGTCAATTCCCTGGCATCTATCACAATGTGATTGTCGCTTCACTGGCATCTATCACAATGTGAATGTCACTTCCGTGGAATCTATATCGACGGGAATGTCACTTCCCTGGCATCTATCACAATGGGAATGTCAATTCACTGGCATCTATCACAATGGGAACGTCACTTCACTGGCATCTACCACAATGGGAATGTCACTTCCCTGGCATTCATCTCGACGGGAATGTCGCTTCACTGGAATCCATCTCGACGGGAACGTCACTTTCTTTGCATCTATCACAACGGGAATGTGCCTTCACTGGCATCCATCTCGAAGGGAATGTCACTTTCCTTGTATCTATCACAATGGGAATGTGTCTTCCGTGGAATCTATCTCGCCGGGAATGTCACTTCCCTGGCATCTAACACAATAGGAATGTCACTTTTCTGGCATCCATCTCGACGGGAATGCCTCTTTCCTGGCATCTAATAAAATGGGAATGTCAATTCACTGGCTTCTATCAAAATGGGACTGTCGTACACTGGCATCCAAGTCGACGGGAATGTCAATTTCCTTGCATCTATCACAACGGGAATGTCACTTCACTGGCATCTATAACAATGGGAAGGTCGCTTCACTGGAATCCATCTCGACGGGAACGTCAGTATACTTGCATCTATCACAATGGGAATGTCTCTTCTCTGGTATCTATCCCAATGAGAATATCGCTTCACTGGCAGGCATCTCGACGGGAACGTCACTTTCCTTGCATCTATCACAACCGAATGTCACTTCACTGGCATTTATCACAATGGGAATGTCACTTCACTGGCATCTATCACAATGGGAATGTCACTTCACTGGCATCCATCTCGACGGGAATGTCACTTTCCTTGTATCTATCACAAAGGGAATGTGACTTCCATGGAATCTATCTCGCCGGGAATGTCACTTTCCTTGTATCTATAACAATGGGAATGTCGCATCACTTGCATCTATCTCGACGGGAATGTCACTTTCCTTGCATCTATCACAATGTGTATATCACTTCACTGGCATCTATCACAATGTGAATATCACTTTACTGGCCTCTATCACAATGGGAATGTCGCTTCACTGGCATCTATCACAATGTGAATGTCACGTCCGTGGAATCTATATCGACGGGAATGTCACTTCCCTGGCATCTATCACAATGGGAATGTCACTTCAGTGGAATCCACCTCGACGGGAATGTCAATTCTTTGGCTTCTATCACAATGGGAATATCACTTCCCTGGCATCTAACACAATGGGAATGTCACTTCCCTGGCATCTAACACAATGGGAATATCACTTCACTGGCATCTATCACAATGGGAATGTCACTTTCCTTGTATCTATCACAAAGGGAATGTGACTTCCATGGAATCTATCTCGCCGGGAATGTCACTTCCCTGGCATCTAAGACAATGGGAATGTCACTTCACTGGCATCCATCTCGCCGGGAATGTCACTTTCCTTGCATCTATAACAATGGGAATGTCGCTTCACTGGCATCTATCACAATGGGAATGTCACTTCCGTGGAATCCACCTCGACAGGAATGTCACTTCCCTGGAATCTATCTCGACAGGAATGTCACCTCCATGGCATCTATCTCGAGGGAAATGTCACTTCTCTGGAATCTATCTCGACAGGATTGTCACTTCCCTGGCATCTGTCACAATGGGAATGTCACTTCCCTGGCATCTGTCTTGACGGGAACGTCCCTTTCCTTCCATCTATCACAATGGGAATGTCACTTCCCTGGCATCCATCTCGACGGGAATGTCAATTCCCTGGCATCTATCACAATGGGAATTTCAATTCACTGGCATCTATCACAATGTGATTGTCGCTTCACTGGCATCCATCTCGACGGGAATGTCACTTCTTTGGCATCTATCACAATGTGAATGTCACTTCCGTGGAATCTATATCGACGGGAATGTCACTTCCCTGGCATCTATCACAATGGGAATGTCAATTCACTGGCATCTATCACAATGGGAATGTCACTTCACTGGCATCTACCACAATGGGAATGTCACTTTCCTTGTATCTATCACAAAGGGAATGTGACTTCCATGGAATCTATCTCGCCGGGAATGTCACTTTCCTTGCATCCATAACAATGGGAATGTCGCATCACTTGCATCTATCTCGACGGGAATGTCACTTTCCTTGCATCTATCACAATGTGTATATCACTTCACTGGCATCTATCACAATGGGAATGTCACTTCACTGGCATCTATCACAATGTGAATATCACTTTACTGGCCTCTATCACAATGGGAATGTCGCTTCACTGGCATCTATCTTGACGGGAATGTCACTTTCCTTGCATCTATCAGAATGGGAATGTCACTTCCGTGGAATCTATCTCGACAGGAATGTCACTTCCCTGGCATCTATCACAATGGGAATGTCACTTCCCTAGAATCTATTTTGACAGGAATGTCACTTCACTGGCATCGATCTCGTCGGAAAAGTCAATTTACTGGCATCCATTTGGACGGGAATGTCACTTCCCTGGCATCTATCACAATGGGAATGTCACCTCCGTGGAATCTATCTCGACGGGAATGTCACATTCCTGGCATCTATCACAATGGGAATGTCACTTTCGTTGAATCTATCTCGACAGGAATGTCTCTTCCATTGCATCTATCACATTGGGAATGTCACGTCCTTGGAATCTATCTCGACAGGATTGTCACTTCCCTGGCATCCATCTCGACGGGAATGTCGCTTTCCTGGCATCAATCTCGACGGGAATGTCACTTTCCTTGCATCTATCACAATGGGAATCTCACTTTTCTGGCATCCATCTCGACGGGAATGTCTCTTTCCTGGCATCTAATAAAATGGGAATGTCAATTCACTGGCTTC
Organism: Hemitrygon akajei; assembly: GCF_048418815.1. Lineage (NCBI taxonomy): Eukaryota > Metazoa > Chordata > Chondrichthyes > Myliobatiformes > Dasyatidae > Hemitrygon > Hemitrygon akajei. The sequence continues at coordinate 50,829,872 of NC_133131.1, forward strand.
TATCAAAATGGGACTGTCGTGCACTGGCATCGAAGTCGACGGGAATGTCAATTTCCTTGCATCTATCACAACGGGAATGTCACTTCACTGGCATCTATAACAATGGGAAGGTCGCTTCACTGGAATCCATCTCGACGGGAACGTCAGTATACTTGCATCTATCACAACGGGAATATCACTTCACTGGCATCCATGTCGACGGGAATGTCAATTTCCTTGCATCTATCACAACGGAAATGTCACTTCACTGGCATCTATCACAATGGGAAAGTCGCTTCACTGGAATCCATCTCGACGGGAACGTCACTTTCCTTGCATCTATCACAATGGGAATGTCTCTTCTCTGGTATCTATCCCAATGAGAATATCGCTTCACTGGTAGGCATCTCGACGGGAACGTCACTTTCCTTGCATCTATCACAACCGAATGTCACTTCACTGGCATCTATCATAATTGGAATGTCCCTTAACTGGCATCTATCACAATGGGAATGTCACTTCACTGGCATCTATCACAATGGGAATGTCACTTTCCTTGTAGCTATCACAAAGCGAATGTGACTTCCATGGAATCTATCTCGCCGGGAATGTCACTTCCCTGGCTTCTAACACAATGAGAATGTCAGTTCACTGGCATCCATCTCGCCGGGAATGTCACTTTCCTTGCATCTATAACAATGGGAATGTCGCTTTACTGGCATCTATCACAATGGGAATGTCACTTCCGTGGAATCCACCTCGACGGGAATGTCACTTCCCTGGCATCTATCACAATGGGAATGTCACTTCCGTGGAATCCATCTCGGCAGGAATGACACATTCCTTGCATCTATCACAATGGGAATGTCACTTCCCTGGAATCTATCTCGACAGGAATGTCACCTCCCTGGCATCTATCTCGAGGGAAATGTCACTTCCCTGGAATCTATCTCGACAGGATTGTCACTTCCCTGGCATCTGTCACAATGGGAATGTCACTTCCCTGGCATCTGTCTTGACGGGAACGTCCCTTTCCTTCCGTCTATCACAATGGGAATGTCACTTCCTGGCATCCATCTCGACGGGAATGTCCTTTCCCCGGCATCTATCACAATGGGAATGTCAATTCACTGGCATCTATCACAATGGGAATGTCAATTCACTGGCATCTATCACAATGTGATTGTCACTTCCCTGGCATCCATCTCGACGGGAATGTCAATTCCCTGGCATCTATCACAATGGGAATGTCAATTCACTGGCATCTATCACAAAGGGGATGTCACTTCTCTGGCATCTATCACAATGTGAATGTCACTTCCGTGGAATCTATCACAATGGGAATGTCAATTCACTGGCATCTATCACAATGGGAATGTCACTTCACTGGCATCTACCACAATGGGAATGCACTTCCCTGGCATCCATCTCAACGGGAATGTCAATTCCCTGGCATCTATCACAATGGGAATGCAACTTCCCTGGCATCCATCTCGACGGGAATATCAATTCCCTGGCATCTATCACAATGGGAATGTCAATTCACTGGCATCTATCACAATGGGATTGTCGCTTCACTGGCATCCATCTCGACGGGAATGTCACTTCTCTGGCATCTATAACAATGTGAATGTCACATCCGTGGAATCTATATCGACGGGAATGTCACTTCCCTGGCATCTATCACAATGGGAATGTCAATTCACTGGCATCTATCACAATGGGAATGTCACTTCACTGGCATCTACTACAATGGGAATGTCACTTCCCTGGCATTCATCTCGACGGGAATGTCACTTCCCTGCTATCTATCTCGAAAGGAATGTCATTTCCCTGGCATCTATTACAATGGGAATGTCACTTCACTGGCATCTACCACAATGGGAATGTCACTTCCCTGGCATCCATCTCGACGGGAATGTCACTTTCCTTGCATCTAACACAAAGGGAATGTCACTTCACTGGCATCTAACACAAAGGGAATGTCACTTCACTGGCATCCAACTCTACGGGAATGTCACTTCCCTGGCATCTAACACAATGGGAATGTCACTTCACTTGCATCTATCTCGACGGGAATGTCACTTTCCTTGCATCTATCAAAATGGAATATCACTTCACTGGCATCTATCACAATGGGAATGTCACTTCACTGGCATCTACCACAATGGGAATGTCAATTCCCTGGCATCCATCTCGACGGGAATGTCACTTTCCTTGCATCTAACACAAAGGGAATGTCACTTCACTGGCATCTAACACAAAGGGAATGTCACTTCATTGGCATCCAACCCTACGGGAATGTCACTTCCCTGGCATCTAACACAATGGGAATGTCACTTCACTGGCATCTAACACAATGGGAATATCACTTCACTGGCATCTATCACAATGGGAATGTCACTTTCCTTGTATCTATCACAAAGGGAATGTGACTTCCATGGAATCTATCTCGCCGGGAATGTCACTTCCCTGTCATCTAACACAATGGGAATATCACTTCCCTGGCATCTAACACAATGGGAATATCACTTCCCTGGCATCTAACACAATGGGAATGTTACTTCCCTGGCATTCATCTCGACGGGAATGTCGCTTCACTGGCATCCATCTCGACGGGAATGTCACTTTCCTTGTATCTATCACAATGGGAATGTGTCTTCCGTGGAATCTATCTCGCCGGGAATGTCACTTCCCTGGCATCTATCACAATGTGAATGTCACTTCCGTGGAATCTATATCGACGGGAATGTCACTTCCCTGGCATCTATCACAGTGGGAATGTCACTTCCGTGGAATCCACCTCGACGGGAATGTCACTTCCCTGGCATCTATCACAATGGGAATGTCACTTCACTGGCATCTACCACAATGGGAATGCACTTCCCTGGCATCCATCTCAACGGGAATGTCAATTCCCTGGCATCTATCACAATGGGAATGCAACTTCCCTGGCATCCATCTCGACGGGAATATCAATTCCCTGGCATCTATCACAATGGGAATGTCAATTCACTGGCATCTATCACAATGGGATTGTCGCTTCACTGGCATCCATCTCGACGGGAATGTCACTTCTCTGGCATCTATAACAATGTGAATGTCACATCCGTGGAATCTATATCGACGGGAATGTCACTTCCCTGGCATCTATCACAATGGGAATGTCAATTCACTGGCATCTATCACAATGGGAATGTCACTTCACTGGCATCTACTACAATGGGAATGTCACTTCCCTGGCATTCATCTCGACGGGAATGTCACTTCCCTGCTATCTATCTCGAAAGGAATGTCATTTCCCTGGCATCTATTACAATGGGAATGTCACTTCACTGGCATCTACCACAATGGGAATGTCACTTCCCTGGCATCCATCTCGACGGGAATGTCACTTTCCTTGCATCTAACACAAAGGGAATGTCACTTCACTGGCATCTAACACAAAGGGAATGTCACTTCACTGGCATCCAACTCTACGGGAATGTCACTTCCCTGGCATCTAACACAATGGGAATGTCACTTCACTTGCATCTATCTCGACGGGAATGTCACTTTCCTTGCATCTATCAAAATGGAATATCACTTCACTGGCATCTATCACAATGGGAATGTCACTTCACTGGCATCTACCACAATGGGAATGTCAATTCCCTGGCATCCATCTCGACGGGAATGTCACTTTCCTTGCATCTAACACAAAGGGAATGTCACTTCACTGGCATCTAACACAAAGGGAATGTCACTTCACTGGCATCCAACCCTACGGGAATGTCACTTCACTGGCATCTAACACAATGGGAATGTCACTTCACTGGCATCTAACACAATGGGAATATCACTTCACTGGCATCTATCACAATGGGAATGTCACTTTCCTTGTATCTATCACAAAGGGAATGTGACTTCCATGGAATCTATCTCGCCGGGAATGTCACTTCCCTGTCATCTAACACAATGGGAATATCACTTCCCTGGCATCTAACACAATGGGAATATCACTTCCCTGGCATCTAACACAATGGGAATGTCACTTCCCTGGCATCTAACACAATGGGAATATCACTTCACTGGCATCTATCACAATGGGAATGTCACTTTCCTTGTATCTATCACAAAGGGAATGTGACTTCCATGGAATCTATCTCGCCGGGAATGTCACTTCCCTGGCATCTAACACAATGGGAATGTCACTTCACTGGCATCCATCTCGCCGGGAATGTCACTTTCCTTGCATCTATAACAATGGGAATGTCGGTTCACTGGCATCTATCACAATGGGAATGTCACTTCCGTGGAATCCACTTCGACAGGAATGTCACTTCCCTGAAATCTATCACAATGGGAATGTCACTTCCCTGGAATCTATCTCGACAGGAATGTCACCTCCCTGGCATCTATCTCGAGGGAAATGTCACTTCTCTGGAATCTATCTCGAGAGGATTGTCACTTCCCTGGCATCTGTCACAATGGGAATGTCACTTCCCTGGCATCTGTCTTGACGGGAACGTCCCGTTCCTTCCATCTATCACAATGGGAATGTCACTTCCCTGGCATCCATGTCGACGGGAATGTCAATTCCCTGGCATCTATCACAATGGGAATGTCAATTCACTGGCATCTATCACAATGGGAATGTCACTTCACTGGCATCTACCACAATGTGAATGTCACATCCGTGGAATCTATATCGACGGGAATGTCACTTCCCTGGCATCTATCACAATGGGAATGTCAATTCACTGGCATCTATCACAATGGGAATGTCACTTCACTGGCATCTACTACAATGGGAATGTCACTTCCCTGGCATTCATCTCGACGGGAATGTCACTTCCCTGCTATCTATCTCGAAAGGAATGTCATTTCCCTGGCATCTATTACAATGGGAATGTCACTTCACTGGCATCTACCACAATGGGAATGTCACTTCCCTGGCATCCATCTCGACGGGAATGTCACTTTCCTTGCATCTAACACAAAGGGAATGTCACTTCACTGGCATCTAACACAAAGGGAATGTCACTTCACTGGCATCCAACTCTACGGGAATGTCACTTCCCTGGCATCTAACACAATGGGAATGTCACTTCACTGGCATCCATCTCGCCGGGAATGTCACTTTCCTTGCATCTATAACAATGGGAATGTCGCTTCACTTGCATCTATCTCGACGGGAATGTCACTTTCCTTGCATCTATCAAAATGGAATATCACTTCACTGGCATCTATCACAATGGGAATGTCACTTCACTGGCATCTACCACAATGGGAATGTCAATTCCCTGGCATCCATCTCGACGGGAATGTCACTTTCCTTGCATCTAACACAAAGGGAATGTCACTTCACTGGCATCTAACACAAAGGGAATGTCACTTCACTGGCATCCAACCCTACGGGGAATGTCACTTCCCTGGCATCTAACACAATGGGAATGTCACTTCACTGGCATCTAACACAATGGGAATATCACTTCACTGGCATCTATCACAATGGGAATGTCACTTTCCTTGTATCTATCACAAAGGGAATGTGACTTCCATGGAATCTATCTCGCCGGGAATGTCACTTCCCTGTCATCTAACACAATGGGAATATCACTTCCCTGGCATCTAACACAATGGGAATATCACTTCCCTGGCATCTAACACAATGGGAATGTCACTTCCCTGGCATCTAACACAATGGGAATATCACTTCACTGGCATCTATCACAATGGGAATGTCACTTTCCTTGTATCTATCACAAAGGGAATGTGACTTCCATGGAATCTATCTCGCCGGGAATGTCACTTCCCTGGCATTTAACACAATGGGAATGTCACTTCACTGGCATCCATCTCGCCGGGAATGTCACTTTCCTTGCATCTATAACAATGGGAATGTCGGTTCACTGGCATCTATCACAATGGGAATGTCACTTCCGTGGAATCCACTTCGACAGGAATGTCACTTCCCTGAAATCTATCACAATGGGAATGTCACTTCCCTGGAATCTATCTCGACATGAATGTCACCTCCCTGGCATCTATCTCGAGGGAAATGTCACTTCTCTGGAATCTATCTCGAGAGAATTGTCACTTCCCTGGCATCTGTCACAATGGGAATGTCACTTCCCTGGCATCTGTCTTGACGGGAACGTCCCTTTCCTTCCATCTATCACAATGGGAATGTCACTTCCCTGGCATCCATGTCGACGGGAATGTCAATTCCCTGGCATCTATCACAATGGGAATGTCAATTCACTGGCATCTATCACAATGGGAATGTCACTTCACTGGCATCTACCACAATGGGAATGTCACTTCCCTGGCATCCATGTCGACGGGAATGTCAATTCCCTGGCATCTATCACAATGGGAATGTCAATTCACTGGCATCTATCACAATGTGATTGTCGCTTCACTGGCATCCATCTCGACGGGAATGTCACTTCCCTGGCATCTATCACAATGGGAATGTCAATTCACTGGCATCTATCACAATGGGAATGTCACTTCACTGGCATCTACCACAATGGGAATGTCACTTCCCTGGCATTCATCTCGACGGGAATGTCGCTTCACTGGAATCCATCTCGACGGGAACGTCACTTTCTTTGCATCTATCACAACGGGAATGTGCCTTCACTGGCATCCATCTCGAAGGGAATGTCACTTTCCTTGTATCTATCACAATGGGAATGTGTCTTCCGTGGAATCTATCTCGCCGGGAATGTCACTTCCCTGGCATCTAACACAATAGGAATGTCACTTTTCTGGCATCCATCTCGACGGGAATGCCTCTTTCCTGGCATCTAATAAAATGGGAATGTCAATTCACTGGCTTCTATCAAAATGGGACTGTCGTACACTGGCATCCAAGTCGACGGGAATGTCAATTTCCTTGCATCTATCACAACGGGAATGTCACTTCACTGGCATCTATAACAATGGGAAGGTCGCTTCACTGGAATCCATCTCGACGGGAACGTCAGTATACTTGCATCTATCACAATGGGAATGTCTCTTCTCTGGTATCTATCCCAATGAGAATATCGCTTCACTGGCAGGCATCTCGACGGGAACGTCACTTTCCTTGAATCTATCACAACCGAATGTCACTTCACTGGCATCTATCATAATTGGAATGTCCCTTAACTGGCATCTATCACAATGGGAATGTCACTTCACTGGCATCTATCACAATGGGAATGTCACTTCACTGGCATCCATCTCGCCGGGAATGTCACTTTCCTTGTATCTATAACAATGGGAATGTCGCATCACTTGCATCTATCTCGACGGGAATGTCACTTTCCTTGCATCTATCACAATGGGAATGTCACTTCACTGGCATCTATCACAATGTGAATATCACTTTACTGGCCTCTATCACAATGGGAATGTCGCTTCACTGGCATCTATCACAATGTGAATGTCACGTCCGTGGAATCTATATCGACGGGAATGTCACTTCCCTGGCATCTATCACAATGGGAATGTCACTTCAGTGGAATCCACCTCGACGGGAATGTCAATTCTTTGGCATCTATCACAATGTGAATGTCACTTCCGTGGAATCTATATCGACGGGAATGTCACTTCCCTGGCATCTATCACAATGGGAATGTCAATTCACTGGCATCTATCACAATGGGAATGTCACTTAACTGGCATCTACCACAATGGGAATGTTACTTCCCTGGCATTCATCTCGACGGGAATGTCGCTTCACTGGCATCCATCTCGACGGGAATGTCACTTTCCTTGTATCTATCACAATGGGAATGTGTCTTCCGTGGAATCTATCTCGCCGGGAATGTCACTTCCCTGGCATCTATCACAATGTGAATGTCACTTCCGTGGAATCTATATCGACGGGAATGTCACTTCCCTGGCATCTATCACAGTGGGAATGTCACTTCCGTGGAATCCACCTCGACGGGAATGTCACTTCCCTGGCATCTATCACAATGGGAATGTCACTTCACTGGCATCTACCACAATGGGAATGCACTTCCCTGGCATCCATCTCAACGGGAATGTCAATTCCCTGGCATCTATCACAATGGGAATGCAACTTCCCTGGCATCCATCTCGACGGGAATATCAATTCCCTGGCATCTATCACAATGGGAATGTCAATTCACTGGCATCTATCACAATGGGATTGTCGCTTCACTTGCATCCATCTCGACGGGAATGTCACTTCTCTGGAATCTATAACAATGTGAATGTCACATCCGTGGAATCTATATCGACGGGAATGTCACTTCCCTGGCATCTATCACAATGGGAATGTCAATTCACTGGCATCTATCACAATGGGAATGTCACTTCACTGGCATCTACTACAATGGGAATGTCACTTCCCTGGCATTCGTCTCGACGGGAATGTCACTTCCCTGCTATCTATCTCGAAAGGAATGTCATTTCCCTGGCATCTATTACAATGGGAATGTCACTTTCCTTGCATCTAACACAAAGGGAATGTCACTTAACTGGCATCTAACACAAAGGGAATGTCACTTCACTGGCATCCAAGTCTACGGGAATGTCAATTCCCTGGCATCTAACACAATGGGAATGTCACTTCACTGGCATCCATCTCGCCGGGAATGTCACTTTCCTTGCATCTATAGCAATGGGAATGTCGCTTCACTTGCATCTATCTCGACGGGAATGTCACTTTCCTTGCATCTATCACAATGTGAATATGACTTCACTGGCATCTATCACAATGGGAATGTCACTTCACTGGCATCTATCACAATGGGAATGTCACTTTCCTTGCATCTATAGCAATGGGAATGTCGCTTCACTTGCATCTATCTCGACGGGAATGTCACTTTCCTTGCATCTATCACAATGTGAATATGACTTCACTGGCATCTATCACAATGGGAATGTCACTTCCCTGGCATCCATCTCGACGGGAATGTCACTTTCCTTGCATCTAACACAAAGGGAATGTCACTTCACTGGCATCTAACAGAAAGGGAATGACACTTCACTGGCATCTAGCACAATGGGAATGTCACTTCACTGGCATCTAACACAATGGGAATATCACTTCACTGGCATCTATCACAATGGGAATGTCACTTTCCTTGTATCTATCACAAAGGGAATGTGACTTCCATGGAATTTATCTCGCCGGGAATGTCACTTCCCTGGCATCTAACACAATGGGAATATCACTTCCCTGGCATCTATCACAATGGGAATATCACTTCCCTGGCATCTAACACAATGGGAATGTCACTTCCCTGGCATCTAACACAATGGGAATATCACTTCACTGGCATCTATCACAATGGGAATGTCACTTTCCTTGTATCTATCACAAAGGGAATGTGACTTCCATGGAATCTATCTCGCCGGGAATGTCACTTCCCTGAAATCTATCACAATGGGAATGTCACTTCCCTGGAATCTATCTCGACAGGAATGTCACCTCCATGGCATCTATCTCGAGGGAAATGTCACTTCTCTGGAATCTATCTCGACAGGATTGTCACTTCCCTGGCATCTGTCACAATGGGAATGTCACTTCCCTGGCATCTGTCTTGACGGGAACGTCCCTTTCCTTCCATCTATCACAATGGGAATGTCACTTCCCTGGCATCCATCTCGACGGGAATGTCAATTCCCTGGCATCTATCACAATGTGATTGTCGCTTCACTGGCATCTATCACAATGTGAATGTCACTTCCGTGGAATCTATATCGACGGGAATGTCACTTCCCTGGCATCTATCACAATGGGAATGTCAATTCACTGGCATCTATCACAATGGGAACGTCACTTCACTGGCATCTACCACAATGGGAATGTCACTTCCCTGGCATTCATCTCGACGGGAATGTCGCTTCACTGGAATCCATCTCGACGGGAACGTCACTTTCTTTGCATCTATCACAACGGGAATGTGCCTTCACTGGCATCCATCTCGAAGGGAATGTCACTTTCCTTGTATGTATCACAATGGGAATGTGTCTTCCGTGGAATCTATCTCGCCGGGAATGTCACTTCCCTGGCATCTAACACAATAGGAATGTCACTTTTCTGGCATCCATCTCGACGGGAATGCCTCTTTCCTGGCATCTAATAAAATGGGAATGTCAATTCACTGGCTTCTATCAAAATGGGACTGTCGTACACTGGCATCCAAGTCGACGGGAATGTCAATTTCCTTGCATCTATCACAACGGGAATGTCACTTCACTGGCATCTATAACAATGGGAAGGTCGCTTCACTGGAATCCATCTCGACGGGAACGTCAGTATACTTGCATCTATCACAATGGGAATGTCTCTTCTCTGGTATCTATCCCAATGAGAATATCGCTTCACTGGCAGGCATCTCGACGGGAACGTCACTTTCCTTGCATCTATCACAACCGAATGTCACTTCACTGGCATTTATCACAATGGGAATGTCACTTCACTGGCATCTATCACAATGGGAATGTCACTTCACTGGCATCCATCTCGACGGGAATGTCACTTTCCTTGTATCTATCACAAAGGGAATGTGACTTCCATGGAATCTATCTCGCCGGGAATGTCACTTTCCTTGTATCTATAACAATGGGAATGTCGCATCACTTGCATCTATCTCGACGGGAATGTCACTTTCCTTGCATCTATCACAATGTGTATATCACTTCACTGGCATCTATCACAATGTGAATATCACTTTACTGGCCTCTATCACAATGGGAATGTCGCTTCACTGGCATCTATCACAATGTGAATGTCACGTCCGTGGAATCTATATCGACGGGAATGTCACTTCCCTGGCATCTATCACAATGGGAATGTCACTTCAGTGGAATCCACCTCGACGGGAATGTCAATTCTTTGGCTTCTATCACAATGGGAATATCACTTCCCTGGCATCTAACACAATGGGAATGTCACTTCCCTGGCATCTAACACAATGGGAATATCACTTCACTGGCATCTATCACAATGGGAATGTCACTTTCCTTGTATCTATCACAAAGGGAATGTGACTTCCATGGAATCTATCTCGCCGGGAATGTCACTTCCCTGGCATCTAAGACAATGGGAATGTCACTTCACTGGCATCCATCTCGCCGGGAATGTCACTTTCCTTGCATCTATAACAATGGGAATGTCGCTTCACTGGCATCTATCACAATGGGAATGTCACTTCCGTGGAATCCACCTCGACAGGAATGTCACTTCCCTGGAATCTATCTCGACAGGAATGTCACCTCCATGGCATCTATCTCGAGGGAAATGTCACTTCTCTGGAATCTATCTCGACAGGATTGTCACTTCCCTGGCATCTGTCACAATGGGAATGTCACTTCCCTGGCATCTGTCTTGACGGGAACGTCCCTTTCCTTCCATCTATCACAATGGGAATGTCACTTCCCTGGCATCCATCTCGACGGGAATGTCAATTCCCTGGCATCTATCACAATGGGAATTTCAATTCACTGGCATCTATCACAATGTGATTGTCGCTTCACTGGCATCCATCTCGACGGGAATGTCACTTCTTTGGCATCTATCACAATGTGAATGTCACTTCCGTGGAATCTATATCGACGGGAATGTCACTTCCCTGGCATCTATCACAATGGGAATGTCAATTCACTGGCATCTATCACAATGGGAATGTCACTTCACTGGCATCTACCACAATGGGAATGTCACTTTCCTTGTATCTATCACAAAGGGAATGTGACTTCCATGGAATCTATCTCGCCGGGAATGTCACTTTCCTTGCATCCATAACAATGGGAATGTCGCATCACTTGCATCTATCTCGACGGGAATGTCACTTTCCTTGCATCTATCACAATGTGTATATCACTTCACTGGCATCTATCACAATGGGAATGTCACTTCACTGGCATCTATCACAATGTGAATATCACTTTACTGGCCTCTATCACAATGGGAATGTCGCTTCACTGGCATCTATCTTGACGGGAATGTCACTTTCCTTGCATCTATCAGAATGGGAATGTCACTTCCGTGGAATCTATCTCGACAGGAATGTCACTTCCCTGGCATCTATCACAATGGGAATGTCACTTCCCTAGAATCTATTTTGACAGGAATGTCACTTCACTGGCATCGATCTCGTCGGAAAAGTCAATTTACTGGCATCCATTTGGACGGGAATGTCACTTCCCTGGCATCTATCACAATGGGAATGTCACCTCCGTGGAATCTATCTCGACGGGAATGTCACATTCCTGGCATCTATCACAATGGGAATGTCACTTTCGTTGAATCTATCTCGACAGGAATGTCACTTCCATTGCATCTATCACATTGGGAATGTCACGTCCTTGGAATCTATCTCGACAGGATTGTCACTTCCCTGGCATCCATCTCGACGGGAATGTCGCTTTCCTGGCATCAATCTCGACGGGAATGTCACTTTCCTTGCATCTATCACAATGGGAATCTCACTTTTCTGGCATCCATCTCGACGGGAATGTCTCTTTCCTGGCATCTAATAAAATGGGAATGTCAATTCACTGGCTTCTATCAAAATGGGACTGTCGTGCACTGGCATCGAAGTCGACGGGAATGTCAATTTCCTTGCATCTATCACAACGGGAATGTCACTTCACTGGTATCTATAACAATGGGAAGGTCGCTTCACTGGAATCCATCTCGACGGGAACGTCACTTTCCTTGCATCTATCACAATGGGAATGTCTCTTCTCTGGTATCTATCCCAATGAGAATATCGCTTCACTGGTAGGCATCTCGACGGGAACGTCACTTTCCTTGCATCTATCACAACCGAATGTCACTTCACTGGCATCTATCATAATTGGAATGTCCCTTAACTGGCATCTATCACAATGGGAATGTCACTTCACTGGCATCTATCACAATGGGAATGTCACTTTCCTTGTAGCTATCACAAAGCGAATGTGACTTCCATGGAATCTATCTCGCCGGGAATGTCACTTCCCTGGCTTCTAACACAATGAGAATGTCAGTTCACTGGCATCCATCTCGCCGGGAATGTCACTTTCCTTGCATCTATAACAATGGGAATGTCGCTTTACTGGCATCTATCACAATGGGAATGTCACTTCCGTGGAATCCACCTCGACGGGAATGTCACTTCCCTGGCATCTATCACAATGGGAATGTCACTTCCGTGGAATCCATCTCGGCAGGAATGACACATTCCTTGCATCTATCACAATGGGAATGTCACTTCCCTGGAATCTATCTCGACAGGAATGTCACCTCCCTGGCATCTATCTCGAGGGATATGTCACTTCCCTGGAATCTATCTCGACAGGATTGTCACTTCCCTGGCATCTGTCACAATGGGAATGTCACTTCCCTGGCATCTGTCTTGACGGGAACGTCCCTTTCCTTCCGTCTATCACAATGGGAATGTCACTTCCTGGCATCCATCTCGACGGGAATGTCCTTTCCCCGGCATCTATCACAATGGGAATGTCAATTCACTGGCATCTATCACAATGGGAATGTCAATTCACTGGCATCTATCACAATGTGATTGTCACTTCCCTGGCATCCATCTCGACGGGAATGTCAATTCCCTGGCATCTATCACAATGGGAATGTCAATTCACTGGCATCTATCACAAAGGGGATGTCACTTCTCTGGCATCTATCACAATGTGAATGTCACTTCCGTGGAATCTATCACAATGGGAATGTCAATTCACTGGCATCTATCACAATGGGAATGTCACTTCCCTGGCATTCATCTCGACGGGAATGTCGCTTCACTGGCATCCATCTCGACGGGAACGTCACTTTCTTTGCATCTATCTCGACGGGAATGTCACTTTCCTTGCATCTATCACAATGGGAATGTCACTTTTCTGGCATCCATCTCGACGGGAATGTCTCTTTCCTGCCATCTAATAAAATGCGAATGTCAATTCACTGGCTTCTATCAAAATGGGACTGTCGTACACTAGCATCCAAGTCGACGGGAATGTCAATTTCCTTGCATCTATCACAACGGGAATGTCACTTCACTGGCATCCATGTCGACGGGAATGTCAATTTCCTTGCATCTATCACAACGGGAATGTCACTTCACTGGCATCTATCACAATGGGAAGGTCGCTTCACTGGAATCCATCTCGACGGGAACGTCACTTTCCTTGCATCTATCACAACCGAATGTCACTTCACTGGCATCTATCATAATTGGAATGTCCCTTAACTGGCATCTATCACAATGGGAATGTCACTTCACTGGCATCTATCACAATGGGAATGTCACTTCACTGGCATCCATCTCGACGGGAACGTCACTTTCCTTGCATCTATCAAAATGGGAATGTCACCTCTCTGGCATCTATCACAATGCAAATGTCACTTCACTGGCACCCATCTCGACGGGAACGTCACTTTCCTCGCATCTATCACAACGGGAATGTCAGTTCACTGGCATCCATCTCGACGGGAATTTCACTTTCCCTGTATCTAGCACAATGGGAATGTCGTTTCTCTGGAATCTATCTCGACGGGAATGTCACGTTCCTGGCATCTATCACAATGGGAATGACACTTCCCTGGAATCTATATCGACAGGAATGTCACTTCCCTGGCATCTATCACAATGGGAATGTCACTTCCCTGGAATCTATCTCGACTGAAATGTCACTTCCCTGGCATCCATCTCGACGGGAATGTCAATTCCCTGGCAGCTATCACAATGGGAATGTCAATTCACTGGCATCTACCACAATGGGAATGTCACTTTCCTTGTATCTATCACAAAGGGAATGTGACTTCCATGGAATCTATCTCGCCGGGAATGACACTTTCCTTGCATCCATAACAATGGGAATGTCGCATCACTTGCATCTATCTCGACGGGAATGTCACTTTCCTTGCATCTATCACAATGTGTATATCACTTCACTGGCATTTATCACAATGGGAATGTCACTTCACTGGCATCTATCACAATGTGAATATCACTTTACTGGCCTCTATCACAATGGGAATGTCGCTTCACTGGCATCTATCTTGACGGGAATGTCACTTTCCTTGCATCTATCAGAATGGGAATGTCACTTCCGTGGAATCTATCTCGACAGGAATGTCACTTCCCTGGCATCTATCACAATGGGAATGTCACTTCCCTAGGATCTATTTTGACAGGAATGTCACTTCACTGGCATCGATCTCGTCGGAAAAGTCACTTTACTGGCATCCATTTGGACGGGAATGTCACTTCCCTGGCATCTATCACAATGGGAATGTCAATTCACTGGCATCTATCACAATGGGAATGTCACTTCACTGGCATCTACCACAATGGGAATGTCACTTCCCTGGCATTCATCTCGACGGGAATGTCGCTTCACTGGCATCCATCTCGACGGGAACGTCACTTTCTTTGCATCTATCACAACGGGAATGTGCCTTCACTGGCATCCATGTCGACGGAATGTCACTTTCCTTGTAACTATCACAAAGGGAATGTGACTTCCATGGAATCTATCTCGGCGGGAATGTCACTTTCCTTGCAACTATAACAATGGGAATGTGGCATCACTTGCATCTATCTCGACGGGAATGTCACTTTCCTTGCATCTATCACAATGTGAATATCACTTCCCTGGCATCTATCACAATGGGAATATCACTTCACTGGCATCTATCACAATTGGAATGTCACTTTACTGGCCTCTATCACAATGGGAATGTCGCTTCACTGGCATCTATCTTGACGGGAATGTCACTTTCCTTGCATCTATCAGAATGGGAATGTCAATTCCTTGGAATCTATCTGGACAGGATTGTCACTTCCCTGGCATCCATCTCGACGGGAATGTCTCTTTCCTGCCATCTAATAAAATGGGAATGTCACTTCACTGGCATCTATCATAATTGGAATGTCCCTTAACTGGCATCTATCACAATGGGAATGTCACTTCACTGGCATTTATCACAATGGGAATGTCACTTCACTGGCACCCATCTCGACGGGAACGTCACTTTCCTTGCATCTATCACAACGGGAATGTCACTTCACTGGCATCTATCATAATTGGAATGTCACTTCACTGGCTTCTATCACAATGGGAATGTCACTTCCCTGGCATCCATCTCGACGGGAATGTCGCTTTCCTGGCATCAATCTCGACGGGAATGTCACTTTCCTTGCATCTATCACAATGGGAATGTCACTTTTCTGGCATCCATCTCGACGGGAATGTCTCTTTCCTGGCATCTAATAAAATGGGAATGTCAATTCACTGGCTTCTATCAAAATGGGACTGTCGTGCACTGGCATCGAAGTCGACGGGAATGTCAATTTCCTTGCATCTATCACAACGGGAATGTCACTTCACTGGCATCTATAACAATGGGAAGGTCGCTTCACTGGAATCCATCTCGACGGGAACGTCAGTATACTTGCGTCTATCACAACGGGAATATCACTTCACTGGCATCCATGTCGACGGGAATGTCAATTTCCTTGCATCTATCACAACGGAAATGTCACTTCACTGGCATCTATCACAATGGGAAAGTCGCTTCACTGGAATCCATCTCGACGGGAACGTCACTTTCCTTGCATCTATCACAATGGGAATGTCTCTTCTCTGGTATCTATCCCAATGAGAATATCGCTTCACTGGTAGGCATCTCGACGGGAACGTCACTTTCCTTGCATCTATCACAACCGAATGTCACTTCACTGGCATCTATCATAATTGGAATGTCCCTTAACTGGCATCTATCACAATGGGAATGTCACTTCACTGGCATCTATCACAATGGGAATGTCACTTCACTGGCATCCATCTCGACGGGAATCTCACTTTCCTTGTAGCTATCACAAAGCGAATGTGACTTCCATGGAATCTATCTCGCCGGGAATGTCACTTCCCTGGCTTCTAACACAATGAGAATGTCAGTTCACTGGCATCCATCTCGCCGGGAATGTCACTTTCCTTGCATCTATAACAATGGGAATGTCGCTTTACTGGCATCTATCACAATGGGAATGTCACTTCCGTGGAATCCACCTCGACGGGAATGTCACTTCCCTGGCATCTATCACAATGGGAATGTCACTTCCGTGGAATCTATCTCGACGGGAATGTTACATTCCTGGCATCTATCACAATGGGAATGTCACTTCCGTGGAATCCATCTCGGCAGGAATGACACATTCCTTGCATCTATCACAATGGGAATGTCACTTCCCTGGAATCTATCTCGACAGGAATGTCACCTCCCTGGCATCTATCTCGAGGGAAATGTCACTTCCCTGGAATCTATCTCGACAGGATTGTCACTTCCCTGGCATCTGTCACAATGGGAATGTCACTTCCCTGGCATCTGTCTTGACGGGAACGTCCCTTTCCTTCCGTCTATCACAATGGGAATGTCACTTCCTGGCATCCATCTCGACGGGAATGTCAATTCCCTGGCATCTATCACAAAGGGGATGTCACTTCTCTGGCATCTATCACAATGTGAATGTCACTTCCGTGGAATCTATCACAATGGGAATGTCAATTCACTGGCATCTATCACAATGGGAATGTCACTTCACTGGCATCTACCACAATGGGAATGTCACTTCCCTGGCATTCATCTCGACGGGAATGTCGCTTCACTGGCATCCATCTCGACGGGAACGTCACTTTCTTTGCATCTATCTCGACGGGAATGTCACTTTCCTTGCATCTATCACAATGGGAATGTCACTTTTCTGGCATCCATCTCGACGGGAATGTCTCTTTCCTGCCATCTAATAAAATGCGAATGTCAATTCACTGGCTTCTATCAAAATGGGACTGTCGTGCACTGGCATCCAAGTCGACGGGAATGTCAATTTCCTTGCATCTATCACAACGGGAATGTCACTTCACTGGAATCCATCTCGACGGGAACGTCACTTTCCTTGCATCTATC
This sequence comes from Hemitrygon akajei, assembly GCF_048418815.1. Classification (NCBI taxonomy): domain Eukaryota; kingdom Metazoa; phylum Chordata; class Chondrichthyes; order Myliobatiformes; family Dasyatidae; genus Hemitrygon; species Hemitrygon akajei. Next base: position 50,847,774 of record NC_133131.1, read on the forward strand.
ACAACGGGAATGTCACTTCACTGGCATCCATGTCGACGGGAATGTCAATTTCCTTGCATCTATCACAACGGGAATGTCACTTCACTGGCATCTATCACAATGGGAAGGTCGCTTCACTGGAATCCATCTCGACGGGAACGTCACTTTCCTTGCATCTATCACAACCGAATGTCACTTCACTGGCATCTATCATAATTGGAATGTCCCTTAACTGGCATCTATCACAATGGGAATGTCACTTCACTGGCATCTATCACAATGGGAATGTCACTTCACTGGCATCTATCACAATGGGAATGTCACTTCACTGGCATCCATCTCGACGGGAACGTCACATTCCTTGCATCTATCAAAATGGGAATGTCACCTCTCTGGCATCTATCACAATGCAAATGTCACTTCACTGGCACCCATCTCGACGGGAACGTCACTTTCCTCGCATCTATCACAACGGGAATGTCAGTTCACTGGCATCTATCATAATTGGAATGTCACTTCACTGGCTACTATCACAATGGGAATGTCACTTCACTGGCATCCATCTCGACGGGAATTTCACTTTCCCTGTATCTAGCACAATGGGAATGTCGTTTCTCTGGAATCTATCTCGACGGGAATGTCACGTTCCTGGCATCAATCACAATGGGAATGACACTTCCCTGGAATCTATATCGACAGGATTGTCACTTCCCTGGCATCTATCACAATGGGAATGTCACTTCCCTGGAATCTATCTCGACTGAAATGTCACTTCCCTGGCATCCATCTCGACGGGAATGTCAATTCACTGGCATCTATCACAATGGGAATGTCAATTCACTGGCATCTATCACAATGGGAATGTCACTTCTCTGGCATCTATCACAATGTGAATGTCACTTCCGTGGAATCTATATCGACGGGAATGTCACTTCCCTGGCATCTATCACAATGGGAATGTCACTTCACTGGCATCTACCACAATGGGAATGTCACTTTCCTTGTATCTATCACAAAGGGAATGTGACTTCCATGGAATCTATCTCGCCGGGAATGACACTTTCCTTGCATCCATAACAATGGGAATGTCGCATCACTTGCATCTATCTCGACGGGAATGTCACTTTCCTTGCATCTATCACAATGTGTATATCACTTCACTGGCATCTATCACAATGGGAATGTCACTTCACTGGCATCTATCACAATGTGAATATCACTTTACTGGCCTCTATCACAATGGGAATGTCGCTTCACTGGCATCTATCTTGACGGGAATGTCACTTTCCTTGCATCTATCAGAATGGGAATGTCACTTCCGTGGAATCTATCTCGACAGGAATGTCACTTCCCTGGCATCTATCACAATGGGAATATCACTTCCCTAGAATCTATTTTGACAGGAATGTCACTTCACTGGCATCGATCTCGTCGGAAAAGTCACTTTACTGGCATCCATTTGGACGGGAATGTCACTTCCCTGGCATCTATCACAATGGGAATGTCAATTCACTGGCATCTATCACAATGGGAATGTCACTTCACTGGCATCTACCACAATGGGAATGTCACTTCCCTGGCATTCATCTCGACGGGAATGTCGCTTCACTGGCATCCATCTCGACGGGAACGTCACTTTCTTTGCATCTATCACAACGGGAATGTGCCTTCACTGGCATCCATGTCGACGGGAATGTCACTTTCCTTGTAACTATCACAAAGGGAATGTGACTTCCATGGAATCTATCTCGGCGGGAATGTCACTTTCCTTGCAACTATAACAATGGGAATGTGGCATCACTTGCATCTATCTCGACGGGAATGTCACTTTCCTTGCATCTATCACAATGTGAATATCACTTCCCTGGCATCTATCACAATGGGAATATCACTTCACTGGCATCTATCACAATGGGAATGTCACTTCACTGGCATCTATCACAATGTGAATATCACTTTACTGGCCTCTATCACAATGGGAATGTCGCTTCACTGGCATCTATCTTGACGGGAATGTCACTTTCCTTGCATCTATCAGAATGGGAATGTCACTTCACTGGCATCTATCATAATTGGAATGTCCCTTAACTGGCATCTATCACAACGGGAATGTCACTTCACTGGCATCCATGTCGACGGGAATGTCAATTTCCTTGCATCTATCACAACGGGAATGTCACTTCACTGGCATCTATCACAATGGGAAGGTCACTTCACTGGAATCCATCTCGACGGGAACGTCACTTTCCTTGCATCTATCACAACCGAATGTCACTTCACTGGCATCTATCATAATTGGAATGTCCCTTAACTGGCATCTATCACAATGGGAATGTCACTTCACTGGCATTTATCACAATGGGAATGTCACTTCACTGGCATCCATCTCGACGGGAACGTCACTTTCATTGCATCTATCAAAATGGGAATGTCACCTCTCTGGCATCTATCACAATGCAAATGTCACTTCACTGGCACCCATCTCGACGGGAACGTCACTTTCCTTGCATCTATCACAACGGGAATGTCACTTCACTGGCATCTATCATAATTGGAATGTCACTTCACTGGCTTCTATCACAATGGGAATGTCACTTCACTGGCATCCATCTCGACGGGAATTTCACTTTCCCTGTATCTAGCACAATGGGAATGTCGTTTCTCTGGAATCTATCTCGACGGGAATGTCACGTTCCTGGCATCTATCACAATGGGAATGACACTTCCCTGGAATCTATATCGACAGGAATGTCACTTCCCTGGCATCTATAACAATGGGAATGTAAATTCCCTGGAATGTATCTCGACTGAAATGTCACTTCCCTGGCATCCATCTCGACGGGAATGTCAATGCCCTGGCACCAATCACAATGGGAATGTCAATTCACTGGCTTCTATCATAATGGGACTGTCGCTTCACTGGCATCCATGTCGACGGGAATGTCAATTTCCTTGCATCTATCACAACGGGAATGTCACTTCACTGGCATCTAGCACAATGGGAAGGTCGCTTCACTGGAATCCATCTCGACGGGAACGTCACTTTCCTTGCCTCTATCACAACGGGAATGTCATTCACTGGCATCCTTCACAATGGGAATGTCACTTCACTGGCATCTATCACAATGGGAAAGTCACTTCCGTAGCATCCATCTCGACGTGAAAGTCAATTCCCTGGCATCTATCACAATGGGACTGTCACTTCCCTAGCATCCATCTCGACGGGAAAGTCAATTCCCTGGCATCTATCTCAATGTGAATGTCACTTCTCTGGCATCTATCACAATGTGAATGTCACTTCCGTGGAATCTATATCGACGGGAATGTCACTTCCCTGGCATCTATCACAATGGGAATGTCAATTCACTGGCCTCTATCACATTGGGAAGGCCGCTTCACTGGCATCTATCTTGACGGGAATGTCACTTTCCTTGCATCTATCAGAATGGGAATGTCACTTCCGTGGAATCTATTTCGACAGGAATGTCACTTCCCTGGCATCTATCACAATGAGAACGTGACTTCCGTGGAATCTATCTCGACAGGAATGTCACTTCCCTGAAATCTATCTCAATGGGAATGTCACTTCCCTGGAATCTATCACGACAGGAATGTCACCTCCCTGGCATCTATCTCGAGGGATATGTCACTTCCCTGGAATCTATCTCGACAGGATTGTCACTTCCCTGGCATCTGTCACAAAGGGAATGTCACTTCCCTGGCATCTGTCTTGACGGGAACGTCCCTTTCCTTCCATCTATCACAATGGGAATGTCACTTCCCTGGCATCCATCTCGACGGGAATGTCAATTCCCTGGCATCTATCAGAATGGGAATGTCAATTCACTGGCATCTATCACAATGGGAATGTCACTTCCCTAGAATCTATTTCGACAGGAATGTCACTTCATTGGCATCTATCTCGTCGGAAAAGTCACTTTACTGGCATCATTTTGGACGGGAATGTCACTTCCCTGGCATCTATCACAATGGGAATGTCACTTCCGTGGATTCTATCTCGACGGGAATGTCACATTCCTGGCATCTATCACAATGGGAATGTCACTTTTCTGGCATCCATCTCGACGGGAATGTCTCTTTCCTGCCATCTAATAAAATGCGAATGTCAATTCACTGGCTTCTATCAAAATGGGACTGTCGTGCACTGGCATCCAAGTCGACGGGAATGTCAATTTCCTTGCATCTATCACAACGGGAATGTCACTTCACTGGAATCCATCTCGACGGGAACGTCACTTTCCTTGCATCTATCACAACCGAATGTCACTTCACTGGCATCTATCATAATTGGAATGTCCCTTAACTGGCATCTATCACAATGGGAATGTCACTTCACTGGCATCTATCACAATGGGAATGTCACTTCACTGGCATCCATCTCGACGGGAACGTCACTTTCCTTGCATCTATCACAACCGAATGTCACTTCACTGGCATCTATCATAATTGGAATGTCCCTTAACTGGCATCCTTCACAATGGGAATGTCACTTCACTGGCATCTATCACAATGGGAAAGTCACTTCCGTAGCATCCATCTCGACGTGAAAGTCAATTCCCTGGCATCTATCACAATGGGAATGTCACTTCCCTAGCATCCATCTCGACGGGAAAGTCAATTCCCTGGCATCTATCACAATGTGAATGTCAATTCACTGGCATCTATCACAATAGGATTGTCACTTCTCTGGCATCTATCACAATGTGAATGTCACTTCCGTGGAATCTATATCGACGGGAATGTCACTTCCCTGGCATCTATCACAATGGGAATGTCAATACACTGGCCTCTATCACATTGGGAAGGCCGCTTCACTGGCATCTATCACAATGAGAACGTGACTTCCGTGGAATCTATCTCGACAGGAATGTCACTTCCCTGAAATCTATCTCAATGGGAATGTCACTTCCCTGGAATCTATCTCGACAGGAATGTCACCTCCCTGGCATCTATCTCGAGGGATATGTCACTTCCCTGGAATCTATCTCGACAGGATTGTCACTTCCCTGGCATCTGTCACAAAGGGAATGTCACTTCCCTGGCATCTGTCTTGACGGGAACGTCCCTTTCCTTCCATCTATCACAATGGGAATGTCACTTCCCTGGCATCCATCTCGACGGGAATGTCAATTCCCTGGCATCTATCACAATGGGAATGTCAATTCACTGGCATCTATCACAATGGGAATGTCACTTCCCTAGAATCTATTTCGACAGGAATGTCACTTCATTGGCATCTATCTCGTCGGAAAAGTCACTTTACTGGCATCATTTTGGACGGGAATGTCACTTCCCTGGCATCTATCACAATGGGAATGTCACTTCCGTGGAATCTATCTCGACGGGAATGTCACATTCCTGGCATCTATCACAATGGGAATGTCACTTCACTGGCATCTATCACAATGGGAATGTCACTTCCGTGGAATCTATCTCGACGGGAATGTCACTTCCGTGGAATCTATCTCGACAGGAATGTCACTTCCATTGCATCTATCACATTGGGAATGTCACGTCCTTGGAATCTATCTCGACAGGATTGTCACTTCCCTGGCATCCATCTCGACGGGAATGTCGCTTTCCTGGCATCAATCTCGACCGGAATGTCACTTTCCTTGCATCTATCAAAATGGGAATGTCACCTCTCTGGCATCTATCACAATGGGAAGGTCGCTTCACTGGAATCCATCTCGACGGGAATGTCACTTTCCTGGCATCAATCTCGACCGGAATGTCACTTTCCTTGCATCTATCACAATGGGAATGTCACTTCACTGGCATCTACCACAATGGGAATGTCACTTTCCTTGTATCTATCAGAAAGGGAATGTGACTTCCATGGAATCTATCTCGCCGGGAATGTCACTTTCCTTGCATCCATAACAATGGGAATGTCGCATCACTTGCATCTATCTCGACGGGAATGTCACTTTCCTTGCATCTATCACAATGTGTATATCACTTCACTGGCATCTATCACAATGGGAATGTCACTTCACTGGCATCTATCACAATGTGAATATCACTTTACTGGCCTCTATCACAATGGGAATGTCGCTTCACTGGCATCTATCTTGACGGGAATGTCACTTTCCTTGCATCTATCAGAATGGGAATGTCACTTCCGTGGAATCTATCTCGACAGGAATGTCACTTCCCTGGCATCTATCACAATGGGAATGTCACTTCCCTAGAATCTATTTTGACAGGAATGTCACTTCACTGGCATCGATCTCGTCGGAAAAGTCACTTTACTGGCATCCATTTGGACGGGAATGTCACTTCCCTGGCATCTATCACAATGGGAATGTCACCTCCGTGGAATCTATCTCGACGGGAATGTCACATTCCTGGCATCTATCACAATGGGAATGTCACTTCCGTTGAATCTATCTCGACAGGAATGTCACTTCCATTGCATCTATCACATTGGGAATGTCACGTCCTTGGAATCTATCTCGACAGGATTGTCACTTCCCTGGCATCCATCTCGACGGGAATGTCACTTTCCTTGTATCTATCACAAAGCGAATGTGACTTCCATGGAATCTATCTCGCCGGGAATGTCACTTCCCTGGCTTCTAACAGAATGAGAATGTCAGTTCACTGGCATCCATCTCGCCGGGAATGTCACTTTCCTTGCATCTATAACAATGGGAATGTCGCTTCACTGGCATCTATCACAATGGGAATGTCACTTCCGTGGAATCCACCTCGACGGGAATGTCACTTCCCTGGCATCTATCACAATGGGAATGTCACTTCCGTGGAATCTATCTCGACGGGAATGTTACATTCCTGGCATCTATCACAATGGGAATGTCACTTCCGTGGAATCCATCTCGGCAGGAATGACACATTCCTTGCATCTATCACAATGGGAATGTCACTTCCCTGGAATCTATCTCGACAGGAATGTCACCTCCCTGGCATCTATCTCGAGGGAAATGTCACTTCCCTGGAATCTATCTCGACAGGATTGACACTTCCTGGCATCTGTCACAATGGGAATGTCACTTCCCTGGCATCTGTCTTGACGGGAACGTCCCTTTCCTTCCGTCTATCACAATGGGAATGTCATTTCCTGGCATCCATCTCGACGGGAATGTCAATTCCCCGGCATCTATCACAATGGGAATGTCAATTCACTGGCATCTATCACAATGTGATTGTCACTTCCCTGGCATCCATCTCGACGGGAATGTCAATTCCCTGGCATCTATCACAATGGGAATGTCTATTCACTGGCATCTATCACAAAGGGGATGTCACTTCTCTGGCATCTATCACAATGTGAATGTCACTTCCGTGGAATCTATCACAATGGGAATGTCAATTCACTGGCATCTATCACAATGGGAATGTCACTTCACTGGCATCTACCACAATGGGAATGTCACTTCCCTGGCATTCATCTCGACGGGAATGTCGCTTCACTGGCATCCATCTCGACGGGAACGTCACTTTCTTTGCATCTATCACAACGGGAATGTGCCTTCACTGGCATCCATGTCGACGGGAATGTCACTTTCCTTGTAACTATCACAAAGGGAATGTGACTTCCATGGAATCTATCTGGGCGGGAATGTCACTTTCCTTGCAACTATAACAATGGGAATGTGGCATCACTTGCATCTATCTCGACGGGAATGTCACTTTCCTTGCATCTATCACAATGTGAATATCACTTCCCTGGCATCTATCACAATGGGAATATCACTTCACTGGCATCTATCACAATGGGAATGTCACTTCACTGGCATCTATCACAATGTGAATATCACTTTACTGGCCTCTATCACAATGGGAATGTCGCTTCACTGGCATCTATCTTGACGGGAATGTCACTTTCCTTGCATCTATCAGAATGGGAATGTCAATTCCGTGGAATCTATCTCGACAGGATTGTCACTTCCCTGGCATCCATCTCGACGGGAATGTCTCTTTCCTGCCATCTAATAAAATGGGAATGTCAATTCACTGGCTTCTATCAAAATGGGACTGTCGTGCACTGACATCCAAGTCGACGGGAATGTCAATTTCCTTGCATCTATCACAACGGGAATGTCACTTCACTGGCATCTATCATAATTGGAATGTCCTTTAACTGGCATCTATCACAATGGGAATGTCACTTCACTGGCATTTATCACAATGGGAATGTCACTTCACTGGCATCCATCTCGACGGGAAAGTCACTTTCATTGCATCTATCAAAATGGGAATGTCACCTCTCTGGCATCTATCACAATGGGAAGGTCACTTCACTGGAATCCATCTCGACGGGAACGTCACTTTCCTTGCATCTATCACAACCGAATGTCACTTCACTGGCATCTATCATAATTGGAATGTCCCTTAACTGGCATCTATCACAATGGGAATGTCACTTCACTGGCATTTATCACAATGGGAATGTCACTTCACTGGCATCCATCTCGACGGGAACGTCACTTTCATTGCATCTATCAAAATGGGAATGTCACCTCTCTGGCATCTATCACAATGGGAAGGTCACTTCACTGGAATCCATCTCGACGGGAACGTCACTTTCCTTGCATCTATCACAACCGAATGTCACTTCACTGGCATCTATCATAATTGGAATGTCCCTTAACTGGCATCTATCACAATGGGAATGTCACTTCACTGGCATTTATCACAATGGGAATGTCACTTCACTGGCATCCATCTCGACGGGAACGTCACTTTCATTGCATCTATCAAAATGGGAATGTCACCTCTCTGGCATCTATCACAATGCAAATGTCACTTCACTGGCACCCATCTCGACGGGAACGTCACTTTCCTTGCATCTATCACAACGGGAATGACACTTCACTGGCATCTATCATAATTGGAATGTCACTTCACTGGCTTCTATCACAATGGGAATGTCACTTCACTGGCATCCATCTCGACGGGAATTTCACTTTCCCTGTATCTAGCACAATGGGAATGTCGTTTCTCTGGAATCTATCTCGACGGGAATGTCACGTTCCTGGCATCTATCACAATGGGAATGACACTTCCCTGGAATCTATATCGACAGGAATGTCACTTCCCTGGCATCTATAACAATGGGAATGTCACTTCCCTGGAATGTATCTCGACTGAAATGTCACTTCCCTGGCATCCATCTCGACGGGAATGTCAATTCCCTGGCACCAATCACAATGGGAATGTCAATTCACTGGCTTCTATCATAATGGGACTGTCGCTTCACTGGCATCCATGTCGACGGGAATGTCAATTTCCTTGCATCTATCACAACGGGAATGTCACTTCACTGGCATCTAGCACAATGGGAAGGTCGCTTCACTGGAATCCATCTCGACGGGAACGTCACTTTCCTTGCCTCTATCACAACGGGAATGTCATTCACTGGCATCCTTCACAATGGGAATGTCACTTCACTGGCATCTATCACAATGGGAAAGTCACTTCCGTAGCATCCATCTCGACGGGAAAGTCAATTCCCTGGCATCTATCACAATGGGAATGTCACTTCCCTAGCATCCATCTCGACGGGAAAGTCAAGTCCCTGGCATCTATCACAATGGGAATGTCAATTCACTGGCATCTATCACAATAGGATTGTCGCTTCACTGGCATCCATCTCGACTGGAATGTCACTTCTCTGGCATCTATCACAATGTGAATGTCACTTCCGTGGAATCTATATCGACGGGAATGTCACTTCCCTGGCATTTATCACAATGGGAATGTCAATTCACTGGCCTCTATCACATTGGGAAGGCCGCTTCACTGGCATCTATCTTGACGGGAATGTCACTTTCCTTGCATCTATCAGAATGGGAATGTCACTTCCGTGGAATCTATTTCGACAGGAATGTCACTTCCCTGGCATCTATCACAATGAGAACGTGACTTCCGTGGAATCTATCTCGACAGGAATGTCACTTCCCTGAAATCTATCTCAATGGGAATGTCACTTCCCTGGAATCTATCTCGACAGGAATGTCACCTCCCTGGCATCTATCTCGAGGGATATGTCACTTCCCTGGAATCTATCTCGACAGGATTGTCACTTCCCTGGCATCTGTCACAAAGGGAATGTCACTTCCCTGGCATCTGTCTTGACGGGAACGCCCCTTTCCTTCCATCTATCACAATGGGAATGTCACTTCCCTGGCATCCATCTCGACGGGAATGTCAATTCCCTGGCATCTATCACAATGGGAATGTCAATTCACTGGCATCTATCACAATCGGAATGTCACTTCCCTAGAATCTATTTCGACAGGAATGTCACTTCATTGGCATCTATCTCGTCGGAAAAGTCACTTTACTGGCATCCTTTTGGACGGGAATGTCACTTTACTGGCCTCTATCACATTGGGAATGCCGCTTCACTGGCATCTATCTTGGTGGGAATGTCACTTTCCTTGCATCTATCAGAATGGGAATGTCACTTCCGTGGAATCTATTTCGACAGGAATGTCACTTCCCTGGCATCTATCACAATGGGAATGTCAATTCACTGGCATCTATCACAATGTGATTGTCACTTCCCTGGCATCCATCTCGACGGGAATGTCAATTCCCTGGCATCTATCACAATGGTAATGTCAATTCACTGGCATCTATCACAAAGGGGATGTCACTTCTCTGGCATCTATCACAATGTGAATGTCACTTCCGTGGAATCTATCACAATGGGAATGTCAATTCACTGGCATCTATCACAATGGGAATGTTACTTCACTGGCATCTACCACAATGGGAATGTCACTTCCCTGGCATTCATCTCGACGGGAATGTCGCTTCACTGGCATCCATCTCGACGGGAACGTCACTTTCTTTGCATCTATCACAACGGGAATGTGCCTTCACTGGCATCCATGTCGACGGGAATGTCACTTTCCTTGTAACTATCACAAAGGGAATGTGACTTCCATGGAATCTATCTCGGCGGGAATGTCACTTTCCTTGCAACTATAACAATGGGAATGTGGCATCACTTGCATCTATCTCGACGGGAATGTCACTTTCCTTGCATCTATCACAATGTGAATATCACTTCCCTGGCATCTATCACAATGGGAAGGTCACTTCACTGGAATCCATCTCGACGGGAACGTCACTTTCCTTGCATCTATCACAACCGAATGTCACTTCACTGGCATCTATCATAATTGGAATGTCCCTTAACTGGCATCTATCACAATGGGAATGTCACTTCACTGGCATTTATCACAATGGGAATGTCACTTCACTGGCATCCATCTCGACGGGAACGTCACTTTCATTGCATCTATCAAAATGGGAATGTCACCTCTCTGGCATCTATCACAATGCAAATGTCACTTCACTGGCACCCATCTCGACGGGAACGTCACTTTCCTTGCATCTATCACAACGGGAATGTCACTTCACTGGCATCTATCATAATTGGAATGTCACTTCACTGGCTTCTATCACAATGGGAATGTCACTTCACTGGCATCCATCTCGACGGGAATTTCACTTTCCCTGTATCTAGCACAATGGGAATGTCGTTTCTCTGGAATCTATCTCGACGGGAATGTCACGTTCCTGGCATCTATCACAATGGGAATGACACTTCCCTGGAATCTATATCGACAGGAATGTCACTTCCCTGGCATCTATAACAATGGGAATGTCACTTCCCTGGAATGTATCTCGACTGAAATGTCACTTCCCTGGCATCCATCTCGACGGGAATGTCAATTCCCTGGCACCAATCACAATGGGAATGTCAATTCAATGGCTTCTATCATAATGGGACTGTCGCTTCACTGGCATCCATGTCGACGGGAATGTCAATTTCCTTGCATCTATCACAACGGGAATGTCATTCACTGGCATCCTTCACAATGGGAATGTCACTTCACTGGCATCTATCACAATGGGAAAGTCACTTCCGTAGCATCCATCTTGACGGGAAAGTCAATTCCCTGGCATCTATCACAATGGGAATGTCACTTCCCTAGCATCCATCTCGACGGGAAAGTCAATTCCCTGGCATCTATCACAATGGGAATGTCAATTCACTGGCATCTATCACAATAGGATTGTCGCTTCACTGGCATCCATCTCGACTGGAATGTCACTTCTCTGGCATCTATCACAATGTGAATGTCACTTCCGTGGAATCTATATCGACGGGAATGTCACTTCCCTGGCATTTATCACAATGGGAATGTCAATTCACTGGCCTCTATCACATTGGGAAGGCCGCTTCACTGGCATCTATCTTGACGGGAATGTCACTTTCCTTGCATCTATCAGAATGGGAATGTCACTTCCGTGGAATCTATTTCGACAGGAATGTCACTTCCCTGGCATCTATCACAATGAGAACGTGACTTCCGTGGAATCTATCTCGACAGGAATGTCACTTCCCTGAAATCTATCTCAATGGGAATGTCACTTCCCTGGAATCTATCTCGACAGGAATGTCACCTCCCTGGCATCTATCTCGAGGGATATGTCACTTCCCTGGAATCTATCTCGACAGGATTGTCACTTCCCTGGCATCTGTCACAAAGGGAATGTCACTTCCCTGGCATCTGTCTTGACGGGAACGCCCCTTTCCTTCCATCTATCACAATGGGAATGTCACTTCCCTGGCATCCATCTCGACGGGAATGTCAATTCCCTGGCATCTATCACAATGGGAATGTCAATTCACTGGCATCTATCACAATGGGAATGTCACTTCCCTAGAATCTATTTCGACAGGAATGTCACTTCATTGGCATCTATCTCGTCGGAAAAGTCACTTTACTGGCATCCTTTTGGACGGGAATGTCACTTCCCTGGCATCTATCACAATGGGAATGTCACTTCCGTGGAATCTATCTCGACGGGAATGTCACATTCCTGGCATCTATCACAATGGGAATGTCACTTCCCTGGCATCTATCACAATGGGAATGTCACTTCCGTGGAATCTATCTCGACGGGAATGTCACTTCCGTGGAATCTATCTCGACGGGAATGTCACTTCCGTGGAATCTATCTCGACAGGAATGTCACTTCCATTGCATCTATCACATTGGGAATGTCACGTCCTTGGAATCTATCTCGACAGGAATGTCACGTTTCTGGCATCCATCTCGACGGGAATGTCTCTTTCCTGGCATCTAATAAAATGGGAATGTCAATTCACTGGCTTCTATCAAAATGGGACTGTCGTGCACTGGCATCGAAGTCGACGGGAATGTCAATTTCCTTGCATCTATCACAACGGGAATGTCACTTCACTGGCATCTATAACAATGGGAAGGTCGCTTAACTGGAATCCATCTCGACGGGAACGTCAGTATACTTGCATCTATCACAACGGGAATATCACTTCACTGGCATCTATGTCGAAGGGAATGTCACTTTCCTTGTATCTATCACAATGGGAATGTGACTTCCATGGAATCAATCTCGCCGGGAATGTCACTTTCCTTGCATCTATAACAATGGGAATGTCGCATCACTTGCATCTATCTCGACGGGAATGTCACTTTCCTTGCATATATCACAATGTGAATATCACTTCACTGTCATCTATCACAATGGGAATGTCACTTCCCTGGCATCTATCACAATGTGAATATCACTTTACTGGCCTCTATCACATTGGGAATGCCGCTTCACTGGCATCTATCTTGGTGGGAATGTCACTTTCCTTGCATCTATCAGAATGGGAATGTCACTTCCGTGGAATCTATTTCGACAGGAATGTCACTTCCCTGGCATCTATCACAACGGGAATGTCAATTCACTGGCATCTATCACAATGTGATTGTCACTTCCCTGGCATCCATCTCGACGGGAATGTCAATTCCCTGGCATCTATCACAATGGGAATGTCAATTCACTGGCATCTATCACAAAGGGGATGTCACTTCTCTGGCATCTATCACAATGTGAATGTCACTTCCGTGGAATCTATCACAATGGGAATGTCAATTCACTGGCATCTATCACAATGGGAATGTCACTTCACTGGCATCTACCACAATGGGAATGTCACTTCCCTGGCATTCATCTCGACGGGAATGTCGCTTCACTGGCATCCATCTCGACGGGAACGTCACTTTCTTTGCATCTATCACAACGGGAATGTGCCTTCACTGGCATCCATGTCGACGGGAATGTCACTTTCCTTGTAACTATCACAAAGGGAATGTGACTTCCATGGAATCTATCTGGGCGGGAATGTCACTTTCCTTGCATCTATAACAATGTGAATATCACTTCACTGGCATCTATCACAATGGGAATATCACTTCACTGGCATCTATCACAATGGGAATGTCACTTCACTGGCATCTATCACAATGTGAATATCACTTTACTGGCCTCTATCACAATGGGAATGTCGCTTCACTGGCATCTATCTTGACGGGAATGTCACTTTCCTTGCATCTATCAGAATGGGAATGTCAATTCCGTGGAATCTATCTCGACAGGATTGTCACTTCCCTGGCATCCATCTCGACGGGAATGTCTCTTTCCTGCCATCTAATAAAATGGGAATGTCAATTCACTGGCTTCTATCAAAATGGGACTGTCGTGCACTGACATCCAAGTCGACGGGAATGTCAATTTCCTGGCATCTATCACAACGGGAATGTCACTTCACTGGCATCTATCACAATGGGAAGGTCACTTCACTGGAATCCATCTCGACGGGAACGTCACTTTCCTTGCATCTATCACAACGGGAATGTCACTTCACTGGCATCCATGTCGACGGGAACGTCACTTTCCTTGCATCTATCACAACGGGAATGTCACTTCACTGGCATCCATGTCGACGGGAATGTCAATTTCCTTGCATCTATCACAACGGGAATGTCACTTCACTGGCATCTATCACAATGGGAAGGTCACTTCACTGGAATCCATCTCGACGGGAACGTCACTTTCCTTGCATCTATCACAACCGAATGTCACTTCACTGGCATCTATCACAATGGGAATGTCACTTCACTGGCATTTATCACAATGGGAATGTCACTTCACTGGCATCCATCTCGACGGGAACGTCACTTTCATTGCATCTATCACAATGGGAATGTCACTTCACTGGCATTTATCACAATGGGAAGGTCACTTCACTGGCACCCATCTCGACGGGAACGTCACTTTCCTTGCATCTATCACAACGGGAATGTCACTTCACTGGCATCTATCATAATTGGAATGTCACTTCACTGGCTTCTATCACAATGGGAATGTCACTTCACTGGCATCCATCTCGACGGGAATTTCACTTTCCCTGTATCTAGCACAATGGGAATGTCGTTTCTCTGGAATCTATCTCGACGGGAATGTCACGTTCCTGGCATCTATCACAATGGGAATGACACTTCCCTGGAATCTATATCGACAGGAATGTCACTTCCCTGGCATCTATAACAATGGGAATGTCACTTCCCTGGAATGTATCTCGACTGAAATGTCACTTCCCTGTCATCCATCTCGACGGGAATGTCAATTCCCTGGCACCAATCACAATGGGAATGTCAATTCACTGGCTTCTATCATAATGGGACTGTCGCTTCACTGGCATCCATGTCGACGGGAATGTCAATTTCCTTGCATCTATCACAACGGGAATGTCACTTCACTGGCATCTAGCACAATTGGAAGGTCGCTTCACTGGAATCCATCTCGACGGGAACGTCACTTTCCTTGCCTCTATCACAACGGGAATGTCATTCACTGGCATCCTTCACAATGGGAATGTCACTTCACTGGCATCTATCACAATGGGAAAGTCACTTCCGTAGCATCCATCTCGACGGGAAAGTCAATTCCCTGGCATCTATCACAATGGGAATGTCACTTCCCTAGCATCCATCTCGACGGGAAAGTCAATTCCCTGGCATCTATCACAATGGGAATGTCAATTCACTGGCATCTATCACGATAGGATTGTCGCTTCACTGGCATCCATCTCGACTGGAATGTCACTTCTCTGGCATCTATCACAATGTGAATGTCACTTCCGTGGAATCTATATAAACGGGAATGTCACTTCCCTGGCATTTATCACAATGGGAATGTCAATTCACTGGCCTCTATCACATTGGGAAGGCCGCTTCACTGGCATCTATCTTGACGGGAATGTCACTTTCCTTGCATCTATCAGAATGGGAATGTCACTTCCGTGGAATCTATTTCGACAGGAATGTCACCTCCCTGGCATCTATCTCGAGGGATATGTCACTTCCCTGGAATCTATCTCGACAGGATTGTCACTTCCCTGGCATCTGTCACAAAGGGAATGTCACTTCCCTGGCATCTGTCTTGACGGGAACGTCCCTTTCCTTCCATCTATCACAATGGGAATGTCACTTCCCTGGCATCCATCTCGACGGGAATGTCAATTCCCTGGCATCTATCACAATGGGAATGTCAATTCACTGGCATCTATCACAATGGGAATGTCACTTCCCTAGAATCTATTTCGACAGGAATGTCACTTCATTGGCATCTATCTCGTCGGAAAAGTCACTTTACTGGCATCCTTTTGGACGGGAATGTCACTTCCCTGGCATCTATCACAATGGGAATGTCACTTCCGTGGAATCTATCTCGACGGGAATGTCACATTCCTGGCATCTATCACAATGGGAATGTCACTTCCCTGGCATCTATCACAATGGGAATGTCACTTCCGTGGAATCTATCTCGACGGGAATGTCACTTCCGTGGAATCTATCTCGACGGGAATGTCACTTCCGTGGAATCTATCTCGACAGGAATGTCACTTCCATTGCATCTATCACATTGGGAATGTCACGTCCTTGGAATCTATCTCGACAGGAATGTCACGTTTCTGGCATCCATCTCGACGGGAATGTCTCTTTCCTGGCATCTAATAAAATGGGAATGTCAATTCACTGGCTTCTATCAAAATGGGACTGTCGTGCACTGGCATCCAAGTCGACGGGAATGTCAATTTCCTTGCATCTATCACAACGGGAATGTCACTTCACTGGCATCTTTCACAATGGGAAGGTCGCTTCACTGGAATCCATCTCGACGGGAACGTCACCTTCCTTGCATCTATCACAATGGGAATGTCACTTCCCTGGAATCTATCTCGACAGGAATGTCACCTCCCTGGCATTTATCTCGAGGGAAATGTCACTTCCCTGGAATCTATCTCGACAGGATTGTCACTTCCCTGGCATCTGTCACAATGGGAATGTCACTTCCCTGGCATCTGTATTGACGGGAACGTTCCTTTCCTTCCGTCTATCACAATGGGAATGTCACTTCCATGGCATCCATCTCGACGGGAATGTCAATTCCCTGGCATCTATCACAATGGGAATGTCAATTCACTGGCATCTATCACAATGTGATTGTCACTTCCCTGGCATCCATCTCGACGGGAATGTCAATTCCCAGGCATCTATCACAATGGGAATGTCAATTCACTGGCATCTATCACAATGTGATTGTCGCTTCACTGGCATCCATCTCGACGGGAATGTCAATTCCCTGGCATCTATCACAATGGGAATGTAACTTCTCTGGCATCTATCACAATGTGAATGTCACTTCCGTGGAATCTATATCGACGGGAATCTCACTTCCCTGGCATCTATCACAATGGGAATGTCAATTCACTGGCATCTATCAGAATGGGAATGTCACTTCACTGGCATCTACCACAATGGGAATGTCACTTCCCTGGCATTCATTTCGACGGGAATGTCGCATCACTGGCATCCATCTCGACGGGAACGTCACTTTCTTTGCATCTATCACAACGGGAATGTGCCTTCACTGGCATCTATGTCGAAGGGAATGTCACTTTCCTTGTATCTATCACAATGGGAATGTGACTTCCATGGAATCTATCTCGCCGGGAATGTCACTTTCCTTGCATCTATAACAATGGGAATGTCGCATCACTTGCATCTATCTCGACGGGAATGTCACTTTCCTTGCATATATCACAATGTGAATATCACTTCACTGTCATCTATCACAATGGGAATGTCACTTCACTGGCATCTATCACAATGTGAATATCACTTTACTGGCCTCTATCACATTGGGAATGCCGCTTCACTGGCATCTATCTTGGCGGGAATGTCACTTTCCTTGCATCTATCAGAATGGGAATGTCACTTCCGTGGAATCTATTTCGACAGGAATGTCACTTCCCTGGCATCTATCACAATGGGAATGTCACTTCGCTAGAATCTATTTCGACAGGAATATTTATCTTCACTGCCATCTATCTCGTCGGAAATGTCACTTTACTGGCATCCTTTTGGACGGGAATGTCACTTCCCTGGCATCTATCACAATGGGAATGTCACTTCCGTGGAATCTATCTCGACCGGAATGTCAATTCACTGGCTTCTATCACAATGGGAATGTCACTTCACTGGCATCCATCTCGACGGGAATGTCACTTCCCTGGCATCTATCACAATGGGTATGTCACTTCCGTGGAATCCTCCTCGACGGGAATGTCACTTCCCTGGCATCCATCTCGACGGGAAACTCTTTTCCCTGCTATCTATCTCGAAACTAATGTCACTTCCCTGGCATCTATTACAATGGGAATGTCACCACCCTGGCATCTATCATAATTGGAATGTCCCTTAACTGGCATCCATCACAATGGGAATGTCACTTCCCTGGCATCTATCATAATTGGAAAGTCACAACGCTGGCATCTATCACAATGGGAATGTCACTTTCCTTGTATCTAGCACAATGGGAATGTCGCTTCTCTGGAATCTATCTCGACGGAAATGTCACTTTCCTGGCATCCGTCTCGCCGGGAATATCACTTTCCTTGCATCTATAACAATGGGAATGTCGCTTCACTGGCATCTATCACAATGGGAATGTCACTTCCGTGGAATCCACCTCGACGGGAATGTCACTTCCCTGGCATCTATCACAATGGGAATGTCACTTCCGTGGAATCTATCTCGACGGGAATGTCACGTTCCTGGCATCTATCACAATGGGAATGACACTTCCCTGGAATCTATATCGACAGGAATGTCACTTCCCTGGCATCTATAACAATGGGAATGTCACTTCCCTGGAATGTATCTCGACTGAAATGTCACTTCCCTGTCATCCATCTCGACGGGAATGTCAATTCCCTGGCACCAATCACAATGGGAATGTCAATTCACTGGCTTCTATCATAATGGGACTGTCGCTTCACTGGCATCCATGTCGACGGGAATGTCAATTTCCTTGCATCTATCACAACGGGAATGTCACTTCACTGGCATCTAGCACAATTGGAAGGTCGCTTCACTGGAATCCATCTCGACGGGAACGTCACTTTCCTTGCCTCTATCACAACGGGAATGTCATTCACTGGCATCCTTCACAATGGGAATGTCACTTCACTGGCATCTATCACAATGGGAAAGTCACTTCCGTAGCATCCATCTCGACGGGAAAGTCAATTCCCTGGCATCTATCACAATGGGAATGTCACTTCCCTAGCATCCATCTCGACGGGAAAGTCAATTCCCTGGCATCTATCACAATGGGAATGTCAATTCACTGGCATCTATCACAATAGGATTGTCGCTTCACTGGCATCCATCTCGACTGGAATGTCACTTCTCTGGCATCTATCACAATGTGAATGTCACTTCCGTGGAATCTATATAAACGGGAATGTCACTTCCCTGGCATTTATCACAATGGGAATGTCAATTCACTGGCCTCTATCACATTGGGAAGGCCGCTTCACTGGCATCTATCTTGACGGGAATGTCACTTTCCTTGCATCTATCAGAATGGGAATGTCACTTCCGTGGAATCTATTTCGACAGGAATGTCACCTCCCTGGCATCTATCTCGAGGGATATGTCACTTCCCTGGAATCTATCTCGACAGGATTGTCACTTCCCTGGCATCTGTCACAAAGGGAATGTCACTTCCCTGGCATCTGTCTTGACGGGAACGTCCCTTTCCTTCCATCTATCACAATGGGAATGTCACTTCCCTGGCATCCATCTCGACGGGAATGTCAATTCCCTGGCATCTATCACAATGGGAATGTCAATTCACTGGCATCTATCACAATGGGAATGTCACTTCCCTAGAATCTATTTCGACAGGAATGTCACTTCATTGGCATCTATCTCGTCGGAAAAGTCACTTTACTGGCATCCTTTTGGACGGGAATGTCACTTCCCTGGCATCTATCACAATGGGAATGTCACTTCCGTGGAATCTATCTCGACGGGAATGTCACATTCCTGGCATCTATCACAATGGGAATGTCACTTCCCTGGCATCTATCACAATGGGAATGTCACTTCCGTGGAATCTATCTCGACGGGAATGTCACTTCCGTGGAATCTATCTCGACGGGAATGTCACTTCCGTGGAATCTATCTCGACAGGAATGTCACTTCCATTGCATCTATCACATTGGGAATGTCACGTCCTTGGAATCTATCTCGACAGGAATGTCACGTTTCTGGCATCCATCTCGACGGGAATGTCTCTTTCCTGGCATCTAATAAAATGGGAATGTCAATTCACTGGCTTCTATCAAAATGGGACTGTCGTGCACTGGCATCCAAGTCGACGGGAATGTCAATTTCCTTGCATCTATCACAACGGGAATGTCACTTCACTGGCATCTATAACAATGGGAAGGTCGCTTCACTGGAATCCATCTCGACGGGAACGTCAGTATACTTGCATCTATCACAACGGGAATATCACTTCACTGGCATCCATGTCGACGGGAATGTCAATTTCCTTGCATCTATCACAACGGGAATGTCACTTCACTGGCATCTTTCACAATGGGAAGGTCGCTTCACTGGAATCCATCTCGACGGGAACGTCACCTTCCTTGCATCTATCACAATGGGAATGTCACTTCCCTGGAATCTATCTCGACAGGAATGTCACCTCCCTGGCATTTATCTCGAGGGAAATGTCACTTCCCTGGAATCTATCTCGACAGGATTGTCACTTCCCTGGCATCTGTCACAATGGGAATGTCACTTCCCTGGCATCTGTATTGACGGGAACGTTCCTTTCCTTCCGTCTATCACAATGGGATGTCACTTCCATGGCATCCATCTCGACGGGAATGTCAATTCCCTGGCATCTATCACAATGGGAATGTCAATTCACTGGCATCTATCACAATGTGATTGTCACTTCCCTGGCATCCATCTCGACGGGAATGTCAATTCCCAGGCATCTATCACAATGGGAATGTCAATTCACTGGCATCTATCACAATGTGATTGTCGCTTCACTGGCATCCATCTCGACGGGAATGTCAATTCCCTGGCATCTATCACAATGGGAATGTCACTTCTCTGGCATCTATCACAATGTGAATGTCACTTCCGTGGAATCTATATCGACGGGAATCTCACTTCCCTGGCATCTATCACAATGGGAATGTCAATTCACTGGCATCTATCAGAATGGGAATGTCACTTCACTGGCATCTACCACAATGGGAATGTCACTTCCCTGGCATTCATTTCGACGGGAATGTCGCATCACTGGCATCCATCTCGACGGGAACGTCACTTTCTTTGCATCTATCACAACGGGAATGTGCCTTCACTGGCATCTATGTCGAAGGGAATGTCACTTTCCTTGTATCTATCACAATGGGAATGTCGCATCACTTGCATCTATCTCGACGGGAATGTCACTTTCCTTGCATATATCACAATGTGAATATCACTTCACTGTCATCTATCACAATGGGAATGTCACTTCACTGGCATCTATCACAATGTGAATATCACTTTACTGGCCTCTATCACATTGGGAATGCCGCTTCACTGGCATCTATCTTGGCGGGAATGTCACTTTCCTTGCATCTATCAGAATGGGAATGTCACTTCCGTGGAATCTATTTCGACAGGAATGTCACTTCCCTGGCATCTATCACAATGGGAATGTCACTTCGCTAGAATCTATTTCGACAGGAATATTTATCTTCACTGCCATCTATCTCGTCGGAAATGTCACTTTACTGGCATCCTTTTGGACGGGAATGTCACTTCCCTGGCATCTATCACAATGGGAATGTCACTTCCGTGGAATCTATCTCGACCGGAATGTCAATTCACTGGCTTCTATCACAATGGGAATGTCACTTCACTGGCATCCATCTCGACGGGAATGTCACTTCCCTGGCATCTATCACAATGGGTATGTCACTTCCGTGGAATCCTCCTCGACGGGAATGTCACTTCCCTGGCATCCATCTCGACGGGAAACTCTTTTCCCTGCTATCTATCTCGAAACTAATGTCACTTCCCTGGCATCTATTACAATGGGAATGTCACCACCCTGGCATCTATCATAATTGGAATGTCCCTTAACTGGCATCCATCACAATGGGAATGTCACTTCCCTGGCATCTATCATAATTGGAAAGTCACAACGCTGGCATCTATCACAATGGGAATGTCACTTTCCTTGTATCTAGCACAATGGGAATGTCGCTTCTCTGGAATCTATCTCGACGGAAATGTCACTTTCCTGGCATCCGTCTCGCCGGGAATATCACTTTCCTTGCATCTATAACAATGGGAATGTCGCTTCACTGGCATCTATCACAATGGGAATGTCACTTCCGTGGAATCCACCTCGACGGGAATGTCACTTCCCTGGCATCTATCACAATGGGAATGTCACTTCCGTGGAATCTATCTCGACGGGAATGTCACATTCCTGGCATCTATCACAATGGGAATGTCACTTCCGTGGAATCCATCTCGGCAGGAATGACACATTCCTTGCATCTATCACAATGAGAACGTGACTTCCGTGGAATCTATCTCGACAGGAATGTCACTTCCCTGAAATCTATCTCAATGGGAATGTCACTTCCCTGGAATCTATCTCGACAGGAATGTCACCTCCCTGGCATCTATCTCGAGGGAAATGTCACTTCCCTGGAATCTATGTCGACAGGATTGTCACTTCCCTGGCATCTTTCACAAAGGGAATGTCACATCCCTGGCATCTGTCTTGACGGGAACGTCCCTTTCCTTCCATCTATCACAATGGGAATGTCACTTCCCTGGCATCCATCACGACGGGAATGTCAATTCCCTGGCATCTATCACAATGGGAATGTCAATTCACTGGCATCTATCACAATGGGAATGTCACTGCCCTAGAATCTATTTCGACAGGAATGTCACTTCATTGGCATCTATATCGTCGGAAAAGTCACTTTACTGGCATCCTTTTGGACGGGAATGTCACTTCCCTGGCATCTATCACAATGGGAATGTCACTTCCGTGGAATCTATCTCGACAGGAATGTCACTTCCATTGCATCTATCACATTGGGAATGTCACGTCCTTGGAATCTATCTCGACAGGATTGTCACTTCCCTGGCATCCATCTCGACGGGAATGTCGCTTTCCTGGCATCAATCTCGACCGGAATGTCACTTTCCTTGCATCTATCACAATGGGAATGTCACGTTTCTGGCATCCATCTCGACGGGAATGTCTCTTTCCTGGCATCTAATAAAATGTGAATGTCAATTCACTGGCTTCTATCAAAATGGGACTGTCGTGCACTGGCATCCAAGTCGACGGGAATGTCAATTTCCTTGCATCTATCACAATGGGAATGTCACTTCACTGGCATCTATAACAATGGGAAGGTCGCTTCACTGGAATCCATCTCGACGGGAACGTCAGTATACTTGCATCTATCACAACGGGAATATCACTTCACTGGCATCCATGTCGACGGGAAAGTCAATTTCCTTGCATCTATCACAACGGGAATGTCACTTCACTGGCATCTTTCACAATGGGAAGGTCGCTTCACTGGAATCCATCTCGACGGGAACGTCACTTTCCTTGCATCTATCACAATGGGAATGTCACTTCCCTGGAATCTATCTCGACAGGAATGTCACCTCCCTGGCATTTATCTCGAGGGAAATGTCACTTCCCTGGAATCTATCTCGACAGGATTGTCACTTCCCTGGCATCTGTCACAATGGGAATGTCACTTCCCTGGCATCTGTCTTGACGGGAACGTCCCTTTCCTTCCGTCTATCACAATGGGAATGTCACTTCCATGGCATCCATCTCGACGGGAATGTCAATTCCCTGGCATCTATCACAATGGGAATGTCAATTCACTGGCATCTATCACAATGTGATTGTCACTTCCCTGGCATCCATCTCGACGGGAATGTCAATTCCCAGGCATCTATCACAATGGAAATGTCAATTCACTGGCATCTATCACAATGTGATTGTCGCTTCACTGGCATCCATCTCGACGGGAATGTCAATTCCCTGGCATCTATCACAATGGGAATGTCACTTCTCTGGCATCTATCACAATGTGAATGTCACTTCCGTGGAATCTATATCGATGGGAATCTCACTTCCCTGGCATCTATCACAATGGGAATGTCAATTCACTGGCATCTATCACAATGGGAATGTCACTTCACTGGCATCTACCACAATGGGAATGTCACTTCCCTGGCATTCATCTCGACGGGAATGTCGCTTCACTGGCATCCATCTCGACGGTAACGTCACTTTCTTTGCATCTATCACAACGGGAATGTGCCTTCACTGGCATCCATGTCGAAGGGAATGTCACTTTCCTTGTATCTATCACAAAGGGAATGTGACTTCCATGGAATCTATCTCGCCGGGAATGTCACTTTCCTTGCATCTATAACAATGGGAATGTCGCATCACTTGCATCTATCTCGACGGGAAAGTCACTTTCCTTGCATATATCACAATGTGAATATCACTTCACTGGCATCTATCACAATGGGAATGTCACTTCCCTGGCATCTATCACAATGTGAATATCACTTTACTGGCCTCTATCACATTGGGAATGCCGCTTCACTGGCATCTATCTTGACGGGAATGTCACTTTCCTTGCATCTATCAGAATGGGAATGTCACTTCCGTGGAATATATTTCGACAGGAATGTCACTTCCCTGGCATCTATCACAATGGGAATGTCACTTCGCTAGAATCTATTTCGACAGGAATATCACTTCACTGCCATCTATCTCGTCGGAAATGTCACTTTACTGGCATCCTTTTGGACGGGAATGTCACTTCCCTGGCATCTATCACAATGGGAATGTCACTTCCGTGGAATCTATCTCGACGGGAATGTCACATTCCTGGCATCTATCACACTGGGAATGTCACTTCCCTGGCATCTATCACAATGGGAATGTCACTTCCGTGGAATATATCTCGACGGGAATGTCACTTCCGTTGAATCTATCTCGACGGGAATGTCACTTCCGTGGAATCTATCTCGACAGGAATGTCACTTCCATTGCATCTATCACATTGGGAATCTCACTTCCCTGGCATCTATCACAATGGGAATGTCAATTCACTGGCATCTATCACAATGGGAACGTCACTTCACTGGCATCTACCACAATGGGAATGTCACTTCCCTGGCATTCATCTCGACGGGAATGTCGCTTCACTGGCATCCATCTCGACGGGAACGTCACTTTCTTTGCATCTATCACAACGGGAATGTGTCTTCACTGGCATCCATGTCGAAGGGAATGTCACTTTCCTTGTATCTATCACAAAGGGAATGTGACTTCCATGGAATCTATCTCGCCGGGAATGTCACTTTCCTTGCATCTATAACAATGGGAATGTCGCATCACTTGCATCTATCTCGACGGGAATGTCACTTTCCTTGCATATATCACAATGTGAATATCACTTCACTGGCATCTATCACAATGGGAATGTCACTTCCCTGGCATCTATCACAATGTGAATATCACTTTACTGGCCTCTATCACATTGGGAATGCCGCTTCACTGGCATCTATCTTGGCGGGAATGTCACTTTCCTTGCATCTATCAGAATGGGAATGTCACTTCCGTGGAATCTATTTCGACAGGAATGTCACTTCCCTGGCATCTATCACAATGGGAATGTCACTTCGCTAGAATCTATTTCGACAGGAATATCACTTCACTGCCATATATCTCGTCGGAAATGTCACTTTACTGGCATCCTTTTGGACGGGAATGTCACTTCCCTGGCATCTATCACAATGGGAATGTCACTTCCGTGGAATCTATCTCGACCGGAATGTCTCTTTCCTGGCATCTAATAAAATGGGAATGTCAATTCACTGGCTTCTATCAAAATGGGACTGTCGTGCACTGGCATCCAAGTCGACGGGAATGTCAATATCCTTGCATCTATCACAATGGGAATGTCACTTCACTGGCTACTATCACAATGGGTATGTCAATTCCGTGGAATCCTCCTCGACGGGAATGTCACTTCCCTGGTATCTATCACAATGGGTATGTCACTTCCGTGGAATCCTCCTCGACGGGAATGTCACTTCCCTGGCATCCATCTCGACGGGAAACTCTTTTCCCTGCTATCTATCTCGAAACGAATGTCACTTCCCTGGGATCTATTACAATGGGAATGTCACCACCCAGGCATCTATCATAATTGGAATGTCCCTTAACTTGCATCCATCATAATGGGAATGTCACTTCCCTGGCATCTATCATAATTGGAATGTCAAATCGCTGGCATCTATCACAATGGGAATGTCACTTTCCTTGTATCTAGCACAATGGGAATGTCGCTTCTCTGGAATCTATCTCGACGGAAATGTCACTTTCCTGGCATCCGTCTCGCCGGGAATATCACTTTCCTTGCATCTATAACAATGGGAATGTCGCTTCACTGGCATCTATCACAATGGGAAAGTCACTTCCGTGGAATCCACCTCGACGGGAATGTCACTTCCCTGGCATCTATCACAATGGGAATGTCACTTCCGTGGAATCTATCTCGACGGGAATGTCACATTCCTGGCATCTATCACAATGGGAATGTCACTTCCGTGGAATCCATCTCGGCAGGAATGACACATTCCTTGCATCTATCACAATGAGAACGTGACTTCCGTGGAATCTATCTCGACAGGAATGTCACTTCCCTGAAATCTATCTCAATGGGAATGTCACTTCCCTGGAATCTATCTCGACAGGAATGTCACCTCCCTGGCATCTATCTCGAGGGAAATGTCACTTCCCTGGAATCTATGTCGACAGGATTGTCACTTCCCTGGCATCTGTCACAAAGGGAATGTCACATCCCTGGCATCTGTCTTGACGGGAACGTCCCTTTCCTTCCATCTATCACAATGGGAATGTCACTTCCCTGGCATCCATCACGACGGGAATGTCAATTCCCTGGCATCTATCACAATGGGAATGTCAATTCACTGGCATCTATCACAATGGGAATGTCACTGCCCTAGAATCTATTTCGACAGGAATGTCACTTCATTGGCATCTATATCGTCGGAAAAGTCACTTTACTGGCATCCTTTTGGACGGGAATGTCACTTCCCTGGCATCTATCACAATGGGAATGTCACTTCCGTGGAATCTATCTCGACGGGAATGTCACATTCCTGGCATCTATCAGAATGGGAATGTCACTTCCGTGGAATATATTTCGACAGGAATGTCACTTCCCTGGCATCTATCACAATGGGAATGTCACTTCGCTAGAATCTATTTCGACAGGAATATCACTTCACTGCCATCTATCTCGTCGGAAATGTCACTTTACTGGCATCCTTTTGGACGGGAATGTCACTTCCCTGGCATCTATCACAATGGGAATGTCACTTCCGTGGAATCTATCTCGACGGGAATGTCACATTCCTGGCATCTATCACAATGGGAATGTCACTTCCCTGGCATCTATCACAATGGGAATGTCACTTCCGTGGAATCTATCTCGACGGGAATGTCACTTCCGTGGAATCTATCTCGACAGGAATGTCACTTCCATTGCATCTATCACATTGGGAATGTCACGTCCTTGGAATCTATCTCGACAGGATTGTCACTTCCCTGGCATCCATCTCGACGGGAATGTCGCTTTCCTGGCATCAATCTCGACCGGAATGTCACTTTCCTTGCATCTATCACAATGGGAATGTCACGTTTCTGGCATCCATCTCGACGGGAATGTCTCTTTCCTGGCATCTAATAAAATGTGAATGTCAATTCACTGGCTTCTATCAAAATGGGACTGTCGTGCACTGGCATCCAAGTCGACGGGAATGTCAATTTCCTTGCATCTATCACAACGGGAATGTCACTTCACTGGCATCTATAACAATGGGAAGGTCGCTTCACTGGAATCCATCTCGACGGGAACGTCAGTATACTTGCATCTATCACAACGGGAATATCACTTCACTGGCATCCATGTCGACGGGAATGTCAATTTCCTTGCATCTATCACAACGGGAATGTCACTTCACTGGCATCTTTCACAATGGGAAGGTCGCTTCACTGGAATCCATCTCGACGGGAACGTCACTTTCCTTGCATCTATCACAATGGGAATGTCACTTCCCTGGAATCTATCTCGACAGGAATGTCACCTCCCTGGCATTTATCTCGAGGGAAATGTCACTTCCCTGGAATCTATCTCGACAGGATTGTCACTTCCCTGGCATCTGTCACAATGGGAATGTCACTTCCCTGGCATCTGTCTTGACGGGAACGTCCCTTTCCTTCCGTCTATCACAATGGGAATGTCACTTCCATGGCATCCATCTCGACGGGAATGTCAATTCCCTGGCATCTATCACAATGGGAATGTCAATTCACTGGCATCTATCACAATGTGATTGTCACTTCCCTGGCATCCATCTCGACGGGAATGTCAATTCCCAGGCATCTATCACAATGGGAATGTCAATTCACTGGCATCTATCACAATGTGATTGTCGCTTCACTGGCATCCATCTCGACGGGAATGTCAATTCCCTGGCATCTATCACAATGGGAATGTCACTTCTCTGGCATCTATCACAATGTGAATGTCACTTCCGTGGAATCTATATCGATGGGAATCTCACTTCCCTGGCATCTATCACAATGGGAATGTCAATTCACTGGCATCTATCACAATGGGAATGTCACTTCACTGGCATCTACCACAATGGGAATGTCACTTCCCTGGCATTCATCTCGACGGGAATGTCGCTTCACTGGCATCCATCTCGACGGTAACGTCACTTTCTTTGCATCTATCACAACGGGAATGTGCCTTCACTGGCATCCATGTCGAAGGGAATGTCACTTTCCTTGTATCTATCACAAAGGGAATGTGACTTCCATGGAATCTATCTCGCCGGGAATGTCACTTTCCTTGCATCTATAACAATGGGAATGTCGCATCACTTGCATCTATCTCGACGGGAAAGTCACTTTCCTTGCATATATCACAATGTGAATATCACTTCACTGGCATCTATCACAATGGGAATGTCACTTCCCTGGCATCTATCACAATGTGAATATCACTTTACTGGCCTCTATCACATTGGGAATGCCGCTTCACTGGCATCTATCTTGACGGGAATGTCACTTTCCTTGCATCTATCAGAATGGGAATGTCACTTCCGTGGAATCTATTTCGACAGGAATGTCACTTCCCTGGCATCTATCACAATGGGAATGTCACTTCGCTAGAATCTATTTCGACAGGAATATCAGTTCACTGCCATCTATCTCGTCGGAAATGTCACTTTACTGGCATCCTTTTGGACGGGAATGTCACTTCCCTGGCATCTATCACAATGGGAATGTCACTTCCGTGGAATCTATCTCGACGGGAATGTCACATTCCTGGCATCTATCACAATGGGAATGTCACTTCCGTGGAATCTATCTCGACAGGAATGTCACTTCCATTGCATCTATCACATTGGGAATGTCACGTCCTTGGAAACTATCTCGACAGGATTGTCACTTCCCTGGCATCCATCTCGACGGGAATGTCGCTTTCCTGGCATCAATCTCGACGGGAATGTCACTTTCCTTGCATCTATCACAATGGGAATGTCACTTCTCTGGCATCCATCTCGACGGGAATGTCTCTTTCCTGGCATCTGATAAAATGGGAATGTCAATTCACTGGCTTCTATCAAAATGGGACTGTCGTGCACTGGCATCGAAGTCGACGGGAATGTCAATTTCCTTGCATCTATCACAACGGGAATGTCACTTCACTGGCATCTATAACAATGGGAAGGTCGCTTCACTGGAATCCATCTCGACGGTAACGTCACTTTCCTTGTATCTATCACAATGGGAATGTCACTTCCCTGGCATCTATCACAATGTGAATATCACTTTACTGGCCTCTATCACATTGGGAATGCCGCTTCACTGGCATCTATCTTGGCGGGAATGTCACTTTCCTTGCATATATCACAATGTGAATATCACTTCACTGTCATCTATCACAATGGGAATGTCACTTCACTGGCATCTATCACAATGTGAATATCACTTTACTGGCCTCTATCACATTGGGAATGCCGCTTCACTGGCATCTATCTTGGCGGGAATGTCACTTTCCTTGCATCTATCAGAATGGGAATGTCACTTCCGTGGAATCTATTTCGACAGGAATGTCACTTCCCTGGCATCTATCACAATGGGAATGTCACTTCGCTAGAATCTATTTCGACAGGAATATTTATCTTCACTGCCATCTATCTCGTCGGAAATGTCACTTTACTGGCATCCTTTTGGACGGGAATGTCACTTCCCTGGCATCTATCACAATGGGAATGTCACTTCCGTGGAATCTATCTCGACCGGAATGTCAATTCACTGGCTTCTATCACAATGGGAATGTCACTTCACTGGCATCCATCTCGACGGGAATGTCACTTCCCTGGCATCTATCACAATGGGTATGTCACTTCCGTGGAATCCTCCTCGACGGGAATGTCACTTCCCTGGCATCCATCTCGACGGGAAACTCTTTTCCCTGCTATCTATCTCGAAACTAATGTCACTTCCCTGGCATCTATTACAATGGGAATGTCACCACCCTGGCATCTATCATAATTGGAATGTCCCTTAACTGGCATCCATCACAATGGGAATGTCACTTCCCTGGCATCTATCATAATTGGAAAGTCACAACGCTGGCATCTATCACAATGGGAATGTCACTTTCCTTGTATCTAGCACAATGGGAATGTCGCTTCTCTGGAATCTATCTCGACGGAAATGTCACTTTCCTGGCATCCGTCTCGCCGGGAATATCACTTTCCTTGCATCTATAACAATGGGAATGTCGCTTCACTGGCATCTATCACAATGGGAATGTCACTTCCGTGGAATCCACCTCGACGGGAATGTCACTTCCCTGGCATCTATCACAATGGGAATGTCACTTCCGTGGAATCTATCTCGACGGGAATGTCACATTCCTGGCATCTATCACAATGGGAATGTCACTTCCGTGGAATCCATCTCGGCAGGAATGACACATTCCTTGCATCTATCACAATGAGAACGTGACTTCCGTGGAATCTATCTCGACAGGAATGTCACTTCCCTGAAATCTATCTCAATGGGAATGTCACTTCCCTGGAATCTATCTCGACAGGAATGTCACCTCCCTGGCATCTATCTCGAGGGAAATGTCACTTCCCTGGAATCTATGTCGACAGGATTGTCACTTCCCTGGCATCTTTCACAAAGGGAATGTCACATCCCTGGCATCTGTCTTGACGGGAACGTCCCTTTCCTTCCATCTATCACAATGGGAATGTCACTTCCCTGGCATCCATCACGACGGGAATGTCAATTCCCTGGCATCTATCACAATGGGAATGTCAATTCACTGGCATCTATCACAATGGGAATGTCACTGCCCTAGAATCTATTTCGACAGGAATGTCACTTCATTGGCATCTATATCGTCGGAAAAGTCACTTTACTGGCATCCTTTTGGACGGGAATGTCACTTCCCTGGCATCTATCACAATGGGAATGTCACTTCCGTGGAATCTATCTCGACAGGAATGTCACTTCCATTGCATCTATCACATTGGGAATGTCACGTCCTTGGAATCTATCTCGACAGGATTGTCACTTCCCTGGCATCCATCTCGACGGGAATGTCGCTTTCCTGGCATCAATCTCGACCGGAATGTCACTTTCCTTGCATCTATCACAATGGGAATGTCACGTTTCTGGCATCCATCTCGACGGGAATGTCTCTTTCCTGGCATCTAATAAAATGTGAATGTCAATTCACTGGCTTCTATCAAAATGGGACTGTCGTGCACTGGCATCCAAGTCGACGGGAATGTCAATTTCCTTGCATCTATCACAATGGGAATGTCACTTCACTGGCATCTATAACAATGGGAAGGTCGCTTCACTGGAATCCATCTCGACGGGAACGTCAGTATACTTGCATCTATCACAACGGGAATATCACTTCACTGGCATCCATGTCGACGGGAAAGTCAATTTCCTTGCATCTATCACAACGGGAATGTCACTTCACTGGCATCTTTCACAATGGGAAGGTCGCTTCACTGGAATCCATCTCGACGGGAACGTCACTTTCCTTGCATCTATCACAATGGGAATGTCACTTCCCTGGAATCTATCTCGACAGGAATGTCACCTCCCTGGCATTTATCTCGAGGGAAATGTCACTTCCCTGGAATCTATCTCGACAGGATTGTCACTTCCCTGGCATCTGTCACAATGGGAATGTCACTTCCCTGGCATCTGTCTTGACGGGAACGTCCCTTTCCTTCCGTCTATCACAATGGGAATGTCACTTCCATGGCATCCATCTCGACGGGAATGTCAATTCCCTGGCATCTATCACAATGGGAATGTCAATTCACTGGCATCTATCACAATGTGATTGTCACTTCCCTGGCATCCATCTCGACGGGAATGTCAATTCCCAGGCATCTATCACAATGGAAATGTCAATTCACTGGCATCTATCACAATGTGATTGTCGCTTCACTGGCATCCATCTCGACGGGAATGTCAATTCCCTGGCATCTATCACAATGGGAATGTCACTTCTCTGGCATCTATCACAATGTGAATGTCACTTCCGTGGAATCTATATCGATGGGAATCTCACTTCCCTGGCATCTATCACAATGGGAATGTCAATTCACTGGCATCTATCACAATGGGAATGTCACTTCACTGGCATCTACCACAATGGGAATGTCACTTCCCTGGCATTCATCTCGACGGGAATGTCGCTTCACTGGCATCCATCTCGACGGTAACGTCACTTTCTTTGCATCTATCACAACGGGAATGTGCCTTCACTGGCATCCATGTCGAAGGGAATGTCACTTTCCTTGTATCTATCACAAAGGGAATGTGACTTCCATGGAATCTATCTCGCCGGGAATGTCACTTTCCTTGCATCTATAACAATGGGAATGTCGCATCACTTGCATCTATCTCGACGGGAAAGTCACTTTCCTTGCATATATCACAATGTGAATATCACTTCACTGGCATCTATCACAATGGGAATGTCACTTCCCTGGCATCTATCACAATGTGAATATCACTTTACTGGCCTCTATCACATTGGGAATGCCGCTTCACTGGCATCTATCTTGACGGGAATGTCACTTTCCTTGCATCTATCAGAATGGGAATGTCACTTCCGTGGAATATATTTCGACAGGAATGTCACTTCCCTGGCATCTATCACAATGGGAATGTCACTTCGCTAGAATCTATTTCGACAGGAATATCACTTCACTGCCATCTATCTCGTCGGAAATGTCACTTTACTGGCATCCTTTTGGACGGGAATGTCACTTCCCTGGCATCTATCACAATGGGAATGTCACTTCCGTGGAATCTATCTCGACGGGAATGTCACATTCCTGGCATCTATCACACTGGGAATGTCACTTCCCTGGCATCTATCACAATGGGAATGTCACTTCCGTGGAATATATCTCGACGGGAATGTCACTTCCGTTGAATCTATCTCGACGGGAATGTCACTTCCGTGGAATCTATCTCGACAGGAATGTCACTTCCATTGCATCTATCACATTGGGAATCTCACTTCCCTGGCATCTATCACAATGGGAATGTCAATTCACTGGCATCTATCACAATGGGAACGTCACTTCACTGGCATCTACCACAATGGGAATGTCACTTCCCTGGCATTCATCTCGACGGGAATGTCGCTTCACTGGCATCCATCTCGACGGGAACGTCACTTTCTTTGCATCTATCACAACGGGAATGTGTCTTCACTGGCATCCATGTCGAAGGGAATGTCACTTTCCTTGTATCTATCACAAAGGGAATGTGACTTCCATGGAATCTATCTCGCCGGGAATGTCACTTTCCTTGCATCTATAACAATGGGAATGTCGCATCACTTGCATCTATCTCGACGGGAATGTCACTTTCCTTGCATATATCACAATGTGAATATCACTTCACTGGCATCTATCACAATGGGAATGTCACTTCCCTGGCATCTATCACAATGTGAATATCACTTTACTGGCCTCTATCACATTGGGAATGCCGCTTCACTGGCATCTATCTTGGCGGGAATGTCACTTTCCTTGCATCTATCAGAATGGGAATGTCACTTCCGTGGAATCTATTTCGACAGGAATGTCACTTCCCTGGCATCTATCACAATGGGAATGTCACTTCGCTAGAATCTATTTCGACAGGAATATCACTTCACTGCCATATATCTCGTCGGAAATGTCACTTTACTGGCATCCTTTTGGACGGGAATGTCACTTCCCTGGCATCTATCACAATGGGAATGTCACTTCCGTGGAATCTATCTCGACCGGAATGTCTCTTTCCTGGCATCTAATAAAATGGGAATGTCAATTCACTGGCTTCTATCAAAATGGGACTGTCGTGCACTGGCATCCAAGTCGACGGGAATGTCAATATCCTTGCATCTATCACAATGGGAATGTCACTTCACTGGCTACTATCACAATGGGTATGTCAATTCCGTGGAATCCTCCTCGACGGGAATGTCACTTCCCTGGTATCTATCACAATGGGTATGTCACTTCCGTGGAATCCTCCTCGACGGGAATGTCACTTCCCTGGCATCCATCTCGACGGGAAACTCTTTTCCCTGCTATCTATCTCGAAACGAATGTCACTTCCCTGGGATCTATTACAATGGGAATGTCACCACCCAGGCATCTATCATAATTGGAATGTCCCTTAACTTGCATCCATCATAATGGGAATGTCACTTCCCTGGCATCTATCATAATTGGAATGTCAAATCGCTGGCATCTATCACAATGGGAATGTCACTTTCCTTGTATCTAGCACAATGGGAATGTCGCTTCTCTGGAATCTATCTCGACGGAAATGTCACTTTCCTGGCATCCGTCTCGCCGGGAATATCACTTTCCTTGCATCTATAACAATGGGAATGTCGCTTCACTGGCATCTATCACAATGGGAAAGTCACTTCCGTGGAATCCACCTCGACGGGAATGTCACTTCCCTGGCATCTATCACAATGGGAATGTCACTTCCGTGGAATCTATCTCGACGGGAATGTCACATTCCTGGCATCTATCACAATGGGAATGTCACTTCCGTGGAATCCATCTCGGCAGGAATGACACATTCCTTGCATCTATCACAATGAGAACGTGACTTCCGTGGAATCTATCTCGACAGGAATGTCACTTCCCTGAAATCTATCTCAATGGGAATGTCACTTCCCTGGAATCTATC
The DNA here is from genome assembly GCF_048418815.1 of Hemitrygon akajei. Lineage (NCBI taxonomy): Eukaryota > Metazoa > Chordata > Chondrichthyes > Myliobatiformes > Dasyatidae > Hemitrygon > Hemitrygon akajei. The sequence goes on from NC_133131.1 coordinate 50,883,432, forward strand.
TCGACAGGAATGTCACCTCCCTGGCATCTATCTCGAGGGAAATGTCACTTCCCTGGAATCTATGTCGACAGGATTGTCACTTCCCTGGCATCTGTCACAAAGGGAATGTCACATCCCTGGCATCTGTCTTGACGGGAACGTCCCTTTCCTTCCATCTATCACAATGGGAATGTCACTTCCCTGGCATCCATCACGACGGGAATGTCAATTCCCTGGCATCTATCACAATGGGAATGTCAATTCACTGGCATCTATCACAATGGGAATGTCACTGCCCTAGAATCTATTTCGACAGGAATGTCACTTCATTGGCATCTATATCGTCGGAAAAGTCACTTTACTGGCATCCTTTTGGACGGGAATGTCACTTCCCTGGCATCTATCACAATGGGAATGTCACTTCCGTGGAATCTATCTCGACGGGAATGTCACATTCCTGGCATCTATCAGAATGGGAATGTCACTTCCGTGGAATATATTTCGACAGGAATGTCACTTCCCTGGCATCTATCACAATGGGAATGTCACTTCGCTAGAATCTATTTCGACAGGAATATCACTTCACTGCCATCTATCTCGTCGGAAATGTCACTTTACTGGCATCCTTTTGGACGGGAATGTCACTTCCCTGGCATCTATCACAATGGGAATGTCACTTCCGTGGAATCTATCTCGACGGGAATGTCACATTCCTGGCATCTATCACAATGGGAATGTCACTTCCCTGGCATCTATCACAATGGGAATGTCACTTCCGTGGAATCTATCTCGACGGGAATGTCACTTCCGTGGAATCTATCTCGACAGGAATGTCACTTCCATTGCATCTATCACATTGGGAATGTCACGTCCTTGGAATCTATCTCGACAGGATTGTCACTTCCCTGGCATCCATCTCGACGGGAATGTCGCTTTCCTGGCATCAATCTCGACCGGAATGTCACTTTCCTTGCATCTATCACAATGGGAATGTCACGTTTCTGGCATCCATCTCGACGGGAATGTCTCTTTCCTGGCATCTAATAAAATGTGAATGTCAATTCACTGGCTTCTATCAAAATGGGACTGTCGTGCACTGGCATCCAAGTCGACGGGAATGTCAATTTCCTTGCATCTATCACAACGGGAATGTCACTTCACTGGCATCTATAACAATGGGAAGGTCGCTTCACTGGAATCCATCTCGACGGGAACGTCAGTATACTTGCATCTATCACAACGGGAATATCACTTCACTGGCATCCATGTCGACGGGAATGTCAATTTCCTTGCATCTATCACAACGGGAATGTCACTTCACTGGCATCTTTCACAATGGGAAGGTCGCTTCACTGGAATCCATCTCGACGGGAACGTCACTTTCCTTGCATCTATCACAATGGGAATGTCACTTCCCTGGAATCTATCTCGACAGGAATGTCACCTCCCTGGCATTTATCTCGAGGGAAATGTCACTTCCCTGGAATCTATCTCGACAGGATTGTCACTTCCCTGGCATCTGTCACAATGGGAATGTCACTTCCCTGGCATCTGTCTTGACGGGAACGTCCCTTTCCTTCCGTCTATCACAATGGGAATGTCACTTCCATGGCATCCATCTCGACGGGAATGTCAATTCCCTGGCATCTATCACAATGGGAATGTCAATTCACTGGCATCTATCACAATGTGATTGTCACTTCCCTGGCATCCATCTCGACGGGAATGTCAATTCCCAGGCATCTATCACAATGGGAATGTCAATTCACTGGCATCTATCACAATGTGATTGTCGCTTCACTGGCATCCATCTCGACGGGAATGTCAATTCCCTGGCATCTATCACAATGGGAATGTCACTTCTCTGGCATCTATCACAATGTGAATGTCACTTCCGTGGAATCTATATCGATGGGAATCTCACTTCCCTGGCATCTATCACAATGGGAATGTCAATTCACTGGCATCTATCACAATGGGAATGTCACTTCACTGGCATCTACCACAATGGGAATGTCACTTCCCTGGCATTCATCTCGACGGGAATGTCGCTTCACTGGCATCCATCTCGACGGTAACGTCACTTTCTTTGCATCTATCACAACGGGAATGTGCCTTCACTGGCATCCATGTCGAAGGGAATGTCACTTTCCTTGTATCTATCACAAAGGGAATGTGACTTCCATGGAATCTATCTCGCCGGGAATGTCACTTTCCTTGCATCTATAACAATGGGAATGTCGCATCACTTGCATCTATCTCGACGGGAAAGTCACTTTCCTTGCATATATCACAATGTGAATATCACTTCACTGGCATCTATCACAATGGGAATGTCACTTCCCTGGCATCTATCACAATGTGAATATCACTTTACTGGCCTCTATCACATTGGGAATGCCGCTTCACTGGCATCTATCTTGACGGGAATGTCACTTTCCTTGCATCTATCAGAATGGGAATGTCACTTCCGTGGAATCTATTTCGACAGGAATGTCACTTCCCTGGCATCTATCACAATGGGAATGTCACTTCGCTAGAATCTATTTCGACAGGAATATCAGTTCACTGCCATCTATCTCGTCGGAAATGTCACTTTACTGGCATCCTTTTGGACGGGAATGTCACTTCCCTGGCATCTATCACAATGGGAATGTCACTTCCGTGGAATCTATCTCGACGGGAATGTCACATTCCTGGCATCTATCACAATGGGAATGTCACTTCCGTGGAATCTATCTCGACAGGAATGTCACTTCCATTGCATCTATCACATTGGGAATGTCACGTCCTTGGAAACTATCTCGACAGGATTGTCACTTCCCTGGCATCCATCTCGACGGGAATGTCGCTTTCCTGGCATCAATCTCGACGGGAATGTCACTTTCCTTGCATCTATCACAATGGGAATGTCACTTCTCTGGCATCCATCTCGACGGGAATGTCTCTTTCCTGGCATCTGATAAAATGGGAATGTCAATTCACTGGCTTCTATCAAAATGGGACTGTCGTGCACTGGCATCGAAGTCGACGGGAATGTCAATTTCCTTGCATCTATCACAACGGGAATGTCACTTCACTGGCATCTATAACAATGGGAAGGTCGCTTCACTGGAATCCATCTCGACGGTAACGTCACTTTCCTTGTATCTATCACAATGGGAATGTCACTTCCCTGGCATCTATCATTATTGGAATGTCCCTTAACTGGCATCTATCACAATGGGAATGTCACTTCACTGGCATCCATCTCGACGGGAATGTCACTTTCCTTGCATCTATCAGAATGGGAATGTCACTTCACTGGCTACTATCACAATGGGTATGTCACTTCCGTGGAATCCTCCTCGACGGGAATGTCACTTCCCTGGCATCTATCACAATGGGTATGTCACTTCCGTGGAATCCTCCTCGACGGGAATGTCACTTCCCTGGCATCCATCTCGACGGGAAACTCTTTTCCCTGCTATCTATCTCGAAACTAATGTCACTTCCCTGGCATCTATTACAATGGGAATGTCACCACCCTGGCATCTATCATAATTGGAATGTCCCTTAACTGGCATCTATCACAATGGGAAAGTCACTTCACTGGCATCCATCTCGACTGGAACGTCACTTTCCTTGCATCTATCACAACGGGAATGTCACTTCCCTGGCATCTATCATAATTGGAATGTCACATCGCTGGCATCTATCACAATGGGAATGTCACTTTCCTTGTATCTAGCACAATGGGAATGTCGCTTCACTGGAATCTATCTCGACGGAAATGTCACTTTCCTGGCATCCGTCTCGCCGGGAATATCACTTTCCTTGCATCTATAACAATGGGAATGTCGCTTCACTGGCATCTATCACAATGGGAATGTCACTTCCGTGGAATCCACCTCGACGGGAATGTCACTTCCCTGGCATTTATCACAATGGGAATGTTACTTCCGTGGAATCTATCTCGACGGGAATGTCACTTTCCTTGCATATATCACAATGTGAATATCACTTCACTGGCATCTATCACAATGGGAATGTCACTTCCCTGGCATCTATCACAATGTGAATATCACTTTACTGGCCTCTATCACATTGGGAATGCCGCTTCACTGGCATCTATCTTGGCGGGAATGTCACTTTCCTTGCATCTATCAGAATGGGAATGTCACTTCCGTGGAATCTATTTCGACAGGAATGTCACTTCCCTGGCATCTATCACAATGGGAATGTCACTTCGCTAGAATCTATTTCGACAGGAATATCACTTCACTGCCATCTATCTCGTCGGAAATGTCACTTTACTGGCATCTTTTTGGACGGGAATGTCACTTCCCTGGCATCTATCACAATGGGAATGTCACTTCCGTGGAATCTATCTCGACCGGAATGTCAATTCACTGGCTTCTATCAAAATGGGACTGTCGTGCACTGGCATCCAAGTCGACGGGAATGTCAATTTCCTTGCATCTATCACAATGGGAATGTCACTTCACTGACATCCATGTCGACGGGAATGTCACTTTCCTTGCATCTATCACAATGGGAATGTCACTTCACTGGCATCCATGTCGACGGGAATGTCACTTTCCTTGCATCTATCACAATGGGAATGTCACTTCACTGGCATCCATGTCGACGGGAATGTCACTTTCCTTGCATCTATCACAATGGGAATGTCACTTCACTGGCATCCAAGTCGACGGGAATGTCAATTTCCTTGCATCTATCACAATGGGAATCTCACTTCACTGGCATCCATGTCGACGGGAATGTCACTTCCCTGGCATCTATCACAATGGGAATGTCACTTCCGTGGAATCTATCTCGACGGGAATGTCACATTCCTGGCATCTATCACAATGGGAATGTCACTTCCCTGGCATCTATCACAATGGGAATGTCACTTCCGTGGAATCTATCTCGACGGGAATGTCACTTCCGTGGAATCTATCTCGACAGGAATGTCACTTCCATTGCATCTATCACATTGGGAATGTCACGTCCTTGGAATCTATCTCGACAGGATTGTCACTTCCCTGGCATCCATCTCGACGGGAATGTCGCTTTCCTGGCATCAATCTCGACCGGAATGTCACTTTCCTTGCATCTATCACAATGGGAATGTCACGTTTCTGGCATCCATCTCGACGGGAATGTCTCTTTCCTGGCATCTAATAAAATGTGAATGTCAATTCACTGGCTTCTATCAAAATGGGACTGTCGTGCACTGGCATCCAAGTCGACGGGAATGTCAATTTCCTTGCATCTATCACAACGGGAATGTCACTTCACTGGCATCTATAACAATGGGAAGGTCGCTTCACTGGAATCCATCTCGACGGGAACGTCAGTATACTTGCATCTATCACAACGGGAATATCACTTCACTGGCATCCATGTCGACGGGAATGTCAATTTCCTTGCATCTATCACAACGGGAATGTCACTTCACTGGCATCTTTCACAATGGGAAGGTCGCTTCACTGGAATCCATCTCGACGGGAACGTCACTTTCCTTGCATCTATCACAATGGGAATGTCACTTCCCTGGAATCTATCTCGACAGGAATGTCACCTCCCTGGCATTTATCTCGAGGGAAATGTCACTTCCCTGGAATCTATCTCGACAGGATTGTCACTTCCCTGGCATCTGTCACAATGGGAATGTCACTTCCCTGGCATCTGTCTTGACGGGAACGTCCCTTTCCTTCCGTCTATCACAATGGGAATGTCACTTCCATGGCATCCATCTCGACGGGAATGTCAATTCCCTGGCATCTATCACAATGGGAATGTCAATTCACTGGCATCTATCACAATGTGATTGTCACTTCCCTGGCATCCATCTCGACGGGAATGTCAATTCCCAGGCATCTATCACAATGGGAATGTCAATTCACTGGCATCTATCACAATGTGATTGTCGCTTCACTGGCATCCATCTCGACGGGAATGTCAATTCCCTGGCATCTATCACAATGGGAATGTCACTTCTCTGGCATCTATCACAATGTGAATGTCACTTCCGTGGAATCTATATCGATGGGAATCTCACTTCCCTGGCATCTATCACAATGGGAATGTCAATTCACTGGCATCTATCACAATGGGAATGTCACTTCACTGGCATCTACCACAATGGGAATGTCACTTCCCTGGCATTCATCTCGACGGGAATGTCGCTTCACTGGCATCCATCTCGACGGTAACGTCACTTTCTTTGCATCTATCACAACGGGAATGTGCCTTCACTGGCATCCATGTCGAAGGGAATGTCACTTTCCTTGTATCTATCACAAAGGGAATGTGACTTCCATGGAATCTATCTCGCCGGGAATGTCACTTTCCTTGCATCTATAACAATGGGAATGTCGCATCACTTGCATCTATCTCGACGGGAAAGTCACTTTCCTTGCATATATCACAATGTGAATATCACTTCACTGGCATCTATCACAATGGGAATGTCACTTCCCTGGCATCTATCACAATGTGAATATCACTTTACTGGCCTCTATCACATTGGGAATGCCGCTTCACTGGCATCTATCTTGACGGGAATGTCACTTTCCTTGCATCTATCAGAATGGGAATGTCACTTCCGTGGAATCTATTTCGACAGGAATGTCACTTCCCTGGCATCTATCACAATGGGAATGTCACTTCGCTAGAATCTATTTCGACAGGAATATCAGTTCACTGCCATCTATCTCGTCGGAAATGTCACTTTACTGGCATCCTTTTGGACGGGAATGTCACTTCCCTGGCATCTATCACAATGGGAATGTCACTTCCGTGGAATCTATCTCGACGGGAATGTCACATTCCTGGCATCTATCACAATGGGAATGTCACTTCCGTGGAATCTATCTCGACAGGAATGTCACTTCCATTGCATCTATCACATTGGGAATGTCACGTCCTTGGAAACTATCTCGACAGGATTGTCACTTCCCTGGCATCCATCTCGACGGGAATGTCGCTTTCCTGGCATCAATCTCGACGGGAATGTCACTTTCCTTGCATCTATCACAATGGGAATGTCACTTCTCTGGCATCCATCTCGACGGGAATGTCTCTTTCCTGGCATCTGATAAAATGGGAATGTCAATTCACTGGCTTCTATCAAAATGGGACTGTCGTGCACTGGCATCGAAGTCGACGGGAATGTCAATTTCCTTGCATCTATCACAACGGGAATGTCACTTCACTGGCATCTATAACAATGGGAAGGTCGCTTCACTGGAATCCATCTCGACGGTAACGTCACTTTCCTTGTATCTATCACAATGGGAATGTCACTTCCCTGGCATCTATCATTATTGGAATGTCCCTTAACTGGCATCTATCACAATGGGAATGTCACTTCACTGGCATCCATCTCGACGGGAATGTCACTTTCCTTGCATCTATCAGAATGGGAATGTCACTTCACTGGCTACTATCACAATGGGTATGTCACTTCCGTGGAATCCTCCTCGACGGGAATGTCACTTCCCTGGCATCTATCACAATGGGTATGTCACTTCCGTGGAATCCTCCTCGACGGGAATGTCACTTCCCTGGCATCCATCTCGACGGGAAACTCTTTTCCCTGCTATCTATCTCGAAACTAATGTCACTTCCCTGGCATCTATTACAATGGGAATGTCACCACCCTGGCATCTATCATAATTGGAATGTCCCTTAACTGGCATCTATCACAATGGGAAAGTCACTTCACTGGCATCCATCTCGACTGGAACGTCACTTTCCTTGCATCTATCACAACGGGAATGTCACTTCCCTGGCATCTATCATAATTGGAATGTCACATCGCTGGCATCTATCACAATGGGAATGTCACTTTCCTTGTATCTAGCACAATGGGAATGTCGCTTCACTGGAATCTATCTCGACGGAAATGTCACTTTCCTGGCATCCGTCTCGCCGGGAATATCACTTTCCTTGCATCTATAACAATGGGAATGTCGCTTCACTGGCATCTATCACAATGGGAATGTCACTTCCGTGGAATCCACCTCGACGGGAATGTCACTTCCCTGGCATTTATCACAATGGGAATGTTACTTCCGTGGAATCTATCTCGACGGGAATGTCACTTTCCTTGCATATATCACAATGTGAATATCACTTCACTGGCATCTATCACAATGGGAATGTCACTTCCCTGGCATCTATCACAATGTGAATATCACTTTACTGGCCTCTATCACATTGGGAATGCCGCTTCACTGGCATCTATCTTGGCGGGAATGTCACTTTCCTTGCATCTATCAGAATGGGAATGTCACTTCCGTGGAATCTATTTCGACAGGAATGTCACTTCCCTGGCATCTATCACAATGGGAATGTCACTTCGCTAGAATCTATTTCGACAGGAATATCACTTCACTGCCATCTATCTCGTCGGAAATGTCACTTTACTGGCATCTTTTTGGACGGGAATGTCACTTCCCTGGCATCTATCACAATGGGAATGTCACTTCCGTGGAATCTATCTCGACCGGAATGTCAATTCACTGGCTTCTATCAAAATGGGACTGTCGTGCACTGGCATCCAAGTCGACGGGAATGTCAATTTCCTTGCATCTATCACAATGGGAATGTCACTTCACTGACATCCATGTCGACGGGAATGTCACTTTCCTTGCATCTATCACAATGGGAATGTCACTTCACTGGCATCCATGTCGACGGGAATGTCACTTTCCTTGCATCTATCACAATGGGAATGTCACTTCACTGGCATCCATGTCGACGGGAATGTCACTTTCCTTGCATCTATCACAATGGGAATGTCACTTCACTGGCATCCAAGTCGACGGGAATGTCAATTTCCTTGCATCTATCACAATGGGAATCTCACTTCACTGGCATCCATGTCGACGGGAATGTCACTTCCCTGGCATCTATCACAATGGGTATGTCAATTCCGTGGAATCCTCCTCGACGGGAATGTCACTTCCCTGGCATCCATCTCGACGGGAAACTCTTTTCCCTGCTATCTATCTCGAAACGAATGTCACTTCCCTGGCTTCTATTACAATGGGAATGTCACCACCCTGGCATCTATCATAATTGGAATGTCACATCGCTGGCATCTATCACAATGGGAATGTCACTTTCCTTGTATCTAGCACAATGGGAATGTCGCTTCTCTGGAATCTATCTCGACGGAAATGTCACTTTCCTGGCATTCGTCTCGCCGGGAATATCACTTTCCTTGCATCTATAACAATGGGAATGTCGCTTCACTGGCATCTATCACAATGGGAATGTCACTTCCGTGGAATCTATCTCGACGGGAATGTCACATTCCTGGCATCTATCACAATGGGAATGTCACTTCCGTGGAATCCACCTCGACGGGAATGTCACTTCCCTGGCATCTATCACAATGGGAATGTCACTTCCGTGGAATCTATCTCGACGGGAATGTCACATTCCTGGCATCTATCACAATGGGAATGTCACTTCCGTGGAATCCATCTCGGCAGGAATGACACATTCCTTGCATCTATCACAATGAGAACGTGACTTCCGTGGAATCTGTCTCGACAGGAATGTCACTTCCCTGAAATCTATCTCAATGGGAATGTCACTTCCCTGGAATCTATCTCGACAGGAATGTCACCTCCCTGGCATCTATCTCGAGGGAAATGTCACTTCCCTGGAATCTATGTCGACAGGATTGTCACTTCCCTGGCATCTGTCACAAAGGGAATGTCACATCCCTGGCATCTGTCTTGACGGGAACGTCCCTTTCCTTCCATCTATCACAATGGGAATGTCACTTCCCTGGCATCCATCACGACGGGAATGTCAATTCCCTGGCATCTATCACAATGGGAATGTCAATTCACTGGCATCTATCACAATGGGAATGTCACTGCCGTAGAATCTATTTCGACAGGAATGTCACTTCATTGGCATCTATCTCGTTGGAAAAGTCACTTTACTGGCATCCTTTTGAACGGGAATGTCACTTCCCTGGCATCTATCACAATGGCAAATGTCACTTCCGTGGAATCTATCTCGACGGGAATGTCACATTCCTGGCATCTATCACAATGGGAATGTCACTTCCCTGGCATCTATCACAATGGGAATGTCACTTCCGTGGAATCTATCTCGACGGGAATGTCACTTCCCTGGAATCTATCTCGACGGGAATGTCACTTCCGTGGAATCTATCTCGACAGGAATGTCACTTCCATTGCATCTATCACATTGGGAATGTCACGTCCTTGGAATCTATCTCGACAGGATTGTCACTTCCCTGGCATCCATCTCGACGGGAATGTCGCTTTCCTGGCATCAATCTCCACCGGAATGTCACATTCCTTGCATCTATCACAATGGGAATGTCACGTTTCTGGCATCCATCTCGACGGGAATGTCTCTTTCCTGGCATCTAATAAAATGGGAATGTGAATTCACTGGCTTCTATCAAAATGGGACTGTAGTGCACTGGCATCCAAGTCGACGGGAATGTCAATTTCCTTGCATCTATCACAACGGGAATGTCACTTCACAGGCATCCATCTCGACGGGAACGTCAGTATACTTGCATCTATCACAACGGGAATATCACTTCACTGGCATCCATGTCGACGGGAATGTCAATTTCCTTGCATCTATCACAACGGGAATGTCACTTCACTGGCATCTTTCACAATGGGAAGGTCGCTTCACTGGAATCCATCTCGACGGGAACGTCACTATCCTTGCATCTATCACAATGGGAATGTCACTTCCCTGGAATCTATCTCGACAGGAATGTCACCTCCCTGGCATTTATCTCGAGGGAAATGTCACTTCCCTGGAATCTATCTCGACAGGATTGTCACTTTCCTGGCATCTGTCACAATGGGAATGTCACTTCCCTGGCATCTGTCTTGACGGGAACGTCCCTTTCCTTCCGTCTATCACAATGGGAATGTCACTTCCATGGCATCCATCTCGACGGGAATGTCAATTCCCTGGCATCTATCACAATGGGAATGTCAATTCACTGGCATCTATCACAATGTGATTGTCACTTCCCTGGCATCCATCTCGACGGGAATGTCAATTCCCAGGCATCTATCACAATGGGAATGTCAATTCACTGGCATCTATCACAATGTGATTGTCGCTTCACTGGCATCCATCTCGACGGGAATGTCAATTCCCTGGCATCTATCACAATGGGAATGTCACTTCTCTGGCATCTATCACAATGTGAATGTCACTTCCGTGGAATCTATATCGACGGGAATCTCAATTCCCTGGCATCTATCACAATGGGAATGTCACTTCACTGGCATCTACCACAATGGGAATGTCACTTCCCTGGCATTCATCTCGACGGGAATGTCGCTTCACTGGCATCCATCTCGACGGTAACGTCACTTTCTTTGCATCTATCACAACGGGAATGTGCCTTCACTGGCATCCATGTCGAAGGGAATGTCACTTTCCTTGTATCTATCACAAAGGGAATGTGACTTCCATGGAATCTATCTAGCCGGGAATGTCACTTTCCTTGCATCTATAACAATGGGAATGTCGCATCACTTGCATCTATCTCGACGGGAAAGTCACTTTCCTTGCATATATCACAATGTGAATATCACTTCACTGGCATCTATCACAATGGGAATGTCACTTCCCTGGCATCTATCACAATGTGAATATCACTTTACTGGCCTCTATCACATTGGGAATGCCGCTTCACTGGCATCTATCTTGACGGGAATGTCACTTTCCTTGCATCTATCAGAATGGGAATGTCACTTCCGTGGAATCTATTTCGACAGGAATGTCACTTCCCTGGCATCTATCACAATGGGAATGTCACTTCGCTAGAATCTATTTCGACAGGAATATCACTTCACTGCCATCTATCTCGTCGGAAATGTCACTTTAATGGCATCCTTTTGGACGGGAATGTCACTTCCCTGGCATCTATCACAATGGGAATGTCACTTCCGTGGAATCTATCTCGACGGGAATGTCACATTCCTGGCATCTATCACAATGGGAATGTCACTTCCGTGGAATCTATCTCGACAGGAATGTCACTTCCATTGCATCTATCACATTGGGAATGTCACGTCCTTGGAATCTATCTCGACAGGATTGTCACTTCCCTGGCATCCATCTCGACGGGAATGTCGCTTTCCTGGCATCAATCTCGACGGGAATGTCACTTTCCTTGCATCTATCACAATGGGAATGTCACTTCTCTGGCATCCATCTCGACGGGAATGTCTCTTTCCTGGCATCTGATAAAATGGGAATGTCAATTCACTGGCTTCTATCAAAATGGGACTGTCGTGCACTGGCATCGAAGTCGACGGGAATGTCAATTTCCTTGCATCTATCACAACGGGAATGTCACTTCACTGGCATCTATAACAATGGGAAGGTCGCTTCACTGGAATCCATCTCGACGGGAACGTCACTTTCCTTGTATCTATCACAATGGGAATGTCACTTCCCTGGCATCTATCATTATTGGAATGTCCCTTAACTGGCATCTATCACAATGGGAATGTCACTTCACTGGCATCCATCTCGACGGGAATGTCACTTTCCTTGCATCTATCAGAATGGGAATGTCACTTCACTGGCTACTATCACAATGGGTATGTCACTTCCGTGGAATCCTCCTCGACGGGAATGTCACTTCCCTGGCATCTATCACAATGGGTATGTCACTTCCGTGGAATCCTCCTCGACGGGAATGTCACTTCCCTGGCATCCATCTCGACGGGAAACTCTTTTCCCTGCTATCTATCTCGAAACTAATGTCACTTCCCTGGCATCTATTACAATGGGAATGTCACCACCCTGGCATCTATCATAATTGGAATGTCCCTTAACTGGCATCTATCACAATGGGAAAGTCACTTCACTGGCATCCATCTCGACTGGAACGTCACTTTCCTTGCATCTATCACAACGGGAATGTCACTTCCCTGGCATCTATCATAATTGGAATGTCACATCGCTGGCATCTATCACAATGGGAATGTCACTTTCCTTGTATCTAGCACAATGGGAATGTCGCTTCTCTGGAATCTATCTCGACGGAAATGTCACTTTCCTGGCATCCGTCTCGCCGGGAATATCACTTTCCTTGCATCTATAACAATGGGAATGTCGCTTCACTGGCATCTATCACAATGGGAATGTCACTTCCGTGGAATCCACCTCGACGGGAATGTCACTTCCCTGGCATCTATCACAATGGGAATGTTACTTCCGTGGAATCTATCTCGACGGGAATGTCACATTCCTGGCATCTATCACAATGGGAATGTCGCATCACTTGCATCTATCTCGACGGGAATGTCACTTTCCTTGCATATATCACAATGTGAATATCACTTCACTGGCATCTATCACAATGGGAATGTCACTTCCCTGGCATCTATCACAATGTGAATGTGGCTTCACTGACATCCATCACCACGGGAAAGTAACTTCTCTAGCATCCATCTCGACGGGAACGTCAATTCCCTGGTATCTATCACAATGGGAATGTCCATTCACCGGCATCTATCACAATGGGTTTGTCGCTTCACTGGCATCCATCTCGCCGGGAATGTCACTTTCCTTGCATCTATCAGAATCGGAATGTCACTTCACTGGCTACTATCACAATGGGTATGTCACTTCCGTGGAATCCTCTTCGACGGGAATGTCACTTCCCTGGCATCTATCACAATGGGTATGTCACTTCCGTGGAATCCTCCTCGACGGGAATGTCACTTCCCTGGCATCTATCACAATGCGAATGTCACTTCAATGGCATCTACCACAATGGGAATGTCACTTCCCTGGCATCCATCTCGACGGGAAACTCTTTTCCCTGCTATCTATCTCGAAACGAATGTCACTTCCCTGGCATCTATTACAATGGGAATGTCACTACCCTGGCATCTATCATAATTGGAATGTCCCTTAACTGGCATCTATCACAATGGGATTGTCACTTCACTGGCATCCATCTCGACGGGAACGTCACTTTCCTTGCATCTATCACAACGGGAATGTAACTTCACTGGCATCTATCATAATTGGAATGTCACATCGCTGGCATCTATCACAATGGGAATGTCACTTCACTGGAATCTATCTCGACGGGAATGTCACTTTCCTGGCATCCGTCTCGCCGGGAATGTCACTTTCCTTGCATCTATAACAATGGGAATGTCGCCTCACTGGCATCTATCACAATGGGAATGTCACTTCCGTGGAATCCACCTCGACGGGAATGTCACTTCCCTGGCATCTATCACAATGGGAATGTCACTACCGTGGAATCTATCTCGACGGGAATGTCACATTCCTGGCATCTATCACAATGGGAATGTCACTTCCGTGGAATCCATCTCGGCAGGAATGACACTTTCCTTGCATCTATCACAATGGGAACGTGACTTCCGTGGAATCTATCTCGACAGGAATGTCACTTCCCTGAAATCTATCACAATGGGAATGTCACTTCCCTGGAATCTATCTCGACAGGAATGTCACCTCCCTGGCATCTATCTCGAGGGAAATGTCACTTCCCTGGAATCTATCTCGACAGGATTGTCACTTCCCTGGCATCTGTCACAATGGGAATGTCACTTCCCTGGCATCTGTCTTGACGGGAACTTCCCTTTCCTTCCATCTATCACAATGGGAATGTCACTTCCCTGGCATCCATCTCGACGGGAATGTCAATTACCTGGCATCTATCACAATGGGAATGTCAATTCACTGGCATCTATCACAATGGGAATGTCACTTCCCTAGAATCTATTTCGACAGGAATGTCACTTCATTGGCATCTATCTCGTCGGAAAAGTCACTTTACTGGCATCCTTTTGGACGGGAATGTCACTTCCCTGGCATCTATCACAATGGGAATGTCACTTCATTGGAATCTATCTCGACGGGAATGTCACATTCCTGGCATCTATCACAATGGGAATGTCACTTCCCTGGCATCTATCACAATGGGAATGTCACTTCCGTGGAATCTATCTCGACGGGAATGTCACTTCCGTGGAATCTATCTCGACAGGAATGTCACTTCCATTGCATTTATCACATTGGGAATGTCACGTCCTTGGAATCTATCTCGACAGGATTGTCACTTCCATGGCATCCATCTCGACGGGAATGTCGCTTTCCTGGCATCAATCTCGACGGGAATGTCACTTTCCTTGCATCTATCACAATGGGAATGTCACTTTTCTGGCATCCATCTCGACGGGAATGTCGCTTTCCTGGCATCTAATAAAATGGGAATTTCAATTCACTGGCTTCTATCAAAATGGGACTGTCGTGCACTGGCATCCAAGTCGACGGGAATGTCAATTTCCTTGCATCTATCACAACGGGAATGTCACTTCCGTGGAATCCACCTCGACGGGAATGTCACTTCCCTGGCATCTATCACAATGGGAATGTCACTACCGTGGAATCTATCTCGACGGGAATGTCACATTCCTGGCATCTATCACAATGGGAATGTCACTTCCGTGGAATCCATCTCGGCAGGAATGACACTTTCCTTGCATCTATCACAATGGGAACGTGACTTCCGTGGAATCTATCTCGACAGGAATGTCACTTCCCTGAAATCTATCACAATGGGAATGTCACTTCCCTGGAATCTATCTCGACAGGAATGTCACCTCCCTGGCATCTATCTCGAGGGAAATGTCACTTCCCTGGAATCTATCTCGACAGGATTGTCACTTCCCTGGCATCTGTCACAATGGGAATGTCACTTCCCTGGCATCTGTCTTGACGGGAACTTCCCTTTCCTTCCATCTATCACAATGGGAATGTCACTTCCCTGGCATCCATCTCGACGGGAATGTCAATTACCTGGCATCTATCACAATGGGAATGTCAATTCACTGGCATCTATCACAATGGGAATGTCACTTCCCTAGAATCTATTTCGACAGGAATGTCACTTCATTGGCATCTATCTCGTCGGAAAAGTCACTTTACTGGCATCCTTTTGGACGGGAATGTCACTTCCCTGGCATCTATCACAATGGGAATGTCACTTCATTGGAATCTATCTCGACGGGAATGTCACATTCCTGGCATCTATCACAATGGGAATGTCACTTCCCTGGCATCTATCACAATGGGAATGTCACTTCCGTGGAATCTATCTCGACGGGAATGTCACTTCCGTGGAATCTATCTCGACAGGAATGTCACTTCCATTGCATTTATCACATTGGGAATGTCACGTCCTTGGAATCTATCTCGACAGGATTGTCACTTCCATGGCATCCATCTCGACGGGAATGTCGCTTTCCTGGCATCAATCTCGACGGGAATGTCACTTTCCTTGCATCTATCACAATGGGAATGTCACTTTTCTGGCATCCATCTCGACGGGAATGTCGCTTTCCTGGCATCTAATAAAATGGGAATTTCAATTCACTGGCTTCTATCAAAATGGGACTGTCGTGCACTGGCATCCAAGTCGACGGGAATGTCAATTTCCTTGCATCTATCACAACGGGAATGTCACTTCACTGGCATCTATAACAATGGGAAGGTCGCTTCACTGGAATCCATCTCGACGGGAACGTCAGTATACTTGCATCTATCACAACGGGAATATCACTTCACTGGCATCCATGTCGACGGGAATGTCAATTTCCTTGCATCTATCACAACGGGAATGTCACTTCCCTGGCATCTATCACAATGGGAAGGTCGCTTCACTGGAATCCATCTGGACGTGAACGTCACTTTCCTTGCATCTATCACAATGGGAATGTCACTTCCCTGGAATCTATCTCGACAGGAATGTCACCTCCCTGGCATCTATCTCGAGGGAAATGTCACTTCCCTGGAATCTATCTCGACAGGATTGTCACTTCCCTGGCATTTGCCACAATGGGAATGTCACTTCCCTGGCATCTGTCTTGACGGGAACGTCCCTTTCCTTCCGTCTATCACAATGGGAATGTCACTTCCCTGGCATCCATCTCGACGGGAATGTCAATTCCCTGGCATCTATCACAATGGGAATGTCAATTCACTGGCATCTATCACAATGTGATTGTCACTTCCCTGGCATCCAACTCGACGGGAATGTCAATTCCCTGGCATCTATCACAATGGGAATGTCAATTCCCTGGCATCTATCACAATGGGAATGTCACTTCTCTGGCATCTATCACAATGTGAATGTCACTTCCGTGGAATCTATATCGACGGGAATGTCACTTCCCTGGCATCTATCACAATGGGAATGTCAATTCACTGGCATCTATCACAATGGGAATGTCACTTCACTGGCATCTACCACAATGGGAATGTCACTTCCCTGGCATTCATCTCGACGGGAATGTCGCTTCACTGGCATCCATCTCGACGGGAACGTCACTTTCTTTGCATCTATCACAACAGGAATGTGCCTTCACTGGCATCCATGTCGAAGGGAATGTCACTTTCCTTGTATCTATCACAAAGGGAATGTCGCATCACTTGCATCTATCTCGACGGGAATGTCACTTTCCTTGCATCTATAACAATGGGAATGTCGCATCACTTGCATCTATCTCGACGGGAATGTCACTTTCCTTGCATCTATCACAATGTGAATATCACTTCACTGGCATCTATCGCAATGGGAATGTCACTTCACTGGCATCTATCTTGACGGGAATGTCACTTGCCTTGCATCTATCAGAATGGGAATGTCACTTCCCTGGAATCTATCTCGACAGGAATGTCACTTCCCTGGCATCTATCACAATGGCAATGTCAATTCACTCGCATCTATCACAATGTGAATGTGGCTTCACTGACATCCATCACCACGGGAAAGTAACTTCTCTAGCATCCATCTCGACGGGAACGTCAATTCCCTGGTATCTATCACAATGGGAATGTCCATTCACCGGCATCTATCACAATGGGTTTGTCGCTTCACTGGCATCCATCTCGCCGGGAATGTCAGTTTCCTTGCATCTATCAGAATCGGAATGTCACTTCACTGGCTACTATCACAATGGGTATGTCACTTCCGTGGAATCCTCCTCGACGGGAATGTCACTTCCCTGGCATCTATCACAATGGGTATGTCACTTCCGTGGAATCCTCCTCGACGGGAATGTCACTTCCCTGGCATCTATCACAATGCGAATGTCACTTCAATGGCATCTACCACAATGGGAATGTCACTTCCCTGGCATCCATCTCGACGGGAAACTCTTTTCCCTGCTATCTATCTCGAAACGAATGTCACTTCCCTGGCATCTATTACAATGGGAATGTCACTACCCTGGCATCTATCATAATTGGAATGTCCCTTAACTGGCATCTATCACAATGGGATTGTCACTTCACTGGCATCCATCTCGACGGGAACGTCACTTTCCTTGCATCTATCACAACGGGAATGTAACTTCACTGGCATCTATCATAATTGGAATGTCACATCGCTGGCATCTATCACAATGGGAATGTCACTTCACTGGAATCTATCTCGACGGGAATGTCACTTTCCTGGCATCCGTCTCGCCGGGAATGTCACTTTCCTTGCATCTATAACAATGGGAATGTCGCTTCACTGGCATCTATCACAATGGGAATGTCACTTCCGTGGAATCCACCTCGACGGGAATGTCACTTCCCTGGCATCTATCACAATGGGAATGTCACTACCGTGGAATCTATCTCGACGGGAATGTCACATTCCTGGCATCTATCACAATGGGAATGTCACTTCCGTGGAATCCATCTCGGCAGGAATGACACTTTCCTTGCATCTATCACAATGGGAACGTGACTTCCGTGGAATCTATCTCGACAGGAATGTCACTTCGCTGAAATCTATCACAATGGGAATGTCTCTTCTCTGGTATCTATCCCAATGAGAATATCGCTTCACTGGCAGGCATCTCGACGGGAACGTCACTTTCCTTGCATCTATCACAACCGAATGTCACTTCACTGGCATCTATCATAATTGGAATGTCCCTTAACTGGCATCTATCACAATGGGAATGTCACTTCACTGGCATCTATCACAATGGGAAAGTCACTTCACTGGCATCCATCTCGACGGGAATGTCACTTTCCTTGTATCTATCACAAAGGGAATGTGACTTCCATGGAATCTATCTCGCCGGGAATGTAACTTTCCTTGCATCTATAACAATGGGAATGTCGCATCACTTGCATCTATCTCGACCGGAATGTCACTTTCCTTGCATCTATCACAATGTGAATATCATTTCACTGGCATCTATCACAATGTGAATATCACTTTACTGGCCTCTATCACAATGGGAATGTCACTTCACTGGCATCTATCACAATGTGAATATCACTTTACTGGCCTCTATCACAATGGGAATGTCGCTTCACTGGCATCTATCTTTACGGGAATGTCACTTTCCTTGCATCTATCAGAATGGGAATGTCACTTCCGTGGAATCTATTTCGACAGGAATGTCACTTCCCTGGCAGCTATCACAATGGGAATGTCACTTCCGTGGAATCCATCTCGGCAGGAATGACACTTTCCTTGCATCTATCACAATGGGAACGTGACTTCCGTGGAATCCACCTCGACGGGAATGTCACTTCCCTGGCATCTATCACAATGGGAATGTCACTACCGTGGAATCTATCTCGACGGGAATGTCACATTCCTGGCATCTATCACAATGGGAATGTCACTTCCGTGGAATCCATCTCGGCAGGAATGACACTTTCCTTGCATCTATCACAATGGGAACGTGACTTCCGTGGAATCTATCTCGACAGGAATGTCACTTCCCTGAAATCTATCACAATGGGAATGTCACTTCCCTGGAATCTATCTCGACAGGAATGTCACCTCCCTGGCATCTATCTCGAGGGAAATGTCACTTCCCTGGAATCTATCTCGACAGGATTGTCACTTCCCTGGCATCTGTCACAATGGGAATGTCACTTCCCTGGCATCTGTCTTGACGGGAACTTCCCTTTCCTTCCATCTATCACAATGGGAATGTCACTTCCCTGGCATCCATCTCGACGGGAATGTCAATTACCTGGCATCTATCACAATGGGAATGTCAATTCACTGGCATCTATCACAATGGGAATGTCACTTCCCTAGAATCTATTTCGACAGGAATGTCACTTCATTGGCATCTATCTCGTCGGAAAAGTCACTTTACTGGCATCCTTTTGGACGGGAATGTCACTTCCCTGGCATCTATCACAATGGGAATGTCACTTCATTGGAATCTATCTCGACGGGAATGTCACATTCCTGGCATCTATCACAATGGGAATGTCACTTCCCTGGCATCTATCACAATGGGAATGTCACTTCCGTGGAATCTATCTCGACGGGAATGTCACTTCCGTGGAATCTATCTCGACAGGAATGTCACTTCCATTGCATTTATCACATTGGGAATGTCACGTCCTTGGAATCTATCTCGACAGGATTGTCACTTCCATGGCATCCATCTCGACGGGAATGTCGCTTTCCTGGCATCAATCTCGACGGGAATGTCACTTTCCTTGCATCTATCACAATGGGAATGTCACTTTTCTGGCATCCATCTCGACGGGAATGTCGCTTTCCTGGCATCTAATAAAATGGGAATTTCAATTCACTGGCTTCTATCAAAATGGGACTGTCGTGCACTGGCACCCAAGTCGACGGGAATGTCAATTTCCTTGCATCTATCACAACGGGAATGTCACTTCACTGGCATCTATAACAATGGGAAGGTCGCTTCACTGGAATCCATCTCGACGGGAACGTCAGTATACTTGCATCTATCACAACGGGAATATCACTTCACTGGCATCCATGTCGACGGGAATGTCAATTTCCTTGCATCTATCACAACGGGAATGTCACTTCCCTGGCATCTATCACAATGGGAAGGTCGCTTCACTGGAATCCATCTGGACGTGAACGTCACTTTCCTTGCATCTATCACAATGGGAATGTCACTTCCCTGGAATCTATCTCGACAGGAATGTCACCTCCCTGGCATCTATCTCGAGGGAAATGTCACTTCCCTGGAATCTATCTCGACAGGATTGTCACTTCCCTGGCATTTGCCACAATGGGAATGTCACTTCCCTGGCATCTGTCTTGACGGGAACGTCCCTTTCCTTCCGTCTATCACAATGGGAATGTCACTTCCCTGGCATCCATCTCGACGGGAATGTCAATTCCCTGGCATCTATCACAATGGGAATGTCAATTCACTGGCATCTATCACAATGTGATTGTCACTTCCCTGGCATCCAACTCGACGGGAATGTCAATTCCCTGGCATCTATCACAATGGGAATGTCAATTCCCTGGCATCTATCACAATGGGAATGTCACTTCTCTGGCATCTATCACAATGTGAATGTCACTTCCGTGGAATCTATATCGACGGGAATGTCACTTCCCTGTCATCTATCACAATGGGAATGTCAATTCACTGGCATCTATCACAATGGGAATGTCACTTCACTGGCATCTACCACAATGGGAATGTCACTTCCCTGGCATTCATCTCGACGGGAATGTCGCTTCACTGGCATCCATCTCGCCGGGAATGTCAGTTTCCTTGCATCTATCAGAATCGGAATGTCACTTCACTGGCTACTATCACAATGGGTATGTCACTTCCGTGGAATCCTCCTCGACGGGAATGTCACTTCCCTGGCATCTATCACAATGGGTATGTCACTTCCGTGGAATCCTCCTCGACGGGAATGTCACTTCCCTGGCATCTATCACAATGCGAATGTCACTTCAATGGCATCTACCACAATGGGAATGTCACTTCCCTGGCATCCATCTCGACGGGAAACTCTTTTCCCTGCTATCTATCTCGAAACGAATGTCACTTCCCTGGCATCTATTACAATGGGAATGTCACTACCCTGGCATCTATCATAATTGGAATGTCCCTTAACTGGCATCTATCACAATGGGATTGTCACTTCACTGGCATCCATCTCGACGGGAACGTCACTTTCCTTGCATCTATCACAACGGGAATGTAACTTCACTGGCATCTATCATAATTGGAATGTCACATCGCTGGCATCTATCACAATGGGAATGTCACTTCACTGGAATCTATCTCGACGGGAATGTCACTTTCCTGGCATCCGTCTCGCCGGGAATGTCACTTTCCTTGCATCTATAACAATGGGAATGTCGCTTCACTGGCATCTATCACAATGGGAATGTCACTTCCGTGGAATCCACCTCGACGGGAATGTCACTTCCCTGGCATCTATCACAATGGGAATGTCACTACCGTGGAATCTATCTCGACGGGAATGTCACATTCCTGGCATCTATCACAATGGGAATGTCACTTCCGTGGAATCCATCTCGGCAGGAATGACACTTTCCTTGCATCTATCACAATGGGAACGTGACTTCCGTGGAATCTATCTCGACAGGAATGTCACTTCGCTGAAATCTATCACAATGGGAATGTCTCTTCTCTGGTATCTATCCCAATGAGAATATCGCTTCACTGGCAGGCATCTCGACGGGAACGTCACTTTCCTTGCATCTATCACAACCGAATGTCACTTCACTGGCATCTATCATAATTGGAATGTCCCTTAACTGGCATCTATCACAATGGGAATGTCACTTCACTGGCATCTATCACAATGGGAAAGTCACTTCACTGGCATCCATCTCGACGGGAATGTCACTTTCCTTGTATCTATCACAAAGGGAATGTGACTTCCATGGAATCTATCTCGCCGGGAATGTAACTTTCCTTGCATCTATAACAATGGGAATGTCGCATCACTTGCATCTATCTCGACCGGAATGTCACTTTCCTTGCATCTATCACAATGTGAATATCATTTCACTGGCATCTATCACAATGTGAATATCACTTTACTGGCCTCTATCACAATGGGAATGTCACTTCACTGGCATCTATCACAATGTGAATATCACTTTACTGGCCTCTATCACAATGGGAATGTCGCTTCACTGGCATCTATCTTTACGGGAATGTCACTTTCCTTGCATCTATCAGAATGGGAATGTCACTTCCGTGGAATCTATTTCGACAGGAATGTCACTTCCCTGGCAGCTATCACAATGGGAATGTCACTTCCGTGGAATCCATCTCGGCAGGAATGACACTTTCCTTGCATCTATCACAATGGGAACGTGACTTCCGTGGAATCCACCTCGACGGGAATGTCACTTCCCTGGCATCTATCACAATGGGAATGTCACTACCGTGGAATCTATCTCGACGGGAATGTCACATTCCTGGCATCTATCACAATGGGAATGTCACTTCCGTGGAATCCATCTCGGCAGGAATGACACTTTCCTTGCATCTATCACAATGGGAACGTGACTTCCGTGGAATCTATCTCGACAGGAATGTCACTTCCCTGAAATCTATCACAATGGGAATGTCACTTCCCTGGAATCTATCTCGACAGGAATGTCACCTCCCTGGCATCTATCTCGAGGGAAATGTCACTTCCCTGGAATCTATCTCGACAGGATTGTCACTTCCCTGGCATCTGTCACAATGGGAATGTCACTTCCCTGGCATCTGTCTTGACGGGAACTTCCCTTTCCTTCCATCTATCACAATGGGAATGTCACTTCCCTGGCATCCATCTCGACGGGAATGTCAATTACCTGGCATCTATCACAATGGGAATGTCAATTCACTGGCATCTATCACAATGGGAATGTCACTTCCCTAGAATCTATTTCGACAGGAATGTCACTTCATTGGCATCTATCTCGTCGGAAAAGTCACTTTACTGGCATCCTTTTGGACGGGAATGTCACTTCCCTGGCATCTATCACAATGGGAATGTCACTTCATTGGAATCTATCTCGACGGGAATGTCACATTCCTGGCATCTATCACAATGGGAATGTCACTTCCCTGGCATCTATCACAATGGGAATGTCACTTCCGTGGAATCTATCTCGACGGGAATGTCACTTCCGTGGAATCTATCTCGACAGGAATGTCACTTCCATTGCATTTATCACATTGGGAATGTCACGTCCTTGGAATCTATCTCGACAGGATTGTCACTTCCATGGCATCCATCTCGACGGGAATGTCGCTTTCCTGGCATCAATCTCGACGGGAATGTCACTTTCCTTGCATCTATCACAATGGGAATGTCACTTTTCTGGCATCCATCTCGACGGGAATGTCGCTTTCCTGGCATCTAATAAAATGGGAATTTCAATTCACTGGCTTCTATCAAAATGGGACTGTCGTGCACTGGCATCCAAGTCGACGGGAATGTCAATTTCCTTGCATCTATCACAACGGGAATGTCACTTCACTGGCATCTATAACAATGGGAAGGTCGCTTCACTGGAATCCATCTCGACGGGAACGTCAGTATACTTGCATCTATCACAACGGGAATATCACTTCACTGGCATCCATGTCGACGGGAATGTCAATTTCCTTGCATCTATCACAACGGGAATGTCACTTCCCTGGCATCTATCACAATGGGAAGGTCGCTTCACTGGAATCCATCTGGACGTGAACGTCACTTTCCTTGCATCTATCACAATGGGAATGTCACTTCCCTGGAATCTATCTCGACAGGAATGTCACCTCCCTGGCATCTATCTCGAGGGAAATGTCACTTCCCTGGAATCTATCTCGACAGGATTGTCACTTCCCTGGCATTTGCCACAATGGGAATGTCACTTCCCTGGCATCTGTCTTGACGGGAACGTCCCTTTCCTTCCGTCTATCACAATGGGAATGTCACTTCCCTGGCATCCATCTCGACGGGAATGTCAATTCCCTGGCATCTATCACAATGGGAATGTCAATTCACTGGCATCTATCACAATGTGATTGTCACTTCCCTGGCATCCAACTCGACGGGAATGTCAATTCCCTGGCATCTATCACAATGGGAATGTCAATTCCCTGGCATCTATCACAATGGGAATGTCACTTCTCTGGCATCTATCACAATGTGAATGTCACTTCCGTGGAATCTATATCGACGGGAATGTCACTTCCCTGTCATCTATCACAATGGGAATGTCAATTCACTGGCATCTATCACAATGGGAATGTCACTTCACTGGCATCTACCACAATGGGAATGTCACTTCCCTGGCATTCATCTCGACGGGAATGTCGCTTCACTGGCATCCATCTCGCCGGGAATGTCAGTTTCCTTGCATCTATCAGAATCGGAATGTCACTTCACTGGCTACTATCACAATGGGTATGTCACTTCCGTGGAATCCTCCTCGACGGGAATGTCACTTCCCTGGCATCTATCACAATGGGTATGTCACTTCCGTGGAATCCTCCTCGACGGGAATGTCACTTCCCTGGCATCTATCACAATGCGAATGTCACTTCAATGGCATCTACCACAATGGGAATGTCACTTCCCTGGCATCCATCTCGACGGGAAACTCTTTTCCCTGCTATCTATCTCGAAACGAATGTCACTTCCCTGGCATCTATTACAATGGGAATGTCACTACCCTGGCATCTATCATAATTGGAATGTCCCTTAACTGGCATCTATCACAATGGGATTGTCACTTCACTGGCATCCATCTCGACGGGAACGTCACTTTCCTTGCATCTATCACAACGGGAATGTAACTTCACTGGCATCTATCATAATTGGAATGTCACATCGCTGGCATCTATCACAATGGGAATGTCACTTCACTGGAATCTATCTCGACGGGAATGTCACTTTCCTGGCATCCGTCTCGCCGGGAATGTCACTTTCCTTGCATCTATAACAATGGGAATGTCGCTTCACTGGCATCTATCACAATGGGAATGTCACTTCCGTGGAATCCACCTCGACGGGAATGTCACTTCCCTGGCATCTATCACAATGGGAATGTCACTACCGTGGAATCTATCTCGACGGGAATGTCACATTCCTGGCATCTATCACAATGGGAATGTCACTTCCGTGGAATCCATCTCGGCAGGAATGACACTTTCCTTGCATCTATCACAATGGGAACGTGACTTCCGTGGAATCTATCTCGACAGGAATGTCACTTCGCTGAAATCTATCACAATGGGAATGTCTCTTCTCTGGTATCTATCCCAATGAGAATATCGCTTCACTGGCAGGCATCTCGACGGGAACGTCACTTTCCTTGCATCTATCACAACCGAATGTCACTTCACTGGCATCTATCATAATTGGAATGTCCCTTAACTGGCATCTATCACAATGGGAATGTCACTTCACTGGCATCTATCACAATGGGAAAGTCACTTCACTGGCATCCATCTCGACGGGAATGTCACTTTCCTTGTATCTATCACAAAGGGAATGTGACTTCCATGGAATCTATCTCGCCGGGAATGTAACTTTCCTTGCATCTATAACAATGGGAATGTCGCATCACTTGCATCTATCTCGACCGGAATGTCACTTTCCTTGCATCTATCACAATGTGAATATCATTTCACTGGCATCTATCACAATGTGAATATCACTTTACTGGCCTCTATCACAATGGGAATGTCACTTCACTGGCATCTATCACAATGTGAATATCACTTTACTGGCCTCTATCACAATGGGAATGTCGCTTCACTGGCATCTATCTTTACGGGAATGTCACTTTCCTTGCATCTATCAGAATGGGAATGTCACTTCCGTGGAATCTATTTCGACAGGAATGTCACTTCCCTGGCAGCTATCACAATGGGAATGTCACTTCCCTAGAATCTATTTCGACAGGAATGTCACTTCACTGGCATCTATCTCGTCGGAAAAGTCACTTTACTGGCATCCATTTGGACGGGAATGTCACTTCCCTGGCATCTATCACAATGGGAATGTCACTTCCGTGGAATCCATCTCGACGGGAATGTCACATTCCTGGCATCTATCACAATGGGAATGTCACTTCCGTGGAATCTATCTCGACAGGAATGTCACTTCCATTGCATCTATCACATTGGGAATGTCACGTCCTTGGAATCTATCTCGACAGGATTGTCACTTCCCTGGCATCCATCTCGACGGGAATGTCGCTTTCCTGGCATCAATCTCGACGGGAATGTCACTTTCCTTGCATCTATCACAATGGGAATGTCACTTTTCTGGCATCCATCTCGACGGGAATGTCTCTTTCCTGGCATCTAATAAAATGGGAATGTCAATTCACTGGCTTCTATCAAAATGGGACTGTCGTGCACTGGCATCCAACTCGACGTGAATGTCAATTCCCTGGCATCTATCACAATGGGAATGTCAATTCCCTGGCATCTATCACAATGGGTTTGTCGCTTCACTGGCATCCATCTCGCCGGGAATGTCACTTTCCTTGCATCTATCAGAATCGGAATGTCACTTCACTGGCTACTATCACAATGGGTATGTCACTTCCGTGGAATCCTCCTCGACGGGAATGTCACTTCCCTGGCATCTATCACAATGGGTATGTCACTTCCGTGTAATCCTCCTCGACGGGAATGTCACTTCCCTGGCATCTATCACAATGCGAATGTCACTTCAATGGCATCTCCCACAATGGGAATGTCACTTCCCTGGCATCCATCTCGACGGGAAACTCTTTTCCCTGCTATCTATCTCGAAACGAATGTCACTTCCCTGGCATCTATTACAATGGGAATGTCACTACCCTGGCATCTATCATAATTGGAATGTCCCTTAACTGGCATCTATCACAATGGGATTGTCACTTCACTGGCATCCATCTCGACGGGAACGTCACTTTCCTTGCATCTATCACAACGGGAATGTAACTTCACTGGCATCTATCATAATTGGAATGTCACATCGCTGGCATCTATCACAATGGGAATGTCACTTCACTGGAATCTATCTCGACGGGAATGTCACTTTCCTGGCATCCGTCTCGCCGGGAATGTCACTTTCCTTGCATCTATAACAATGGGAATGTCGCTTCACTGGCATCTATCACAATGGGAATGTCACTTCCGTGGAATCCACCTCGACGGGAATGTCACTTCCCTGGCATCTATCACAATGGGAATGTCACTACCGTGGAATCTATCTCGACGGGAATGTCACATTCCTGGCATCTATCACAATGGGAATGTCACTTCCGTGGAATCCATCTCGGCAGGAATGACACTTTCCTTGCATCTATCACAATGGGAACGTGACTTCCGTGGAATCTATCTCGACAGGAATGTCACTTCCCTGAAATCTATCACAATGGGAATGTCACTTCCCTGGAATCTATCTCGACAGGAATGTCACCTCCCTGGCATCTATCTCGAGGGAAATGTCACTTCCCTGGAATCTATCTCGACAGGATTGTCACTTCCCTGGCATCTGTCACAATGGGAATGTCACTTCCCTGGCATCTGTCTTGACGGGAACTTCCCTTTCCTTCCATCTATCACAATGGGAATGTCACTTCCCTGGCATCCATCTCGACGGGAATGTCAATTACCTGGCATCTATCACAATGGGAATGTCAATTCACTGGCATCTATCACAATGGGAATGTCACTTCCCTAGAATCTATTTCGACAGGAATGTCACTTCATTGGCATCTATCTCGTCGGAAAAGTCACTTTACTGGCATCCTTTTGGACGGGAATGTCACTTCCCTGGCATCTATCACAATGGGAATGTCACTTCATTGGAATCTATCTCGACGGGAATGTCACATTCCTGGCATCTATCACAATGGGAATGTCACTTCCCTGGCATCTATCACAATGGGAATGTCACTTCCGTGGAATCTATCTCGACGGGAATGTCACTTCCGTGGAATCTATCTCGACAGGAATGTCACTTCCATTGCATTTATCACATTGGGAATGTCACGTCCTTGGAATCTATCTCGACAGGATTGTCACTTCCATGGCATCCATCTCGACGGGAATGTCGCTTTCCTGGCATCAATCTCGACGGGAATGTCACTTTCCTTGCATCTATCACAATGGGAATGTCACTTTTCTGGCATCCATCTTGACGGGAATGTCGCTTTCCTGGCATCTAATAAAATGGGAATGTCAATTCACTGGCTTCTATCAAAATGGGACTGTCGTGCACTGACATCCAAGTCGAAGGGAATGTCAATTTCCTTGCATCTATCACAACGGGAATGTCACTTCACTGGCATCTATAACAATGGGAAGGTCGCTTCACTGGAATCCATCTCGACGGGAACGTCAGTATACTTGCATCTATCACAACGGGAATATCACTTCACTGGCATCCATGTCGACGGGAATGTCAATTTCCTTGCATCTATCACAACGGGAATGTCACTTCCCTGGCATCTATCACAATGGGAATGTCGCTTCACTGGAATCCATCTGGACGTGAACGTCACTTTCCTTGCATCTATCACAATGGGAATGTCACTTCCCTGGAATCTATCTCGACAGGAATGTCACCTCCCTGGCATCTATCTCGAGGGAAATGTCACTTCCCTGGAATCTATCTCGACAGGATTGTCACTTCCCTGGCATTTGCCACAATGGGAATGTCACTTCCCTGGCATCTGTCTTGACGGGAACGTCCCTTTCCTTCCGTCTATCACAATGGGAATGTCACTTCCCTGGCATCCATCTCGACGGGAATGTCAATTCCCTGGCATCTATCACAATGGGAATGTCAATTCACTGGCATCTATCACAATGTGATTGTCACTTCCCTGGCATCCAACTCGACGGGAATGTCAATTCCCTGGCATCTATCACAATGGGAATGTCAATTCCCTGGCATCTATCACAATGGGAATGTCACTTCTCTGGCATCTATCACAATGTGAATGTCACTTCCGTGGAATCTATATCGACGGGAATGTCACTTCCCTGTCATCTATCACAATGGGAATGTCAATTCACTGGCATCTATCACAATGGGAATGTCACTTCACTGGCATCTACCACAATGGGAATGTCACTTCCCTGGCATTCATCTCGACGGGAATGTCGCTTCACTGGCATCCATCTCGACGGGAACGTCACTTTCTTTGCATCTATCACAACGGGAATGTGCCTTCACTGGCATCCATGTCGAAGGGAATGTCACTTTCCTTGTATCTATCACAAAGGGAATGTGACTTCCATGGAATCTATCTCGACGGGAATGTCACTTTCCTTGCATCTATAACAATGGGAATGTCGCATCACTTGCATCTATCTCGACGGGAATGTCACTTTCCTTGCATCTATCACAATGTGAATATCACTTCACTGGCATCTATCACAATGGGAATGTCACTTCACTGGCATCTATCTTGACGGGAATGTCACTTGCCTTGCATCTATCAGAATGGGAATGTCACTTCCGTGGAATCTATCTCGACAGGAATGTCACTTCCCTGGCATCTATCACAATGGGAATGTCACTTCATTGGAATCTATCTCGACGGGAATGTCACATTCCTGGCATCTATCACAATGGGAATGTCACTTCCCTGGCATCTATCACAATGGGAATGTCACTTCCGTGGAATCTATCTCGACGGGAATGTCACTTCCGTGGAATCTATCTCGACAGGAATGTCACTTCCATTGCATTTATCACATTGGGAATGTCACGTCCTTGGAATCTATCTCGACAGGATTGTCACTTCCATGGCATCCATCTCGACGGGAATGTCGCTTTCCTGGCATCAATCTCGACGGGAATGTCACTTTCCTTGCATCTATCACAATGGGAATGTCACTTTTCTGGCATCCATCTTGACGGGAATGTCGCTTTCCTGGCATCTAATAAAATGGGAATGTCAATTCACTGGCTTCTATCAAAATGGGACTGTCGTGCACTGACATCCAAGTCGAAGGGAATGTCAATTTCCTTGCATCTATCACAACGGGAATGTCACTTCACTGGCATCTATAACAATGGGAAGGTCGCTTCACTGGAATCCATCTCGACGGGAACGTCAGTATACTTGCATCTATCACAACGGGAATATCACTTCACTGGCATCCATGTCGACGGGAATGTCAATTTCCTTGCATCTATCACAACGGGAATGTCACTTCCCTGGCATCTATCACAATGGGAATGTCGCTTCACTGGAATCCATCTGGACGTGAACGTCACTTTCCTTGCATCTATCACAATGGGAATGTCACTTCCCTGGAATCTATCTCGACAGGAATGTCACCTCCCTGGCATCTATCTCGAGGGAAATGTCACTTCCCTGGAATCTATCTCGACAGGATTGTCACTTCCCTGGCATTTGCCACAATGGGAATGTCACTTCCCTGGCATCTGTCTTGACGGGAACGTCCCTTTCCTTCCGTCTATCACAATGGGAATGTCACTTCCCTGGCATCCATCTCGACGGGAATGTCAATTCCCTGGCATCTATCACAATGGGAATGTCAATTCACTGGCATCTATCACAATGTGATTGTCACTTCCCTGGCATCCAACTCGACGGGAATGTCAATTCCCTGGCATCTATCACAATGGGAATGTCAATTCCCTGGCATCTATCACAATGGGAATGTCACTTCTCTGGCATCTATCACAATGTGAATGTCACTTCCGTGGAATCTATATCGACGGGAATGTCACTTCCCTGTCATCTATCACAATGGGAATGTCAATTCACTGGCATCTATCACAATGGGAATGTCACTTCACTGGCATCTACCACAATGGGAATGTCACTTCCCTGGCATTCATCTCGACGGGAATGTCGCTTCACTGGCATCCATCTCGACGGGAACGTCACTTTCTTTGCATCTATCACAACGGGAATGTGCCTTCACTGGCATCCATGTCGAAGGGAATGTCACTTTCCTTGTATCTATCACAAAGGGAATGTGACTTCCATGGAATCTATCTCGACGGGAATGTCACTTTCCTTGCATCTATAACAATGGGAATGTCGCATCACTTGCATCTATCTCGACGGGAATGTCACTTTCCTTGCATCTATCACAATGTGAATATCACTTCACTGGCATCTATCACAATGGGAATGTCACTTCACTGGCATCTATCTTGACGGGAATGTCACTTGCCTTGCATCTATCAGAATGGGAATGTCACTTCCGTGGAATCTATCTCGACAGGAATGTCACTTCCCTGGCATCTATCACAATGGCAATGTCAATTCACTCGCATCTATCACAATGTGAATGTGGCTTCACTGACATCCATCACCACGGGAAAGTAACTTCTCTAGCATCCATCTCGACGGGAACGTCAATTCCCTGGTATCTATCACAATGGGAATGTCCATTCACCGGCATCTATCACAATGGGTTTGTCGCTTCACTGGCATCCATCTCGCCGGGAATGTCAGTTTCCTTGCATCTATCAGAATCGGAATGTCACTTCACTGGCATCTATCACAATGGGTATGTCACTTCCGTGGAATCTATCTGGACAGGAATGTCACTTCCCTGAAATCTATCACAATGGGAATGTCACTTCCCTGGAATCTATGTCGACAGGATCGTCAGTATACTTGCATCTATCACAATGGGAATGTCTCTTCTCTGGTATCTATCCCAATGAGAATATCGCTTCACTGGCAGGCATCTCGACGGGAACGTCACTTTCCTTGCATCTATCACAACCGAATGTCACTTCACTGGCATCTATCATAATTGGAATGTCCCTTAACTGGCATCTATCACAATGGGAATGTCACTTCACTGGCATCTATCACAATGGGAAAGTCACTTCACTGGCATCCATCTCGACGGGAATGTCACTTTCCTTGTATCTATCACAAAGGGAATGTGACTTCCATGGAATCTATCTCGCCCGGAATGTAACTTTCCTTGCATCTATAACAATGGGAATGTCGCATCACTTGCATCTATCTCGACCGGAATGTCACTTTCCTTGCATCTATCACAATGTGAATATCATTTCACTGGCATCTATCACAATGTGAATATCACTTTACTGGCCTCTATCACAATGGGAATGTCACTTCACTGGCATCTATCACAATGTGAATATCACTTTACTGGCCTCTATCACAATGGGAATGTCGCTTCACTGGCATCTATCTTTACGGGAATGTCACTTTCCTTGCATCTATCAGAATGGGAATGTCACTTCCGTGGAATCTATTTCGACAGGAATGTCACTTCCCTGGCAGCTATCACAATGGGAATGTCACTTCCCTAGAATCTATTTCGACAGGAATGTCACTTCACTGGCATCTATCTCGTCGGAAAAGTCACTTTACTGGCATCCATTTGGACGGGAATGTCACTTCCCTGGCATCTATCACAATGGGAATGTCACTTCCGTGGAATCCATCTCGACGGGAATGTCACATTCCTGGCATCTATCACAATGGGAATGTCACTTCCGTGGAATCTATCTCGACAGGAATGTCACTTCCATTGCATCTATCACATTGGGAATGTCACGTCCTTGGAATCTATCTCGACAGGATTGTCACTTCCCTGGCATCCATCTCGACGGGAATGTCGCTTTCCTGGCATCAATCTCGACGGGAATGTCACTTTCCTTGCATCTATCACAATGGGAATGTCACTTTTCTGGCATCCATCTCGACGGGAATGTCTCTTTCCTGGCATCTAATAAAATGGGAATGTCAATTCACTGGCTTCTATCAAAATGGGACTGTCGTGCACTGGCATCCAACTCGACGTGAATGTCAATTCCCTGGCATCTATCACAATGGGAATGTCAATTCCCTGGCATCTATCACAATGGGTTTGTCGCTTCACTGGCATCCATCTCGCCGGGAATGTCACTTTCCTTGCATCTATCAGAATCGGAATGTCACTTCACTGGCTACTATCACAATGGGTATGTCACTTCCGTGGAATCCTCCTCGACGGGAATGTCACTTCCCTGGCATCTATCACAATGGGTATGTCACTTCCGTGTAATCCTCCTCGACGGGAATGTCACTTCCCTGGCATCTATCACAATGCGAATGTCACTTCAATGGCATCTCCCACAATGGGAATGTCACTTCCCTGGCATCCATCTCGACGGGAAACTCTTTTCCCTGCTATCTATCTCGAAACGAATGTCACTTCCCTGGCATCTATTACAATGGGAATGTCACTACCCTGGCATCTATCATAATTGGAATGTCCCTTAACTGGCATCTATCACAATGGGATTGTCACTTCACTGGCATCCATCTCGACGGGAACGTCACTTTCCTTGCATCTATCACAACGGGAATGTAACTTCACTGGCATCTATCATAATTGGAATGTCACATCGCTGGCATCTATCACAATGGGAATGTCACTTCACTGGAATCTATCTCGACGGGAATGTCACTTTCCTGGCATCCGTCTCGCCGGGAATGTCACTTTCCTTGCATCTATAACAATGGGAATGTCGCTTCACTGGCATCTATCACAATGGGAATGTCACTTCCGTGGAATCCACCTCGACGGGAATGTCACTTCCCTGGCATCTATCACAATGGGAATGTCACTACCGTGGAATCTATCTCGACGGGAATGTCACATTCCTGGCATCTATCACAATGGGAATGTCACTTCCGTGGAATCCATCTCGGCAGGAATGACACTTTCCTTGCATCTATCACAATGGGAACGTGACTTCCGTGGAATCTATCTCGACAGGAATGTCACTTCCCTGAAATCTATCACAATGGGAATGTCACTTCCCTGGAATCTATCTCGACAGGAATGTCACCTCCCTGGCATCTATCTCGAGGGAAATGTCACTTCCCTGGAATCTATCTCGACAGGATTGTCACTTCCCTGGCATCTGTCACAATGGGAATGTCACTTCCCTGGCATCTGTCTTGACGGGAACTTCCCTTTCCTTCCATCTATCACAATGGGAATGTCACTTCCCTGGCATCCATCTCGACGGGAATGTCAATTACCTGGCATCTATCACAATGGGAATGTCAATTCACTGGCATCTATCACAATGGGAATGTCACTTCCCTAGAATCTATTTCGACAGGAATGTCACTTCATTGGCATCTATCTCGTCGGAAAAGTCACTTTACTGGCATCCTTTTGGACGGGAATGTCACTTCCCTGGCATCTATCACAATGGGAATGTCACTTCATTGGAATCTATCTCGACGGGAATGTCACATTCCTGGCATCTATCACAATGGGAATGTCACTTCCCTGGCATCTATCACAATGGGAATGTCACTTCCGTGGAATCTATCTCGACGGGAATGTCACTTCCGTGGAATCTATCTCGACAGGAATGTCACTTCCATTGCATTTATCACATTGGGAATGTCACGTCCTTGGAATCTATCTCGACAGGATTGTCACTTCCATGGCATCCATCTCGACGGGAATGTCGCTTTCCTGGCATCAATCTCGACGGGAATGTCACTTTCCTTGCATCTATCACAATGGGAATGTCACTTTTCTGGCATCCATCTTGACGGGAATGTCGCTTTCCTGGCATCTAATAAAATGGGAATGTCAATTCACTGGCTTCTATCAAAATGGGACTGTCGTGCACTGACATCCAAGTCGAAGGGAATGTCAATTTCCTTGCATCTATCACAACGGGAATGTCACTTCACTGGCATCTATAACAATGGGAAGGTCGCTTCACTGGAATCCATCTCGACGGGAACGTCAGTATACTTGCATCTATCACAACGGGAATATCACTTCACTGGCATCCATGTCGACGGGAATGTCAATTTCCTTGCATCTATCACAACGGGAATGTCACTTCCCTGGCATCTATCACAATGGGAATGTCGCTTCACTGGAATCCATCTGGACGTGAACGTCACTTTCCTTGCATCTATCACAATGGGAATGTCACTTCCCTGGAATCTATCTCGACAGGAATGTCACCTCCCTGGCATCTATCTCGAGGGAAATGTCACTTCCCTGGAATCTATCTCGACAGGATTGTCACTTCCCTGGCATTTGCCACAATGGGAATGTCACTTCCCTGGCATCTGTCTTGACGGGAACGTCCCTTTCCTTCCGTCTATCACAATGGGAATGTCACTTCCCTGGCATCCATCTCGACGGGAATGTCAATTCCCTGGCATCTATCACAATGGGAATGTCAATTCACTGGCATCTATCACAATGTGATTGTCACTTCCCTGGCATCCAACTCGACGGGAATGTCAATTCCCTGGCATCTATCACAATGGGAATGTCAATTCCCTGGCATCTATCACAATGGGAATGTCACTTCTCTGGCATCTATCACAATGTGAATGTCACTTCCGTGGAATCTATATCGACGGGAATGTCACTTCCCTGTCATCTATCACAATGGGAATGTCAATTCACTGGCATCTATCACAATGGGAATGTCACTTCACTGGCATCTACCACAATGGGAATGTCACTTCCCTGGCATTCATCTCGACGGGAATGTCGCTTCACTGGCATCCATCTCGACGGGAACGTCACTTTCTTTGCATCTATCACAACGGGAATGTGCCTTCACTGGCATCCATGTCGAAGGGAATGTCACTTTCCTTGTATCTATCACAAAGGGAATGTGACTTCCATGGAATCTATCTCGACGGGAATGTCACTTTCCTTGCATCTATAACAATGGGAATGTCGCATCACTTGCATCTATCTCGACGGGAATGTCACTTTCCTTGCATCTATCACAATGTGAATATCACTTCACTGGCATCTATCACAATGGGAATGTCACTTCACTGGCATCTATCTTGACGGGAATGTCACTTGCCTTGCATCTATCAGAATGGGAATGTCACTTCCGTGGAATCTATCTCGACAGGAATGTCACTTCCCTGGCATCTATCACAATGGCAATGTCAATTCACTCGCATCTATCACAATGTGAATGTGGCTTCACTGACATCCATCTCCACGGGAAAGTAACTTCTCTAGCATCCATCTCGACGGGAACGTCAATTCCCTGGTATCTATCACAATGGGAATGTCCATTCACCGGCATCTATCACAATGGGTTTGTCGCTTCACTGGCATCCATCTCGCCGGGAATGTCAGTTTCCTTGCATCTATCAGAATCGGAATGTCACTTCACTGGCATCTATCACAATGGGTATGTCACTTCCGTGGAATCTATCTCGACAGGAATGTCACTTCCCTGAAATCTATCACAATGGGAATGTCACTTCCCTGGAATCTATGTCGACAGGAACGTCAGTATACTTGCATCTATCACAATGGGAATGTCTCTTCTCTGGTATCTATCCCAATGAGAATATCGCTTCACTGGCAGGCATCTCGACGGGAACGTCACTTTCCTTGCATCTATCACAACCGAATGTCACTTCACTGGCATCTATCATAATTGGAATGTCCCTTAACTGGCATCTATCACAATGGGAATGTCACTTCACTGGCATCTATCACAATGGGAAAGTCACTTCACTGGCATCCATCTCGACGGGAATGTCACTTTCCTTGTATCTATCACAAAGGGAATGTGACTTCCATGGAATCTATCTCGCCGGGAATGTAACTTTCCTTGCATCTATAACAATGGGAATGTCGCATCACTTGCATCTATCTCGACCGGAATGTCACTTTCCTTGCATCTATCACAATGTGAATATCATTTCACTGGCATCTATCACAATGTGAATATCACTTTACTGGCCTCTATCACAATGGGAATGTCACTTCACTGGCATCTATCACAATGTGAATATCACTTTACTGGCCTCTATCACAATGGGAATGTCGCTTCACTGGCATCTATCTTTACGGGAATGTCACTTTCCTTGCATCTATCAGAATGGGAATGTCACTTCCGTGGAATCTATTTCGACAGGAATGTCACTTCCCTGGCAGCTATCACAATGGGAATGTCACTTCCCTAGAATCTATTTCGACAGGAATGTCACTTCACTGGCATCTATCTCGTCGGAAAAGTCACTTTACTGGCATCCATTTGGACGGGAATGTCACTTCCCTGGCATCTATCACAATGGGAATGTCACTTCCGTGGAATCCATCTCGACGGGAATGTCACATTCCTGGCATCTATCACAATGGGAATGTCACTTCCGTGGAATCTATCTCGACAGGAATGTCACTTCCATTGCATCTATCACATTGGGAATGTCACGTCCTTGGAATCTATCTCGACAGGATTGTCACTTCCCTGGCATCCATCTCGACGGGAATGTCGCTTTCCTGGCATCAATCTCGACGGGAATGTCACTTTCCTTGCATCTATCACAATGGGAATGTCACTTTTCTGGCATCCATCTCGACGAGAATGTCTCTTTCCTGGCATCTAATAAAATGGGAATGTCAATTCACTGGCTTCTATCAAAATGGGACTGTCGTGCACTGGCATCCAACTCGACGGGAATGTCAATTCCCTGGCATCTATCACAATGGGAATGTCAATTCCCTGGCATCTATCACAATGGGAATGTCACTTCTCTGGCATCTATCACAAAGTGAATGTCACTTCCGTGGAATCTATATCGACGGCAATGTCACTTCCCTGGCATCTATCACAATGGGAATGTCAATTCACTGGCATCTATCACAATGGGAATGTCACTTCACTGGCATCTACCACAATGGGAATGTCACTTCCCTGGCATTCATCTCGACGGGAATGTCGCTTCACTGGCATCCATCTCGACGGGAACGTCACTTTCTTTGCATCTATCACAACGGGAATGTGCCTTCACTGGCATCCATGTCGAAGGGAATGTCACTTTCCTTGTATCTATCACAAAGGGAATGTGACTTCCATGGAATCTATCTCGACGGGAATGTCACTTTCCTTGCATCTATAACAATGGGAATGACGCATCACTTGCATCTATCTCGACGGGAATGTCACTTTCCTTGCATCTATCACAATGTGAATATCACTTCACAGGCATCTATCACAATGGGAATGTCACTTCACTGGCATCTATCTCGACAGGAATGTCACTTCCCTGGCATCTATCACAATGGCAATGTGAATTCACTCGCATCTATCACAATGTGAATGTGGCTTCACTGACATCCATCACCACGGGAAAGTAACTTCTCTAGCATCCATCTCGACGGGAACGTCAATTCCCTGGTATCTATCACAATGGGAATGTCCATTCACCGGCATCTATCACAATGGGTTTGTCGCTTCACTGGCATCCATCTCGCCTGGAATGTCACTTTCCTTGCATCTATCAGAATCGGAATGTCACTTCACTGGCTACTATCACAATGGGTATGTCACTTCCGTGTAATCCTCCTCGACGGGAATGTCACTTCCCTGGCATCTATCACAATGGGTATGTCACTTCCGTGGAATCCTCCTCGACGGGAATGTCACTTCCCTGGCATCTATCACAATGCGAATGTCACTTCAATGGCATCTACCACAATGGGAATGTCACTTCCCTGGCATCCATCTCGACGGGAAACTCTTTTCCCTGCTATCTATCTCGAAACGAATGTCACTTCCCTGGCATCTATTACAATGGGAATGTCACTACCCTGGCATCTAGCATAATTGGAATGTCCCTTAACTGGCATCTATCACAATGGGATTGTCACTTCACTGGCATCCATCTCGACGGGAACGTCACTTTCCTTGCATCTATCACAACGGGAATGTAACTTCACTGGCATCTATCATAATTGGAATGTCACATCGCTGGCATCTATCACAATGGGA
The DNA here is from genome assembly GCF_048418815.1 of Hemitrygon akajei. Classification (NCBI taxonomy): domain Eukaryota; kingdom Metazoa; phylum Chordata; class Chondrichthyes; order Myliobatiformes; family Dasyatidae; genus Hemitrygon; species Hemitrygon akajei. The sequence continues at coordinate 50,923,035 of NC_133131.1, forward strand.
ATGTCACTTCACTGGAATCTATCTCGACGGGAATGTCACTTTCCTGGCATCCGTCTCGCCGGGAATATCACTTTCCTTGCATCTATAACAATGGGAATGTCGCTTCACTGGCATCTATCACAATGGGAATGTCACTTCCGTGGAATCCACCTCGACGGGAATGTCACTTCCCTGGCATCTATCACAATGGGAATGTCTCTACCGTGGAATCTATCTCGACGGGAATGTCACATTCCTGGCATCTATCACAATGGGAATGTCACTTCCGTGGAATCCATCTCGGCAGGAATGACACTTTCCTTGCATCTATCACAATGGGAACGTGACTTCCGTGGAATCTATCTCGACAGGAATGTCACTTCCCTGAAATCTATCACAATGAGAATGTCACTTCCCTGGAATCTATGTCGACAGGAACGTCAGTATACTTGCATCTATCACAATGGGAATGTCTCTTCTCTGGTATCTATCCCAATGAGAATATCGCTTCACTGGCAGGCATCTCGACGGGAACGTCACTTTCCTTGCATCTATCACAACCGAATGTCACTTCACTGGCATCTATCATAATTGGAATGTCCCTTAACTGGCATCTATCACAATGGGAATGTCAGTTCACTGGCATCTATCACAATGGGAAAGTCACTTCACTGGCATCCATCTCGACGGGAATGTGACTTTCCTTGTATCTATCACAAAGGGAATGTGACTTCCATGGAATCTATCTCGCCGGGAATGTAACTTTCCTTGCATCTATAACAATGGGAATGTCGCATCACTTGCATCTATCTCGACGGGAATGTCACTTTCCTTGCATCTATCACAATGTGAATATCATTTCACTGGCATCTATCACAATGGGAATGTCACTTCACTGGCATCTATCACAATGTGAATATCACTTTACTGGCCTCTATCACAATGGGAATGTCGCTTCACTGGCATCTATCTTGACGGGAATGTCACTTTCCTTGCATCTATCAGAATGGGAATGTCACTTCCGTGGAATCTATTTCGACAGGAATGTCACTTCCCTGGCAGCTATCACAATGGGAATGTCACTTCCCTAGAATCTATTTCGACAGGAATGTCACTTCACTGGCATCTATCTCGTCGGAAAAGTCACTTTACTGGCATCCATTTGGACGGGAATGTCACTTCCCTGGCATCTATCACAATGGGAATGTCACTTCCGTGGAATCTATCTCGACGGGAATGTCACATTCCTGGCATCTATCACAATGGGAATGTCACTTCCGTGGAATCTATCTCGACAGGAATGTCACTTCCATTGCATCTATCACATTGGGAATGTCACGTCCTTGGAATCTATCTCGACAGGATTGTCACTTCCCTGGCATCCATCTCGACGGGAATGTCGCTTTCCTGGCATCAATCTCGACGGGAATGTCACTTTCCTTGCATCTATCACAATGGGAATGTCACTTTTCCTGCATCCATCTCGACGGGAATGTCTCTTTCCTGGCATCTAATAAAATGGGAATGTCAATTCACTGGCTTCTATCAAAATGGGACTGTCGTGCACTGGCATCCAACTCGACGGGAATGTCAATTCCCTGGCATCTATCACAATGGGAATGTCAATTCCCTGGCATCTATCACAATGGGAATGTCAATTCCCTGGCATCTATCACAATGGGAATGTCACTTCACTGGCATCTATCACAATGGGAATGTCACTTCACTGGCATCCATCTCGACGGGAATGTCACTTTCCTTGTATCTATCACAAAGCGAATGTGACTTCCATGGAATCTATCTCGCCGGGAATGTCACTTCCCTGGCTTCTAACACAATGAGAATGCCAGTTCACTGGCATCCATCTCGCCGGGAATGTCACTTTCCTTGCATCTATAACAATGGGAATGTCGCATCACTTGCATCTATCTCGACGGGAATGTCACTTTCCTTGCATCTATCACAAAGGGAATGTGACTTCCATGGAATCTATCTCGCCGGGAATGTAACTTTCCTTGCATCTATAACAATGGGAATGTCGCATCACTTGCATCTATCTCGACGGGAATGTCACTTTCCTTGCATCTATCACAATGTGAATATCATTTCACTGGCATCTATCACAATGGGAATGTCACTTCACTGGCATCTATCACAATGTGAATATCACTTTACTGGCCTCTATCACAATGGGAATGTCACTTCACTGGCATCTATCACAATGTGAATATCACATTACTGGCCTCTATCACAATGGGAATGTCGCTTCACTGGCATCTATCTTGACCGGAATGTCACTTTCCTTGCATCTATCAGAATGGGAATGTCACTTCCGTGGAATCTATTTCGACAGGAATGTCACTTCCCTGGCAGCTATCACAATGGGAATGTCACTTCCCTAGAATCTATTTCGACAGGAATGTCACTTCACTGGCATCTATCTCGTCGGAAAAGTCACTTTACTGGCATCCATTTGGACGGGAATGTCACTTCCCTGGCATCTATCACAATGGGAATGTCACTTCCGTGGAATCTATCTCGACGGGAATGTCACATTCCTGGCATCTATCACAATGGGAATGTCACTTCCGTGGAATCTATCTCGACAGGAATGTCACTTCCATTGCATCTATCACATTGGGAATGTCACGTCCTTGGAATCTATCTCGACAGGATTGTCACTTCCCTGGCAGCCATCTCGACGGGAATGTCGCTTTCCTGGCATCAATCTCGACGGGAATGTCACATTCCTGGCATCTATCACAATGGGAATGTCACTTCCGTGGAATCTATCTCGACAGGAATGTCACTTCCATTGCATCTATCACATTGGGAATGTCACGTCCTTGGAATCTATCTCGACAGGATTGTCACTTCCCTGGCATCCATCTCGACGGGAATGTCGCTTTCCTGGCATCAATCTCGACGGGAATGTCACTTTCCTTGCATCTATCACAATGGGAATGTCACTTTTCTGGCATCCATCTCGACGGGAATGTCTCTTTCCTGGCATCTAATAAAATGGGAATGTCAATTCACTGGCTTCTATCAAAATGGGACTGTCGTGCACTGGCATCCAACTCGACGGCAATGTCAATTTCCTTGCATCTATCACAACGGGAATGTCACTTCACTGGCATCTATAACAATGGGAAAGTCGCTTCACTGGAATCCATCTCGACGGGAACGTCAGTATACTTGCATCTATCACAACGGGAATATCACTTCACTGGCATCCATGTCGACGGGAATGTCAATTTCCTTGCATCTATCACAACGGGAATGTCACTTCCCTGGCATCTATCACAATGGGAAGGTCGCTTCACTGGAATCCATCTGGACGTGAACGTCACTTTCCTTGCATCTATCACAATGGGAATGTCACTTCCCTGGAAACTATCTCGACAGGAATGTCACCTCCCTGGCATCTATCTCGAGGGAAATGTCACTTCCCTGGAATCTATCTCGACAGGATTGTCACTTCCCTGGCATTTGCCACAATGGGAATGTCACTTCCCTGGCATCTGTCTTGACGGGAACGTCCCTTTCCTTCCGTCTATCACAATGGGAATGTCACTTCCCTGGCATCCATCTCGACGGGAATGTCAATTCCCTGGCATCTATCACAATGGGAATGTCAATTCACTGGCATCTATCACAATGTGATTGTCACTTCCCTGGCATCCAACTCGACGGGAATGTCAATTCCCTGGCATCTATCACAATGGGAATGTCAATTCCCTGGCATCTATCACAATGGGAATGTCACTTCTCTGGCATCTATCACAATGTGAATGTCACTTCCGTGGAATCTATATCGACGGGAATGTCACTTCCCTGTCATCTATCACAATGGGAATGTCAATTCACTGGCATCTATCACAATGGGAATGTCACTTCACTGGCATCTACCACAATGGGAATGTCACTTCCCTGGCATTCATCTCGACGGGAATGTCGCTTCACTGGCATCCATCTCGACGGGAACGTCACTTTCTTTGCATCTATCACAACGGGAATGTGCCTTCACTGGCATCCATGTCGAAGGGAATGTCACTTTCCTTGTATCTATCACAAAGGGAATGTGACTTCCATGGAATCTATCTCGACGGGAATGTCACTTTCCTTGCATCTATAACAATGGGAATGTCGCATCACTTGCATCTATCTCGACGGGAATGTCACTTTCCTTGCATCTATCACAATGTGAATATCACTTCACTGGCATCTATCACAATGGGAATGTCACTTCACTGGCATCTATCTTGACGGGAATGTCACTTGCCTTGCATCTATCAGAATGGGAATGTCACTTCCGTGGAATCTATCTCGACAGGAATGTCACTTCCCTGGCATCTATCACAATGGCAATGTCAATTCACTCGCATCTATCACAATGTGAATGTGGCTTCACTGACATCCATCACCACGGGAAAGTAACTTCTCTAGCATCCATCTCGACGGGAACGTCAATTCCCTGGTATCTATCACAATGGGAATGTCCATTCACCGGCATCTATCACAATGGGTTTGTCGCTTCACTGGCATCCATCTCGCCGGGAATGTCAGTTTCCTTGCATCTATCAGAATCGGAATGTCACTTCACTGGCTACTATCACAATGGGTATGTCACTTCCGTGGAATCCTCCTCGACGGGAATGTCACTTCCCTGGCATCTATCACAATGGGTATGTCACTTCCGTGGAATCCTCCTCGACGGGAATGTCACTTCCCTGGCATCTATCACAATGCGAATGTCACTTCAATGGCATCTACCACAATGGGAATGTCACTTCCCTGGCATCCATCTCGACGGGAACGTCACTTTCCTTGCATCTATCACAACGGGAATGTAACTTCACTGGCATCTATCTTGACGGGAATGTCACTTTCCTTGCATCTATCACAATGGGAAAGTCACTTCACTGGCATCCATCTCGACGGGAATGTGACTTTCCTTGTATCTATCACAAAGGGAATGTGACTTCCATGGAATCTATCTCGCCGGGAATGTAACTTTCCTTGCATCTATAACAATGGGAATGTCGCATCACTTGCATCTATCTCGACGGGAATGTCACTTTCCTTGCATCTATCACAATGTGAATATCATTTCACTGGCATCTATCACAATGTGAATATCACTTTACTGGCATCTATCACAATGTGAATATCACTTCACTGGCATCTATCACAATGTGAATATCACTTTAATGGCCTCTATCACAATGGGAATGTCGCTTCACTGGCATCTATCTTGACGGGAATGTCACTTTCCTTGCATCTATCAGAATGGGAATGTCACTTCCGTGGAATCTATTTCGACAGGAATGTCACTTCCCTGGCAGCTATCACAATGGGAATGTCACTTCCCTAGAATCTATTTCGACAGGAATGTCACTTCACTGGCATCTATCTCGTCGGAAAAGTCACTTTACTGGCATCCATTTGGACGGGAATGTCACTTCCCTGGCATCTATCACAATGGGAATGTCACTTCCGTGGAATCTATCTCGACGGGAATGTCACATTCCTGGCATCTATCACAATGGGAATGTCACTTCCGTGGAATCTATCTCGACAGGAATGTCACTTCCGTTGCATCTATCACATTGGGAATGTCACGTCCTTGGAATCTATCTCGACAGGATTGTCACTTCCCTGGCATCCATCTCGACGGGAATGTCGCTTTCCTGGCATCAATCTCGACGGGAATGTCACTTTCCTTGCATCTATCACAATGGGAATGTCACTTTTCTGGCATCCATCTCGACGGGAATGTCTCTTTCCTGGCATCTAATAAAATGGGAATGTCAATTCACTGGCTTCTATCAAAATGGGACTGTCGTGCACTGGCATCCAACTCGACGGGAATGTCAATTCCCTGGCATCTATCACAATGGGAATGTCAATTCCCTGGCATCTATCACAATGGGAATGTCAATTCCCTGGCATCTATCACAATGGGAATGTCACTTCACTGGCATCTATCACAATGGGAATGTCACTTCACTGGCATCCATCTCGACGGGAATGTCACTTTCCTTGTATCTATCACAAAGCGAATGTGACTTCCATGGAATCTATCTCGCCGGGAATGTCACTTCCCTGGCTTCTAACACAATGAGAATGTCAGTTCACTGGCATCCATCTCGCCGGGAATGTCACTTTCCTTGCATCTATAACAATGGGAATGTCGCATCACTGGCATCTATCTCGACGGGAATGTCACTTTCCTTGCATCTATCACAAAGGGAATGTGACTTCCATGGAATCTATCTCGCCGGGAATGTAACTTTCCTTGCATCTATAACAATGGGAATGTCGCATCACTTGCATCTATCTCGACGGGAATGTCACTTTCCTTGCATCTATCACAATGTGAATATCATTTCACTGGCATCTATCACAATGGGAATATCACTTCACTGGCATCTATCACAATGTGAATATCACTTCACTGGCATCTATCACAATGGGAATGTCGCAACACTTGCATCTATCTTGACGGGAATGTCACTTTCCTTGCATCTATCACAATGTGAATATCACTTTACTGGCCTCTATCACAATGGGAATGTCACTTCACTGGCATCTATCACAATGTGAATATCACTTTACTGGCCTCTATCACAATGGGAATGTCGCTTCACTGGCATCTATCTTGACCGGAATGTCACTTTCCTTGCATCTATCAGAATGGGAATGTCACTTCCGTGGAATCTATTTCGACAGGAATGTCACTTCCCTGGCAGCTATCACAATGGGAATGTCACTTCCCTAGAATCTATTTCGACAGGAATGTCACTTCACTGGCATCTATCTCGTCGGAAAAGTCACTTTACTGGCATCCATTTGGACGGGAATGTCACTTCCCTGGCATCTATCACAATGGGAATGTCACTTCCGTGGAATCTATCTCGACGGGAATGTCACATTCCTGGCATCTATCACAATGGGAATGTCACTTCCGTGGAATCTATCTCGACAGGAATGTCACTTCCATTGCATCTATCACATTGGGAATGTCACGTCCTTGGAATCTATCTCGACAGGATTGTCACTTCCCTGGCATCCATCTCGACGGGAATGTCGCTTTCCTGGCATCAATCTCGACGGGAATGTCACTTTCCTTGCATCTATCACAATGGGAATGTCACTTTTCTGGCATCCATCTCGACGGGAATGTCTCTTTCCTGGCATCTAATAAAATGGGAATGTCAATTCACTGGCTTCTATCAAAATGGGACTGTCGTGCACTGGCATCCAACTCGACGGGAATGTCAATTCCCTGGCATCTATCACAATGGGAATGTCAATTCCCTGGCATCTATCACAATGGGAATGTCACTTCTCTGGCATCTATCACAATGTGAATGTCACTTCCGTGGAATCTATATCGACGGCAATGTCACTTCCCTGGCATCTATCACAATGGGAATGTCAATTCACTGGCATCTATCACAATGGGAATGTCACTTCACTGGCATCTACCACAATGGGAATGTCACTTCCCTGGCATTCATCTCGACGGGAATGTCGCTTCACTGGCATCCATCTCGACGGGAACGTCACTTTCTTTGCATCTATCACAACGGGAATGTGCCTTCACTGGCATCCATGTCGAAGGGAATGTCACTTTCCTTGTATCTATCACAAAGGGAATGTGACTTCCATGGAATCTATCTCGACGGGAATGTCACTTTCCTTGCATCTATAACAATGGGAATGACGCATCACTTGCATCTATCTCGACCGGAATGTCACTTTCCTTGCATCTATCACAATGTGAATATCACTTCACAGGCATCTATCACAATGGGAATGTCACTTCACTGGCATCTATCTTGACGGGAATGTCACTTGCCTTGCATCTATCAGAATGGGAATGTCACTTCCGTGGAATCTATCTCGACAGGAATGTCACTTCCCTGGCATCTATCACAATGGCAATGTCAATTCACTCGCATCTATCACAATGTGAATGTGGCTTCACTGACATCCATCACCACGGGAAAGTAACTTCTCTAGCATCCATCTCGACGGGAACGTCAATTCCCTGGTATCTATCACAATGGGAATGTCCATTCACCGGCATCTATCACAATGGGTTTGTCGCTTCACTGGCATCCATCTCGCCGGGAATGTCACTTTCCTTGCATCTATCAGAATCGGAATGTCACTTCACTGGCTACTATCACAATGGGTATGTCACTTCCGTGGAATCCTCCTCGACGGGAATGTCACTTCCCTGGCATCTATCACAATGGGTATGTCACTTCCGTGGATTCCTCCTCGACGGGAATGTCACTTCAATGGCATCTACCACAATGGGAATGTCACTTCCCTGGCATCCATCTCGACGGGAAACTCTTTTCCCTGCTATCTATCTCGAAACGAATGTCACTTCCCTGGCATCTATTACAATGGGAATGTCACTACCCTGGCATCTATCATAATTGGAATGTCCCTTAACTGGCATCTATCACAATGGGATTGTCACTTCACTGGCATCCATCTCGACGGGAACGTCACTTTCCTTGCATCTATCACAACGGGAATGTAACTTCACTGGCATCTATCATAATTGGAATGTCACATCGCTGGCATCTATCACAATGGGAATGTCACTTCACTGGAATCTATCTCGACGGGAACGTCCCTTTCCTTCCGTCTATCACAATGGGAATGTCACTTCCCTGGCATCCATCTCGACGGGAATGTCAATTCCCTGGCATCTATCACAATGGGAATGTCAATTCACTGGCATCTATCACAATGTGATTGTCACTTCCCTGGCATCCAACTCGACGGGAATGTCAATTCCCTGGCATCTATCACAATGGGAATGTCAATTCCCTGGCATCTATCACAATGGGAATGTCACTTCTCTGGCATCTATCACAATGTGAATGTCACTTCCGTGGAATCTATATCGACGGGAATGTCACTTCCCTGTCATCTATCACAATGGGAATGTCAATTCACTGGCATCTATCACAATGGGAATGTCACTTCACTGGCATCTACCACAATGGGAATGTCACTTCCCTGGCATTCATCTCGACGGGAATGTCGCTTCACTGGCATCCATCTCGACGGGAACGTCACTTTCTTTGCATCTATCACAACGGGAATGTGCCTTCACTGGCATCCATGTCGAAGGGAATGTCACTTTCCTTGTATCTATCACAAAGGGAATGTGACTTCCATGGAATCTATCTCGACGGGAATGTCACTTTCCTTGCATCTATAACAATGGGAATGTCGCATCACTTGCATCTATCTCGACGGGAATGTCACTTTCCTTGCATCTATCACAATGTGAATATCACTTCACTGGCATCTATCACAATGGGAATGTCACTTCACTGGCATCTATCTTGACGGGAATGTCACTTGCCTTGCATCTATCAGAATGGGAATGTCACTTCCGTGGAATCTATCTCGACAGGAATGTCACTTCCCTGGCATCTATCACAATGGCAATGTCAATTCACTCGCATCTATCACAATGTGAATGTGGCTTCACTGACATCCATCACCACGGGAAAGTAACTTCTCTAGCATCCATCTCGACGGGAACGTCAATTCCCTGGTATCTATCACAATGGGAATGTCCATTCACCGGCATCTATCACAATGGGTTTGTCGCTTCACTGGCATCCATCTCGCCGGGAATGTCAGTTTCCTTGCATCTATCAGAATCGGAATGTCACTTCACTGGCTACTATCACAATGGGTATGTCACTTCCGTGGAATCCTCCTCGACGGGAATGTCACTTCCCTGGCATCTATCACAATGGGTATGTCACTTCCGTGGAATCCTCCTCGACGGGAATGTCACTTCCCTGGCATCTATCACAATGCGAATGTCACTTCAATGGCATCTACCACAATGGGAATGTCACTTCCCTGGCATCCATCTCGACGGGAACGTCACTTTCCTTGCATCTATCACAACGGGAATGTAACTTCACTGGCATCTATCTTGACGGGAATGTCACTTTCCTTGCATCTATCACAATGGGAAAGTCACTTCACTGGCATCCATCTCGACGGGAATGTGACTTTCCTTGTATCTATCACAAAGGGAATGTGACTTCCATGGAATCTATCTCGCCGGGAATGTAACTTTCCTTGCATCTATAACAATGGGAATGTCGCATCACTTGCATCTATCTCGACGGGAATGTCACTTTCCTTGCATCTATCACAATGTGAATATCATTTCACTGGCATCTATCACAATGTGAATATCACTTTACTGGCATCTATCACAATGTGAATATCACTTCACTGGCATCTATCACAATGTGAATATCACTTTAATGGCCTCTATCACAATGGGAATGTCGCTTCACTGGCATCTATCTTGACGGGAATGTCACTTTCCTTGCATCTATCAGAATGGGAATGTCACTTCCGTGGAATCTATTTCGACAGGAATGTCACTTCCCTGGCAGCTATCACAATGGGAATGTCACTTCCCTAGAATCTATTTCGACAGGAATGTCACTTCACTGGCATCTATCTCGTCGGAAAAGTCACTTTACTGGCATCCATTTGGACGGGAATGTCACTTCCCTGGCATCTATCACAATGGGAATGTCACTTCCGTGGAATCTATCTCGACGGGAATGTCACATTCCTGGCATCTATCACAATGGGAATGTCACTTCCGTGGAATCTATCTCGACAGGAATGTCACTTCCGTTGCATCTATCACATTGGGAATGTCACGTCCTTGGAATCTATCTCGACAGGATTGTCACTTCCCTGGCATCCATCTCGACGGGAATGTCGCTTTCCTGGCATCAATCTCGACGGGAATGTCACTTTCCTTGCATCTATCACAATGGGAATGTCACTTTTCTGGCATCCATCTCGACGGGAATGTCTCTTTCCTGGCATCTAATAAAATGGGAATGTCAATTCACTGGCTTCTATCAAAATGGGACTGTCGTGCACTGGCATCCAACTCGACGGGAATGTCAATTCCCTGGCATCTATCACAATGGGAATGTCAATTCCCTGGCATCTATCACAATGGGAATGTCAATTCCCTGGCATCTATCACAATGGGAATGTCACTTCACTGGCATCTATCACAATGGGAATGTCACTTCACTGGCATCCATCTCGACGGGAATGTCACTTTCCTTGTATCTATCACAAAGCGAATGTGACTTCCATGGAATCTATCTCGCCGGGAATGTCACTTTCCTTGCATCTATAACAATGGGAATGTCGCATCACTGGCATCTATCTCGACGGGAATGTCACTTTCCTTGCATCTATCACAAAGGGAATGTGACTTCCATGGAATCTATCTCGCCGGGAATGTAACTTTCCTTGCATCTATAACAATGGGAATGTCGCATCACTTGCATCTATCTCGACGGGAATGTCACTTTCCTTGCATCTATCACAATGTGAATATCATTTCACTGGCATCTATCACAATGGGAATATCACTTCACTGGCATCTATCACAATGTGAATATCACTTCACTGGCATCTATCACAATGGGAATGTCGCAACACTTGCATCTATCTTGACGGGAATGTCACTTTCCTTGCATCTATCACAATGTGAATATCACTTTACTGGCCTCTATCACAATGGGAATGTCACTTCACTGGCATCTATCACAATGTGAATATCACTTTACTGGCCTCTATCACAATGGGAATGTCGCTTCACTGGCATCTATCTTGACCGGAATGTCACTTTCCTTGCATCTATCAGAATGGGAATGTCACTTCCGTGGAATCTATTTCGACAGGAATGTCACTTCCCTGGCAGCTATCACAATGGGAATGTCACTTCCCTAGAATCTATTTCGACAGGAATGTCACTTCACTGGCATCTATCTCGTCGGAAAAGTCACTTTACTGGCATCCATTTGGACGGGAATGTCACTTCCCTGGCATCTATCACAATGGGAATGTCACTTCCGTGGAATCTATCTCGACGGGAATGTCACATTCCTGGCATCTATCACAATGGGAATGTCACTTCCGTGGAATCTATCTCGACAGGAATGTCACTTCCATTGCATCTATCACATTGGGAATGTCACGTCCTTGGAATCTATCTCGACAGGATTGTCACTTCCCTGGCATCCATCTCGACGGGAATGTCGCTTTCCTGGCATCAATCTCGACGGGAATGTCACTTTCCTTGCATCTATCACAATGGGAATGTCACTTTTCTGGCATCCATCTCGACGGGAATGTCTCTTTCCTGGCATCTAATAAAATGGGAATGTCAATTCACTGGCTTCTATCAAAATGGGACTGTCGTGCACTGGCATCCAACTCGACGGGAATGTCAATTCCCTGGCATCTATCACAATGGGAATGTCAATTCCCTGGCATCTATCACAATGGGAATGTCACTTCTCTGGCATCTATCACAATGTGAATGTCACTTCCGTGGAATCTATATCGACGGCAATGTCACTTCCCTGGCATCTATCACAATGGGAATGTCACTTCACTGGCATCTATCACAATGGGAATGTCACTTCACTGGCATCCATCTCGACGGGAATGTCACTTTCCTTGTATCTATCACAAAGCGAATGTGACTTCCATGGAATCTATCTCGCCGGGAATGTCACTTTCCTTGCATCTATAACAATGGGAATGTCGCATCACTGGCATCTATCTCGACGGGAATGTCACTTTCCTTGCATCTATCACAAAGGGAATGTGACTTCCATGGAATCTATCTCGCCGGGAATGTAACTTTCCTTGCATCTATAACAATGGGAATGTCGCATCACTTGCATCTATCTCGACGGGAATGTCACTTTCCTTGCATCTATCACAATGTGAATATCATTTCACTGGCATCTATCACAATGGGAATATCACTTCACTGGCATCTATCACAATGTGAATATCACTTCACTGGCATCTATCACAATGGGAATGTCGCAACACTTGCATCTATCTTGACGGGAATGTCACTTTCCTTGCATCTATCACAATGTGAATATCACTTTACTGGCCTCTATCACAATGGGAATGTCACTTCACTGGCATCTATCACAATGTGAATATCACTTTACTGGCCTCTATCACAATGGGAATGTCGCTTCACTGGCATCTATCTTGACCGGAATGTCACTTTCCTTGCATCTATCAGAATGGGAATGTCACTTCCGTGGAATCTATTTCGACAGGAATGTCACTTCCCTGGCAGCTATCACAATGGGAATGTCACTTCCCTAGAATCTATTTCGACAGGAATGTCACTTCACTGGCATCTATCTCGTCGGAAAAGTCACTTTACTGGCATCCATTTGGACGGGAATGTCACTTCCCTGGCATCTATCACAATGGGAATGTCACTTCCGTGGAATCTATCTCGACGGGAATGTCACATTCCTGGCATCTATCACAATGGGAATGTCACTTCCGTGGAATCTATCTCGACAGGAATGTCACTTCCATTGCATCTATCACATTGGGAATGTCACGTCCTTGGAATCTATCTCGACAGGATTGTCACTTCCCTGGCATCCATCTCGACGGGAATGTCGCTTTCCTGGCATCAATCTCGACGGGAATGTCACTTTCCTTGCATCTATCACAATGGGAATGTCACTTTTCTGGCATCCATCTCGACGGGAATGTCTCTTTCCTGGCATCTAATAAAATGGGAATGTCAATTCACTGGCTTCTATCAAAATGGGACTGTCGTGCACTGGCATCCAACTCGACGGGAATGTCAATTCCCTGGCATCTATCACAATGGGAATGTCAATTCCCTGGCATCTATCACAATGGGAATGTCACTTCTCTGGCATCTATCACAATGTGAATGTCACTTCCGTGGAATCTATATCGACGGCAATGTCACTTCCCTGGCATCTATCACAATGGGAATGTCAATTCACTGGCATCTATCACAATGGGAATGTCACTTCACTGGCATCTACCACAATGGGAATGTCACTTCCCTGGCATTCATCTCGACGGGAATGTCGCTTCACTGGCATCCATCTCGACGGGAACGTCACTTTCTTTGCATCTATCACAACGGGAATGTGCCTTCACTGGCATCCATGTCGAAGGGAATGTCACTTTCCTTGTATCTATCACAAAGGGAATGTGACTTCCATGGAATCTATCTCGACGGGAATGTCACTTTCCTTGCATCTATAACAATGGGAATGACGCATCACTTGCATCTATCTCGACCGGAATGTCACTTTCCTTGCATCTATCACAATGTGAATATCACTTCACAGGCATCTATCACAATGGGAATGTCACTTCACTGGCATCTATCTTGACGGGAATGTCACTTGCCTTGCATCTATCAGAATGGGAATGTCACTTCCGTGGAATCTATCTCGACAGGAATGTCACTTCCCTGGCATCTATCACAATGGCAATGTCAATTCACTCGCATCTATCACAATGTGAATGTGGCTTCACTGACATCCATCACCACGGGAAAGTAACTTCTCTAGCATCCATCTCGACGGGAACGTCAATTCCCTGGTATCTATCACAATGGGAATGTCCATTCACCGGCATCTATCACAATGGGTTTGTCGCTTCACTGGCATCCATCTCGCCGGGAATGTCACTTTCCTTGCATCTATCAGAATCGGAATGTCACTTCACTGGCTACTATCACAATGGGTATGTCACTTCCGTGGAATCCTCCTCGACGGGAATGTCACTTCCCTGGCATCTATCACAATGGGTATGTCACTTCCGTGGATTCCTCCTCGACGGGAATGTCACTTCAATGGCATCTACCACAATGGGAATGTCACTTCCCTGGCATCCATCTCGACGGGAAACTCTTTTCCCTGCTATCTATCTCGAAACGAATGTCACTTCCCTGGCATCTATTACAATGGGAATGTCACTACCCTGGCATCTATCATAATTGGAATGTCCCTTAACTGGCATCTATCACAATGGGATTGTCACTTCACTGGCATCCATCTCGACGGGAACGTCACTTTCCTTGCATCTATCACAACGGGAATGTAACTTCACTGGCATCTATCATAATTGGAATGTCACATCGCTGGCATCTATCACAATGGGAATGTCACTTCACTGGAATCTATCTCGACGGGAATGTCACTTTCCTGGCATCCGTCTCGCCGGGAATGTCACTTTCCTTGCATCTATAACAATGGGAATGTCGCTTCACTGGCATCTATCACAATGGGAATGTCACTTCCGTGGAATCCACCTCGACGGAAATGTCACTTCCCTGGCATCTATCACAATGGGAATGTCACTACCGTGGAATCTATCTCGACGGGAATGTCACATTCCTGGCATCTATCACAATGGGAATGTCACTTCCGTGGAATCCATCTCGGCAGGAATGACACTTTCCTTGCATCTATCACAATGGGAACGTGACTTCCGTGGAATCTATCTCGACAGGAATGTCACTTCCCTGAAATCTATCACAATGGGAATGTCACTTCCCTGGAATCTATGTCGACAGGAACGTCAGTATACTTGCATCTATCACAATGGGAATGTCTCTTCTCTGGTATCTATCCCAATGAGAATATCGCTTCACTGGCAGGCATCTCGACGGGAACGTCACTTTCCTTGCATCTATCACAACCGAATGTCACTTCACTGGCATCTATCATAATTGGAATGTCCCTTAACTGGCATCTATCACAACGGGAATGTCACTTCACTGGCATCTATCACAATGGGAATGTCACTTCACTGGCATCCATCTCGACGGGAATGTCACTTTCCTTGTATCTATCACAAAGCGAATGTGACTTCCATGGAATCTATCTCGCCGGGAATGCACTTCCCTGGCTTCTAACACAATGAGAATGTCAGTTCACTGGCATCCATCTCGCCGGGAATGTCACTTTCCTTGCATCTATAACAATGGGAATGTCGCATCACTGGCATCTATCTTGACGGGAATGTCACTTTCCTTGCATCTATCAGAATGGGAATGTCACTTCCGTGGAATCTATTTCGACAGGAATGTCACTTCCCTGGCAGCTATCACAATGGGAATGTCACTTCCCTAGAATCTATTTCGACAGGAATGTCACTTCACTGGCATCTATCTCTTCGGAAAAGTCACTTTACTGGCATCCATTTGGACGGGAATGTCACTTCCCTGGCATCTATCACAATGGGAATGTCACTTCCGTGGAATCTATCTCGACGGGAATGTCACATTCCTGGCATCTATCACAATGGGAATGTCACTTCCGTGGAATCTATCTCGACAGGAATGTCACTTCCATTGCATCTATCACATTGGGAATGTCACGTCCTTGGAATCTATCTCGACAGGATTGTCACTTCCCTGGCATCCATCTCGACGGGAATGTCGCTTTCCTGGCATCAATCTCGACGGGAATGTCACTTTCCTTGCATCTATCACAATGGGAATGTCACTTTTCTGGCATCCATCTCGACGGGAATGTCTCTTTCCTGGCATCTAATAAAATGGGTATGTCAATTCACTGGCTTCTATCAAAATGGGACTGTCGTGCACTGGCATCCAACTCGACGGGAATGTCAATTCCCTGGAATCTATCACAATGGGAATGTCAATTCACTGGCATCTATCACAATGGGAATGTCACTTCACTGGCATCTACCACAATGGGAATGTCAATTCACTGGCATCTATCACAATGGGAATGTCACTTCACTGGCATCTACCACAATGGGAATGACACTTCCCTGGCATTCATCTCGACGGGAATGTCGCTTCACTGGCATCCATCTCGACGGGAATGTCACTTTCTTTGCATCTATCACAACGGGAATGTGCCTTCACTGGCATCCATGTCGAAGGGAATGTCACTTTCCTTGTATCTATCACAAAGGGAATGTGACTTCCATGGAATCTATCTCGACGGGAATGTCACTTTCCTTGCATCTATAACAATGGGAATGACGCATCACTTGCATCTATCTCGACGGGGATGTCACTTTCCTTGCATCTATCACAATGTGAATATCACTTCACTGGCATCTATCACAATGGGAATGTCACTTCTCTGGCATCTATCTTGACGGGAATGTCACTTGCCTTGCATCTATCAGAATGGGAATGTCACTTCCGTTGAATCTATCACGACAGGAATGTCACTTCCCTGGCATCTATCACAATGGCAATGTCAATTCACTCGCATCTATCACAATGTGAATGTGGCTTCACTGACATCCATCACCACGGGAAAGTAACTTCTCTAGCATCCATCTCGACGGGAACGTCAATTCCCTGGTATCTATCACAATGGGAATGTCCATTCACCGGCATCTATCACAATGGGTTTGTCGCTTCACTGGCATCCATCTCGCCGGGAATGTCACTTTCCTTGCATCTATCAGAATCGGAATGTCACTTCACTGGCTACTATCACAATGGGTATGTCACTTCCGTGGAATCCTCCTCGACGGGAATGTCACTTCCCTGGCATCTATCACAATGGGTATGTCACTTCCGTGGAATCCTCCTCGACGGGAATGTCACTTCCCTGGCATCTATCACAATGCGAATGTCACTTCAATGGCATCTACCACAATGGGAATGTCACTTCCCTGGCATCCATCTCGACGGGAAACTCTTTTCCCTGCTATCTATCTCGAAACGAATGTCACTTCCCTGGCATCTATTACAATGGGAATGTCACTACCCTGGCATCTATCATAATTGGAATGTCCCTTAACTGGCATCTATCACAATGGGATTGTCACTTCACTGGCATCCATCTCGACGGGAACGTCACTTTCCTTGCATCTATCACAACGGGAATGTAACTTCACTGGCATCTATCATAATTGGAATGTCACATCGCTGGCATCTATCACAATGGGAATGTCACTTCACTGGAATCTATCTCGACGGGAATGTCACTTTCCTGGCATCCGTCTCGCCGGGAATGTCACTTTCCTTGCATCTATAACAATGGGAATGTCGCTTCACTGGCATCTATCACAATGGGAATGTCACTTCCGTGGAATCCACCTAGACGGGAATGTCACTTCCCTGGCATCTATCACAATGGTAATGTCACTACCGTGGAATCTATCTCGACGGGAATGTCACATTCCTGGCATCTATCACAATGGGAATGTCACTTCCGTGGAATCCATCTCGGCAGGAATGACACTTTCCTTGCATCTATCACAATGGGAACGTGACTTCCGTGGAATCTATCTCGACAGGAATGTCACTTCCCTGAAATCTATCGCAATGGGAATGTCACTTCCCTGGAATCTATGTCGACAGGAACGTCAGTATACTTGCATCTATCACAATGGGAATGTCTCTTCTCTGGTATCTATCCCAATGAGAATATCGCTTCACTGGCAGGCATCTCGACGGGAACGTCACTTTCCTTGCATCTATCACAACCGAATGTCACTTCACTGGCATCTATCATAATTGGAATGTCCCTTAACTGGCATCTATCACAATGGGAATGTCACTTCACTGGCATCTATCACAATGGGAAAGTCACTTCACTGGCATCCATCTCGACGGGAATGTCACTTTCCTTGTATCTATCACAAAGGGAATGTGACTTCCATGGAATCTATCTCGCCGGGAATGTAACTTTCCTTGCATCTATAACAATGGGAATGTCGCATCACTTGCATCTATCTCGACGGGAATGTCACTTTCCTTGCATCTATCACAATGTGAATATCATTTCACTGGCATCTATCACAATGGGAATGTCACTTCACTGGCATCGATCACAATGTGAATATCACTTTACTGGCCTCTATCACAATGGGAATGTCGCTTCACTGGCATCTATCTTGACGGGAATGTCACTTTCCTTGCATCT
Source organism: Hemitrygon akajei (assembly GCF_048418815.1). Classification (NCBI taxonomy): domain Eukaryota; kingdom Metazoa; phylum Chordata; class Chondrichthyes; order Myliobatiformes; family Dasyatidae; genus Hemitrygon; species Hemitrygon akajei. The sequence goes on from NC_133131.1 coordinate 50,941,859, forward strand.
ATCAGAATGGGAATGTCACTTCCGTGGAATCTATTTCGACAGGAAAGTCACTTCCCTGGCAGCTATCACAATGGGAATGTCACTTCCCTAGAATCTATTTCGTCACGAATGTCACTTCACTGGCATCTATCTCGTCGGAAAAGTCACTTTACTGGCATCCATTTGGACGGGAATGTCACTTCCCTGGCATCTATCACAATGGGAATGTCACTTCCGTGGAATCTATCTCGACGGGAATGTCACATTCCTGGCATCTATCACAATGGGAATATCACTTCCGTGGAATCTATCTCGACAGGAATGTCACTTCCATTGCATCTATCACATTGGGAATGTCACGTCCTTGGAATCTATCTCGACAGGATTGTCACTTCCCTGGCATCCATCTCGACGGGAATGTCGCTTTCCTGGCATCCATCTCGACGGGAATGTCTCTTTCCTGGCATCTAATAAAATGGGAATGTCAATTCACTGGCTTCTATCAAAATGGGACTGTCGTACACTGGCATCCAAGTCGACGGGAATGTCAATTTCCTTGCATCTATCACAATGGGAATGTCACTTCACTGGCATCCATCTCGACGGGAATGTCACTTCACTGGCATCTATTACAATGGGAATGTCACTTCCGTGGAATCTATCTCGACGGGAATGTCACATTCCTGGCATCTATCACAATGGGAATGTCACTTCCGTGGAATCCATCTCGGCAGGAATGTCACTTTCCTTGCATCTATCACAATGGGAACGTGACTTCCGTGGAATCTATCTCGACAGGAATGTCATTTCCCTGAAATCTATCACAATGGGAATGTCACTTCCCTGGAATCAATCTCGATAGGAATGTCACCTCCCTGCCATCTATCTCGAGGGAAATGTCACTTCCCTGGAATCTATCTCGACAGGATTGTCACTGCCCTGGCATCTGTCACAATGGGAATGTCACTTCCCTGGCATCCATCTCGACGGGAATGTCAATTCCCTAGCATCTATCACAATGGGAATGTCAATTCACTGGCATCTATCACAATGTGATTGTCGCTTCACTGGCATCCATCTCGACGGGAATGTCACTTCTTTGGCATCTATCACAATGTGAATATCACTTCCGTGGAATCTATATCGACGGGAATCTCACTTCCCTGGCATCTATCACAATGGGAATGTCAATTCACTGGCATCTATCACAATGGGAATGTCACTTCACTAGCATCTACCACAATGGGAATGTCACTTCCCTGGCATTCATCTCGACGGGAATGTCGCTTCACTGGCATCCATCTCGACGGGAATGTCACTTCCCTGGAATCAATCTCGATAGGAATGTCACCTCCCTGCCATCTATCTCGAGGGAAATGTCACTTCCCTGGAATCTATCTCGACAGGATTGTCACTTCCCTGGCATCTGTCACAATGGGAATGTCACTTCCCTGGCATCCATCTCGACGGGAATGTCAATTCCCTAGCATCTATCACAATGGGAATGTCAATTCACTGGCATCTATCACAATGTGATTGTCGCTTCACTGGCATCCATCTCGACGGGAATGTCACTTTCTTTGCATCTATCACAACGGGAATGTGCCTTCACTGGCATCCATTTCGAAGGGAATGTCACTTTCCTTGTATCTATAACAATGGGAATGACGCATCACTTGCATCTATCTCGACGGGAATGTCACTTTCCTTGCATCTATCACAATGTGATTATCACTTCACTGGCATTTATCACAATGGGAATGTCACTTCACTGGCATCTATCACAATGTGAATATCACTTTACTGGCCTCTATCACAATGGGAAGGTCACTTCACTGGCATCTATCTTGACGGGAATGTCACTTTCCTTGCATCTATCAGAATGGGAATGTCACTTCCGTGGAATCTATCTCGACAGGAATGTCACTTCCCTGGCATCTATCACAATGGCAATGTCAATTCACTCGCATCTATCACAATGTGAATGTGGCTTCACTGACATCCATCACGACCGGAAAGTCACTTCACAGGCATCCATCTCGACGGGAATGTCACTTTCCTTGTATCTATCACAAAGGGAATGTGACTTCCATGGAATCTATCTCGCCGGGAATGTAACTTTCCTTGCATCTATAACAATGGGAATGTCGCATCACTGGCATCTATCACAATGTGAATATCACTTTACTGGCATCTATCACAATGGGAATGTCGCTTCACTGGCATCTATCTTGACGGGAATGTCACTTTCCTTGCATCTATCAGAATGGGAATGTCACTTCCGTGGAATCTATTTCGACAGGAATGTCACTTCCCTGGCAGCTATCACAATGGGAATGTCACTTCCCTAGAATCTATTTCGACACGAATGTCACTTCACTGGCATCTATCTCGTCGGAAAAGTCACTTTACTGGCATCCATTTGGACGGGAATGTCACTTCCCTGGCATCTATCACAATGGGAATGTCACTTCCGTGGAATCTATCTCGACGGGAATGTCACGTTCCTGGCATCTATCACAATGGGAATATCACTTCCGTGGAATCTATCTCGACATGAATGTCACTTCCATTGCATCTATCACATTGGGAATGTCACGTCCTTGGAATCTATCTCGACAGGATTGTCACTTCCCTGGCATCCATCTCGACGGGAATGTCGCTTTCCTGGCATCAATCTCGACGGGAATGTCACTTTCCATGCATCTATCACAATGGGAATGTCACTTTTCTGGCATCCATCTCGACGGGAATGTCTCTTTCCTGGCATCTAATAAAATGGGAATGTCAATTCACTGGCTTCTATCAAAATGGGACTGTCGTGCACTGGCATCCAAGTCGACGGGAATGTCAATTTCCTTGCATCTATCACAACGGGAATGTCACTTCACTGGCATCTATTACAATGGGAATGTCACTTCCGTGGAATCTATCTCGACGGGAATGTCACATTCCTGGCATCTATCACAATGGGAATGTCACTTCCGTGGAATCCATCTCGGCAGGAATGACACTTTCCTTGCATCTATCACAATGGGAACGTGACTTCCGTGGAATCTATCTCGACAGGAATGTCACTTCCCTGAAATCTATCACAATGGGAATGTCACTTCCCTGGAATCAATCTCGATAGGAATGTCACCTCCCTGCCATCTATCTCGAGGGAAATGTCACTTCCCTGGAATCTATCTCGACAGGATTGTCACTTCCCTGGCATCTGTCACAATGGGAATGTCACTTCCCTGGCATCCATCTCGACGGGAATGTCAATTCCCTGGCATCTATCACAATGTGATTGTCGCTTCACTGGCATCCATCTCGACGGGAATGTCACTTCTTTGGCATCTATCACAATGTGAATATCACTTCCGTGGAATCTATATCGACGGGAATCTCACTTCCCTGGCATCTATCACAATGGGAATGTCAATTCACTGGCATCTATCACAATGGGAATGTCACTTCACTAGCATCTACCACAATGGGAATGTCACTTCCCTGGCATTCATCTCGACGGGAATGTCGCTTCACTGGCATCCATCTCGACGGGAATGTCACTTCCCTGGAATCAATCTCGATAGGAATGTCACCTCCCTGCCATCTATCTCGAGGGAAATGTCACTTCCCTGGAATCTATCTCGACAGGATTGTCACTTCCCTGGCATCTGTCACAATGGGAATGTCACTTCCCTGGCATCCATCTCGACGGGAATGTCAATTCCCTAGCATCTATCACAATGGGAATGTCAATTCACTGGCATCTATCACAATGTGATTGTCGCTTCACTGGCATCCATCTCGACGGGAATGTCACTTCTTTGGCATCTATCACAATGTGAATATCACTTCCGTGGAATCTATATCGACGGGAATCTCACTTCCCTGGCATCTATCACAATGGGAATGTCAATTCACTGGCATCTATCACAATGGGAATGTCACTTCACTAGCATCTACCACAATGGGAATGTCACTTCCCTGGCATTCATCTCGACGGGAATGTCGCTTCACTGGCATCCATCTCGACGGGAACGTCACTTTCTTTGCATCTATCACAACGGGAATGTGCCTTCACTGGCATCCATGTCGAAGGGAATGTCACTTTCCTTGTATCTATCACAAAGGGAATGTGACTTCCATGGAATCTATCTCGCCGGGAATGTCACTTCCCTAGAATCTATTTCGACAGGAATGTCACTTCACTGGCATCTATCTCGTCGGAAAAGTCACTTTACTGGCATCCATTTGGACGGGAATGTCACTTCCCTGGCATCTATCACAATGGGAATGTCACTTCTGTGGAATCTATCTCGACGGGAATGTCACATTCCTGGCATCTATCTCAATGGGAATGTCACTTCCGTGGAATCTATCTCGACAGGAATGTCACTTCCATTGCATCTATCACATTGGGAATGTCAAGTCCTTGGAATCTATCTCGACAGGATTGTCACTTCCCTGGCATCCATCTCGACGGGAATGTCGCTTTCCTGGCATCAATCTCGACGGGAATGTCACTTTCCTTGCATCTATCACAATGGGAATGTCACTTTTCTGGCATCCATCTCGACGGGAATGTCTCTTTCCTGGCATCTAATAAAATGGGAATGTCAATTCACTGGCTTCTATCAAAACGGGACTGTCGTACACTGGCATCCAAGTCGACGGGAATGTCAATTTCCTTGCATCTATCACAACGGGAATGTCACTTCACTGGCATCCATCTCGTCGGGAATGTCACTTTCCTTGCATCTATCACAATGGGAATGTCACTTCCGTGGAATCCATCTCGGCAGGAATGACACTTTCCTTGCATCTATCACAATGGGAACGTGACTTCCGTGGAATCTATCTCGACAGGAATGTCACTTCCCTGAAATCTATCACAATGGGAATGTCACTTCCCTGGAATCTTTGTCGACAGGAACGTCAGTATACTTGCATCTATCACAATGGGAATGTCTTTTGTCTGGTATCTATCCCAATGAGAATATGGCTTCACTGGCAGGCATCCAGACGGGAACGTCACTTTCCTTGCATCTATCACAACCGAATGTCACTTCCCTGGCATCTATCATAATTGGAATGTCCCTTAACTGGCATCTATCACAATGGGAATGCAACTTCACTGGCATCTATCACAATGGGAAAGTCACTTCACTGGCATCCATCTCGACGGGAATGTCACTTTCCTTGTATCTATCACAAAGGGAATGTGACATCCATTGAATCTATCTCGCCGGGAATGTAACTTTCCTTGCATCTATAACAATGGGAATGTCGCATCACTTGCATCTATCTCGACGGGAATGTCACTTTCCTTGCATCTATCACAATGTGAATATCATTTCACTGGCATCTATCACAATGGGAATGTCACTTCACTGGCATCTATCACAATGTGAATATCACTTTGCTGGCCTCTATCACAATGGGAATGTCACTTCACTGGCATCTATCACAATGTGAATATCACTTTACTGGCCTCTATCACAATGGGAATGTCGCTTCACTGGCATCTATCACAATGGGAATGTCACTTCCGTGGAATCCACCTCGACGGGAATGTCACTTCCCTGGCATCTATCACAATGGGAATGTCACTTCCGTGGAATCTATCTCGACGGGAATGTCACATTCCTGGCATCTATCACAATGGGAATGTCACTTCCGTGGAATCCATCTCGGCAGGAATGACACTTTCCTTGCATCTATCACAATGGGAATGTCACTTCCCTGGAATCTATCTCGACAGGATTGTCACTTCCCTGGCATCTGTCACAATGGGAATGTCACTTCCCTGGCATCTGTCTTGACGGGAACGTCCCTTTCCTTCCGTCTATCAGAATGGGAATGTCACTTCCCTGGCATCCATCTCGACGGGAATGTCAATTCCCTGGCATCTATCACAATGGGAATGTCAATTCCCTGGCACCTATCACAATGGGAATGTCAATTCACTGGCATCTATCACAATGGGAATGTCACTTCCGTGGAATCTATATCGACGGGAATGTCACTTCCCTGGTATCTATCACAATGGGAATGTCAATACACTGGCATCTACCACAATGGGAATGTCACTTCCCTGGCATTCATCTCGACGGGAATGTCGCTTCACTGGCATTCATCTCGACGGGAATGTCGCTTCACTGGCATCCATCTCGACGGGAACGTCACTTTCTTTGCATCTATCACAACGGGAATGTGCCTTCACTGGCATCCATGTCGACGGGAATGTCACTTTCCTTGTATCTATCACAATGGGAATGTCACTTCACTGGCATCCATCTCGACGGGAATGTCACTTTCCTTGTATCTATCACAAAGGGAATGTGACTTCCATGGAATCTATCTCGCCGGGAATGTAACTTTCCTTGCATCTATAACAATGGGAATGTCGCATCACTTGCATCTATCTCGACGGGAATGTCACTTTCCTTGCATCTATCACAATGTGAATATCATTTCACTGGCATCTATCACAATGGGAATGTCACATCACTGGCATCTATCACAATGTGAATATCACTTTGCTGGCCTCTATCACAATGGGAATGTCACTTCACTGGCATCTATCACAATGTGAATATCACTTTATCACAATGGGAATGTCGCTTCACTGGCATCTATCTTAACGGGAATGTCACTTTCCTTGCATCTATCAGAATGGGAATGTCACTTCCGTGGAATCTATATGGACAGGAATGTCACTTCCCTGGCAGCTATCACAATGGGAATGTCACTTCCCTAGAATCTATTTCGACAGGAATGTCACTTCACTGGCATCTATCTCGTCGGAAAAGTCACTTTACTGGCATCCATTTGGACGGGAATGTCACTTCCCTGGCATCTATCACAATGGGAATGTCACTTCCGTGGAATCTATCTCGACGGGAATGTCACATTCCTGGCATCTATCACAATGGGAATGTCACTTCCGTGGAATCTATCTCGACAGGAATGTCACTTCCATTGCATCTATCACATTGGGAATGTCAAGTCCTTGGAATCTATCTCGACAGGATTGTCACTTCCCTGGCATCCATCTCGACGGGAATGTCGCTTTCCTGGCATCAATCTCGACGGGAATGTCACTTTCCTTGCATCTATCACAATGGGAATGTCACTTTTCTGGCATCCATCTCGACGGGAATGTCTCTTTCCTGGCATCTAATAAAATGGGAATGTCAATTCACTGGCTTCTATCAAAACGGGACTGTCGTACAATGGCATCCAAGTCGACGGGAATGTCAATTTCCTTGCATCTATCACAACGGGAATGTCACTTCACTGGCATCCATCTCGACGGGAATGTCACTTTCCTTGCATCTATCACAATGGGAATGTCACTTCCGTGGAATCCATCTCGGCAGGAATGACACTTTCCTTGCATCTATCACAATGGGAACGTGACTTCCGTGGAATCTATCTCGACAGGAATGTCACTTCCCTGAAATCTATCACAATGGGAATGTCACTTCCCTGGAATCTTTGTCGACAGGAACGTCAGTATACTTGCATCTATCACAATGGGAATGTCTCTTCTCTGGTATCTATCCCAATGAGAATATCGCTTCACTGGCAGGCATCTCGACGGGAACGTCACTTTCCTTGCATCTATCACAACCGAATGTCACTTCCCTGGCATCTATCATAATTGGAATGTCCCTTAACTGGCATCTATCACAATGGGAATGTCATTTCCCTGGCACCTATCACAATGGGAATGTCAATTCACTGGCATCTATCACAATGGGAATGTCACTTCCGTGGAATCTATATCGACGGGAATGTCACTTCCCTGGCAGCTATCACAATGGGAATGTCACTTCCCTAGAATCTATTTCGACAGGAATGTCACTTCACTGGCATCTATCTCGTCGGAAAAATGTCACTTTACTGGCATCCATTTGGACGGGAATGTCACTTCCCTGGCATCTGTCACAATGGGAATGTCACTTCCCTGGCATCCATCTCGACGGGAATGTCAATTCCCTAGCATCTATCACAATGGGAATGTCAATTCACTGGCATCTATCACAATGTGATTGTCGCTTCACTGGCATCCATCTCGACGGGAATGTCACTTCTTTGGCATCTATCACAATGTGAATATCACTTCCGTGGAATCTATATCGACGGGAATCTCACTTCCCTGGCATCTATCACAATGGGAATGTCAATTCACTGGCATCTATCACAATGGGAATGTCACTTCACTAGCATCTACCACAATGGGAATGTCACTTCCCTGGCATTCATCTCGACGGGAATGTCGCTTCACTGGCATCCATCTCGACGGGAACGTCACTTTCTTTGCATCTATCACAACGGGAATGTGCCTTCACTGGCATCCATGTCGAAGGGAATGTCACTTTCCTTGTATCTATCACAAAGGGAATGTGACTTCCATGGAATCTAT